>NC_077229.1:173612295-174212295 GCF_027887165.1 Monodelphis domestica | reverse complement strand
AAAATGGGTCTATATGCCAGGAAGGACAAGGATAGCCTAGTGGGAGTCACTAACCACAACCTTAGGACAGACATGTAGTTGTACATAAGCTTATTCATTTTCTCCAAGAAGTAACAACTAGCCATCTCTAAATCATAGAAGAGTTCCTGAGTCCTGAGTTTCTGGACCCAGCTGTGGAAACTTAATGGGAAATCCTCCCAGCCAAAGAGGGGGGAAGCACAGCAAAGTGATGAGAATTCCTGAACCTTAGCCTTCTGGAGGAGTGTTGAGGGTTTCTGGCTTGAGGATTTAGCAAAGGGTCCTCAAGCTAAAGGAAAAGCAAAGAACTGAACTGTGTTACAGAGGGGCAAAAAAAACTTCAATTGCCCTCCACCACATTCTTGAGTTATTCAAATAATACAGGTATAATGAGAAAGGAAGATTATTATTCTAACAACACCAAATTTGTTCCTTTTCAAAGGGGGGAAATCCTATTCCCTTAGGATAGGAGCAGGCAAACTATGGTCCTTGGGTCAAATCCAGCCTATTGCCATTTTTGTATAGTCTGGGAGCTAATAATGGTGCCTTAAGGGCTTTAAAAAAAACCAAGTGGCAGTCAGATATAACGAGTAAGCCATAGTTTGTCTGCTCCTGCCTTAGGATGTTTGAGTTCTCTGGACTGAAGGTGGAACTCACCAGAAATGGAAAAAATATATATAATCTATTTATGGGCTGCTATGAGTCCTTTCTGTTGTTTGTATTTTCTCACAGGTGAAATAAATATCCCTCACATTCTAGTTGACATTTCTGTGCATATGTCTTACCTCAAGGGTCATTTTCAGAACTGGGACCCTTTAATTCACACCTCTGGAAAACCTGACACAATCTGCATTCTGAAATTCCCAAGAGGGACTTCTGGTGAGGGTAAATGAGCCAAAGAAATATGATGCCTGGGTGGCCATCATGACTGAACCCAAGGAGCAGCTGGGTGGCTCAGTGAATAGAGAGCCAGACCCAGAAATGGGAAATCCTGGTACTTCCTGTGTGATCCTGGACACTTAACTCCCATTGCCTACCCTTACCACTCTTTTGCCTTGGAACCAGTACACAGTATTGATTCTAAGACAAAAAGTAAGGGTTTGAGAAAAAAGAAAAGATTGCACCCAATCCATGTAAGCCCAAAGATTGGGGGTCTAGGGAGGAAATGAGTATTTCATTGAGTGCCTTTGTGCTAGGCACTGTGCTGAGCATTCTACAGATACTATCTCATGCAATCCTCACAATAACCCTGGAAGGCAGGTGCAATTATTATCCCTATTTTATAATTGAAGAAACTGAGGCAGAAAGTTAAGTGGCATATCGAGAGTCAGAACTCAGGTCTCCTTGATTCCTAGAGCTAGAACTCTATCCACTGGGCCACCAGCTACCTTTGCTCTAAGGAACAGGTTATTCACGTTACCGCTGAATGAACTCCTTTACATGGGAGATGCCTGTAGCGCCATTGGCTTAATAGCTCAGCATCAATGTTGGTCATTTTGTTTGAGGTGAGAATTTTACGAGGATTGATTTTTTTTCCCCTCATACGCATTTTAATGAGATGCCCCTACTGGGTCTCCCCCCTTCAGTAGAGCTGGGGTTTGTTTGGGGGGGGGGGGGTATGGCTTTTAGTCTTTAACAATTTCTGAATATGCCTCTGGACTTCTGTCTTATTTTGTTTTCAAAGATTCTTTGGGGGATTCTATTTTCATCCAACCACTTCAGGTGTCGAAACCACTGGATGTGAGCTCTTAATCAGGCGTAGTACTCCCTCAGTGCTGATGCAATGTCTCGTCGTCTTACATCCTATTACACTTTATGAGTTGCTCCCAGGGTACCTATAGTCCGTGACTTGGATCTAACATTCTTCCTTTATGGAAATAGTCCTCCCACCCCCGTGCTTCTAAAATCTTATAAAAATATGTAAGAAATCAACTTGGAATGATGCACATTCTACTTTTCTCCCCCCACAGACAATCCCCTCATGCTCAGAGAGAAGGCTTGCTTTTGTATAATTCATTCAGATCCCTCTTTTGCTGGGGAACTTGGCCAGGCTGCCATAAGTTGAACTCATTAAAATCTGAGTTGCAGTTAAGCACCTTTCTAAATTCAGGACCTGCGCTGAACAGACCCACAGAGCTCTCCATGCCACCTCCCTATGGCTAAGTTAAATGAAACTGAATTTAAAAGGCTGTAGAAACATGATCCAGGGCTCCAACTATTTCAAAGGCCTTCACATCCACTTTCTAATCTTTCACTTAGCATCTTTCGGCCAGGGACAAACAGGATTTCAGGGCAGGGGACAGATCCCCTGGCATGACACAGGTGATCCATGAAGTCCTACTACTTGCATGAGTTTAAATCTCTGTCACATATCCACCCTAATCTTATCCTGTTCTCTGCTCCAGCCCTGTCCCCATCCCGGGCTCTCAGGCCATTTCTGCCTCAGCCCAGGAGCCCAGGGGAATCATCAGTTGATTAGAGAAGTACCTCTGGGGGGAGCTGGGTGACTCAGTGGATTGAGAGTCAGGCCTAGAGATGGGAGGTCCTAGGTTCAAATATGGCCTCAGACACTTCCCAGCTGTGTGTCCTTGGGCAAGTCACTTGACCCCCATTGCCTAGCCTTTACCACTCTTCTGCCTTGGATTCAATACATAGTATTGAATCCAAGACAGAAGGTAAGGGTTAAAAAAAAAAAGTATCTCTAAATAATGAGTCCTTTCCAGAGACCTAGCAAATACCCCTACTCTCACATACCATTGACCTGGCATTCTCCTAGGGAAAGGTTTCCTGCTATAAAGAACCAGAATGTTTCCGTGATTCCATTTAGGGGAGCACCATTCAGAGGCCCTTCTCCTCATAAACACGTCTGATCAAATTCAACTTGGAGGGTCCACTGGGGGGAAGCAGAAATGCTTATAATGTAGGCTTTTGCTTTCCACTATAAACCCTTCTGTATCAACTTTGATGAAGAGACAAACCTGATAAATGAGAGCAAATCTATAGTTGGGTTGCTGCCCACATAAAGGCAGTAGGGCATAAATTGGTCCATAGGCTTTTAATAGGATGTCCTTTGCTTTTTATTCCAAGGACTTATATTTTCTAAGGTTTTTTTCTGACTGATATCCAGGGGTATCATTGGAGCCACACCTCTGCCTCAAACCCAAGTTAATGTATAAGTGGAAATTTTGAACCCTTGGACTTCATCCCCCAGAATTCCTTCAGTATTTCCCAGAATTCCACTCCTCTCTCCACCATGTTGAGTTGTCACATTTGTATATAGTTTAGTGTCTCCATCCTCTCCTCTTTCTTTCTCACAGCTTGAGTAAGTTAGCTCCCTTTTAACTCTAGTTTTTTATTTTAATAAATCTTAAAAATATAATACTTGAGTTATTATGTATTAATTTTAATTCTGACTCTGATTATTAAAATTTTAGTATGAGCATTATGAAATGCCACAATATAGAGCTTAGTTTATTGTTTTGGTGATTGCCAAGACTTAAGGAAGTATTAATAATAATGATTAAACTTAAATGTACATCACAAGTACATCCTTTTGTGACCATGAAAATATGGGTTTCAAGACTGTGAATTGCCCAAACTGTAAAGATAATTTTTAGCATGTTGATTTTATATCAAAAACAAGTGGTCGCCATAGGAAAAATTCCCAAATATGAAATACCCAAGTCAGCTGGGTTTTATGGAAAGTTTAATTAATATAAATGAAGGAATTAAGGAAAGGGAAAGAGACAGAGTAAGAGGAAATAGTAGGAAAAGGCTAGGGCCTAGGCCAATGGCCTAGGCCTTTCTCTTTAAGAGAGAAACTAAGTCAGTCTTTAATCACTCACCACAAGATCTTTCCAAGCAAAACTCTAGTGTTCAGAGACCCATCAGCCTCCTCTGACTCCTAACCTCCAATTCAGCTACCAAAGCTGAACTCATTCGAACTACCTTGAACTGGTTCAGACAGCTCCTTTTAAAGAGAAATTTCTCTTGTGTCACCTCCCCTAAATTTTCACGTCTACCAATCACAGTAGACGCATTTCCTAGGACAGCCCATTCTTAGTTTTCACCACTCTTTAGTTCTCACCTTCTCTGGGCAGATTATATCTTCTGAGTACTTCACACCTCTTTGCTAATCTTGCCCCTTGCAAGTTGCCTGACCTTTTAGTGATTAATTTGACCTTCATAGGTACTTAGCACCCTTTTGTATTAGATCTAAAAATAGACCTAGCTTAAGGGCTTTGCCTCACTCTAAGTATGGGTTAAGTACTTTTTCATTGTTCAGTAAGGAGTTTACAACTTTATCTTCCCCTAAAGTATGCCTAAGTATGGGTGGAGTAATGTTAGAGTTCCCAATACATTCCTGACCAAGTACCTCCATTGTTTAAATGGGGAATAACCTTAACCATAACCTTAAGATAATGTTCCAAGGTAGAGTCTGAGAAAATTTAAGATTCACACTTTTTCAGAGTTCTAGTGGTTAAACATTTACCAGCACACCTGTGACTCGACTCATTATCTGGCAAGATTTATATATTTCATTCATCACAAAGTTAAATTGGTATTGTCAAGCTTGAGATTGGAGGGAAAGAGAGAGGGAGCACTGCCTCATTTGGAGACACTAAGGTATTGGTTGGGCAGTCTGGGTAGCACAGTGGATAAACAGAACTCCAGGTTTGGAGTCAGAAAAGACCTAAATTCAAATCCAGTCTCAGACACTAGCTATGTGACCCTGGGCAAAGCATTTACCTCAGTTTCCTCAACTGTAAAATTAGCTAGAGAAGGAAATGGCAGATGACATCAGTATCTTTGCCAAGAAAATCCCAAATGGGGTAACTACTGAACCCAACAACAATGGTACTGGTTAGAAGTTACTATCTTGGCATCCACTCCTCTTGGTTACCACCTGTGTACCACACATGGCTATGGGCCACCCACAATTATTCCTGGAGCTTAATTAATGCCAAAGTCCTAGCTATGGCCCAAGGACATAAATCAGGTCTCTGTTTTCATTTCTCAGCAACTTGAAATAACTAGGGAAGCAAGTAGTAACCACATGGAGCAAAATATTGCTGACCTTTCTTCCCCAAGCCTGCCTCCATGGAGGCCTGAGAGAATCCACCTGTTTATCCCCAAAGAGCAAACATTCACTAACTATAAATAAAGAAATGTGGAGAGAGAAGGAGTCGTGCCATGGAAATATAATTGACTGGAGCCATGTTGGAAAGGCTGAAGCTAAGAGCAGAACTGACATCTTATTGGATTTTTAAAATTATTATTATAAAAAGTACCTCTCCTCAATCAGAGCAATGATTCTAAATTTTTGCATGTTTTTGTTGCTGTTTTTACTGCCAATATCAGTCAGGGAATATTTATTAAGTACCTATGTGTGCACAGAGCATGACGTAAAACAAGAAGCAACATTTCTGGATTTTTATATCTTAAAAGTGGTTTGAGAAAAGGGAAAAAGAACTTTATCGGACTGATTACCACGAATGCCAGCTAAAGAACAGATGAATCTTTAACTCCCCAAGAGTTGTTCTTCCCAAAGCAATAATTTAGATGAAATAAATGATTGTTACCACAAACATCTGTCACACCATGTCACCTAAGTAGCTCAAAGAGTAAATCCCTTGAGAGTAGGCTCCATTTCTTGCCTCTGTACCTAGATTCAGTGAATGTTGGATTTAGGTAAGGAAGGCCTGGACCCAGGCATTGCCTTTCTATGTGACGTCTCCAATCTCTGGCCTTTGCATCAGTTGGCCCCTAGACCCACAATACTCTTCCTCCTCCCTGCCTTGTAGTTTCTCTGATGTCCTTCAAGATTCAGTATAAATCTCATTCTCTGCAGCAGACCTTTTCCAACAACTCTCTCCCCAACCCACTTCCCAAAGCTGCTAGGTTCTTGCCCTCTGAGATTACCTTCCATTTATCTTGTATCTGCTCAGTTTTTCCTTGGAGTCTCTACCCATTTTTATGTGAGTTTCTTGAGAGCAAGATTATTTTTTTTCCTTTCTTTGCATCTTAAGTGCTTAGAATTGTACTTGGCACATGGTGAGCATTTAATAAAACTTATTGATGGGAGAAACTCCATCAATGGGTGGAGAGCCAGGCCTAGAGACAAATGATCCTAAATTCAAATCTGGTCCCAGATAGTTCCTATCTGTGTGACCCTGAGCAAATTACTTAATCCCCATTGCCTAGTCTATTCTTCTGCATTGGAACCAATATACAGTATTGAGTCTAAGACATACGATAAAGGTTTAAAAAATTAAATTTTATTTTTTAAAAGCTTATTGATAGACTTCTGGTCAAGATGGCAGCTTAGAGAAAGCTAAAGTTCGGAGCTCCAGAAACCCTTCCTTACCAATCTCAAATGGAATGCTCCTAGGGCATCAAAATTCAAAACAAACAGCAAAATAGACCCCGGAAACACTCCTCCTGGACCTGGATCAAAAGGTACGGCCCCCCAAGAGTCGGAGCCTGAGATCACTCGGATCTAAGGGGAAGGCAAAGGGAAGGTCCCAGGACCCATTCCCCCCAACCCAGAGTACTGAGTCCGAGGCAGCCGCATGAACCTCAGGGCAGGCAGGGGGGCCTCCGGAGCCAGCTGTTCTGAGGGCTGCCCCCTGAAAACGACCTGAGCCAGTCATGGGGGCACCCAGACAGCAGGGAGGCAGAGAGAGATGGGGGGGGGGGCGCCTGTAGTCCCCTGACCAGAACCTTCCATCTGGGTCTCACTGAAGGTCGCTGCCTGAGGGCATACTCAGTCTGAGGTTAATCCTATCACCAGCCCTCAGAGCTCCAGGAAGCCACAGCAACTTCCCCCTCAGAGTGCAGGGTTGTCTGAAACAACAGTAACCCTCAGGGCTGGCAAAAGGGCCTCGGAGCTGAAGGCCGAATCCTGAAAACAACCTGACCCAGTCGAGGGGGCACCCAGACAGCAGGGAAACAGAGAGAGACAGGAGGAGCCTATAGCCCCCTGACCAGATCCTTCTATCTGAGTCTCACTGAAGGTCCTTGCCTGAGGGCATACTCAGTCTGAGGTTAATCCTATCACCAGCCCTCAGAGCTCCAGGAAGCCGCAGCCCCTCCCCCCTCAGAGTGCTGGCTCTTCCGGCCGGCTGAGGCACAGAAACAAGGGCCAAGTCATAGAACGGACAATCTGCTTAGGGCTAAAACCTCTGAATGCCAGACAGAGATAAGAAAAGCTAATCCTCCCCACTCAGATAGAGATGGTAAACTCCACAGAAGCACAAAAACCCAAAATTCCAAAAAAAAAAAAAACAAGAAGAAGGGGGCGACTTTGGACACATTTTATGGAGCAAAAATACAAAACACAGAGGAGATAGAAGAGGAAACACAAGCAAATGCTCCAAAACCTTCCAAAGGAAATAGAAACTCTCCACAAACCCATGAAGAATATGAATCAGAAATGATCAAAAAGATGGAAGCCTTCTGGGAGGAAAAATGTGAAATAATGCAAAAGAAATTCAAGCATCTACAAAACCAGTTTGACCAAACTGAAAAGGAAAACCAGCCTTTAAAACAAGAACTAATAAAGCAAAGCCAAAAGACCAAGAAATTAGAAGAGAGCATAAAATATCTCACTGACAAGGTGACAGATTTGGAAAATAGAGGGAGAAGAGATAATTTAAGAATAATTGGACTTCCAGAAAAGCCAGAAATAAACAGCAAACTCGACATCGTAATACAAGATATAATCAAAGTAAATTGCCCAAAGATTCTAGAACAAAGGGGCAATACAGCCACTGACAGAGCTCACAGAACATCCTCTACACTAAACCCCCAAAAGGCAACTCCCAGGAATGTAATTGCCAAATTCCAAAGCTCTCAAACAAAAGAAAAAATCCTACAAGAAGCCAGAAAAAGACAATTTAGATATAAAGGAATGCCAATCAGGGTCACACAAGACCTTGTAATTTCTACTCTGAATGATCGTAAGGCATGGAACATGATCTTCAGAAAGGCAAGAGAGCTGGGTCTTCAACCAAGAATCAGCTATCCAGCAAAACTAACTATATACTTCCAAGGGAAAGTATGGGCATTCAACAAAATAGAAGATTCCCAAGTTTTTGCAAAGAAAAGACCAGAGCTCTGTGGAAAGTTCGACACCGAAAAACAAAGAGCATGGAATACCTGAAAAGGTAAATATGAAGGAAAGGGAAAAGGAGAAAAATGTTATCTTCTTCTTTTACTCAAACTCTCTTCTATAAGGACTATATTTATATCAATCTATCTATACTAACATGTGGGGAAAATGTAATGTGTAAATACGGGGAAAAGAAAGACCAAATAGAATAATCTTTCTCACACAAAAATTCACATGGGAAGGGGAGGGGAAGGAAACTCCTATAAGAAGGAGAGGAAGAGAATTTTAACTTAAACCTTAATCTCAGGGAAATCAACTCTGAGAGGGAAAAACACCCAGATCCATTGGGATCTTGAATTCTATCTTACCCAGCAAGGGTAGGGAGAAGGGAAAACCAAGGGGGAAAGGGGGGAGGGAAAACAAAAGGGGAGGAAAAGAGAGGGGGGAGGGGGAGGGAACAAAAAGAGAGGGACTAAAAAAGGAAACATATCAAGGGAGGGGACAAGGGGGACTGATTTAAAGTAAATCACTAGACTAAAAGGTAGAGCTGAAGAAGAAAAGGTTAGAATTAGGGAAGGATATCATAATGCCAGGGAATCCACAAATGACAGTCATAACTTTGAACGTGAATGGGATGAACTCACCCATAAAACATAGATGAATAGCAGAATGGATTAGAATCCAAAACCCTACCATATGTTGTCTTCAAGAAACACACATGAGGCAGGTTGATACTCACAAGGTCAGAATTAAAGGATGGAGTAAGACCTTCTGGGCCTCAACTGACAGAAAGAAGGCAGGAGTGGCAATCATGATATCTGATAAAGCCAAAGCAAAAATAAACCTGATCAAAAGGGATAGGGAAGGTAATTATATTTTGTTAAAAGATACTTTAGATAATGAGGAAATATCACTAATCAACATGTATGCACCAAATAATATAGCACCCAAATTTCTAATGGAGAAACTAGGAGAATTGAAGGAAGAAATAGACAGTAAAACCATATTAGTGGGAGACGTAAACCAACCATTATCAAATTTAGATAAATCAAATCAAAAAATAAATAAGAAAGAGGTAAAAGAAGTGAATGAAACCTTAGAAAAATTAGAATTAATAGACATATGGAGAAAAATAAGTAGGGATAAAAAGGAATACACCTTCTTCTCAGCACCACATGGCACATTCACAAAGATTGACCATACATTAGGTCACAGAAATATGGCACACAAATGCAGAAAAGCAGAAATAATAAATGCAGCCTTTTCAGATCACAAGGCAATAAAAATAACAATCAGTAATGGTACATGGAAAACCAAATAAAAAACTAGTTGGAAATTAAACAATATGATACTCCAAAATCGAATAGTTAGGGAAGAAATCATAGAAACAATTAACAATTTCATCGAGGAAAATGACAATGGCGAGACATCCTTTCAAACCTTTTGGGATGCAGCCAAAGCGGTAATCAAAGGTAAATTCATATCCCTGAGTGCATATATCAACAAACTAGGGAGAACAGAGAACAATCAATTGGAAATGCAAATAAAAAAACTCAAAAACGATCAAATTAAAAACCTCCAGCAGAAAACCAAACTAGAAATCCTAAAAACTAAGGGAGAAATTAATAAAATTGAAAGTGATAGAACTATTGATTTAATAAATAAGACAAGAATCTGGTACTTTGAAAAAACAAACAAAATAGACAAAGTACTGGTCAATCTAATTAAAAAAAGGAAGGAAGAAAAAGCAAATTAACAGCATCAAAGATGAAAAGGGGGACATCACCTCCGATGAAGAGGAAATTAAGGCAATCATTAAAAATTACTTTGCCCAATTATATGGCAATAAATACACCAATTTAGGTGATATGAATGAATATATACAAAAATACAAACTGCCTACACTAACAGAAGAAGAAATAGAATTCTTAAATAACCCCATATCAGAAAATGAAATCCAACAAGCCATCAAAGAACTTCCTAAGAAAAAATCCCCAGGGTCTGATGGATTCACCAGTGAATTCTATCAAACATTCAGAGAACAGTTAATCCCAATACTATACAAACTATTTGACATAATAAGCAAAGAGGGAATTCTACCAAACTCCTTTTGCGACACAAACATGGTACTGATTCCAAAACCAGGCAGGTCAAAAACAGAGAAAGAAAACTATAGACCAATCTCCCTAATGAATATAGATGCAAAAATCTTAAATAGGACACTAGCAAAAAGACTCCAGCAAGTGATCAGAAGGATCATCCACCATGATCAAGTAGGATTTATACCAGGAATGCAGGGCTGGTTCAATATTAGGAAAACCATCCACATAATTGACCACATCAACAAGCAAACCAACAAGAACCACATGATTATCTCAATAGACGCAGAAAAAGCATTTGATAAAATACAACACCCATTCCTATTAAAAACACTAGAAAGCATAGGAATAGAAGGGTCATTCCTAAAAATAATAAACAGTATATATCTAAAACCAACAGCTAATATCATCTGCAATGGGGATAAACTAGACGCATTCCCAATAAGATCAGGAGTGAAACAAGGATGCCCATTATCACCTCTACTATTTGACATTGTACTAGAAACACTAGCAGTAGCAATTAGAGAAGAAAAAGAAATTGAAGGCATCAAAATAGGCAAGGAGGAGACCAAGTTATCACTCTTTGCAGATGACATGATGGTCTACTTAAAGAATCCTAGAGATTCAACCCAAAAGTTAATTGAAATAATCAACAACTTTAGCAAAGTTGCAGGATACAAAATAAACCCACATAAGTCATCAGCTTTTCTATATATCTCCAACACAGCTCAGAAGCAAAAACTAGAAAGAGAAATCCCATTCAAAATCACCTTAGACAAAATAAAATACTTAGGAATCTACCTCCCAAGACAAACATAGGAACTATATGAACACAACTACAAAACACTCTCCACACAACTAAAACTAGACTTGAGCAATTGGAAAAACATTAGCTGCTCATGGATAGGATGAGCCAATATAATAAAAATGACCATCCTACCCAAACTTATTTATCTATTTAGTGCCATACCCATTGAACTCCCAAAATATTTCTTTACTGATTTAGAAAAAACCATAACAAAATTCATCTGGAATAACAAAAGATCAAGGATATCCAGGGAAATAATGAAAAAAAAAACACATATGATGGGGGCCTTGCAGTCCCAGACCTTAAACTATATTACAAAGCAGCAGTCATCAAAACAATTTGGTACTGGCTAAGAAACAGAAAGAAAATCAGTGGAATAGACTGGGGGAAAGCGACCTCAGCAAGACAGTATACGATAAACCCAAAGATCCCAGCTTTTGGTACAAAAATCCACTATTCGATAAAAACTGCTGGGAAAATTGTAAGACAGTGTGGGAGAGACTAGGAATAGATCAACACCTCACACCCTACACCAAGATAAATTCAAAATGGGTGAGTGACTTAAACATAAAGAAGGAAACCATAAGTAAATTGGGTAAACACAGAATAGTATACATGTCAGACCTTTGGGAGGGCAAAGACTTTAAAACCAAGCAAGACATAGAAAGAATCACAAAATGTAAAATAAATAATTTTGACTACATCAAATTAAAAAGCTTTAGTACAAACAAAACCAATGTAACTAAAATCAGAAGGAAAACAACAAATTGGGAAAAACTCTTCATAGAAACCTCTGACAAAGGTTTAATTACTCAACTTTATAAAGAACTAAATCAATTGTACAAAAAATCAAGCCATTCTCCAATTGATAAATGGGCAAGGGACATGGATAGGCAGTTCTCAGATAAAGAAATCAAAACTATTAATAAGCACATGAAGAAGTGTTCTAAATCTCTTATAATCAGAGAGATGCAAATAAAAACAACTCTGAGGTATCACCTCATACCTAGCAGATTGGCTAACATGACAGCTATGAAAAGTAATGAATGCTGGAGGGGATGTGGCAAAGTAGGGACATTAATTCATTGCTGGTGGAGTTGTGAATTAATCCAACCATTCTGGAGGGCAATTTGGAACTATGCCCAAAGGGTGATAAAAGACTGTCTGCCCTTTGATCCAGTCATAGCACTGCTGGGTCTGTACCCCAAAGAGATAATGGAGAAAAAGTCTTGTACAAAAATATTCATAGCTGCGCTCTTTGTGGTGGCCAAAAACTGGAAAACTAGGGGTGCCCATCGATTGGGGAATGGCTGAGCAAATTGTGGTATATGTTGGTGATGGAATACTATTGTGCTAAAAGGAATAATAAAGTGGAGGAATTCCATGGAGACTGGAATGACCTCCAGGAAGTGATGCAGAGCGAGAGGAGCAGAACCAGGAGAACATTGTACACAGAGACTAATACACTGTGGTATAATCAAACGTAATGGACTTCTCCATTAGTAGCGGTGTAATGTCCCTGAACAATCTGCAGGGATCCAGCAGAAAAAACACCATTCATAAGGAGAGGATAAACTGTGGGAGTAGAAACACCGAGGAAAAGCAACTGCCTGACTACAGCAGTTGAGGGGACATGACAGAGGAGAGACTCTAAAGGAAACCCTAATGCAAATATTAACAACATGGCAATGAGTTCGAATCAAGAATACATGTAATACCCAGTGGAATCACGCGTCGGCTACGGGGGGTGGGGGGAGGAAAAGAAAATGATCTTTGTCTTTAATTAATAATACTTGGAAATGATCAAATAAAATATTATAAAATTAAAAAAAAAAGCTTATTGATAGGAGCATCTAGGTGCTTTGGGTGTTAGAGAGCCAGGCCTGAAGCCGGAAGGTCCTGAGTTCAATTTGACCTCAGACACTTCCTAGCAGTATGACCCTGGGCAAGTCATTTATCCACAATAGCCTAGCTCTTACCACTCTTTGGCTTTGGAACCAAATACTTAATATCAATTCTAAGACAGTATGTAAGGGTTTTAAAAAAATGTTTTTTATTACTTATTGATGAATAATTTCCTTTTACTTTAAATAAGTAGGCTGACAAAAAATCTAGCTAATAGAGTAAGAATTTAGTTGGAAAAAACTGTAAAGTAGAAAGCAATCTAACAGAAACGAAGTATAAACCAATAGCTCACATCATATATCAAGACAAGATCCATAGATACATGCCTTAGATATTAAGGATGGTATCATAAATAAAATTTAGAGGCATGGAAGAAATGACCTCTAAGATCTATGGATAAGGGGAAGAGTTCATGACCAAAAAATAGAAAGAATCACAGAAAGTAAAATAGACAGTTCTGATTATATAAAATTTAAAGGGCTTTGCAATAGCAAAACCTATGCCACTACAATTAAAAGAAAAGCAGGTAAATGGAGGGGGGGGGAGGGGAATCTGCTGTAAATTTCTCCCATGAGTATTTCATTTTTAGGATATGTAGGGAATTGATTCAAATCCAATTGAAACTAAGAGCCATTCCCCAATTTATAAATGGGCAATGGGCAATGACAAATTTTAGAATTGTGGGACTACAGATACATTAATGAACTGCTGATAGAACTGATCCAGTCATTCTGAAAAACAATTCAGAACTCTGTCCCCAAAGTTTTTAAACTTTGCACACTCTTTGATCCAGTGTCACTTCTACTAAGACTATACCCCCAAAAAGACCAAAGAAAGAGGGAAAGGATCCTTATGTAAAAAAAAAATTATATATATATATATATATATATATATATATATATACATATATATTAGCTTTGGTAGGATACTGAAGCGCTCTTCATTTGGTGAATGGCTGAACAAGTTATGATATATACACACAGACATATGCACATATATGATGAAATACCACTGTGGCACATGAAATGATGGAGAGGATGATTTCAGAGAAACATGGGAAGACTTGTATGGATTGATGCAGAGCAAAGTAAGCAAAACCAGATGAACAATGTATATAATAATAGCAATGACATAAAGATACACAACTTTGAAAGACTTAAAGACTTTGATCATATAATGACCACTCATAATTCCAGGGGACTCAAAGAGAAACATTCATCCCACCTCCTGATAGAGAGGTTATGGTCTCAGAGAGGAGACTGGTTTTTGTACATAACCAGAGAAGAAATGTGTTTAGTTTGACTATATATATTTGTAATGGGGGTGGTGGAGGGATGGTTGTCTCCCTTGCTTTCTAATTTGGAAGTGGGAGACAAGAAGAAAAGAATGTAGATCTGAAAATAAATTAAAATTTAATTTTAAAAAGTAGGCTAGAATAGATGATCTCTAATGTATTAAAGCTCCCACTCAGATAACATATCATGTTCAATTTTCTTCTCCAGTATTTATTAGTTCTATGATACTAGACAAGTCAATAGATTGAGACTATAAGATATTTTTAGTCAGTTTGAGGAACCTTCATTTGAATATTGCTTGCATATCTACTATTAGATTTCAATGGATCCATAATCCCATATTTGTGAGAACTCCCTCCAGTACCACAGACTGATACTTATCTATATCCATTCATCCTGTGTGATTGTCCCTGGCCTTTCTTAAATCCTCTACAGAGGATCTTTGCAATCCTTGTGGATCTTCTAACATTTTATATATGCCAGTGCAACATAGGCTGTGTAGTTATTATCCCTTGTTCTTACTACATGACCATCTGAATTCCATTTTTGGTCATCATACAATAAGCCATCATGAGCAAGATCGTTCAACTTTCCATCCTTTGTGCAACTGAAATTTTGATTTTTCACAAATTCTAGTGTTTCATGATTTAACTGTATATAGCATCATTGAATGATTATTGGTATTCCAAAGACAGACCTCGAAAGAGAAGTAGCAGTAGGTAATCCAGAGATGATAAGAAGAGCATAAGCAAGGATAAATACTCAGGTAAAGATATAGAAGTATTATGTTCATGATGAGTTCAAGGGACCAGTGTTGCTAGGATGAATGCTTCACATGGAAGAATAGTAGATAATGAGTTCTTACCTCATATAGAACATTGTGAATTGTCATTGGAGCTCAAATGGGATCATTCCATGGTCACTCATGATGAGACTAGATTGCTCTAGAAATGCCATTTCACTTCTATTTGTTGTCTTCAGCTCAAAATCTGTGTTCTCCAAGAAGCATTTCCTGGTCTCCCTCAATGCTAGTGCCTTCCCTCTGAGACTGCCTCTCATTTTTCCTGATTAGATCTTGCTTATACATAGTTTGCTTGTATTAAAACATCCCTTCTTGAACAGAGAAATTTTTTTGCCTTTCACTGAACCCCTTACACTTAGCTCAGCAACTGGCTTACTTAATTCTTAACTCAACTCCATCCAATCTCAACTACAAATTCATATGCATTGTTTAATTTTAACTCCCCTAACCAAAGCTATGTACTGACCTTATTTTATACATTAAAAAAAAAAAACACTCAGGCTCTGAGAAGGTAACTGTTTTGCTCATACTCTCCTAACTACTAAGTGACTAAGGCAGGAACCCAGGTCTCTCAATTCCTAGTCCAAGATGTTTTCTACTTTACCATGCTGCTTCTCAAGAGGAAAACCCTTCAAAGAAACTGTTTTTAGGTTACTGAGAGATCCCTAATGTATTTTCCAAAACCAATCACCTGGTGGAAAGATTTTCCTGAGATTCTAAAAAAGTGACATTGAGGTAGGATATGAGGTCCCTCAATATAATAAGTGATTTTTAAATGTTTGTTGATTGAGTGATGTCTTCTACCTACTTTTCTGGATTTGTGCAGTTATCCCTTATTCTTACTACACAACCATCTTGATTCCTTTTGCAGTCATCATACAATATGACCCAGATCTTATCTTGCATTACACTAGTTTTCAGACTTAATTTGGCATTTTAAAATATTTTTCTTCTCTTTCTTTGGCTGCCTTGAAACAAATAGAATGAAAAGAAAGAAGTCATTAAAAACAAGAGAATGTTTTGTTCCAGACCTCTAAGACTGGGCAGTAAGGGCTGTCTTTTATTCATTCCATTTTTTTTTGTCCTTAATAAGAACATGATTCTAATCAGACAATTTTCTATGTGAAGAAACCCCTAGTGCTGTGTTGGTGAAGGCAAGGCACACACCTGTCCTGACTTGATAGAGCTGCTCCATTCACCCCCTTTCCATCACACCTGAGGACAATTTTCACATGCCCTGCCCCTCTGTCCAACAGCCCATTGCAAGCACTTCCTCTGTCCTCTGTCCTCTGTCTGGGGTTAATGAAGGGTGGGGGCTCACAGGCAGCTATAGGGTACAGTTTGGCATGTGATCTCTAAAAAGGTTTGCCATCGCTGTCCTAGTGACATATCCTTTAGAATCAGCTCAGTTGACATTACACTTAAATCCAATGAGTATACCTCCCACCCCCTCCTCAGACAACATACAGAGAGATATCTTCTTCTCAATTCTAGCTATGTATCATCATTGGAGGGAAGGAAGGAAGGAAGGAAGGAAGGAAGGAAGGAAGGAAGGAAGGAAGGAAGGAAGGAAGGAAGGAAGGAAGGAAGGAAGGAAGGAAGGAAGGAAGGAAGGAAGGAAGGAAGGAAGGAAGGAAGGAAGGAAGGAAGGAAGGGGGAAAAATAACATTTTTAAACACACATTTATTAAGCACCTACTATATGCCAGGCACTGTGCTAAGCCCTTTACAAATATCTCAAATTTGATCTTCACAACATTGTGAGGTAGGTGTTTTTATCATCCTCATTTTATGGTTGAATAAACTGAGGCAAACAGTGATTAAGTGATTTGCCCAGGGTCATACATAATGCTAATAAGTGTCTGAAGCTATAATTAAATTCAGGTCTTCCTGACTCCAGACCCAGTGTGTGTCCTATCCACTGCATCAGTGATCTGCATCTGGACACCATTCTTAGCTCATGTCCCATGTGAAGAAATTCCTCCTGAGGTCTCTGCTCTGCAGTAATACTTGAAAAATCATTTTAATTCATCCACTGCTGCTATAATAGTACTCCAGTTTGACATTCTTGGTCAGTACTTTGTAAAAGCAATGACAAGGAGATTTGCAAAATGAAGAACTAGAAGAAAAGATAAATATGTAATGGACAGAAATAGGTTGAAGTTTTGTATCTAGTCTATTTCGGGTGGTTTTTAAGAGACCTGATATTTTGTAAAAGATTTCTGCCATTTGAGGCATATATTACAGCTGAATAATGTTGAGATGAATAAAAAGTTAACTTGCTCAAGAAAGAAAGTCAATGAATAAGAAATAATCATCTAAAGAATCTTCTGAGTAGAACATGGTGCAGTCACTGTCATCAGAGAGCTAGTAACAAGGTAAAAGGCAAGGAACAAATGGTTGAGTTGGAGAAATAGAAAAGTCAGGGAACTGACTATTTTAATGTTGCATTCATCATGCATTATCCAACCAACAAGAAGCCACTTTAACGTCTGTCCTTCATAGAGGAAGGTAACACCATTTCTCTATATATTGAACCCTGCCATCTAATCAGTTGGGTTTGTGCTGAGTTGGTTACACTCTCAGCCAAACCCACTTATGAAAAAATAAACATATTCATGAGATTTCTAGTTAGTAAGTGTTGGAAGGGGGGGAGTATGTAGAAATTTTGATAATCAGAATCAATGTCTTTACTTTTATTTATTTGTCATGTATCAGTCATTATTGTATGACTGCTTTATTTCCTAGAGGTTCACCTTCCCCTCTCTTACACTGAAAAAAAAACATTCTGTCCCTCTGGCCCCTTCCCCTGACTGATCTTTACTTTCCAAAATTTCCATTTTAGAGAAAATGTCCAAGTCAGCTATGTCATCATTCCTCTCCCAGATGTACTCCTGACTGCCTAGAATTTCTTAGAATCTAAGCTCTTTGAAGGCAGGGATTATATTTTTGCTTGTATTTCTATAATCAGTGATTAACACAGGGCTTGGCATATAATAAGGACATAATAAATTCTTATTGAGACAATTAGGCAGCTCAGTGAATAAAGGGTTGGGCCTGGAGTTGGGATGTCCTGGATTCAGATCTGGTCTCCTAGCTGTGTGATTCTGGGAAAAATCACTTAACTCTAATTGCAGATCAAAAGAGTGTTCATTGATGATGTCATGGAAATTTGGAAGGAGGTCTTTGGTGGGTCACAGGAGCCCTTACTGCTCTTCTGCCTTGGAATTAATACTTAGTATTGATTCTAAGAAAGAAGGTTTTAAAAATGAATAATTTTTAAACACTTCACATTGATGAATGGAGTGATCAACCATAATTCTGGAGGGCTAGTGCTCAAGAATGATACCCATCTTCTGACAGAGAGGTAATGGACTGAATATGCAAAATGAGAGGTATACTTTTGTACATGCATGTCCAACATGAGAATTAAATTTGCTTGATTGAATCCATATTTGTTGTGAGGGATTTTTTTTCAGTGATGAGGAAATAGAAGAGAGAGGAAATAAATACTTATTAATTGAAAAAATAGAAGAAGCAAGATTAGTTGGTAAACGTTATTTCAAATACATGGGGCTTTTAGTCAATTAAGAAATGTGTGATGAGCAAAGGATTTGTGCAAAGAATTGTATAATGCACTATAGGCCAACATAGATTATACAAAATATATATGGGCTATTATTTATATAATATTTTGACATGTACAAAGTAATTTAAACATATTAATTTATTTGATTCTCATAACAGCCCCATGAGTTAAATAGGAAATGCATCAACCCCATTTCACAGAGATGAAAAATGACTGAAATTGGAATTGATTTCCCCAGTGTCATGGCTTTGTCAGTGTGAAATCCAGGATTTTTACCTACATCATTAGTATTTAGAGTTGAAAAGAGTTCCCTTCATCCAACTGATATTCAATTTGACAGATGAAGAAAATGAAATGGGACTCAGAAAGGTGAATTAAATTGTTCAAGATCACCTAGGTAACAACCAATCAATAAGCATTTATTTTTTAATAATACTTTATTTTTTCCCAGTTACATATAAAAATACTTTTTTAACATTCCTTTTTTTGAGTTCCAAATTCTCTCTGTCTTTCTTATCCTCCCTCACTCATTCCTTCCCTGAGACAATAAGCAAACTAATATAGATTTTTTATGAGGAATCATGAAGGACATTTTTCCATATTAGTCATTATGTGGAAGAGATCTTGAATGGAAGAAGAAAAAGGAGGAGGAGGAGGAGGAGGAGGGAAGAGGAAGAGGAAGAGGAAGAGGAAGAGGAAGAGGAAGAGGAAGAGGAAGAGGAAGAGGAAGAGGAAGAGGAAGAGGAAGAGGAAGAGGAAGAGGAAGAGGAAGAGGAAGAAGAAGAAGAAGAAGAAGAAGAAGAAGAAGAAGAAGAAGAAGAAGAAGAAGAAGAAGAAGAAGAAGAAGAAGAAGAAGAAGAAGAAGAAGAAGGAGGAGGAGGAGGAGGAGGAGGAGGAGGAGGAGGAGGAGGAGGAAGAGGAGGAGGAGAAGGAAAAGGAAAGGAGAAGAAGAACAAGAAGAACAAGAACGAGAAGGAGAAGGAGAAGGAGAAGGAGAAGGAGAAGGAGAAGAAGAAGAAAGAAAGAAAGAAAGAAAGAAAGAAAGAAAGAAAGAAAGAAAGAAAGAAAGAAAGAAAGAAAGAAAGAAAGAAAGAAAGAAAGAAAGAAAGAAAGAAAGAAAGAAAGAAAGAAAGAAAGAAAGAAAGAAAGAAAGAAAGAAAGAAAGAAAGAAAGAAAGAAAGAAAGAAAGAAAGAAAGAAAGAAAGAAAGAAAGAAAGAAAGAAAGAAAGAAAAGAAGGAAGGAAGAAAGAAGGAAGGAAGGAAGGAAGGAAGGAAGGAAGGAAGGAAGGAAGGAAGGAAGGAAGGAAGGAAGGAAGGAAGGAAGGAAGGAAGGAAGGAAGGAAGGAAGGAAGGAAGGAAGAAAACTATTTTTATAATAATATTTTGATATGCATTCAGACTCCATCAATTTTTTCTCTGAAAGTAGATGGCATTTTTCATCATGAGTCTCTGGGATTGTTTGGATCACTGCATTGCTGAGAATAACTGTCATTCACAGTTGTTCATCAAAAAAATATTTCTGTCTTTGTGTTCAGTTGTTCTGGTTCTTCTCACTTTACTTTTCATCTGTTCATTTAAGGCTTTTTCCAAAGTCATCCTGCTTGTCATTTTTATAGCACAATGGTATTCTATCACAATCCTACACCACAACATGTTCAGCCATTCCCCAATTAATGAACAACCCTTCAATTTCCAATTCCTTGCTACTTCAAAAAAGGCTACAATAAATATTTTTGTGCAAATAGGCCTTTTTCTCTCTTCTTTTTAATCTCGTTGGATGCAGATCTAGTTGTGGTATTGCTATATCAAAGAGTATGCACAATTTTAGAGTTGGGGGAGTGGCATAGTTGGCTGAATCAGATCACAACTCCACCAAAAGTACATTGTGTCCCAATTTTCCCACATTCCCTCCAACATTTATCATCCTTTTGGCCAATCTGATAGGTGTGAGATGGTACCTCAGAGTTGTTTCAAGGTGCATTCTCTAATCAAAAGTGATTTAGAGTATTTTTTCATATGACTATAGATGGCTTTTATTTCTTCATCTGAAAACTGCCTGTTAATATCCTTTAACCTTTTATCAATTGCAAAATGACTTATATTTTTGCAAATTTGCCTCAGTTCTCTATATATTTGCAAAATGAGACCTTTTCAACAAGCATTTATTAAACATTTACCATGTGCCAAATAATATATTGGATGCTAAGGATACAAATTAAATTTTAGCATGTTTAATTCACTCCTGATATAGCAGACTTAGCTAAAGTATAATAAACTTGTGTCAGAGCCTCATTTTTTTAAAAATCATATTTAAAAAACAAGTTTAATGATAATTTTGTGTTTCTTATATCATAATCACTTATAGAAAATACCCTGTTATCCTCATTCTATCCCTTTGAAAAATAATCTTTCATTCTAACGGTGAAAAAAAACAGTAAAAAAATTGATGATTCAATGACCTCTTCTGATAATAAATGAAACATTCTGACTAATAATTCTCCAACTTTCTTTTACAAAAAAGGTAGTATGCATCATTATCTATTCTCTAAAACCATTAATAATTTTTCATTTCTTAGAGTTTGGTTTCTTTTTAGTATGCTTTTAATGTGCATTTTACATTGTTGTAGTCTCCTAAGTTGTTTATTTCATTCCTCATCAGCATATAAAATTTTCTCATCTTTCTTTTAATTCCTCATATTTCTAATTTCTACTATATAATATCCCATTAAATTAATATAGAAATTTTTATTTGGCTATTTCACAATCAATGGGCACCCATCTAATTCATTTTTATTTTTTCCTACCACAAAAGTACTGTTATGAATATTTTGCTACATATTGGATTTTGTTTCTACCTTTAACCTTCTAGTAGTGGTATCTCTAAATCCAAGTGTGTGAACTTGTTTTTACATAATTCCTAATTGATATTCAAAGAAGTTGGACCAGTTCGCACTTCCATGAATAATTCTTTAGTATGCTTGATTTCTCATAGTTCGTTCAAAATTGACTCTTGCCATGTTTGCAATCTTTGCCAACTTATAAAGTATGAGATAAAACATCAGAGTTTTAATTTTGTCTTCTTTTCATTAGTAATTTAGAGCATGGATGTATGTGGTAATTTCTGGTGCACAATGTAATATTTCTTTAGAAAATATTTTTCATATCCTTTGACCATATTAAACACATCCTTTAGAGATCATAGCATGATAAAAATGTACTTAAATATGAACAAGAGATACATATTCAGATGAAAAATAATGACATCCTAAATAAGAAGTGGGTCAAAGATCAACAAATAAGTAGTTACAATAAAGCAAATCAATTCTATAGATAAAATAAGAACATTTATGGAATGTCAGATGAAGTAGTTCTGTGGGGGAAAATATGTACTTCTAACATTAATAAAAGAGAAAAGAGATTGAGGCAAACATGAAATTTTAAAATCTAGAAAATCAATAAATAACCATATCAAACACGAAAAGAGAAATTTTGAAAATCAAATGGGATTTAAACTAAGTGGAAAACAAAGACTGATAATCTAATAAACAAAACAAAGATGATTTTTTAAAGACTAATGAAATTCATAAATCACTAAATAATTTTATCAAGAAACAGAGAGAAAGAAGATCAAATTATCAGTATCAAAAATGGAAAGATGAAAAATACAATAAATAGGGATTACATTCTTTTAAACCACTATGCTCGGTTATAGTTTCCAAACATTATACATTTTAATTAAATTGATAAACACAAAAAAATGCAAAAGTAATAAAATTAACACAACATGAAATGGAGGACTTAAATAATCCAAACTTAGAAACAACAAATGAACAAGCCATAAATGAATTGCCGAAGAAAATAACTTCTGATCCAGATCAATTTATTGGTGAAGTCTTTAAAACTTATAAAGAACAAATAATTTTATACTATGGAAATGTTTCCCAAAAAGAGAGAATGCATCTAGACAAATTTCTTCTTTGAAATAAAAGCATTCTTGATACTCAGACCAGGAAGCAGAACAAAAACTGTAGACAAGTACAACTAATGAATATTGATGCAATGCTATTAAATAAAATATTAGCAAATAAGTTATAATAATATAGCCAAATACTTATTCACTATTACTAGTTAGATTTATAACAGTAATTTAAAGATGACTCAACACTAAAGCTATTAGCATAATTAATCATTTGCAAGAGTTGTAGAAAAAGCCTTCAATACAATATGGCACTTATGTAAATTAAAAATGCTAAAAGGCTTAGAAAAGAAAAAGAGCTTTCCTCAAAATAATCATGAGCAATTATCTAAAACCAAGTGATAAAATTATTTGTAATGGAGAAACACTTGAAACTTTTCCAATAAGATAAGAGGGTGAAGCAAAGAAGTCAACAGCTTTTACTTTTTTTTTTTTAAACTAAGTCCTGGTAATATTAACAATAGCAATAAGATAAGAAAAATAAATAAGTATGAGCAAAGAAGAGGGAAATTATTCATATTAGCAGAAAAAATGATTTTTAGAAAAACCGAAAAAATAATAAAAAATAGTCAAGATGATTAATAGTTTCAGTAAAATGACAGAACCCAAAATAAATCCATAAAACTTGCTGAGGATTGTTTATGTCATTAAGAAAAACCAGAGGGAAAAGATAGGAAGAGAAAATCTATATAAAGCAAAAACTGAATTCACTAAATATTTGTTTTAACCTATGTAGAGACACACACACAATTCATATAAATACAACAACAAAAAGGTTTGCTTCATAGAAATAAAGAAAGGCAATAACATTGGAAAGTTTGTTTCCATGGAGTTGGCTACATTACTATAATTAAGAGGATAGTTTTTAAATTGTTCTACATTTTTAGTGCTATGCCAATCAGATTAACAAAAGGATAGTTCACTGAATTAGGGAGAAAAATAAAAGGCTTAGACTAACAAAGAAAATAATACCAAATAAAAGCAGGAAGGAAGGCAATTTAATGTTATCAGATTTTAAGTGATATTTTTAATAATTCTCAAAACTATTCCCAAAGGGCTATAAAACAATGCATACCCTTTAATCCAGTAATACCACTAATAAGTCTATAGCCCAAAGAGATAAAAAAAAAAGTGAGGGGAACTTACTTATTCAAAAATATTTATAGCTGCTCTTTATGCAGTGGCAAAGAATTGAAAATTGAAGAGATGTTCATCAAGTAGGGAAGGGCTAAATAAATTGTGGCACATGATGATGATAGAATACTATTGTGCTTTAAGAAATTATGAATAGGGGGGCAGCTGGGTATCTCAGTATCTCTGAGAGCCAGGCTTAGAGATGGGGAAGGTCCTGGGTTCAAATTTGGCCTCAGACACTTCCCAGTTGTGTGACCCTGGGCAAGTCACTTGACCCCCATTGCCTAGCCCTTCCCACTCTTCTGCCTTGGAGCCAATACACAGTATTGACTCCAAGATGGAAGGTAAGGGTTTAAAAAAAAAGAAAGAAAGAAATGATGAACAGGATGATTTCAGAAAGAGCTAGAAAGACCAATATGAACTGATAGAGAGTAAAATAAGCAGAACCAGAAAAGCAATTTACACAGTGAAAGCAATATTGTGCAATGATCAGTTGTGATAGACTTAGCTATTTTTAGCAATACACAGAACCAGAACAATTCTGAGTGACTTAGGACAAAAATTGCTGTCTCTAGAGAAAGAATTGCTTAAGTCAGATTGCAAATGAAAGCATGTGATTTTTCAATTGTTTGGGTTTATATTTTGAGGTTTTGGTTTTATAAGATTACTCACTTGCAAAAATGAAACATGTGGAAATGTTTTGCATGATAAGACATGTATAACCCAGATCAAATCACCTGCCAACACCAGGAAAGGGAAGGGAAGGGAGGGAGATAAGTTCAATCATATAACTTGGGAAAACTTGAGTGTAAATTTGTTATTACATGCAATTGGTAAATAAATAATAAAAATAAAATAATTAGCAAAGTTATTTCTATTGCATAAAAAATTGGTTTGTTTGGTGAAATATAGCATTTATAAACTCTGTGTCATTCTTATTACAAATCTCACTCTCATATTAGTAAAGTCCCTGAACATCAGACTCCATTTCCCCTTCATTGTTGCTGAGGTGATTTCCTCTGATAAAGGTCTAATTTCTCAAATTTTTAGAGAATTAAGTCAAATGTAAAAGAATACAAGTTATTCCCTAATTGACAAATGGTAAAAGTATATGAACAAGCAATTTTCAGAAGAACAAATCAAAGCCATCAATAATCATATAAAAATGTTCTAAATCATTCTTGATTAGAAAAATGCAAATTAAAATGCTTGTGAGATACAACCTCATACCTATCAGATTGGTCAATCTGAGAGTAAATGAGAATGATAAATGGTGGAGGAGATGTGCAAAACTGGAACACTAATGCATTGTTGGTGAGGGTGTGAACTGATCCAACCATTCTGGATGGCAATTTGGAACTATGCCTAAAGGGCTATAAAACTGTATATGCTCTTTTATCCTTTAATGCCAGGAAAGAGCCTACTTGTACAAAAATATATATAGTAGCTCTTTGTGGTGGCAAAGAATTGGACATTGAAGGGATATCAATAATTTGAGAAATGGCTGAACAAATTGTGGTATATAATGGTGATGGAATACTATTGTGCTATAGGAAATGATGAGCAGAATGATTTTCGGAAAAAGTTGGAAAAATCTACATAAATTGATGCAAAGCAAACTCAGCAGAACTGGGAGAACACTGTACACAATACTGTGTGATGATCAACTGTGAACAACTTAGCTACTCTTAGCAAGACAATGATCCAGGACAATTCTGAAGGATTTATGTCAAAGAAGTATATCCTCCTCCCATGAAAGAACCATCAGAGACAAAATACAGATCAAAGCATACAATTTTTCATATTAGTTTATTTATAGTTTTATTTTAGGGTTTTGGTGTTCTATGAGTATTATCTTACAACAGTGACCAATATGGAAGTATGTTTTGCATGATAACACATGTATAACCCAGATTAAATTGCTTACTGTCTCTGAGAGAAAGAGGAAGGAAAGAAAGTAGGGAGACAATTTGGATCTTATAATTTCAGAAAATGTTTGTTGAAATTTGTTATTACATGTTATTGGGAAAATAAAATATGTTTGAATAGAAAAAAAAGAATGAAATCAGGAGTCTATTTTGCTTTCTGATGGAAAGGTGTTATTGTTTACTTAAATAAATCTGTAAAGAAACTGAAAAAAAAGGAATATAGAGTTGAGTAAACTGAGGCAAATGTAGGTTATATAATTTGCCCAAGATCAACTTGGGGTGACCTGAGTTCACCCTGGGGTGAGTGGGCTCAAACTTAAAGCAGTTTCTACAAAGTATTTGCCCTACCTATTTCACTTCCAAAATCTGTGTATCCCATAAATATCCCAAGAACTCCCCCCCCACCTTAGAGCTTACAATATTCCTGTCCTCCTCAGTTGAATGAAGTCAGACAAGAACAAGAAAATGCCTTGGCTAACATATGTAAGGGACAGAAAAAGCCTCCAAAACAATATGATGGCACGTAAATAAATTTAAAATGCTACAAAGCTTAGACGATGCCTTTCCTCAAAATAATCAGGAACAATTCCCTAAAACCAAGTTATAAGTTAGAAACTTATCTGAAAGATGGCCCTTTGTTTCAGAAAGTAGCTCAGAATCATTAAAGACTGTGCAATTTACCAGTGGATAATCTGAACACTATTCCTCCTTCTATTCCATACCAGACTCAGTTCATTGTCCAGCCACAGTGTCTAACCAACATTTATGTCAGAAACTTAGAAACCAAGTACCTTTTGAATGAACTCATATTGTTGAGTACAACAGTCAAATAAAAGACTTTTTCAAGTAGCAAGCACACCTGAAACAATAGTTAGACATGCTCAAATCCATGTGGGAATGATGTCAAGAAGAGAATGACTGTGTATGTTCATAGGAGGGTGTTCTCATTAGCCAATCCCTTTCCCCTCATGACCCTTAAAGAAGCAAGACCAAGAAGAAATATTCAAAATAGACTAGCATGTTAAAAAAAAAAAAGGTACTGGGAAAGTGTCTATTCTGTGAAAGCAACTGGAAAACCAAAAACCAAAATATATTAGTTTAGTCTCTTACATCAAATGGAAAAATGATGTAAAAATAAAAGATCACACCATTAAACATTAGTGAAGAATGAAAGAATACATAAATATTAATAGAGAAAATAATTTATAACAAGACAGAATAGATGTTATGACAGCAAAATTAATCATCTTCATTACAGAAATGTTTAAAACATTTGCACAAATAATATCCATACAGGTGTCATTAAAAGAAGAGCTAGGAATTGTGAAAAATATTTTCTTTAAGTTTTCTTCAATAATTTCATGCCTTAATGGATCTATGACTCCAGTCAATAGTCTAGATTACAATCTGTCTCTGACTTCTCATCCTGTACAATCCTATAAAATCCTCCAGTATTTCTTTGTTTTTTATTAAACACTCACTTTCCATCTTAGAATCAGTACTACATATTGACTACAAGACAGTAGAGCAGAAAAGGCTGGGCAATGAGGGGAGGGGGGTAAGAGGGAGAAGCTTAAGTGACTTGCCCATGGTCACACCACTAGGAAGTGTCTGAGGTCAAATTTGAACTCAGGACCTCATATCTCTGGCTCTGGCTCTCAATCTACAGAGCTACCTACGTGTCCCCTCGATATGTCTTCTATAAGGTTCCAGACAGCATACTTTCCTCTTGATGTCTTAACATTTCATGGATACAAGTAGACCACAGAGAGTGTCAATGGACTATCCCTTCCTCTCATGATATAAACACCCACCTACTTGTTTGTTTATACATGTCTTTGATCATGTCTTGCATACATCTTCTCCAGCACAATCCTTTATCAATAACAGGTTACAGTTCATTCTCATCTATTACATAGTTCTCCACCATCTTTGGGGCTACTAAAACTTTAATTAAACTTAATTTAATTAAAAATTTTAATTAATTACAGACTTTTATAATCCTTGACTTATAATTCATACAGAATCACTCTAAGAATGATGTTTAAAAGATAGCCCTGTGTTTCAGGAAGAAGCTCAAAATAATTAAAATTATGGCACAATTAACAATGCATAATCTGAATCACTACTTTCCTTCTATTCCAAGCTAGACTTAGATCATTGTCCAGGCACGGTGTCTAATATTTTATTTATTTAAAGATTTATGTATTCATAGACCAGTTCTTTGTGTATTTATCTTTCATTTCTTTCATATGAGAGGCAGCATGATGAAGTGATTAGAGAGCTAGGTTCAAGTTCTGCCTCAGACCTATACTGGCTGTGTGACATTGGACATGTAGGTCTATTTTTAATTATTTATTTTAAACAGTCTTTTTTTTGAGCTCCAAATTTTCTCCCTCTCATGTTTCCCCCATCCATTGAGAAGACAAGAAAAATAATATTATATCAGCAGAATCATGCAAAAAAATAATATTATCCATATTAAAAAAAAAGGAAAGAAAGTTTAAAAATATGCTTCTATCTGCAATTAGAATTTACCAGTTCTCTCTATGGAGGTGGATCACACTTTTTCACCATGAGTCCTTCAGAATTGTCTTCAATCATTGTATTGATTGGAATAGGTAAACCCTTCACAAATAATTACTATAAAAATATTGTTATTATTGGGTATAATGTTCTCCTGCTCTGCTCACTTCACTTTGCATCAGTTCATATAAGTCTTCCTGGATTTTTCTGAAAACATCTTGTTCATCCTTTCTTATAGTACAAACATATACCACAACTTGTTTAATCTGTTCCTCAATGGAACAATGCAATTTCCAATTCCTTGCCCCCCCCAAAAAAGAGCTACTATAAATATTTTTATCCCCTGGGATATAGACCTTGTAGGAATATTGCTGAGTCTAAAGAAATGCATGGTTTTATAGCCCATTGGGCATAGTTACAAATTATTCTCCAAATGGGTTGGACGAGTTCACAGCTCCACCAAAAGTGCATTAGTGTCCCAATTTTTCCATTTTCCTTGCAGCATTTGTCATTTTCCTTTTCTGTCACTTTAGCCAATCTGATAGCTATGAGGTGACACCTCAGAGTTGTTTTAATTTGCATTTCTATAATCATTAGTGATATAGAGCAATTTTTTCATATGAGTATAGAGAGCTTTGAGTTCTTCCAAAACCTATCCATTCCTGTTCTTTGGCTATTTACCAGAGAATGACACATTTTTTTTATAAATTTGACAGTTGTCTATATATCTGAGAAATGAAGCCTTTATCAGAAAAACTTGCTATAAAAATTTTTCCCCAGTTTCCAGCTTTCCTTCTAGTCTTGGCTGAATTGGTTTTATTTATAAGTAAAACCTTTTTAATTTAATGTAATCAAAATTATCCATTTCACTTCATGTAAAAATCTATCTCTTGTTTGGTCATAAAGTCTTCCCTCATTCATAATTTCAACAGGCAATTTTTTCCATGCTCCCCTAATTTGTTTATGATATATCCATGTCTAAATCATGTATCCATTCTGATCTCATGTTAGTATATGCTGTGAGATGTTGGTCTAAACTTAGTTTTTGTCAAACTGATTTCCGTTTTTTCCCAGAAACTTTCAAATAATGAGTTCTTGACCCAAAAGCTTAGATTTGGGAGT
Source organism: Monodelphis domestica (assembly GCF_027887165.1). Classification (NCBI taxonomy): domain Eukaryota; kingdom Metazoa; phylum Chordata; class Mammalia; order Didelphimorphia; family Didelphidae; genus Monodelphis; species Monodelphis domestica. The sequence continues at coordinate 174,182,981 of NC_077229.1, read as the reverse complement.
TTATATAACACCAGATTACTATGGTGACTTACTACTGTGTATTATATATCTAATATAGTCTGCTGATCCTCTATTCTGATTCTTAGCAAGTACCAGATTATTTTCATGATTACTGCTCTGTAATATATTTTGAAATCTGGTTCTGCTAGGCCACCTTCTTTAACTTTTTTTTCATTAGTCCCCTTGATATTCTTGACCTTTGGTTCTTCCAGGTGAATTTTATTATTTTTTCTAGCTCTCTACAATAATTCTTTGGTAGTGTGAAGATTAAATTAACTCTCCTCTGCTCATTTTTTAAATTTAATCACCAAAGGTATAAACACGCCACTCAGTGTTGATGGGGGAGGTCTGTGACCCACCTATGGGATAGTGGATGATGAATCAGAATCGACTAGTCTTTTGTCTTCCATTTGACTTTGGAAGAGCTCAGGCTTGAGATCTCCAACTGCTTCCCTTTTAGAACTACCACGTGGGGTGAGTGAAAAAAGGATGAGTCTTTTCTTGAATTTTCTGATGGGACTAGCCTCAGGAGAGACCTATCCTCTTGAGAGAGACTTCCTGCATCCCCAGGTCTTTGGCTCAAGGCTGAGGCCCCTCCAGTTAAGGACTAACTAACCCTGCCTGGGTTGAGCCAGAGCTGGAGCAAAATACTTAAGTGTGTAGCCTAGATATCTTACCCTAACCTCTCTCTGATTTTCTTAATTTCAGTATTTCTATATTTAATAAATAAATTGTTAAAAATAAATCTCTTTGGAATACACTTGAATAATCCAGGCCAGCCTTTTATTAAAAAAAAAAAAACCCTCACATTTCTCTCCTTACACATTGATTGATGTGGCATTGAATTAATAATTTATGTAGATTTGTCATTTTTATTATATTGGCTATATTATATATGCATATAAATATATAATATTGGTCTACCTCTCAGCAATCTTGAACATTTCTCTGGTTGTTTAGATCTGTCTTTATTTGAATAAAAAGTGTTTTGTAATTGTTTTCACATAATTTCTGGGTTTGTCGTGGCAGATAAACTCCCAAGTATTTTATATTGTCTGCAGCTACTTTAAAGGGAATTTCTCTTTCTGCCTCTTGCTGTTGGACTTTGTTGGTAATATATAAAAATGCTGATGATTTATGCAGTATATCTTATAGTCTGCAACTTGGCTAAAGTTATTGTTTCAACTAGTTTTTTTTTTAGTTCATGTTCTAGGATTCTTTAAGAATCTCTTCATAAAAATCTGCAAAGAATGATAGTTTTATTTCCTTATTGCCTATTCATGTTCCTTCTATGTCTTTTTCTCCTCTCATTGCTATAACTAGTATTTCTAGTACAATATTGAATAACAGTAGTGATATAGACATTCCTTGCTTCACCCCTATCTCACTGGGAAGGCTTCTAGCTTATCCCCATTGCAAATAATGATAGCTGATGACTTTAGGTATATAGGACTTATAAATTTTAAGGAAAATTCCTTTTATTCCTATCTTTCTAGTGTTTTTTAATAGAAGTGGTTGTTCTATTTTGTTAAAAAAAATCTTTTCCATGTTTATTTAAATAACCATTTAATTTCTGTTGAGTTTGTTATTAATATGGTGAATTATGCTGTTAGTTTTCCTAATATTGAACTAATCTTGCATTCCTGGTATAAATTTCATCTGGTCATAGAGTATAATATTTGTGACATATTGCTGCAATATCCTTTTAGTATTTTATTTAACTTTTTTTATATATTCATAAATATTCATTTTATATATTCATAAATATTCATTAAGGAGAATTGTCTATAGTTTCCTTTCTCTCTTTTTGCTCTTCCTGGCTTAAACATCAGAACCATATTTGTATCATATAAGAAATTTGGCAAGACTCTTTCTTTGCTTATTTTTACAAATAGTTTATATAGAATTCATTTGTGTAAAATTCATTTGTGAGTCCATCTGGTCCTGGAGATTTTTTCTTAGAGAGTTCATTAACGATTTGTTCAATTTCTTTTTCTGAAATGGAATTAACTATTCTATTTCCTCTTCTGTTAATCTGGACAATTTATATTTTTATAAATATGCATCCACCTCACTTAAGTTGTCAGATTTATTGGCATATAACTAAAGAAAGTTGTTCATAATAATTGCTTTAATTTCATCTTCATTGGTGGTGAATTCACCCTTTTCATTTTTTATACTGGTTATTTAGTTTTCTTTCTTTTTTTTAATTCATTTAACCAATGGTTTATCATTTTTATCAGGGATTTTTTTCCCATAAAACCAGCTGATAGTTTTATTTAATAGTTTAATAGGCTCTCTTTTTTTGCTTTCAGTTTTAATAATCTCCATTTATTTTCGTGATTTCCATTTTGATGTTTATTTGGTGATTCTTTATTTTCTAGCTTTTTTCATTGCATGCCCAATTAATTGATCTGTTGTTTCTCTCTTTTATTGATGTAAGTGTTTAGAGATATAAATTGTCCCATGAGTACTGCTTTGGTTTGTTGAATTGTTGTTGTCATTCTCTTTTATGAGATAATTGTTTCTATCATTTGTTCTTTGACCAACTCACACTTTAGGATTAGATTATTTAGTTTCCAAAGTTTTTTTAATCTATGCTTCAATGGTCCTTTATTGAATGTAATTTTATTGCATTATGATCTGAAAAGGACACAAACAATATTTCTGCCTTTTTACATATGTTTGTGAGATTTTTGTCCGAATACATGGCCAATTTTTCTGAAGGTGCTATACACAGTTGGGAAAAAGGTATACTCCTTTCTATTGCTATTTAGTTTTCTCTGGAGGCTTCTCATATCTAACTTTTCTAAAATTCTATTTATCTCTTTACCTTCTTTCTTATTTATTTTATGGTTAGATTATATCTAGTTTTGAAAGGAGCTGAAGTTCTCCTTTGGTATAGTTTTACCTTCTATTCCTCCTGTAATTCATTTAATTTTTCCTTTGAGAATTTGGATGCTATGCCATTCAGTACATCCATATTTCATATCGATATTACTTCATTGCCTATGGCACCTATTGGCAATATGTATTTTCCCTCTTAACTCTTATAATTTGATCTATTTATGTTTTTGCTTTGTTTGAGGTCACAAATGTTACCTCTACCTTTTTTTACCTCAGTTGAAGTAGAATAGATTCTGCTCCAACCCCTAATTTTAATTCTGTGTATGCCTCTCTGTTTCAAGTGCGTTTCTTATTTTTTTAAAATGAAACAAAACATAACATATTGGAGTCTGGTTTCTAATCCATTCTGCTATCTGCTTTCATTTTATTGGTGAGTTCAATTCATTTGCATTCACAATTAAGAATACTAGCTGTTCATTTCCCTCTATCCAGTTTTCTTTCCTGTTTATCCTTTGCTTTCTCTTTATATTCCATCCTTCCTTAAAAGTCAGTTTTTGTTCTGACCCCCGCCTCCTTTATTTGCCCTCTTTTCTCTCACCTTTCCTTTCTCTAATTCCTTTCCCCTCCTATTTTCCTGTTAGGTAAGCTAGATTTCTATACCCAAGTGATTGTGTATGTCCTTCTTTGAACCAAGATACATAAATATTATTTAAAGGAAGTAAGCATGTTTAAGGCTGAAGAAGAGAAGATTTGATGTAACATGAAAATTGACTCTTAAGTATTTAAAGGGTTGTCCCATGAAAAAGAGATTAGATCCATTCTGCTTGGGGGGGGGGGGAGGGGTACCAGAACTAGGAATAATGTATGGAAGCTGCAGAGAGGTAGATTTTGTCTCAATATAAAATAAAATTTCCTACGAATTATATATATCTACATATAAAACAGGCTGCTTGGAAGTGGAGGGGGGGGGGGGGGTTCCCCTTCATCAGAGATCTTAAAGCAAAATCTAATTCACCATTTGGACATGTTATAAAGGGGATTCTTGTTCACTCCTATGTTCAGAGCTTGAAAATATCTTAAAGGTCACTGAGTCCAACTATCCTATTTTAAAGAAGAGGAAATTAATTCCAGAGAAGTAGATGTAGCCAAGGTCACACAGTTAGTAAACTAAAGAATTGGGATTGAAACTCAACTCAAATCATGTGACTCTAAATACAATGTTCTTTTCCCTTATACAATGTTGCCTCTTAGAAATACCTTTCAAGTCTAAAATTCTGTGGTTCATTGATTCCCTGACTAGCCCAAAGGATCATACAGCTCACACAACATAGAACATTCTAGAACAACTTAAGGGAGTCCTTAGCTTCAAATTTTCCTACCATATCCATCACAAATGAAAATATCTGAAATATGTCTGAAATAAAAGGAACACGAAGAAACATTACCTACCAAACTGGTATAATAGAAAGATGACTAGTTTGAGAGTTCAAAGTCCTGCTCACCTGTTTTGTTTTGTTTTTTACTTTATACATTTTATTTTATTTTTATGTTCTATTTTTATTTATGCTGTTTAATATTCCCCCATTACATTTTTAATTTTTTTTTTACTTTTTAATCTTAGTTTCAAATTTTCTTCCTCCTTCCAGCTCTTCTTTCATCTAACCCCATTTCTGATACTAACTTACTGGGAAAAGCAGCCCCAAGACTCCATTTCCCAGCTAATACTCATGGAAGTTTCTTGCTCATTACTTAATTCAGTGGATACAAGAATAGAATACATTATTCCAACATGTGCTCCGCATGTGCTTTACAATGAGAAATGAGTTCCTTATTTTCAGGTGAGTTATCTTCCTTATTGTCTCAAATACATTTTAGGTGTTGTTTTGACTGTTTGTGTTTCTGTGTGTGTGTGTGTGTGTGTGTGTGTGTGTGTGTGTGTGTGTGTGTGTGTGTGTGTGTGTGAGACCTTTCTAGAAGGGTCTTCAGTGTCTGAAATTTAAAAAAATAAAAAAAAGTTTTAGCAGAGAAGGAGAAATCAAATCTCTTTCCAGACCCAGAATTACAGATGAGTGAGACAACTTCAGTCACACTAATTATGATTTATGGGAGGAGGACAGAAGGGTATATAGCTAGGTTATTCCATCAGTCAGTTCTTGTTGCTTTCAGGCTGCCTATTAAAGGTGAGGATGGCTGAATATTTTATTCAGTGAACACTGACTGCCCTCTGCTGGTCTTAGATAGTATGCTGTGCTGGTCAAGGGAACATGGCTCTTTCCAGTCATGAAGGTGGGTTTCACAGCATATATTCAAGTAATTGAAACGGGAAGTTGGAATACTGATGTCACCTGCACCATCACGTGTCCTCTACTCAAAAGCCTGGATTTACCTTTGGAAAAAGTGCATTTTTGACTGAAGAAGTAAAAACTATAATAATCCAGCCCTCATCTTGTTCAAATACTAATTCCACATCACCAAGTGCTTATTAAATATTTTGAACTGTATGTCCCATAAACATGCCAAATTCAACATGTCCAAAGTAGAATATTATCCCCCCCCCAATTTCCTCGCTGTATGAGCTTTCCTTCTAATATCAATCCTCCCAAGTTCATAACCTTGGTGTCATCTGAGAGTCCACACTATCATTCCATTGACATAGCCAATCAGCTGCTTGTCATTTCTACCTTCACATCCCTCACATTTATTCTCTTTTCTCTACTCACAGTCACCATCCCAAGACAATCCCTCATCATCTCTCACTTGCACTATTTTTTAGCCTCCAAATAGGTCTCTTCCTTAAGTGTTTCCCCCCCTCTGATCCATCTTTTTCTCCAATATCCACCATCTCTTCCCACAACTGAATTTCTCTTAATGAGTTGATTTGAAGATGTGCTCTTCCTGCTTGCTTTAAGTACTGGGGCAAGCTAGGTGGCTCAATGGATAGAGAGATGTGTCTGCCAGTAAGAAGACCTGGGTTCAAATATGACCTCAGATACTTCCTAGCTCTGTGACTCTGGACAAGTCACTTAATCCCAATCGGCTAACCTTTACCACTCTTTTGCCTTAAAACTGATCATTAGTATCTTTTCCAAGACAGAAGGTAAGGATTTTTTTAAAAGAAGATGATCTGGGTCTATACCCAAAGCCTTTTCACCTTGGAAATTCCTGCCTGTGTCTACATCCAACTGATCTAGTTTTTGAGATTCCAAGGTCTTTTGGGCAACTTTTTGACAAAATGATGCGTCAAAGAATTTTAAGAGCAGGATAATGCAAAAAAAAAAAAAAAACAAACCTGATTAATACGTATATTAAGGAGCAACTAGGTTGCTCAGTAGAGAAGTCAAGAGGACCTGGCTTCAAATCTGTCTCTGATACTTCCTCACTGTGTGACCCTGGACAAGTCACAAAGCCCCAGTTGCCTAGCTCTTACTGCTAGCTCTTCTGCCTTGGAACCTGTACTTAGTATCCATTCTAAGGCAAAAAGTAAGGATTATATTGTTTTTGTTTTAATGCAAACTAAAATATATATTAAATGAGGACTTCTTACGTTAAGGTTTGTTGGTTTTGTTTGATTTTTGATTTGCCTCTTTTTGCCTATTCAGTATCAAAAGGTTTAATTATGTAGACTTTTTATGTATTCGGTTACATTGAAAATTATTTTAGTGTTGTGTAAAATCAGCTATATTTTTACTGTTTTAAAGATCTCTTGTTTTTATATTTTCCTTATTTCTAAATGTACTCTTCCCCTGCTCCTGCCCAGAACCATCCCTTGTCACAAAGAAGAAAGAGAAAGAAGAAAAGAAAAACAAAAAACTTTCTTAAAAGTTGCTAATGTGGGGTAGTGAGGTGGCACAGTGGAAAAAGAGCCAGGCCTGGAGGAGAGGTCCTGGGTCTCAGACTTTGTGAACCTGCACAAGTCACTTAACCACAATTGTCTTGCCCCTGAACAGATACTTAACATTGGTTCTAAGAAAAAAAATAAGGGTTTGGGTTTTTTTTTTTTAAGTCACTAATTTATCAGCTGAGTCTAATAGTATATTAGTCCCTCATCTCTCCCATAGAGGAACATTTTTTCATTTCTTCTTTGGTTATTTGAAAAATGACTATTTCTTTTCTCGTTGGTTGCTTTATTTTTTTTAGTGTAATGTATTTAGTGTAAATATGACTTATCAGCACTTGAAAACTAGAACAGTGTGACACAGAAGGAAGATCTTGGAACTGAAAATCAGAAGAATTTTTTTTCTAGTCCTGTTTGACTTACTCTGTGGCTTTGGGCAGAACAATTAACTAACCCAGGCTTCAGTATCTTCCCTTGTAAAATGCAAACCTCACTCTAAGAATCATTTTGAGGATCAAATGAAATTAATAAATATCCCAGTAAGATTCAGTAGACTTAATAGCATGATTCTTTTATTCAAAGGCAAAGTACAATTTATCACGGGCACTGTATCAACCTGAAACTTATGCAAAACATATGTATAATTCAGAAGACATCCAAAAGAAAGTAACAAAATGACTGAAGGACCAGAAAACACAACATTTTAGAAAAGGCTAAAGAAATTCAGATTATCAGCTTAGAAAAAAGCTAAAGGCAAATGACCATCTTCATTATTAACCATTTATTAAATGAAATTTGTCAATCATGCTATACTTTGCTCTGTGTGGAACAAATCACATAGGGAGTTTATTTCAAGAAATATGTTTGGAGGCTTCTGGGGGCAGAGTGAAGATGGAGGAGTGAACCAGAGCTGCTCTGTGTCACCACAAGAATCTTCTCTGACCAAGATTAAAATATTGCCACAAAATGAATACAGGAGTGAGAGAACCAATAAGGAGACAGAGTAAAATAACTTTCAAGAAAAGAAAAACCCAAAACTTAGGCTGAGATCATCTGAAGAACTGGGGTCAGAGGAAAGCAGAACCAGCAAAAGGCTGTAGCAAGGAGGGAAGAGCAAGCCACCCACCTCACCCCCAACAGTCTGTTGTCCCAGGTTTAGAACCTAAGATCAAGCCAACATTGAGATCCTCAGTTCCCGCCTGGGCAAGTAGTAGTACTTGTACAGTACAGTACAGTACAATACAATACAACCCCACACCCCTTGAAATTTCAAACCTGTGAAAAAATCTGGAGTCCCAGCCCAGGGCAGTCTGGGCTGAAGTGGGCTGATCCTGTGGGCCCAGAGTAAAGACAGGATTTCCAAGTTGCACTTGGGATAAAGACATAGTAGACAGTTTGGGGTGGCTAATAGTATTAAGTACTAAGTACTGGTCTTTCTGCCTAATGCTCAGGGCAATCAAGGGTATCGCTAATTGGATCAAGTACTCAGCAAGACAAAAAACTTGAGCCTAAACCAGGGGCTAGAATTTGATAAACCCCTGACCTGATCAAGGTCAGAGTGAGATCAAAAGCTTATACCCAAACATGAGGCAAGTCCTTAAGTCATCAGTACTTCAAGGGTCAATTGAATCAGCAGGGGGAGAGGGATCTCTGAACTTCAAGTCAAAGACCCAGAAAATAAGCTGAAAATAACATCAAGTGAGGACTGGAGTTTAAGAGGGTACCCCAACTTCCCAGAAAATAGAGCCTACCTATAATTGGATAGGAAAAATGAGCAAACAACAACAAAAAACACCTAACTCTAAAGAAATATGTTTGTCTATAGTATTTTGTGTGGTCATTACTGAGATGATTCACTCATCCTGACCCATTTTCACATTGGGTAGTGTCTTTAAAAGCAGTGGCAACTTCCTGTGAGAGGCAGGTCTTTGGAGTTCGAGTTCAAGTTTGAGTTCAAGTTCAAGTTGGAGGCTGGTGAAGGATCTGCTTCATGGACCTGAGACTGAAATTTGGTGAAACTATTCTTGAATCTCTTCCTTTGAACTACCATGTGGGTGAGTGAAAAGGCTGACTCCTTTTCCTGGTTTTTCTGGAGGTACTAGCCTCTGGAGAGGCCCTCCTCTTTTAGGAAGACTCTTGGCTAGAACCCTTATTTAATTTGCCTCTGGGTCCCTCTTTGCTGGGGCCTCTGAAGCCCTGCCTCTTTCAGATGGGACTGGAGTAATTATCTATACTCTCTCTCTCTCTCTCTCTCACTCTCACTCTCTCTCTCTCTCACTCTCTCTCTCTCTCTCTCTCTCTCTCTCTCTCTCTCTCTCTCTCTCTCTCTCTCTCTCTCTCTCTCTCATTTCCCTACTTTCTCCTTTTGTAAATAAACTACTATTAAAAAGTCATCCTGACCGGAGTAATATATTTTCAGCAACCACATTTTTATACATTTAGTCCAACATTAAATTTTAACCCTTACAGTAACTCATTTTTACCTTTTAAAGTTACACTCAACATCTAGCTTTATGTCAGTTACGAATCTTCCTTCTAAAAAATATTGAGTCCCAATTTAATCTTTCTATAGTTTCCAAGTTGTTATTTGATTTAAGTTTTTATCACTTATAGCCTTCCAAACTCTAAAATAATTTCATGTAAATGAGCTGGCAATGTCCTAAAGTCCTTATTTCTCTGCCTTCAAATTGGATTTCTCATACATTCATCTGAGGGGTAGTTCTTTATCTGATCCACCTAATAGCCTGTGAGTCTCTCCTAAACATTTTATCCAACAAAAAAGTGTTATTTTACAAACTGGTTTCATTTTTTTTCCTTAAGCAAAAATTCCTTTCTATCCCTTTCAGCAAATATTCATATAGGGAAAAGGTAGTACTTTACATATGTAGACATATAGATATAGATACATTTGGGTGTGTGTATGTGCATATCCTCCACTTAAATCTTGTTCAAATGGCTTATGATTTGAGATGTTCCTCATTTCTTTAAGGCTTTCTTAGTGGAAAACAAGGATATAACTGAGGAAACCATGGGGTTACAGTGGATGGATAGAGTACTGTGTACCTGGAGTCAAGGAAACCAGAGATCAGATTTGGCCTCAGATATTCACTAGCTATTTGATCCTAGAGAAGTCATAGTCTTTGTTAGCTTCAATCTCCTCAAGTGTGAAATGTGAATAATAATAGTACCTACCTTCCAGGCTTGGTATGAGGATTAAATGAGATAATATTTGCCAAGAGCTGAGCACCTGGCACATAGTATATGTTTAATAAATATTTAATAAAATTTAATTTAATGTTAATTAATTAAAATAGTTAATTAAAAATAAAATTTAATTTAAATTTTTAATTAAAATAAATTTTTAACAAAAGAAGAAAAAGCAGTCTGCCTTAAAGGAGTTTTTAATCTACTAGGAAGACACAATATAAAGACAGATAAGAAAATACAAAGTAAATGCAATGTGACTTTTACTGTAGATGAGAGAGAACTAAATATGGGAGGATAAGGAAAGGTCTCAGGTAGGATATAGTAATTGAGTTGGTACTGGAAGGGAGCTAGAGATTTTAAGAAGTAAGTGTGAGGAAGAAGTGCATTCTGGTATGGGGGGTTGCCTGTGCAAAGACACAAAGGTGGAAAAGAAATTGTCATGAATGGGAAACAAGCAAATGTATTTTTCTGGAACAGATAGGTATGAAGGAGAATAAATTAAATGAAACTGAAAAGTGAGTCTTTAAATGCCAGTGAGAAGAGTTTGTATTTAATCCCAGAGGAGATAAGAAATCATTGAAGATGGTGAGGTCAATTATTAGGAATTTCAATTTGACAGTTGTGTAAGGGGAGATTGGTAAAGAGGATAAAATTAGGAGATTCTTGTTATAGATCAAGAAATAGATATTAAGGAACTGAATTAGGGAATGACCATGTAAGCACAGAGAAGGAAGCAGAATTGAAAGATTTGTGGATTCTCCTCATGTTATGGGCAGCTTGGTGGTGCCATGGATAAAGCACTGTACTGGAGACTGGAAGATCTGAATTCACATTTAGTCTCAGTAATTCACCAACTGTGTAGCCAAGAAAGTCATCTAAACTCTTATCTGTTTATTTTTTCAACTGTAAAGTGAGGAAAATAATAATACTTATATCTCGTAGTTACAGAGGATCAAATGAGATAATATTTGTGAAGTTGGACCACATCTCGCTCAGAGCTCTATTATATGACTCAGGTGCCAACCTTAAGGTAGGACATTGACAAGATGGTGCACAACTGGCAGAGGGCAACCAAGATGGTGAAAGGATTGGAGTTTCTACAATGTTTAAGGATCATTTGAATGAATTGGGAATATTTAACCAGAAAAGAATTTCAGGAGGATATGAGAGCTATCTGCAAGTAGTTGAGGGCCAGTCATGTGGAAGAGGTATTGAAAAGCTACTTGAACTCCAAGGTCAGAATTAGGATTAATGAGTAGAAATGACAGAAAGGCAGATTTTAGCTCAATGTAAGGATAAAATTCCAAAAACTTAAGAGTTATCCAAAAAGAGGAATGAGTTGCCTCCAGAGGTAATGAACTTCCCATTACTGGGATTATTCAAGTGGAAACTAGATAAACATTTGTGAGTGAAGGTGTAAAAGGAATTCCTGGGTATATTGGACTAACTGGCCTCTGAGGCGCCTTCCAAGTCTAAGAGTCTATAATTTTGAATACTATTATATATGTGCATGCTCTAACCCTTCCCTGAGTTCTTAAAGCTTCTAGCACTGTACCTGTGACATAATAAGCACTTAATAAACTTATTGAATGCATGGCATTGAATTGGATAATAGTCTACAATTGTAAAATACTTGAATTGAGTTATCTCATTTGACTCTCACCTATGATGTAGGATATCTTTTATTTCACTTTACAAATGAGGAAAATCACTCAAGACTTTTCCTAGCTGTGTGACCCTGGGCAAGTCACTTAAATCCCATTGCCTAGCCGTTACCATTCTTCTGCCTTGGAACCAATACACAGTACAGATTCTAAAACAAAGGTAAAGGTGTTTTGTTTTGTTTTGTTTTAAGAGGAAAATGATGCTCAGTAACTGATCCAAGGTAACAAGTTTGCAACTAGATGATCTAGGATTGAATCCTAAGATTTCCGAATCCAAGTACCATGCATTTTCTATTTTGGATTCACTTTTCATGTATGCATTTTTGCCTGTCCAGTGAAACTATCATTTCTGTATCTTGCATTTCCTTTGAACCCTCTATGGCACTTACACTTAGAAGAAGCAGAATGGGCACAATTCTGTTTGGCTGGCGTCTCCTTTCAAAGATGTTACTGTGGTAGTCATATAAGGAGAGCAAATGACTGCAAATACAAGCACTTTCCAAGCGAACAGCATGTGTTGTTTGTCCTTTCTGCCCAGGGGACCTTCACTTCCCTATAAAGCCATGACTTTTGCATTGAATGAACACTTCTAGTCCCTGATGGCTCCATGCCAGGATGGTCTAGTCATATTTATCATAAAGATGCTTCATAACCATCCCTAGTTATTTTCCAGTGGTATTCCTGAGAGTACCCCCGCTTGTAGTTACCTGCACCAGTTCTAGACAACACTGCCTGAGGATCCTCCTAGCATCCTTTTTTTTGTCTGAGAAACTTCTCACACAGGGACATGAAGCAAAGAATCTGCTGGACATCCCCAGTCATTAAGTTACTCTTTGCTACCATCTAGTGGACTTCAGATCCTTAGAACCATTGGCTGACTCTTTTCTATTACCCATTCAATTCAGTTGTCCAGAAAGCTTCTCCATTATAAGGGCAGACTTCAAGTAGCTGAGCTTAGCAAAAATACTTAGCCATGGAACTAACAAGGGGAAGAGAGCACCTCAAACTAAGATTAAGTCTCTTCATTTAATGCCAGTGTCTGTTACTGATTTGAAGCCCATATTCCAAGACAAACGATTTGAGGTCAGAAAATTTCTTGTCACTACCATTTTGGTCACTAGGGATGCCATGAAAAGAACCTACAGATTGACCTCAGAAATAAGCATTTCTGAGAGTTCCGGGTCAAAATGGTTCCAGAGTAAAAGCAGGGCTCTACCTCTCCTCTCCACCAATCGAGACAGAGCGCCTCAAAACAACAAAACCAAAATCAAATGAGTGAAGGAGTTCCACGGTAGGACACAGCACAGAAGGTAGGCAAAGTTAGGGCATTTCCATGCTAAAAGGGGGTGACATTTCTTCCACTAAGGGGCGAGATCAACACCACCATCACCCCACTTCACCTACCTTTCCAGAGTCCCAGAGAAAACTTCTAAGTTCTAGGAGGGAGACTGGCTGAGATCAACATAGAATTACCTCTAAGAGACTAGACTCAGAACACTGGGAGACTGAGGAAACATGGATATAGGATGTTGAGGAGCTTGAGGAGAGGGGGCGGCTAACAGCAAAAAGAAAAAAAAAACGCCACAGAGAACCAAAAAAAAAGCCCTCGGGCTAAAACTTCTCCCAGGCTCAATACAGAGACCTCCTTACACTCCACACCCAGAACTCTTCCAGGCAATCTCTTAAGTTCTCAGGGGCTGGACCTGCCCCTAAGAACAGCAAGACTAGGGACCCCAGGAGGCTGAGGAATCATGGAGATAGAGCATGGGGCTTGGGCAGAGAGGGGAGGCTCAAAGCAAAAACACCACAGAGACCCGAAAAATAGCCTCTGGACAAAATCTTCTCCAGTGCTCAATACAGAGACTTGCCTACAATCCACACCCAGACCTCTTCAAGGCAATCTTTAAGTTCTTAGGAGCTGGACCTGCCACTAAGAGCAGCTGGACACTGCTGAGGACTGGGGGGGGAAATATCCTCAGGGCAAAAACCTCTTCAGAGCCCAATACAAAGATCACCCACATCCCTTACCTAAGACATCTGACCAGGAAGGAATAAGGCAATGGCCACCAACTCCCAGGAACTAAAATCCACAAACACCAAAAAAAAAAACAAGAAGAAAACTTTGACCCTTGATAATTTTTATGCAAGAAAAAACCAGACTAAAGAAGAGACAGCAGAAGATGACCAAAAATTAAACACACCCAAACCTTCTGTAAAAAAAAAAAATGTAAATTGGTCACAAGTTCTTGAAGACTTTGAATCCGAGATTGTCAGAAAAATGGAAGAGATGTGGCAAGAAAAGTGGGAAATAGTCCAAAAAGAAAATAACAGTTTAAAAGACAGGATCTCCCACTTGGAAATTGAAGCCCAGAAATCAAATGAAATAATAAGCAAATAATCAAAGAAATGTCCTACTGGAAGCCATGAAAAGCAGGATAGATCAAACCAAAAAGGAAAATCAAAAGATCTTAGCTGAAAACCAGTCATTAAAAACAGAAATAAGCATTTCTTAGGAGCAAAATTTTCAGTGACCCTAGTTCTCCCTTTATCTCCTCCAATAAAATTTTGCTCCTTTTAGGCTTGACTTTTGAGCTAGGTAAAAAACTTCATGGGGACAAAAAGGAATTCTGGGGTGCACATTTAGATTCACAGATCAGTTGCACATGTTATAGTGCCACTTATTGGCATTGCTAGTTTTCTGAGTCCCAACTACTAAAGAGAGAAGCCAAAGTAGAGTCAGTTCATGTTTTGGTTTTAGTTTTTTAATTTCTGTGCATAAAGGAAGATGAATTAATTTGAACAATATAAAAACATATGGCACTATTATGTTTAATTTAGCAATTAATAATTAAGATTAAATGGTCTTTTGTCATTTTGAAACACCACATTTCATCCTCTTAATTATCATCTCTCCTTGAGGTGAAAAATTGTTAATTTCCCTGTTTGCTCTGATTTTTTTTTAACTCTTACCTTCTGCCTTAGAATTAATACTATGTATTGGTAAGGGCTAGGCAATGGGGGTTAAGTGACTTGCCCAGAGTCACATAGGTAGGAAGTGTCTGAGGCCAGATTTGGACCTAGGACCTCCCCTCTCTAGGCTTGGTTCTCAATCCACTGAGCTATTCAGCTACCCCCTTGCTTTGATTTAAAAGTTCAGATTTTCCAAATTCAGTATATCAGATGATTCACAAATAATCTCCACAACAGGTCTTAGTGAATGACACATCTAAAACCCAGTGAAATTGTGTGTGGGCTATGGGAGGGGTGGGGGGAGGGGAGGGAAAGAACATGAATCATGGAACTATGGAAAAAATTTCTTAATTAATCAATTAAATAAAAAATTTAAAAATTAATTAATCAATTAATGAAATAAAAAATAAAAGAGTTTAGGAATTAGTAGGTTCCTCACAAGGAGAATTTTTTAGAAGTACAACCTTTACAGAGATGACCACAGCCAGGAAGATCAGCCCAAGATGTACCCTGACTCATAAGAAAACATAGAACTATAAAGGTCTTAACCTGACAACCCTAAGTGTGTTATTCACAAAGTGCAGAGCCTACAAAATGTTCCTTGTTTTAATGTTTTGAATATCAACATCCTGAGAGAATGAATTTAAGTTATCAGTTGCTGGTTCATGTTTTTAAGTCTCTGCCAATGTGCACTTATGAGTTCTTTTGTGTTTAAAACAAAGTATTTCATTTGTGTGGTATGTAACAGTGCCTGAAAACCAGGTACATTACATTTTTACCTCTCCCCTATTATCCCCTGGTACCCTTAAGGAGACTTGGAATGACTAAGCTCTTTAAAAGTGAGTCTAGAGGGCAGCTAGGTGGATAGAGTCAGGTCTAGAACCAGGAGGTCCTGGTTTCAAGTATGCCCCCAGATATTTCCTAGCTACATAACCCTGGACAAGTCACTTAAACCCCATTGCTTAGGCCTTACCACTTTTCTGCCTTGGAACCAATACATAGTGCTGATTCCAAGATGGAAGGTAAGAATTTTAGAAAAATAAAATACTTTTTTTAAGTAACTAATCTCCATCATTGTTGCTCTCTCAAGTGCAGGGAGGCCCGCATGCCTACTTCCATTTAGCCACCAACCACTGGATTTAATTTGACAAAGGAATATTCAGTTCACAGGTATAATCACAAATATACACATTTACCTCCCCATCCCCAAACTGTGGGAGACACAGATGTCACTATCATCCTTCCACATGTCCAGGCTCAGCCTTTTAGAGTTATCTTTGATTCTTCCATATTCTTTATCCCTCACATATAATCATTTGTCAAATGTCAGTTCTTGCTCATGGTATTTTTTGCAGTTCATCTATCCTGGACAGGCACTCTAGATGGATAGTGAACGGGGTCCAATTCCCCCTAATAAATTAAAGGAAGAAAGTGCTTTGATGACTCCAACTTCAGCCTGAAACCAAGAAGTCCTCATGCATCACAAAAATATTATAAGAACAAAAGAGATTTTTAAAGGGTACTCTGAGATCTTCCTATTGAAAATACACTTTTCAGAGGAATTTGATTATGATTATTTAATGTAATTTTTAAATTAAATTTTATTTATTTTCCCCAACTTCATATAAAAAGTTTCCAACATTTTAAATTATTTAATATAAATACATAAAAGCCATTAAGGATGGGAAGCCCATGGGCTTAATTGAGCTCTTGAATAACTTCAACATCTGGTTTAGTTTGTGAATCAATCAATTCAAATAAAATATTGAGAATTAAGTTAGTAACATACAAAACTAGGAGAGATCATTGAAAAGATCTATTATTAGGATTAATAGAATAATCACTGAGCCTATATGCGTTCTAGCAGCTTTAATCAAAAGTAAAATAATAAATCTCCTGCTAATACAAGAAAAGGATTATGAGGATTTAGATTTCCCATTCTCTCCCCTTCCTCCAAAACCTCTATTTTAAAAAAATAATAATAAAATAACTCTACAGAGTGGGTAATATATTTATTCAGAGAGAAAGAAAAAACCAAGCTGCTTCAGATTAGCCTAAGTCCAAAAGACTACAAAATTATTAAAATTGCTCCATTAGGAGGTAGAAATTTTGAAAAATACAGATATCTCAAAGGCAATGCTAATGACTTTTGTAAAAATTAAATTTAGTCTCTAGTAATAGAAATATTATATTTTAAGAGGTTTATTAAGGATTATTAGAAATCCAGGAATGAAGAAAATACAATTAAGAAAACCACGTGCCTAGGGCTGATTAGCCCATTCAAAACCCGTACCCTTAGCTTACCCACTACATCACTGCAATGGAAGAGGTTCTGAAGTAGGTGTTGCTGCCAGTTAAATACTCATTGTGATCTCACCCAGGTGGAGACTCAGGAGAGATTATAGGGAATTCTGGGAAGTACCAAGGACTTCTGGGGATTGAAGTCTAGGGTTCAAATCTCCACTTTACATTCCCCTCCCCCCCCCCAGGCCCAAGGAAGACTAATCTCTCTGATGGGTCATATAAACATACCAGACAGGAAATTACAATATTTTGAGGATAAGAGGAAAAGAGAACAAAACCAATAATTGCTAGGCACATAGGCAAAAAGCCAGTTAGGGGGCAGTCCCCTTCAGCATAAGAGTATACATCAAACCTGTAAACCTCAAAATTTCTAAGACTTATGAATGTTAGGGGTTTCCCCCATTGGGGAATCTTCTACTTAAAAAAATTCCCTAGCAGATGGTGAAAACTCTACTTGAGTGTGGGGGCTCCTAGCTATGGGAGTGTCCCTGCTCCACCCTACTTAAGACTGCTTTAGGACAAAAAACTGCTTGCTAAACAATGAAAGTACTTTGATCCATGCTTATGGAAGGGACAGGAAGTTCTTTGAGTCATGACTGTTTTAGAATTGATACAATGGGATTCTAAGTACCTATAAAGGTGGGGCAACTTGTAAACTGCTTAAACCTAAAAGGGTGATAACTTATTCAGAGGTTTTTTCTAATGAAATTTGTCGACACAGCAGCATTTTTTCCTGACTTACTAAAGAGATTAAAACTACTCAGCTGTGAATTCAAAAATGGGCGGTCCTTTAGAAACATCTACAGCGATTGGTAGATGTAAGGACTTAGGAGAGGTAACAGAGGAGATTTAGCCCTTAAAAATAAGAGCTTGGATCTCATTCAGGGATCACGATTTCTGACTCTCATTCTGAAGGAGAGCTCCTTGAGGAGCTCCTCTGAGGGGCTCTGTCCCTCTGGGGTAGGAACTCTGGAGGCTCTTGAGAGAGGCCCTTTGAAACAATCTCTGACTGGAAGACTCTTTGAGGAAGGAAGCTGGCCAGGTGTCACTAGTATCCTTGTTTAGTCAGACCTTGTGGTGAGTGTTAAAAAACTGACTGATTTCTCTTTTAAGACTCAGGTCTAGGCCATATTGGCTTGAGGCCCTTCATACTTATTCCTTTCTTACTCTCTCTCTCTCTCTCTTTGATTACTCATTGTATTGTTAATTCAAATCTCTATAAAACCCAATTGACTTGGGTATTTGAATAATTGGGAATATTTCCCTGGCGACCACCTTATATTTGATTTTAAAACCCAAGACACTGTAGTGAAACATATTTCTGCAGTCAAATTTACTCACCCTCTCTTATATCTATCACAATTTATATCTTCCACTATTTTAATCACTACAGTTTAAGACCTCAACCATTTTAAATCTCACAAACCCCACACAGTTCAGATCACCACATCCCAAAGTTCACTTTGGATCTTCTCGTGTGGTCTGTGGAGGCATCTTCATGGTGTCTTCTCCAAACAGTTCACTTTCTGGATTGGAGAGGTAGCATGTTTCTTATCCTGAAATTCTTCTCAAAATGAACTTAAACTTTGCAATTTAAAATAATAATAATTATACATTCCCCCCCTGAAGAGGGTGATTGAAAAAGACAGGGATCATTTAAGGATGCATTGCTGAGTTATGAGGTATATGAACCAATTGGTAAGAGAAATTAAAAAAAAAACATTAAAAATCCAAATAAAAAAGATAATTTCTGGATGAAATAAAGACTATCAAAGTCTTATGTGTACAAATTCCAAGTAAAGGAAAAATAAATCTATAACAGATCCTTGAATCAGGGCTCAATTAAAATGATATAAACAATTAGGCATTTACCCAGTCAGTAGCCAGGACTACAGAAAGTTGCCACACTATGAAAGACAGAAAAGGGACTAGATTATAGGAGCTAGGTAGGAACCAAATTTGAGATAGTTGTCTGTAAGTATTTTCACAAAGAGTGTGGATACAAGGAAGGTCTACATCTTAACGTATGTCAAGTGTTGCAACCTTGAGTCTCACACTAGGTTCAAGTCCTTTGTATTGGTTTAGAATTTTCATCAACCTTGGAAATGATCAAATAAAATATATTTTAAAAAAAAAAGATTTCTGCTATACCAAGCTGAATTCTACTCCCTTAAAAAAAAAATAGCTCTTCTTTTAATCCATATTTTAGGATTAGCAATTTGTACAATGTCTAACACTTAGTAGGTGCTTTGAAAATGTTTATTGGTTGATTAATAAATTGTTAATTGGCCAAAACTATAAAAAAAAAAAGAATTTTCATCAACCCCATCGGGACTGGTTGGTCTCTGACCTTGTGCTCGATTGGCACTGTGCAATGGCTCTGTGCTTCTTTTGTCCTGGAATCAGACAGAATAATTAAGCAAAGTCCCATAATTTTTTTTAAACAATTAGTGGCATCATTTTTTATAGTCTCAAGCTTTTGGGGCATGCATTGACATTATAGCAAATATATTTTAAACTTATATTACTGCAAATCAAAAAATTTAAAGAAAATCTTAATACTGGTGGCATGTGCTTCAAATATAAAAAGGAGAGAAAAAATAAAAAACTGAAATAGTATATTGCACAAGCAAGAACAACAACATAATAAAAAATTTTTAAATAAAAATATAGCTTATAATCATTGACACTAAAACCTCCCGGCCCGCGAGAGGTTTCAAGGAGAGAAGATAGAAACAGGATAGAAGTTTTGGATCCCGCGAAGGGCGTGAACGAACAGGCTTTAGAGATGTAAATAATCGAGTCAGCAATCAATTATTGATTTTCGGGAGCCACAGCCTGCTCCAACCACTGGACGTTACTATTCAGGCTATTCCCATCCAATGATCTCAATTTAATACTGCACTGGTCAGAGGATAATGCTAGCTCAGTAAGAAAGGAGATCAGAAACTAAAGGAGGTAGATAATGCTAGGTATTAGCATTGGAAAAGAGAGAGAAACAGGAAGCGGCCAGGCCTCAGGGAGAAAGATAGAGAGGAGAGAGAAAGGGGAGAAGTTGCTCCATTGCAAACCTGTCTATGTCCTCCAAGTGGTCGAGCTGGCTGTGTCCGTTTCTTTTATTCTCTTTGATATACAAATGAGCTCAATACATATTGATCAGTTACATGATGCCTCAATACATATGGATGAGTTACCTAGAGTATTGCCATTGTATAATTGCAAATTATGACAATGTGAAGGTGGGGTTATTATCCTCAGGTGAGTGAGACAGGAGGAAGCAAGGTTTCGCGCCTAAACTCCAGCCACGCTGGGAATAGAGCCCATTGCCATGCGCAGGATGGCCATGTGCTCACTCACAAGCCTTGTCTCTCCATAATACCTATGGGCTGGACTGCTACAGACACACTGTGTCAGCTAAGGAAATATAGAATACAAGGTTTCTCACCAAAAATGAGATCCATTTCCTCTTCATATCTGGAATGATCCACTTTGAGTACAAGCAAATGATTTTTACAAAGTAATAGTTTTTTATAAAGAACAGTAGTTCAAAATCCCCAAAATTCTCAATAGCCCAATTAATTACAATAGCAAACAAAAACCACTATCATTTTTTACATGAGTCTGCTGTATGACATTTAAAGAAAATGAATACTTGTCACAAGATTTTCAGGTGTAGCAATGTTTCAACTTTGGCAAACATATTTTTAAACAAAGCAAAACTTATTTGGGTCTGCAACATCATCAAGAAATCTAGATTGTTCTGGTGGAAGTAAAGTGAGCTGAAGAGTTATAAATGAGAGATGCTCCTCTTTTGGGAGTCATCCAGGGGTATTATGCCCTGGGATTAACTTCCCAACTCCTTTAGTATATGACTGTGATGTCCCATGCATTCACATTTTTATAAAGGTGGGAGGTGGAGATTATAATTGTATTTCACTTCAGCTACTAAAACGGACCTTACCTCCTATTAGGGGCAGGCAAAATGATCAGAGTTGAGAAAAAAAATCTAAAAATCATGTCTAAAAGACCCCTTAAAATCAATTTGAGATATTTAGCTCATTAAATTTTCCAAAGGTTGTTATACAATTATAAACAGTTCTGATGAAGTCCATCTATCCTCTATGTGACAATACATAAAGTCAAAAATAGAAAAGTATGTTTTTATATATGGGCTTATTCAATAATATTTGTTCAGTATAGTAATAGGGGGAAAGAAACAGAATATAACAGTAGTTAAAACCCAGTATATTAAAATGATTCAGTGTAACAAAATAGTATTGAATGCATTAATGTATGAACTTAAAACCAACAAAATTAAATCTTAAACAAAACAATCGGCAAAATGCAATAAAATACAGAGATTTTTTTTATAAAAATCCCCCACCCCCCCACCCCCGCACTTAGCTTACCCACTACATTACTGCAATGGAAGAGGGTCCGAAGTAGATGTTGCTGCCAGTTAAATACTCATTGTGATCTCACCCAGGCAGAGACTCAGGTGAGATTATAGGGAATTCTGAGAAATACCAAGGACTTCTGGGGATTGAAACCTAGGGTTCAAATCTCCATTTTATACTTTCTAGTCACTGTAATGGTTTTCTTAATTATATGTGAATTCTTATAAATTACTTGTTTTTAGTATAATATGATAATATGTTATGTAATGTGTAAGATATATTACAAAAGGATAATATTGCACTTTATTACATGAAAGTCATCTTTTTAAAAAACAACTCACTTCTTTTTAGTGGTGAAATGAGTCTGTATTGAGTTCAATTTGTGGGAAAGAAGTAGGATAGCTTACAAAGACTGGAAAAATGGAGGGGAGAGAGGATGGAGAGAAGTAACTGTGTATCAGGGGGTATTATACACAGAGGGGAATATAGACTGCTAGATGAGATAACTTATAACTATGTTGTTGCCTCCTGCTTTTACAGCCTTCATCAACTATCACAATCCTTAAGGAATAATTAAATACAGGTGAACATCACCTTTTAAAAATCTATTCTAGAAAAATATAAATTAATACAAAGATACTATAGGGTGAATATTAAGAGGAATCATTAAAATTCTGTGCTTTGAAAGACCCCTTCAAATAGTTCCTTCAAATTACTCTTAAATATCAGTCAATGTGTATTTAAATGTCATTTCAGTCAAACTAGCCTGTTAACTATTCTTCATTCTCAACGTTCCATCACCCATCTCCATGTCTTTGTATGAATGTCTGGAATACACTCCCTCCTCACCTCTGCATCTTAGAATTCCTAAGCTTCCATTAGCGTACCTTCTCTAATCTATATTCATGCCTTTCCTGCCATACTCCTTTCCTCTCTACTCCCTCCCCTAGCTATTAATGCAATAACTTGATCTCATTAAATTACTTTGTACTTTTTTATATAATCTTTATATATACTTTTATATAAATATATATTTATTATCCTCACAATTTTGATGTCTTATAGATAATAGAAAGTACATTGTGGGCATGAATAGGCTATAATGTATAACCAACTAAAAACTCCAAAGAAGAATACAAAAGGAATAAAAGATGTCTTCAAGGATGTATGGCAGGAAGAAGGTGGACTAGTAACATGGCAAGAGGATGAAATGACAGCCAGAAGATTCCATTTGTATCCTCAAAATGTTGAAATAAAGTGAGAAAGGCTTTTACTACATTGGTTATTCCTTGGCACAAACTTTTGAGAGAACATGAGAGAACACAACAGAAAGGCTGGAAGGGTAAAGATCCATATTATTTGATGGAATTCGCAAATCAATGAGAAAATGATACAGTGGAGTATTTTGGTATCCAGTAACTCTACCCCATCCCCTTGCTGCTGAATATATAAGTTCCTTGAGGAAAAAATTGTTTTGTTTTCTTCTTTTTATCACCAGTGTTAAGCACAGTATCTTGCACAAGAGTAAATACTTAATGATTTTTTTAATTGAGTTGAATTTATCAATGAAATGTTTTGTTAGTAAACTTGCCTATTTACATTTAATAGAGTTGTTATTGTTCAGTTATATCCTGCTTTTCCCAATTTCCCTGGAGTTTTCTCAGCAAATATACAGGAGTGGTTTGTTATTGAAGCTTCCTCCAACCCGCGAGAAGCCTCAAGATAGGAAGATAGAGGAAGGATAGAAGTTCTATATGCCGCAAGGGGGATGACGGAGCCAAATTAGAGATATGAGGTGGCAGGAATGAGTCAGAAATCCAGGCCTTTTTAATTATCAAGGAGCCACAGCAAAAACCCCAATCAGTGGACTACTCAGAAGGCTTGTACCTGTCCAGTGATCCAAATTTAATACCACACAGGTTGGAGGCATGATAAAGAAAAGAGAGTGCCTGGTCGAAGGCCAGGTCCCAGGTGGGAGAGGTAGATAAGGAAAGGAATCAAAGATGGAGCTTGGCCAGGCATCAGTGAGAACTGAGATCCAAGTGAGGAAGAGAGAGAAGAGAGGGCGGAGTTTGCTGCGCCCTGTATTTAATCTCTTTGATATGCAAATATACACAATACATAGGGATGATTATCATTGGTTAATGATAAGGTACAGGTGTGGTTTCTCTTAGCCAAGTGAGCACAAAGAAACTTGTTTTCCCGCCTAACCTGGGGGAAGCTGGGGTCAAGGGTCAGAGCCTTTCCCAGTCATGCGCAAGACTGAGCATGCTCAAGACTGAGCATGCTCTCTTCTAAGCCACTCTGTACACACTAACTGTTCCCCTTGCCCATAGCTAGGGGTGAACTGCTACAGTTATTTACTTCTCCACTGATTTATGGCAAGCAGAATTTAAGTGACTTGTCCAGGATCACATGGTTCGTGAGTGTCAGAGATCAGATATGATTTCAGATCTTCTGACGTTGGGCCCCACACTTTATTCTATATCTAGCTGCTTTCGTAGAATAAGGTAGTCTTATTTAACATTCTCCTCTCTATATACCCCACTCATACCCCACCTGCTTTCAGGAAGTATTTGCTGTCATTCCAGCTAGTTAAAAAGCTATCAGACTGCTCTAAGACTTTGATCTAATTTTGATTGTAAAAAAAATTTTTCCCTAAGAAAACAAGAGAATAGAAAGGCATGTGGATGAGAGTAATAATTTCTCAGGAGATGAGAAAGAAAAATAAAATTGCAATTTAGCTTTGTGACAGTCAAGGAAGATGAGTGACCATAAGTAACCTTAGGAAGAATAAAGCTGATGCCAGTAAGTTAAAAATAGCAGCACAATACTGACTACACTGAAATAATTAGCCTTGAAAAGGGGTTTGCCCCAATGATCTCATTCCATGTCCTCAGACAAATTTCCACAACATTGGTAGGTGAGTAATGGGAATCTGCAGGAGAGCTTGGTAAGCATAATAGTTTAGTTTTTTCAACCCTATAATTTACTATTGAAATAAATGGTGGAGCCCCAAAGCATCAAGATCAAGGAAATGGTGGATAGCATCACTGTATAAATAGTACTCTTGGGATATAGCATTCACCTTGTATTATTAGCTCTATGTTCACAGTTGTAGGCTTTGTTTGGTAGATATTGGTGGAAGCTTTCCAAATAGATACTGAAGAGGTGTGTCTGTGTGTCAGTGTATCTGTGTGTCTGTTTATGTACTCATGTGTACACATGTATGTATGAGCATGTATATACACTTAAATTGTACAGCTTGATTAAAATACGGGTGATTCAAAGACTTTTCTAAATCTAATTCCAATCCAACAATCATTTATTAAGCACACAGTATATATGTATGTGCAAGGGTTTGAGATAAATTATTGTCTGGAAAAAAGACATTTGAAATAACGAATGTAAAAACAAAAGACATACGAGAAAAAACTCTAAAAAGAAGGAAGGAGGAAAGGGAAGAGGGAAGGAGAGAATGGAAGGAAGTAAGAAGGGAGGTAGAGAGGGAGGGAAGGAAGGTAGGAGGGAGAGAGGGAAAGAGGGAAAGAAGGAAGGGAAGGGAGGAAGGAAGGAGGGAGAGAGGGAAGGAGAGAAAAAAGGGAGAGAGGAAAGGATGGAATGAAGGAAGGAGGGAAAGAAGGAAGGGAAGAGAGGAAGGAAGGAAGGGAAGAGAGGAAGGAGGGAAAGAAGGAAGGGAAGAGAGGAAGGAAGGAAGGGAAGAGAGAAAGGAAGGAAGGAAAGAAGGAAGGAAGGAAGGAAGGAAGGAAGGAAGGAAGGAAGGAAGGAAGGAAGGAAGGAAGGAAGGGAGGAAGGAAGGGAGGAAGGAAGAGAGGAAGGAAGGAAGGAAGGAAGGAAGGGAGGAAGGAAGAGAGGAAGGAAGGAAGGAAGGAAGGAAGGAAGGAAGGAAGGAAGGAAGGAAGGAAGGAAGGAAGGAAGGAAGGAAGGAAGGAAGGAAGGAAGGAAGGAAGGAAGGAAGGAAGGAAGGAAGGAAGGAAGGAAGGGAGGAAGGAAGGGAGGAAGGAAGGAAGGAAGGAAGGAAGGAAGGAAGGAAGTGTATAGAACCTGACAACAGGCTAGAAATACTGCAAACATAAACATACCTCCCTTCCTCCCTTAAAACAGGATGTCTTCCCTAACTAGTTCCAGGTGTAGGTTGTAAAACCCCCTCTCCCTGACACCAAATGTACTTACATTCCTCTTAGGTTGTAAATCCCCCTCTGACACCAAATGTGCCTGCATTCCCCCTACCCTTTTGTCCTCCTAGCCACAGTACATATATATATACCATGCTTTTGCTTCAATAAACGACTCCTCTTTGCATACCATGTGAGAGCTGTCCGTACCTTACTTGTCTCTTCCCCTTTCCTTCTCTCTCTCCCCCTCCCCTCTCAGGGGTCGTAAGGGGCTGGTCCCCGACATATCTGGCGCTCCAACGTGGGGCCCGAGCGACCACCGGACAACTGAGGAAAAGTTCGGCGCCGAAACCGAGGCTACAGTAACGGGTAAGGATCGGACGATCCCGAGGAATGGTAAGTTGTCCCATTCATATCTCCCTCTCAAACCCCATTGTGTGAATGGTTGAATGTATGTGTATTTTGATGGCAACGGAATAACAGTCCCCTTATATATACGAGTAATAGGGCGCCCCTTTGGGGAACCTGGCCGGGGCTTATACGGCATGCCTACGCTCAAATATAAGGGACCCCTCTTTGACCAAAGGGGAGAGGCCAATTCGTGGAGAGTTGATCTCGCGGTTCGACTGCCGTTGAC
The DNA here is from genome assembly GCF_027887165.1 of Monodelphis domestica. Lineage (NCBI taxonomy): Eukaryota > Metazoa > Chordata > Mammalia > Didelphimorphia > Didelphidae > Monodelphis > Monodelphis domestica. The sequence continues at coordinate 174,156,984 of NC_077229.1, read as the reverse complement.
CTGTTTCTGAGTGTTGACCTGGAATTACTGCGGTTTCAACCCTGCGCGAGCACGGCGGCCAGGAAACCAGGGAAGCGAGTCTTGTGTGTGACTGAAAATGGGGAAAACACTATCTAAGGAAGCTCTGTTTATAAAAGAATTAAAAGAAAGAATTAAAGAGCGCAATGTAGAAGTTAAGAAAAGAGATCTGTTGCGCTTCTTCTCCTTTATTGAACAATGCTGCCCGTGGCTCATTCTCCATGGCCCTGGCATTCACCCCCTAACTTGGGATAAGGTTGGCCGAGACCTTAATGATTTTGCACGCTCAGGTCAGCCCATCCCTGAGGATTTCTTTACCTTTTATGGCCTGATTCGGGACATCCTTAAAGAGGCTGATTCCAGCGCACAGGTCTCCCACCTCCTCAGCCTTGCTGAGGACGCTATTGAGGAAAGTAAAAAACAGACTGAAGAAACCCCTGAATTAGACAACATGGATAAAAAATACAAAACCCCGTCTCAAGAAACCCCTGAATTAGGCGAACCTATTAACACCCCCTCACACTTACCAGAACCACTGCCTCCCTCCCACAGACCCGCTCTCTATCCTGTCCTTTACGATAGCAATACACCAGAGACCTTCAATCCCGCATACCAGACTGAACTGGATGAGGTGGCAGCCAGATACCACCCTCCAGACTTCCTTAAAAACAAACCCCCTCCCTACAATCCGCTTTACCCTTCCTCGATTTTACCAACTCTTCCCAATACAAATGACCTAAAGATAGCCACTAAGCAAATCACTGATCTCAAACAATTTATAGACTTACAACATGAGATCGGCCACTTAACAAGCCAATTACATGACCTTCAGGTCGCCACCCTGAAACCAATCTCACATTCAAAAAAACCTAAAAACAACCCCTCCAAACTACAAAAGCCCCTCCTGGCCCTCCCGGTAGTTACCAGGCGTAGGACTACCACCGGTACCACCCCGGAGGATGTAGACATAGAGGAGATCCCTGACGAACTGTCCCAACCCTACCAAAATTCACCCCCCGTTTCCTCTGAATCTGACAGAGAGGAGGGGGATGAAGAAGCGAATCAAGGGGTCCATACCACCGATACAATCCGGCCCCATGCCCACCCATTTAAAAGACTTAAATTCAAACAGATTAAGGACCTCCATTCAGCAGTAAAAAACTATGGCCTTAATGCTCCCTTTACCCTTTCTATCTTGGAAAGTCTCGGGGGAGATGGGCACTTACTCCCCTCAGAATGGACTAAGGTTACACAATCTGTCTTGTCTAGAGGCCAGTTTTTAACCTGGAAGGCAGAGTTTCAGGAAAGGGCAGAAAATCAAGCAAAATCAAATCTCACAAACCCCCAAACAGCCAATTGGACAGTAGACAAACTCATCGGTCGTGGTCGTTATGCCCCTGACACCGTGCAATTGAGATTGCCTCCTGGCCTCCTCATGCAAACTGCCCACGCAGCCTTAGCCGCATGGCGCGCTGTCCCTGCCTCCGGGGCCATCACCGCCCCGATCTCTAAAATCCTCCAGGGACCAAACGAGCCCTATGCTCAATTTGTAGCCAGACTCTTAGAGACAACAGAAAGGGTCTTGGGACAGGACGGTACCGATAACCCAGTGGTTAGACACCTGGCCATTGAAAACGCCAACCCTGCCTGTAAGGCCGCCCTTAGAGCAAAATCTAGAGAGCTTGATCTGAACGGCATGATCCGCTTATGTAATGATATTGACTCTTATGACCACAGAATTAACAAATCTATCTCCTTAGCTATTGGAGCAGCCATTCAAGCCACCCGACAGAACGCTCCCCGTAATTGCTTTAAGTGCGGCATGCCCGGACATTTTGCTCGTGAATGTCCCTCCAATCAGACTGCTCGTGAATGTCCCTCCAATCAGGCTGCCCCTAGTTTACCTTTCAGCCCCTCGGGTGTGCCTTCGAGACTGCCCCCAAGTGTCTGTCCGAAATGTAGGAAAGGGCGTCACTGGGCCAGCGACTGCCGCTCCAAAACTACCTCAAATGGACAAAATATTCCACCTGTCCAGGGAAACGGGATGCGGGGCTCCCGAGGGAGCCCCTTCCCCTCACCCTTGCTCGAGCCACAACAGGCAGCGCAGGCTTGGACCTCTGTTCCTCCTCCACCAGAATATTAACCCCTGAGGATGGCCCTGAGGTCATTTCCACCGGTGTCACTGGTCCACCACCCCCTGGTATGTTCTTCTTAATCATCGGAAGGGCACTCACTACTCTACAGGGAGTTGTGGTCCACCCCACATTAGTGGACAATGACTATACAGGAGAAATAAAGCTCATTGTTGAGTCTCCCCATGGCCCGGTTACTATCCCTGCTGGCCACCGACTAGCCCAAGCCCTCCCCCTTCCCATGGTGGGTGACTTCCCTACCATTGAACAGACAAGGGGCCCTTCGTCCCCAGGATCGTCAAACATCTATTGGGTACAACAAATCACTGAGTCCCGTCCCACCCTCCAGTTGTCTCTTGACGGGAAAAAATTTATCGGACTACTTGACACCGGGGCTGATTCCACGGTCATTTCCCACAAACACTGGCCTTGTGCCTGGCCCCTTCAGCCCTCTACCACTCATTTGTCCGGCATAGGGCAAGTCAATCACACACTTCAGAGTTCAAAGTTCCTTACTTGGAGAGATGCTGAGGGTAACACCGGCACGACTCGACCCTATGTAGTCAAAGGGCTCCCTGTTAACCTCTGGGGCAGAGATATTCTCGCTCAAATGCGACTCCTCATGGTGAGCCCCAGCGACCCTGTCACACAAATGATGCTTAAATCTGGCTTCCTCCCAGGAAAAGGGCTTGGCAAAAATGAACAGGGCAATCCTCAACCTATCTCCCTTACACCCAATAGAGATAAAGCAGGCTTTGGGTCACAAAATTTTTCATAAAGGCCACTGGTCCTCCTGCACCCCAGGCAGATAAGATAACTTGGAAGTCTGATTCCCCTGTCTGGGTCGACCAGTGGCCCCTCACCTCTGAAAAGGTCCAGGCCGCCATCATGCTGGTGCAGGAGCAAATCTCTTTGGGCCACCTCGAGCCCTCCACCTCACCATGGAACACACCTATTTTTGTTATCAAAAAGAAGGCTGGAGGGTGGAGACTACTACAAGATCTACGGGAAGTTAATAAAACCATGATTCCCATGGGCGCCTTACAACCCGGACTCCCATCACCTACAGCTATCCCTAAGGGATTTCACAAAATAGTTATAGATATAAAGGACTGTTTTTTCTCCATTCCCCTCCACCCTCAGGATTGCCCTCGATTCGCCTTCTCTATCCCCATAGTCAATCAAATTGGCCCCAATCCCCGATTTCAATGGTTAGTCCTGCCTCAAGGAATGGCCAATTCTCCTACCCTATGTCAAAAGTATGTTGCTCAGACGATAGATCCCATCAGGCTTCGATTCCCTTCCGCATATATTATCCATTATATGGATGATCTTCTCATAGCAGCTCCCTCCCCTCAACTGACCCAGACCATCGCTCAAACCATTACTTCAGCCCTACAGGACAGAGGCTTTAAAATTGCCCCCGATAAGGTACAGGTCCAATATCCCTTTTCTTTTCTCGGATTCCGTCTCGAGACTGATCATCTCTTTACACACAAAGTCACGCTTAATCGTTCCACCCTAAAAACACTTAACGATTTTCAAAAACTTCTAGGGGATATTAATTGGCTTCGTCCTTATCTCGCCCTTGCAAAAGCAGACCTCCGCCCCCTAGAAAATATTCTATGCGGAGATACCGACCCCTCTTCATCACGATCACTAACACCTGAAGGAGAAATCTCCTTACAAAAAGTTGAACAGGCAATTGCCAAACAGAACATCGGTTACTTCTCCCCTAAGGATCCCCTCTATTTAATCATCATTTCCACCGAATTCTCTCCCACAGGTCTCCTATGGCAGGACCCTTCTCCCCTCATTTGGCTACACCTTCCCCTAGCCTCTAGAAAGATCCTGATCCCCTACCCTGACCTGGTTGCTCAGCTTATTATGATGGGTGTCCGCCTGGCCACTCGCCACTTCGGCCGCCAGCCCGATCATATTGTTTCCCCGTATAATAAAGAGCAACTACGATGGCTGCAAACACAGAATGATAATTGGGCCGTCCTTATCTCATCCTATGAAGGCACTATTGACAATCACATGCCCAGTAATAAACTCTTACAATTCTTTACCCTTACCCCCTTCACCTTAACCCGTATTACGCAGTCATCTCCCATTCCCGGAGCGCCCACGATTTTCGTGGACGGCTCGAAAACAGGCCTCGCGGCCATTGTTATGCATGATTATCCCCATACTGTCCACACTCCTTATCAATCTGCACAACTGGTTGAACTCTATGCAGCACTCACTGTTTTTATCTCTCTGCCTGAATCCCCCTTCAATCTATACTCTGACAGTCGATATGTTGTTCAGTCCCTACTACGGCTTGAGGCTACTCCTGTTATTCAACCCACAACAGCCACCTTTTCCTTATTCACCAAAATACAGCAAGCTATCAGAGCACGGTCCCACCCCTTCTTTATAGGTCACATACGTGCTCATTCAGGTCTCCCAGGCCCCTTGGCATTAGGAAACGACCTTGCAGATCAATATACCCGCTTGGCCGCTCTGGCTGTACCTACAATCCCTTCGCCAGACCCTATTTCCCTTGCTACTGAAGCCCACAAACTGCACCACCTTAACGCCCATACTCTTCGCTTAGCCTACAAAATCACTAGAGAACAAGCCAGAGCTATAGTGAAAAGCTGCAAAAATTGCCTTACGCTGTTACCTGAACCTCACTTTGGAGTCAACCCTCGTGGCCTCCTCCCTGGCCACCTGTGGCAGATGGATGTTACTCATGTTCCCTCCTTTGCAAAATTAAAATATGTTCATGTTTCCATTGACACCTTCAGTGGGTTTCTTTTTGCCTCGGCACAATCTGGCGAGGCCACCAAACATGTCATCAAACACATGTTTCTCGCCATGTCAGTCATGGGAAGACCATTGACCCTTAAGACAGACAATGGTCCTGGCTACGCAAGCCATTCCTTTAAACAGTTCTGTGCTCAATTAGGCATAAAACATATTACTGGCATCCCCTACAATCCCCAAGGGCAAGGTATTGTAGAAAGAGCAAACCAAACACTGAAAAATACCATTTTCAAACTAAAAACTCAGGAGACCCTCTACCCCTTGTGTGGCAACCAAACCACCTTGCTGGCACATGCCCTTTTTGCCCTTAACTTCCTCACCCTGGATACGGAGGGCCGCTCTGCCGCGGACCGTTTTTGGCACCCACACACCACCTCTAACCTCGCTCAGGTCCTATGGCGTGATCCCCTCACGGGCCGTTGGAACGGCCCTGACTCTGTTCTGACCTGGGGCAAAGGCTCAGCCTGCATTTTCGACAAAAGGGAGCAGTCTGCTCGCTGGATCCCCTCACGTCTAACAAAACCCTTCAGCCCAGATAATCATATTCCCCCAGGGTCTACCCCTGAGAAAAATCTCCCCTCTTGTCTTACAGGTAATGCGTGAAACCCATGATCCATCCTGCCTTGTACTGTGAACACTGTTGGCTGCCTCCTTGTTCTTCGCGATCCTCGGCCTTCTTGCTGCCCTGATAGAATCCATCCACATCACCCTCTACATTCGCAGTCTGAAGGACCCTTGAACATTCGCAACCATTATGGGCCTTCAAATTTTATTGTTTCTTTCCCTACTCACCCCCCCTATGAGTGCACAACACCACTCCCACCGTCCATGGAAATGGACCCTTAGCAGCTGGGACAGTAGCTCTATTATCCAGACTACAATCACCTCTGGAGCACCCAGCTTCACCTTTCTCCCCTGCACAATTATTCAACAGGACGGACCATGCCTACCGGAAAAACGCGGAGCCCCTACATCACACTTCACGTATAATGATTATTACATTTGCCCTTCTTCCAATCCTGGAAAGCATTATTGTAATCGCCCAAATGTATACTATTGCTCCTATTGGGGATGTGAGACTCGCTCTACCGGATGGACTCCCCCCAAATTAGACTCCTTCCTTTCCTTTCATTGGGGACCCTCGGGTTGTAAGCCCCGATCACAGCTCGGGCGCTTTATCGCGGAGGGTTCTAAAGGACTATGGATTGACTGTTCATATCTCAACCTTACAGTACTACAACCCACCGATGACAGCTGGCTCCTAGGAAGAACTTGGGGTCTCCGCTCCTACCAACCAGGAGATGACCCCGGAGGACTGTTTTTCATCAAGAAAGAACTCCCTCAGGAAACCCCCCCCTCCATTCAGGGCCCAAACAAGGCCCTCCGACCCGCTAAACCCCGACACCCACCTCACCCCCCCACACCGACATCCGCTCCCCAACTTAGACCGTCTCCCTCGTCCCCCGTCCCCTTCCCTTCACCCCCTCCTCCTCCCCTGTTACCCCCTATCCCTAAGGAGAAACCGATAATCCCTTACCCGTACCTCCCTCTCCTGCAAGCGTCTTTTTCCGCGCTTAATCATTCCTTCCCAAACTTCACGACCAATTGCTGGCTTTGTTTAGTCGCGTCCCCGCCCTATCTTGAAGCTTATGCCCTAACCGATAATAATCTTACGTGCTCTAAGGTTGACAACCCCTCTGCTTGTCACTGGGATAATGATGATCCCTCCCTTACTATACCTATCATCGGAGGCAACGGCACTTGCATTGGCAAAAATGCTACACTTAATCCTTATTGTGCTGTGTCCTTCGTGACTAGGAATGACTGCAAATTTTATATTCCCCCTGGTAATACCCGTTGGCTTTGCGCGAAAGCAGGCCTTCAAGCCTGTTGGGCTTCCACCGCCCCAGAGGACGTGTGCATTCTGGTCACCATTGTACCACGTGTCACCTTTAGGCCCGACCAGGACTTCCTCCCCCTGTGGGAACGACTCCAAAACCCCAGATGGAGAAGAGAACCGGTAACCCTCGCCGTTACGATAGCCGCTCTTCTTGGCGCCGCCGGTGCAGGGACCGGCATAGCCGCTCTAACTTCCCAACACATATCCCACAATCATTTACGGGCAGCAGTAGATGAAGACATTGCCCGCTTAGAATCCACCATAAATTTCTTGGAAAAGTCCCATGCTTCCCTTGCTGAAGTAGCCTTACAAAATAGACGAGGATTAGACCTCCTCTTCCTCCGCGAAGGGGGACTCTGTGCCGCCCTCGGAGAAGAATGTTGCTTCTATGCTAACCACTCTGGCGTCATTAGGGACTCTCTAGCCCAACTCAGGAAAGAGCTTGAACAGAGGCGCAAAGATAGGGAAACAAACGGCCCTTGGTATGCACAGTTTCTGCCTAGTTCTCCATGGTTCTCTGCAATCCTCTCTACCCTCCTTACCCCCCTCATAGTTTTTATCCTTGCTTTGACTTTTGGCCCTTGGATTTTCAAAACTATCACACGGCTGGTCACTCGCTCCATTGAATCATCCTTGAAGGCCTTCCCTATGGTACAGTACCACCGCCTAGAGACGGTTGGCCACACCTCCCCCTCCACTGAGCAATACAACCAACTCCACTTCTCGGGACGGTAATCCAACGACGGGAATATTGCGGGTCCCTTGCCCTTGCGTGGAGGCTATTAGGGAAATACCCCGCATAGCCTAAGACAGGAGCCGCCTCCGAAAGGGTTCTTCAAGACGAGCTTAAGACCATGTTGTGATAGTTCTGCAAATCCATTTTTCTCTCAGAACCCCTCTCCCTCTTTTGAAAAGAAAAGGGAGGAATTGTATAGAACCTGACAACAGGCTAGAAATACTGCAAACATAAACATACCTCCCTTCCTCCCTTAAAACAGGATGTCTTCCCTAACTAGTTCCAGGTGTAGGTTGTAAAACCCCCTCTCCCTGACACCAAATGTACTTACATTCCTCTTAGGTTGTAAATCCCCCTCTGACACCAAATGTGCCTGCATTCCCCCTACCCTTTTGTCCTCCTAGCCACAGTACATATATATATACCATGCTTTTGCTTCAATAAACGACTCCTCTTTGCATACCATGTGAGAGCTGTCCGTACCTTACTTGTCTCTTCCCCTTTCCTTCTCTCTCTCCCCCTCCCCTCTCAGGGGTCGTAAGGGGCTGGTCCCCGACAAGGAAGGAAGGAAGGAAGGGAGGAAGGAAGGGAGGAAGGAAGAGAGGAAGGAAGGAAGAAAGGGAGGAAGGAAGAGAGGAAGGGAGGAAGGAAGGAAGGGAGGAAGGAAGGGAGGAAGGAAGAGAGGAAGGAAGGAAGAAAGGAAGGAAGGAAGGAAGGAAGGAAGGAAGGAAGGAAGGAAGGGAGGAAGGAAGGGAGGAAGGAAGGAAGGGAGGGAGGAAGGGAGGGAGGAAGGGAGGAAGGAAGGAAGGAAGGAAGGAAGGAAGGAAGGAAGGAAGGAAGGAAGGAAGGAAGGAAGGAAGGAAGGAAGGAAGGAAGGAAGGAAGGAAGGAAGGAAGGAAGGAAGGAAGGAAGGAAGGAAGGAAGGAAGGAAGGAAGGAAGGAAGGAAGGAAGGAAGGAAGGAAGGAAGGAAGGAAGGAAGGAAGGAAGGAAGGAAAGAAGGAAGGAAGGAAGGAAATCAAACACCGCTGTTCATACTGCCCAGGGAGCTAAAGGACTTGAAGAGGAAAAATCAAACTGTTCAGTGCTCCTTTCACCTTGACTGGGGTGAACTGGAATCAAATTCAATAATGCTCCAAGAAAAAAATCTTCCAATTCTGCAAGTACTGTACTAACAACTTGCTTCTAGAATTATAAGTATGATTTATCTCTCCTCTTGGTGTCAAATGTTGCCAAGTTAAATAAATAGGCAAGTGATTAAAAATGACACAAATATTTTTGTTAGGATCAATCTCATTGTCACCTTGGCCTGATTTTAAAATATTTTCAAATTGAGATAATATATGTAAAGCATTTTGTAAACCTTAAAGCTCTATATAAAAATAAGCTTTTAAAAGAGCTTGTACTCTCCTGGCACAGACATCAAAACCTTTAATTTTTTAATAACAAAATCAAAATCTTTTTAAATTTTCTCTTTAAACTTTTACCAAAATTCTATATGAATTCCATGGAAAATTCTCTATATCATATTTTGTTACATGATCTCTAACTGCTTTACTTCATTTTCATTTTACTTTCATTTACTTTCATATTTTTCCCCCTTTCTTCTTAAAAAAATAAAAAAGAATGGGTTTTCCTATCTTGCCCTCTCTGAAAATGTAGGAGCTACTACAAATGTAAGACATGATCCTGCTTCTGATCAACATTGGAGCTTCAACCTGCTGTTGATCTTCTTAAGGGGTGAGGGGAATGGCTATAATTCTATCTGTTCCCTTACATATTGTTAGCTTAGGAAAAGTAGCTTTAAAATTCAAGCTAAACTCCTAATCACTACTTCTTTTTTAAACTCTTACCTTCTGAGAAATTAAAACCATTCATAGTCATGAAAAAAAAAATACAGAAATACTTTGTGCCATAAGGAATGATGAACAGTATGATTAAGAAAATCCTAGAAAGACTTATATGAACTGAAGCAAAGTGAAGTGAGCAGAACCAAGAGAACAACATATACAGTGACAGAAATACTATACAATGATCAACTGTGAAGGACTAAACCATTATCAGTAAAGAGAATCTCTAAGATAACCACAAGGGACTCATGATGAAAATTGCTTTCCACAGCCAAAGAAGGAACTGTTGGAGTCTGAGTATAGATCAAAGCACACTATCTTCCACTATATTTCCTTCATGAAATTTCTATTCTATATGTGAGTTGTGTCTTCTATCATGACATGAGCAATATGGAAATATGTATTTCATAAAAGTACTGGTATAATCTATGTAAGATTATTCACCACTGAGGGGAAGGGGAAGGGTAGTGTGAAGAGTGGATTGAACTTTCTTTGTCTAACAATCAGCAATTTTTAAATTAATCAACCAAAAGCTTAAACACCCCTACTTAACACTAAGTAAGGGAATTCCCAAGTCACTCACTAAAAGTGGGTGATAACCCCAGAGGCAATTGCCCTGTCCCTGGGTAGTGCAAGGCAAATTTAAAAACTACATTTGGTTCCTGTAAGGTAGAGGAAGGAACAGGAAGTGAGGTAGGAAAAGGATTATAAAAAGTCCTGAACTTCCTGTCCAAGGGGTCTTTAGCTTGAGTCTTTAGCTTGAATTTTTGGCTTGGAGCTTTGGCTGGTGACTTGTCTCTTGGAGGTGGCTTTGGACTTGGACCTCGGCTTCTACTTGGGACCTTGGATCTTGGACTACTTCCGGGAGGACTGCTTCTGGATCTTCTCCTTTGGACTTCATCTTGGGTGAGTGAGTCTTCCCTTCCTGGCTTCTGGAGAAATTAGTTCCAGAGAGGCCTCCTTCTCCTGGAGGAGGCTGAATTGGTGGAACCCTTGTCTAAGACATCACCAGGTCCTCTGGCTGAGGGTTAACGAGCCCTGCCGGGGCTGAGCAGTTCACCAAAGAAACATTTAGTGTGATAGGCTAGACATTTTTCTCTACCCTCTTATTACATTACTTTGACTCTTCTACCTCTTTGTAAATAAAAGCTATTAAATGGCATTTTGACTTGAGCTACAATATTTGTTAATTGTCAACCACAATATTACTTTAGAAGTCCCATATTTAATCAAAACTCTAAATTTAATTCCTTACAAGGCAGAAAAATCTGAATGTTAAAGTCAAAATTTGTTTCTACCTATAACGGAATTTTTTTTTCATTTGTAACTCTTGCCTTTTGTCTTAAAATAGAAAAATCATTTGCAAGGCAGTGCAGAATAGGTAGCAGTGAAAGGAAAGAGACCCTGCAGAGTCCAACTGGAACAGAGACCAGGCACAACCCAGTAACCAGCAGTGGGAGGAATTTAGCCCAATAAGGTCCAGTCTTAGCAGGATTGGGCAGAACACAACTCAACCCAACTGAATTGAACAGTTACACATCTCTTCCCAGCAGGCCAACCAGACCTCCTCTGTAGAGTGCTCAATCTGGCATTGAAACAACTGAGTTGACCCCAGAAACAATACAAGTGTGGGACAGTACTCCCTCCACCCCAAGAATGTAGCTAAACTTCAGCATATAGACAAAATCAAGAGATAAAAAGAAACCCAAAATGAACAAAAGACAGAGAAAAAGTCCAAGGCTAGAAAAATATTTCAACAAGAGAGAAGACCAAACTGTGAGCTCAGAAGAAAACAGTGATACAAAAATGAAAACATGTAAATCCTCTAAGGGAAATGTGAAAAAATGTCAAGCCCAAAATGAACTCCTGGAAGAGCTCCCCAAAAAAAGGATAGAAAAACAAATAATAAAAGACTTAGAAGAAAATTTTGATCAAAAAAGAACCTAGACACAAGAAATTATCAGGGCAAACTGCCCTGATATTCTTGAACAAAGGGGAAAATAGAGATTGAAAATATCCATCAATCATCTCTTGAAAGAACTCCAAAATTTAAAAATCCCAAGACTACTAGAGTCACATTCCAGAACTCCAAAGCCTGGGAGAAAAATATTACAAGGAGCCAAAAAAAAAAAAAGAATCAAATATTGTGGAACCACAGTCAGGATAACATAGGACCTAGAAGTTTTTACATTAAAGGAGCAGAAAGCATAGAATATGATATTCCACAAGCCAAAAACTATAGGCCTACAACCAAAAATCTACTACCCAGACAAACTGAGCATAATACTTCAGAGCAAGAAATGAACATTCAGTGAAATAGAGGGATTCCAAGTATTCTTGACCAAAATGACTAGCATGAAAAAGAAAATTCAGTGATCAAATTTAACACTAAAGAGAAACAGAAAAAAAAATATTCACACAGGGATGTTATTAATCAGTGGGGTTAAACTAATAACATACCTGTGTGGGAAAGGGATAGAGGATATTTCACATTCCTATGGCAGAAGAAATATCTCAAGTATTTTTTAGTATATTTAAGATAATCAAAAGAAACAGTGGGGTTAAAATGATTACATTCATTGCATGAGAAAATGATAACTAGAATAATTAAGATACTTGTGGTACAAAAGATAGAAAGAGAAATCCCATTTAAAATAACTATAGACAATATAAAATACCTGGGCATCTACCTACTACGACAAACCCAGGAATTATGTGATCCTAACTACAAAACACTTTCCATGGAAATGAAGTCAGATCATAATGGTTGGAAAAACATTAATTACTCATGGGTAGGCTGAGCCATCATAATAAAAATGACAATTCTTTCTAAACTAATTTATTCAGTGCCATGCCAATCAAACTATTTTTCAATTTCATTTCATTTTGTTTTCATTTCAATTTAATTCAAATTTTTCACAGCACTAGAAAAAAAATTCATTTGGAATAGCAAAAGTCTTAGAATATCAAGGGAATTAATGAAAAAATTTTAAAGGAAAGTAGTTTAGATATACTGGATCTCAAACTACATTATAAAGTTGTAATCATCAAAATAATCTAGTACCGGTTAAGAACTAGAATGAAAGACCAATTGAATAGGTAGACATTAAACACACAACGGCAAATGACCACAGTAACCTAGTTTTTGACAAACCCAAAGATCCAAGCTTTTGGAAAAAGAACTCCCTATTTGGACAAAAACTGCTGGGAAAACTAGAAAACAGTATGACAGAAACTAGACATAGACCAACACCTCACATCATATTCCAAGGTAGAGTCAAAAATGTCTACATAATTTAGAAATAAAGGACTAAATCATAAATAAATTAGGGGAGTATGAAATAGTTAACCTGTCAGACTTACGGATCAGGGAAGGATTTAGGTCAAAACAAGACAGAGAAGTCAGATATAAAACATATCTTTGACTTCATTAAATTAAAAGGTTTCTGCACAAATAAAATCAATGCCATCCAAGATTAATAGGCAAACAACAAACTGTACGAAAACTTCTTTAGAGGAAGACTCTCTGATAAGGACTTAATTTCTCAAATATATAGAGAACTGAGTCAAGTTTATGATACAAAGCATTCCAAATTGACAAATGGCCAAAGGATATGAATAAGTGATTCTCAGATGAAGAAATTAAAGATATCTTTAGTCATATTAAAAAAATGCTCCAAATCACTATTGATTAGAGAAATGCAAATTAAAACAACTCTGATATATCACAACCAGATGGACTAACATGACAAAAAAAGGAAAATTATAAATGTAGGAGAGGATGTTAAAAAATTAGGATACTAATACACTGTTGGTGGAGCTGGAAACTGATACAACCATTCTGAAAAGTAACATGGAACCATGCCCCAAAAGCCATAAACCTGTGCATGCTCATCCAGCAATACTATTACTAGGTCTGTATCCCAAAGAGATTAAAGATAGGGGGAAGAAACTTATCTATAAAAAAATATTTATAGCAACTCTTTTCAGGGTAGCAAAGAACTGGAAACTGCGGGGATGTACATCAATTGGAGAATGAAAAAATTGTGTTATATGTTTGTGTCAACATGGAATCTAGAAACCCCAAACTCTTAGACTCTTAGACTAACAATAGACTTTAAGATTTGGCACTTTGCATCAGTCTCACAAGCAGAAGGTTCATTCCCAGAAGGAGGGTGTGATATACTGGGAGAGGCTTCTGGAGACAAGGAGAGTCATTTGATATCTTAAAGTCTATTGTTAGTCTGAGATCAGTGAAGTAGGACTTTCCTTCAGAGGAACTCTCATGTGACAAGGTCTAAACCTGGGGTTTCCAGATCCCACTAGGCCACAAGTTTGGGGTTTCTAGATTCCATGTTGATATTTGTAATGAAATATGTAAGAAATGACAAGATGATCACACACATAAAAAAAAAAAAAACTGGGAAGACATGAAGTGATGCAAAGTAAAGTGAACCAGAACCAAGAAGACATTGCACACAGTAGCAATAATGTATGACAGTCAACTGTAAATGGCTTAATTATTATCAGCAAGGCAAGAACAGAACAACTCCAAGGGGCTCATGACAAAAAAGGATATCCATTGCCATAGAAGGAACAGCTGGAATCTGAATGCAGATTGAAACATACCATTCTTCACTTTATTTCCTCAATAAATTTTTCTCTAGTGTAAGCAATATGTGTCTTGTTTAATAACATAACAAACATGGAAATATGATAATATATGTACTATCTCTATCATGTTGCCTGCCTTCTTGGGGAGGGGAAGGAATGACAAAATATGGATTATAAGATATCAGAAAGTAAATATTAATAATTATATTGACATGTAATCAGGAAAATCTAAAATTAAAAAGGAAAGAGAGAATGTCTCACACCAATGGCTTTGGGGGCTCATATTACAAAGCTTTAATAGCTTAAAAATGCACTGACTTCTTTACATTTCATTGTATTCCTTTCCCAAACACATTTTAAGTACATGCATAATAAGAGCTGAGTAAATAGTAGTTGAATTCAAATGACCCAGGAGGACATCTGGGATCTTTTTAAAAAGTCATTAAAAGGGCAAATATGGCATTAATATAATTAATATAAGCTTTAAGAGACTGGCATAGCGTATAGAATTAGTCTTGGAGTCAGGAAGACCTGAGCTTAAGACCCTTTCTAATGCATACTGCTTGTGGTAACCCTGGACAAATCTCTTAGCCTCTTAGTTTCCCAGGCAACTCTAAAATCTTGGGTTGCAGAGAAGAAACTAATCAAATGAAATAATTTTTGTAAAGTGCTTAGAACAATGCCTGGCACAAAGTAAGTACTTAATAAATACTTGTTCCTTTTCTTTCCCTTCCCTGATTTTGATTGGTAAAGGAAGTTTCTTGTACCAATGAAATGACATAGTATTAAAAACAACAACATGGTGCATCAAGGACAAGCCCTCCTTGCATGAACTCCAAGGAGACATTTGGTGGAACAGTTCCAATATATTTATAAATTGGAACATAAACCATGAAAAAAAATGTGAATTTTAGGACTTTGTACATATTGAGATTCTTACAATTAAAAAGGGAAATGCCTGATTTAGTTAAAGTGACTAGATGAGGGGGCAGCTGGGTGGCTCAGTGGATTGAGAATCAGACCTAGAGATGGGAGGTCCTAGGTTCAAATCTGACCTCCAACAGTTCCCAACTGTGTGACCCTGGGCAAGTCACTTTGTTATGGGCAGGAAGGATACCTTTTGGGGTTCGGGAAGGATGCCTTTTGCAAGCATGCAATGCCTCCAAAACTTAGCTTAAAAACAAAAAGAGATTTATTTAGAAAGTAATGTTGAGAGTGGCCAGGAGGATAGCAAGGTAGAACAGCAAGATGGGGAGCAATTCCTGGCAGGACAGCATGAATGGAGAGGCTGTTCCTCCATGGGGACATCAGTTCTGGGGTTTATATACTCTTTAGATGCTAGGTCCTGATGTGGACAAGACCAGAGTGAGTGTTAGTCCCTCAGGCATTTGGTGAGGTGAGGTGGTCATCTGACTGGGGTCTGCCTGGAGGCATAAAGATTCATTTCTTTGTCCACCTTAAATCTAGAGGACAAAAGAGGGTAAACATCTCAGGACCCTGGGTGGGGTCATTGGGTGTTTCTAGGTTAAGATTCACAAGGATGCAAGGGCAAAGGAGTTTTCCCTGATAATAGTTGGCCTGGGTTTCTGGGGGTACAGTGCCCATGTCAACTTGACCCCCATTGCCTAGTCCTTACCACTCTTCTGCCTTGGAACCAATACACAGTATTGATTCCAAGACGGAAGGTAAGGGTTTAAAAAAAATTTTTTTAATAAAAAATAAAGTGACTAAATGAGGGCTTCATACCCTCTTCTGTTATGCACCCATTTGGCATCCTAGTGAAGCCTATGTACCCTTTTCATAATAATACTTTTAAACACCAATTATACTGAAATTCTTTCATGCAAATACTTAAAAAACAAGCTCACAGATACTAAGTTGAGAACCCCTGGAGAGCCTTTGCCAAAGAATGTAACTTCCATAAAGAGTTTCTAGACCAAGATTAGAGTCCTCTAAAATTTAACAAGGTCTGGCTCTTCTCAATCCTATAGTTATGTTAAGTTGTAAAAAAAAAACTGAACACTATTAAATAATCAGAAAAGTCCATCTTAAATCAGAAGAATAGTGTTCAATATTTAAGCCTCCACTCAGAGTCGCACATCCAAAACCACACAGAGCCGAAATAGGGATACCGTTTGGCACTCTGGCAAATAGTATCCCTGGGAGTATCACTGTGCTAGATGATAGATCTGAAGCATCATAGAATTTGGAGAACTTATATACCTCTTGGGGAATTGAGCACTGGGGAGTATGGTTGATTGGCTTTATAATGGCCACAAAGAAATAAGAAGTCCAAGACAGGATTATCAGGGAGAGGCTGATGCTTTACAATAGACACAAAAGGGAAAGATCCAACCTAGGGCTGGGCTTACTTGGGAAAGGACTTTGATACAATGGGAGAAACTACCTGGACAAAAGGTACTTAACATCTGATTAAGTCTGCTATCTGCACCTAACTGGGACCACCAAGTATTTTAAGATCTATTGTTAGTCTGAAACTGTAAATCTTGGATCCCCCTCAGGGAGAAACTTCTCAGGTGACAAGGTCAAACTTGGGGTTTCTAGATTTCAAGTTGAGAGTTATTAACAATTTTTAAACTCTCCCAAAAAAACTGGAGGAATCTATGAGAAAGAACACTATCCACATCCAGAGGAAACACTGTGGGAGTAAAAACACCGAATAAAAACAACTGCTTGAATACATGGATCAAAGGGATATGATTGGGGATGGAGACCCTAAATGAACATCCTAATGCAAACAATAACATGGAAAAAGGTTCTGATCAAGGACACAAGTAATACCCAATGAAATTGCTTGTTGGCTGTGGGAAGGGTGGGAGAAAGGAAGGGAGGAAAATAATGTGATTATTGTAACCAAGGAATAATGTTCTAAATTGACTAAATAAACTAATTCAAATGGGGAAAAAAAAACATTTTTAAACTCTGAGTCCATTTTGTGCTATGTAGGTAAACTATAGTATTTCCATGTTCTTCATGGAGACTAACTGCCAACTTGAAAAATAAATTTTCTCTACCTTATTACCTGGAGCCTTCATGAAAGCTTTGATGCCTGTTGCATCAAAGACATTCCCAAAATGTTTAGGAATTGAATTGAATTTAGGAATCAATACAGAAAACTGGTTTTTAGCTTGCTGATTCAGATTCCCTGCATAAGATTAATGGAAAGTACTACAACTGATAGACAGCCTGACAAAATGTTGATTGAGAGGCTATGCAATCCTCCCTGATGAATAGAAGCTGACCTTCTGATTTGGCACAGCCATACAGAGCATGAATAAAGGATTCAGTTGGTCACTTGACTGTGCTGAATATTCTCCTAATACATTTGACACAAATTTACATTTATATTGGGTGAATATTGACTTCCTACTATCTCTCTTTTCAATTTCCTGCAAGTGAAAGCAATACTTAAATACTTTGCCAGACTTTAGGGAGAAAGTAAAATTCAAGTACTCCTTTCCCTATACTCTGACTTAAAAATAGTATTATAGTCCAAAGATTTGTTGAAAGATGTATTCTAGAAGAAATCCAGAAGGCCATCCTTATAATTATTTGGCAACTTCTAGAATCATTTTGAAATTCAGAGGGAAGAAAAAAAAATTGGATTTTTGTGACATCATCTGGTCTCTATATTAGAATTCCCAGAAGGATATTTCATTGAATTTTTTTTTTTAGAAAGTAACTTTTGCAAGAGATTCTGATTCTAATGCCTTTAATTAATCAGTGCCTTTAATGTTTAAACACTTAGAGAATGTTTAAGGTAAACAATTAAAGGCATGATATGAGGAAGAGATCTCAGGCCTTCTCTATGCAATTCTGCCCTTTGTTTAGGATTAAGTTTTCTTTATTTCCTGTTTCCTGCTTTTATCATTGGCTCTGAAATGTTATAGGTAGACAAGATCCAGTATGCAAGAGAATTTTTCAAAAAATGCAAGCCCCTAAATTGCTATAAGACAGAGCCATTCCCACAAAATAGAATTAAGCCAGCAAACCAAATTACTAATTTACAATGGACAATAGGACTTCCAGTAGGGCCACTCAGTGCAATTCTTTTCCTAGTTCAAGGATATGCTCAGGGAATGGGAGGCAGCAGATAGTTGGGGAAAGAATTTCAGAGAAGTAAAAGAGGACAGAATTTGTCCCAGAGACTTGGACCCAAATTCTTTCATTTCTACTTCATACTTTCATAACCTTGAGCACATCACTAAAGCTCTCTATCTTTTAGTTTTCTTAGCCTTGGGAGGGGGCAGTTGGTTGAGATTCTCCAGAGGCAGAAAAGGAAACTGACATATGAAGAGGGGAAATTACTTGCCAAGTAATTTTAGTCCTCTTAATTTACTGTGGTCCAGCTGAAATTTAAAAAAAAGCAGGAGTAATAATCATGATAAAAAGCTAAAGCAAAAATTGTTCTGATTAAAAGATAAAAGGAAGGAAATGAGATCCTGAAATTAAATTAGCAATAGTGACATGGGCACTGTACCCCCAGAAACCCAGGCCAACTATTATCAGGGAAAACTCCTTTGCCCTTGCATCCTTGTGACTCTTAACCTAGAAACACCCAATGACCCCACCCAGGGTCCTGAGAGGTTTACCCTCTTTTGTCCTCTAGATTTAAGGTGGACAAAGACATGAATCTTTATGCCTCCAGGCAGACCGCAGTCAGATGACCACCCCACTCCACCAAATGCCTGAAGGACTAACACTCTCCAAGTCCACACCAGGACCTAGCATCTAAAGAGTATATAAACCCCAGAACTGATGTCGTCTGGGGGACAGCGTCTCCATCCATGCTGTCCCTGTGGGGGAACAGCCTTTCCTTTCATGCTGTCCTCCCAGGGAACTGCTCCCCACCTTGCTGTTCTACCTTGCTATCCTCCTGGCCACTCTCAACATTACTCTCTAAATTAATAAATCTCTTTTTGTTTTTAAGCTAAGTTTTGGAGTCATTGCATGCTTGCAAAAGGCATCCTTCCCAAACCCCAAAGGGTATCCTTCCTGCCCATAACAATAGGACAGTAAAAAGTGAAGGACCTCAACTTTCCTCTCTCTATTTAAAAATAAATCCAAAAACGTTCTTGAGAGGAACATGGCACTTCCAGAAAAATTGACCATGCATTAGGGCATAAAAACCTCACAACCAAATGCAAAAATAATAAATGCATCCTTTTTAAATCATACTTTTGATTATATTTCAATCATATAATCAAGAGATCATAGAAAGGCAAATTAAAAATTAATCACTATTTAGGGGAGAATTTATATCTCTAAATGTTTGTTTCTTGTTTCAAGTGACTGCTCCAAAACACAAAGAACAAATTAACCTCAATATTATTCTAATATCTTTCTTCTTAATTTTCTACAGTCTCCAAACATGTCTCCAGGCTAAAAAAACACTTTTAAGGGCCTGTGACTTCAATAAGGACCAATAAGGAGTTTCTGATTTCTAGAGAACAAGAACAAAATCCAAGAAAAAAACAGTTCTGGACAGTATAAACCAGTCAGAACCTGTTTGGAACTGTTAAAGCTGGTCACAACCAGTGGGAGTTAGTTAAAGCCAGTTGGACCCAGTCAGAACTGACACAAACTGGTCTGAACAAATTCAAATCAGTCTAACCCAATCAAACTGGTCTATACCTTTCAGAACTGGCACAAACCGGTCTAGGCCAGTCAGAACCAATTTGAATCAGCTTGAACTGGTCTGGACCACCCAGAATCAATTTGAATCCGTCTAAACCAATCAGAATTGTAGCAAACCAGTCTAATTTGGACTGGCCAGAATAAACTCAAACCTGTCCGAACCAACCAGAACTGGTTCAAACCAGTCAGAACTGACTCAAACTGGTCTTAACCAGTCAGAACCAGTCCAAAACACCTTAGACTCGTTTTTAGACTGCTCTGTACCCAAGGTATTTTCTTTTTAAACTATTTTTTATTTATTTAAATTTTAAAATTATTTAATCTATTTTTGTTGTTGTCTTGACTGAGATCATGATTGCAACTCTTTTTTATAGATTAAATAAATAATAAATTTTCTAGGCTTGCCTTTATTTTAATCTATAGACATCTTTGTTTCATTTTTATTGTAATAAATTCATAGATTTACAGAGGAAACCAAAAAGCTATGATTGTATACTAATAATTATATATAATATGCTTGTTTCCTGCTTTTTTTGCTTCCCAGATTTGAAGTTTTTATTCTTCCAACAGACCCTGGGCAAGTTACCTGTTTACCTAAGTTTATAAAAAGGTTATAAAAAGCAAAAAAAGGAAATCTGGAATAAAGAACCTTCTAGATTATGGTGAGCATAGAAGAAGAAATAAAATGAAAATTTCTAAACATTAAAATGAAATCAGGATAAGGAGAATTCTTTTATCAAATATTATCAATAAAGTCTGGTATTCAAGAAAAACTCTTGTACCTGAATTCCCACAGTGACTTTTTTGTGGAGAGAGAGAGAAGATATTTGATTGAAAATTGTATTATAAAGAAGTGAAAGAATTTATGGGAGAAAAACCAAAAATCTGAAAAGAAAAAATGCATAGAGTAAAAACATGGTAAGGCAAAAAAAAAATGAACAGAAATGACAAAATAATATGTATAAAACTGTATTTTGGTAATATGGTAATAGATGTCTAATAATAAATCATTTCAATTCAAATAGATTTTTCAAAAAGTCTTACTCAAGTGTTAAACATGTTTTTAAACTTTTGAGATATAATATTATAATTATAATATAATATGAAAGGAGAGAATGAATCACTTCTCCTGTAGGGAAAAAAAAAAACTTGGCAGAAAGAGTTTATTTCACTGAAGTGAGAGGGGAGTGCAGCAGTCAGCAAACAAGTCACCTACCCCATGCAGGTTCTGAATCTGGACCCAAACCAACTTTGAGACCCTGAGATTCCCAAAGTTCCAGAGCCCCTGCCCAAGCTTGAAGTGAGACCCAAACTATAGGCGGTGCTCCTGGCTAGTGTAAGCTCTAAGCCCCTTTGAATATTAAATTTTAAAAGGCAAAAGAACTACGTTTTCAGGAGAAAAAATGGTCATTTAATAAAATAGATTTCCAAACATTCTTGATGAAAAGACCAGACTTAAAAAGAAAAATTGAAATTCTGGAAAAGCATGAAAAGGTAAGCAAGAAAGAAAATTTTAAGGATTAAATCAACTGTTAGCAGTTTTTTTTTTGTTTTTGTTTTTTTGGTTTGGGTTGGGGTTTTTTTGCTGCTACATGGAAAGATGACATTCATAACACTTAAAATTTTTATAATGGGAGTAAGCTAGTTAGGTTGACATATGAAAAAAAATTCAAGAAGTGAAAAAGAGAATTGCAGTGAGAGAAAAGTGAAGAAAGAGAATGGGGTAAAAAAGGCAAAAAAAATTAGAGGGGAGAATGAGGGTGGTGACAGGCAATTCATTACCTTCTCATTGGAATTAATCATTAATAATAAATATATTCTTATGGGTCTTACCCTAAAGAAAATTAGGAGGGGGATAATATGAGGGAGTTTAATAGGAAGAAGGGTGAAGTAGGAAGGTGATTAAAAGCAAAACACTTACAAAGAGGGAGAGTAAAAGAAGAGAGAAAGAGCAGAATCAAAAAGGGAAAAATTAGATGGAGATGGCAATCCTAAGTGGATATTGTAGGCAATGTGTGAGTTTATGGTTACTCACTCATCAAAAGGTTCTCCACCCATCCAGAATGGGAGTTCCAAAGTTAAGTGGATTAAGTCCTTATATCAAGAAGAAAGCTGGGGTGATGGGATATGAAGTTAGAACTAAGAGAATTTTTTTGTATTTAAATTTAAAGTAATACTCAATAGAGTAGTTAGTGGCTAAAGAAACCTATTGGGTGGGTAAAATATCCTTTTTTAAATAAAATGAAAAATGACTCCTTTCTTGTTGTAAATAATATAGTCATATAAATGTGTCTATAATCTTTCTTACTCTTCTCTGGCCTCATACAGGATACAAGGAAATCAAAGGGAAAAGCAGAACTTCCTATCAAATAAGTAAGCTAGAAAAGACAAATAAAAGTTGTATTTTTAATTAAATGAAACATTTAAAGCACCTGTGGCTTGAATGGGGGAAAGGTACAGACTTTTGAAAACAATTTATCCTGAAGCTTTGAATATATTTTCCAACCTCAGGAGGTATCTTTTTGATAAGGACATAAACTAAATTAGGAGACTTCTAAATATACCTTGGGATGAAAGCAAGGATAAATTAATATCTAATGTCCAATTATTTTAAAATATTAAGAAAACTACCAAATTGGACATGTTTATTTCTTTAAGGTTTGTCCTCTTATTTTTTTTCTCTTTCTTTTTGACTTAGACCTCTGATTTCATCTGGTAAAGAAATTCCCAATGAAATAGAGTTCAGCACTTTTTCTATAATTTTAATTAGAGTTGTAGAGATTAGACAGCAGCCTAGGTCTATGAGAGATAAGTGATTAGCTCAGTTGTGGGAGAGTGAGTTTGTTGTAGTGGGAAAGCAAAAGCTGGTTCTGGCCCAAAGAATTGTAGCTCAGATCCTTCATCTGAAGGCATGAACATGTTTGTTCAGAAATGTTACAGATAGTGTGGCCAGAGTGATAGAAAATAGCCCAGGGTAGGGGAATGGCATTATCCATTGGCGTGGCTACAGCCAGGATAGGACAGCACCCTCCCCCCACCCCCCACCCCCCACCAGTTTCAGGTTGCCAGATTTTACTGAGGGTCTGGGGGATTCCCTCCTCCCTTCTTTGGGAATTCTCCATCTTCCTTTACATTATTCCTCACCTGGGCAAACCAGAGGTCGGTCAGGCTAAAGAGCAGGAGAAGGGGCAGGGAAAGGGAAAGAACATAACCAGGAAGGAGGGGGGGGAGGGTTTAGGGACTGACATGTCATAAGGTGAATCTTAGGGGACAAAAAGAGAAGGGAGACATGTACAGGGCTTGGGGAATTTCCCCTAATCAAAAAGATCTTCCCTTAATTGCAAAGAGAAAGGGGAAAATATATGTAATATTCCCTCCTGTGTCTTATTTGTTGGGCTTTCAAGGTTGTTTGTTTGGGTGTCCTTTCTCAGCCTTGAAAGCTCTTAATAAAGGGAAGAAAGACATAACATCCACAAGTTCAATGTCTGCTAACTTTTAAAAAGTATAAGATCTAAAAGCACCATTTAAGAAAGGATTTCAAAACATTTCCAAGATGTTAAAGCACTATTTCTCATCCTTTCCTACTGCACAGCCACATCACAGGATCACAAAGCTAGTTCTCTGATCCTTATGCCATAACTGCCTCTCTTCAATTATAATGTCCTTTAATGTGAAATTCACTTGGTTTAGTAAAAACTTAATTAGCATTTAATAACTACTAAGGGGCTATTCTGTTTTAATACATAGAGAGCCTGCCTCAAAGTCAAGAGGATGTGATTTTAAAATCTGTTGCTGACCCATACCTAGTGTTATATGATCCTTGGCAAAAAATAATTTAATCTCTCATTCATTGCCTTAGTAACTTAGTAAATTTCAGAGTTGCTGATATGAATTAAAAGTTCATTAGATCAAGCATTTCCTATGTTGATGAAACCCCAGAAATAATAATAACTTGTGTTTACAAAGCACTTTCCTCACAACACCCCTAGGAGACATGTAGCATTAATCTCTTGAAAGCTGGATCTAGATACCCATTTCTTCAGACCCTGCCACCATGCCTCCTTTCTGGTATCTTTTTTTAACCCCTTTTTCAATTTCCTTTTGTATACTGTCTTCTCCCATGTAAATTTTAAAAATTAATATTCAATACTCCAAGTATTATATTCAATAATATTTATTAATATTTAACTTGAAGCAAAGGGTAAAGTAAAGTAAAAGGCTAGAGGAACCGAGAGAGCGCACCAGCTTTCTACATGGAAAAAAAGAGGCTGAGGGAGGAGTTACAGCAAAAGTAAATACAAACAACATAACAACACAGGTACGAGAAAGGGAAAAGGGAATTTTGAAAAACATAGTCCTGGGTGACATGGGCACTGTACCCCCAGAAACCCAGGCCAACTATTATCAGGGAAAACTCCTTTGCCCTTGCATCCTTGTGACTCTTAACCTAGAAACACCCAGTGACCCCACCCAGGGTCCTGAGAGGTTTACCCTCTTTTGTCCTCTAGATTTAAGGTGGACAAAGAAATGAATCTTTATGCCTCCAGGCAGACCCCAGTCAGATGACCACCCCACTCCACCAAATGCCTGAAGGACTAACATTCTGGTCACTTCCACACCAGGAACTAGCATCTAAAGAGTATATAATCCCCAGAACTGATGTCATCCCCTCCATCCAGGCTGTCCCCATGGAGGAACAGCCTTTCCTTTCATGCTGTCCTCCCAAGGAACTGCTCCCCATCTTGTTGTTCTACCTTGCTATCCTCCTGGCCACTCTCAACATTACTTTCTAAATTAATAAATCTCTTTTTGTTTTTAAGCTAAGTTTTGGAGTCTTGCATGCTTGCAAAAGGCATCCTTCCCGACCCCAAAGGGTATCTTTCCACACCCATAACACTGGGTACAACATTCTAATATACCCATTAGAATGTCAGTTCTTTAAGAGCAAAGACAATCTTTCTTTTTACTCATATTTGTATCTTCAGTGCTTAGCACAGTGTCTGGCACTAATCACTAAAATATTCTTTATCTACCTGCCAGTAAACATGGGTTGAACTCCAAATCTAATTCACTACACTGTCATAAGTAAAATTGTAAAGGGGACAAGATTGGATTAAGATGTTGAGAGTGTAAACATGCTTCCATATGTAAGATTTTTTTATGTGACCCACCCCTCACTCTCTTTTCCCCTGATAGTGACTGGGAAAGCTGGCTTTTTGCCAGGCAGGAAAATTTTATTTCATGGGTCATACTTAAGTTTTGTTCTTCTATTTCTTCTACTTCAAGTGATTATTGAAACATCTTATAAAATAGAATACTTAGAGTCATTGGATATTAATTTTAATCTTACATAGTGGAACATAAATTCAGAAGATGGTGCCAAGATGGCAGTTTAAGGGGAAAGCATAGGTAGACCAGAAAACTGGTCCAATCAATAAGCAGGCCAGACCAGAAATGGGGTGCTATGCCAATTCTCCCAATACAGACTCAAAAGTTCCACTGTGAAGTGTTTTTTTTTCCTATGCATGTACAGAATGTAGTTCTTAACACAGTTCTTAGAAGGTTTTAATAACAATCTAATGGCAGACAGACCTGACCTTAGGGTAAACTACCTGGAGTGGGAATATGTATAAAAGAGGCAGAAGCTAAATCAAGAAAGCAATAAATAGAGGACAAGAAACCTTGGCCTTCATAGATGGTACAGAATATAAAAGATTGAAACCAGAATAGCTTCCTATTTAGATTCTAAATACTAAATGCTGCCTTTATGGTTTTGCCTATCTCACTGTTCTGAACTTGCCAGTCAGCCAGCATCCATCCAAGATGTAGGAACAAAGGTGTCAGTGAGGCTTTAAAGACTTCCTCCTGTGCTTTCCTGGGGTGCTGAGTTCCACTCAATTATTTTTCTTTCCATTTACTACCCACTTTCTAAAAAAACAAACAGAGAAAAACTTGGGGGGAAGTCAGCCAGCCTCCTTTCTACATCTTACTGAATAAGTCAGTGGCCATTTTTAAAGCTGCTATCTTCGTAACAGAATTGTATTAAGAATTTTCTCATAGGTAAGTGATAATGTATTCTGTAACACATGCTCTGAGGTGCTTATCCTAACTCTCACTTACCCTGAAGAGTTGGCTCCCAAAGATCCGGAACTATCTTCCCTCAGAGCTCTAGGACTATGAAATTCATGACAAAAGACTCACTGTCTCTGGTCCCTTTTAAGGGGAAGGTGATTGTTAGTGTACATTCATGAATTTAGCTCTTTCTCAACAAATAATAGCTATACAAAAGATCATCTAAATTGGGGATGTCAAGTAAACCCACTTATCTAAACAAATAGCAACCAGAAATTAGAAAAATAATACATACTAGAATATACCAAAAGGTACACAAGGAGTAATTGATCTCTTCAGTCAGGAGCAAGATAAGGGATTAGTTCAAACCTGGAGAGAAAGAACAATCTCTCTTAGAAGAGGTTCATTCTATTAATTTCTAGAATTTCAAGTAACAGAAGACATGATGGAGGTATCTATTCATGCATATCTGCCATTCCAAGGTATTTCTTTCACCTCCCCAAATTATCCTCTCTCTACTTGTATCTAAAGAAACACCCTAACTAATTCTGTAAATACCTAAAACAAGTATCAAGATCTGTATTCTCTCTGCCATTCAGGAATCAGATTTCCCTTCATATGCAACATCCACCACCAAACAGACCCTCCCTGACCCTACTCAGGTGGGAGCAAAGTTACAATTAAAATCTAAATAACCATTTGAATCAGTTTTAATTTGGTATATTTGAGTCCTAGTGGTTAGATTGAGAACAGAGGAAAGATACTTGAAAAGGAAACAGATTTAGAGCAATGAATTTAGTTTATTTTAATTTTGTCAGTAAAAACGGGCTAGGAGCATTTTATTTAATATTTAATTTAGAGTATAATGCATTAATGAGGGGAAGTCAACAAGCCAAGGCAACAGGCATACATTAAGCACCTTCTATTTGCTAGGCATTGTGCTAAGTTCTGAAATTCTGGAGGTACCAAAAAAAAAAAGCAAAAGAACAGTCCTGTTCTCAAGAACTCCCAGTCTGTTCTTTAGAGCCTGATTTGTTTTGAGAAAGGAACTGATAAGCAAGTATCTCAAGACAGGATAAAAAAAAAAGGAGGGGGACTAGAATTATGTTGCTTTCATTTTCCAATCACAGATGGATACAATTTGGGGTCTTCTGGGGGTTTTAAAAGCTCCACTCTCTCTAATGTGACAGAGGCTGACACTAAAGAAAAGCACCAGGCTGAAGAGTGTATGAAACTGATCACATTGATGGGAGGAGGGACCCCAGGAGTTTGGAATCTAGAGGAGGAGAAGACTCTGGCTGGTAGAGGAGTTGGTGGCTCTCAGTCTTGAGAAGCCAAATACAGAAGGTGGGAAAAGACTTTCTCCTAATGATTACCCACTTTTCCTGCTGGTGACTGGAAATCTTTCCCCCCAACACTTTCCAACTGAAGGGACTTTCTGAAGATAAACCTAAGCAGACTTTACCTGAGCTCCTATTGCCCAGGAGTGAGTCAACCTGCCTTTCTCTCAGGGGGTTCAGGCTGTCAAGGCCTGAGTTGCCCCCCAAACTCAAAGGGGGGGAAGGGTTTAGATACAGACAGGGACCCCTTTTCCCCACTTCCCTTTCCAATTCTTTCCGTGCTAGTTATTCTTTTGTATTACCTGATTGAGTTGACATTAAAAGTTATCTGTTCCCCAAGCTGAGTGTGAGTGAACAGATCAAGGGGAGATTCTTTGGTCTCAAGAGGGAAAAGAGTGAATCTGGGAGAGCAGCCTTAGCTAAGGAGGGAAGGCAGAAGGGAGAAAATCTTCAAACCCCCTCTCCTCTCTCCGAGTCAACCTTAAATATCAGCTGTCTCCCCTGTACCCTGCTTTGAGAAGGGGGGTCTCCACTCTTTTACTTTATCAATACTGAAAGACTGAGCCCCTCAGTTACAATGAACCTCCCCTTATAATACACTAAGAAGGAAGAAGCTGAGAGAAAGCTGCTCCTTCATGAAAGGATGAGAGAAAAAGAGAGTATCTCCCCCCCTTCTCAGTGATAGATCAACCTGCTTCATTTACTAATAAATATTTGTGTGAATGTATTCTGTATATGTGTATATATATACATATATATATACATATGCATATAAATGTACATACATAGAGAGGCAGAGACAGAGACAGAAATTGTTCTACTTCTGTTAGCAAAGAGTGAAGAAGCATTTTATGGGAATAGTCATCATCAACTAAAGTCATAAAATAATACTTTATCACTTTGACATCCTGAGATTTCATCAGGGTTAATATTCTGTCAGATGCAAAAGTAACTTCTTGGTATCTAAGTAGAAGATCTTTGAGAGTCCTTATGGCCAAAACTTTCATTACCCTGAGAGGTCAACTTGGTGATGAGCCCTCCTGAACTTGGCTAGGATAGGTATGAAGTGATAACATTTATATAACCCAGTGGAATTGCTTGTTGGCTCTGGGAAGGGGGAGGGAAGAAGGGAGGGAGAGAACACGAGTCATGTAACCATGGAAAAATATTTTTAAATAATTCTTTTTTATTTTTTAGTGAACTTGGCTAGGCTGATCCTCAGAAAACAGGCATAAAGTCCCAAACTTGAAATCCTAACTTCCAGCTCTGCTGACTTAGCTGCCCAAAACCCAGGGTCATTCCTATGCTATGAGGAGGCATCCACAGAAGGTTATACTCCAATTTGTCAAATGCAAACTTCATAACTAACCATGTATGCTAATAGTTTGCTGAAAGATCAAGAGATTACTCACAAAACCATCAACTCCAGTAGCTTGTACTTTGAGAAATATATTGGCCAAAAGCTTGGGATGAATAAATGGAAAAGAATGTTATGATTCAGTCTTGTTTTTAATTGCTCATATTAAATTATATGGCTGTGCTTTCCATCTGCGCTGTGCACAACCAATGTTTATAGTCCCCTGCACCCACATCATGCCCCATATTTTTACTTCAATTTTAATAAAAATAGAAAGTACATATTTCAGAAACTGCTCCTATTTTTTACAGGATTCCAAAGCACAAGTCATCTGGCAAAGAATAGTCACTTGCTATTCAGTTGACAAAATTCCAAAAAAAAGAATTGTCAATAGTAAATACAGGCTGTTTGCCTGTTGAGCATTATACAAAATTTCAGACCAGGAATGTGAAGTGTTTGGAGGATCAAATATCAGCATTTGTAAAGTGATTTTGAGTAGGGAATGGGAATACTGGTGTTTAGGAGTTTGAATATTTTCATTTCTGGGAGATCCAAATCAAGTGGAATTCCAAAAAGGAAATAGTCCCTGCCTTCAAGGAGCTTCTTCCTACTAGAATTCATTGATTTGTCATCCATAGGGCACTCTGCTGGGATCGGTAAGAACTGGAATGTTTCATTAGCAAGAAAAAAGAATGATATCATATGGTACCTTTTTCTCTTTCCATTAAAATCTGTGAAACTGAGTAATGGTAGCCCAGCAGCCAAATAATGATTCTAGAGACTAAATGAAGAAACCACACTTCTGAGGTAGGCTGTGGAGGGTCAGTCACTGAAAAATCAATAGTTATTTTTTTAGGGATATAGAAAAATGGATTTCATTTTTTTTTTATTATCACTAGAAAAGTTTCCCAAAGTGAGCTGACCCTGTTTCAATCAATAAAAAACTAACCACTAAAAATGAGGAAGTTAGAGCCTTCTTGTAAAGTCATAGAAATTATCTAAAGACTCCAAGCAAAATTCAGGGCAGACTGGTTCTTGATATGATTAGATGTTTGCCATAGAAGGCCAAAAATTTTGTCAAAATTTCTAAAGAATGGGTACAAAATCTGAAGCAGTAGTAATTTGACCTGATTGTGTTTCACAATATTTCAAGTCTAGTGCCTTTCAGTTAAAAATCTTCATGTTATTTTGGTTTTGAATGTAACTGCATTGAGTGCCACAGGAGGCTTGGCACTATAGACTAGGCACTGTAGATATGGTTTGGATGTCACGAGCTCCTTGCCCTGGGAGAGCTTAAGTACTTTCACATTTATTATCTCATTTTCACAGTAGGAAGAAACTAAGTATAACAACTGGGCAAAGTCATGAATGGGTAACCCACCGAGCAATGGGCGTTTGTCCAAGCAGGGGGTCTAACCTGTACATTTTTCTCTTTACCAGTGAAAGAGATAAATAGCCTAGATTAACCAAGCAGTCTACTGAACAGAGTGCTTTAGGAAATTTTCTGGTGTAATTTTTTTGGTTGTAGTTTACTATTTATTCTAGTGTATCATTATACCCAATACCCTCCATGTTCTAGAGAAAATAGCCTTTTAGCTACCTAAGATTCCTCGTTTGCCTTTAACCATTTGTACCCAAGACATCCTACCCATTTAGGCCAAGAAGCCTCCTTCCAGCCTCATGGCATCCTTCATCTCCTTTAGATCACATTCCAAGACCCATATTTCTTGAGAAACCTTCCCAAATTAATCAATTTCTTACTCTACCAACCAACAAAGCTTTTCTGAATGACTTTTTGCAACTAATACATTTCATAATATTCACATATACATTTGTTGTTTCTAAAGAGACTTGTCTACACTATTAAACTCACTAAATGTATAGACCATCACTATCTATAGATTTTTCTCTATGGATAGTCTAGTTATTTTTTGTCTGAATGTAACACAGTTCCCAGCCATTGTATGCTGTTACTTAGGCATAGCTCCAGATTTTCTCCAAAGAGAAAGCTGACTCAGGTTGTGTTGTCTTAATGAAGGGCATAGTTGGTATAAGAACATTAGAGGGAAAAGCATTCTTTTTTTTTCTTCTTCTTCAAAAAAAGACACCTATAGTTCCAGACTCTCTTCAGGATCAACTCCAGACATAGAGAGGCTCTGGAAGCTACTAACATGTAAAGGAAATTGGTAGTCTTGAGAGGTCCTTAGAAATGTCAAGGAATTTCCAAGGAATTATGGAAACTGAAGACTCTTAGTCAGGCTGAGATTTTATTTCACTCCCACATATATTTTTATGAAGTAAACCAGACTACTCGCCATCTTTTTTATGCCTTCTGGACTTTTCTTAACATGCCCTTTTTGCATGCTATTCTTTATATAGAGAATGTTCTTTCTTGTCTACCACTGTCCACTTCTGTCCCTTGGAATCCCACACATCTTCCAAAACTCAAATGCCATCTCTTCTATAATAGCTTCCCAAAACTTATGCATTATAATTGATCTGTCTTCCCTCAGACTGAAGATCTTACTCCAAGTGAGTGAGAAGCATAGGATGAATTTTGCAGGTACCCACAAAGAATGTACAATGTTTGACTTTATACTAGAGTCAAGCAGTCGCTAGTTGTTCAAAGTACAAGTTACCTTCTTAGAAAGATAAAAGGGCTTAAGGGATGACCTCTCTATTCTCAAAGTTAGGAGAGAAAATTAATCATTACTTTTAAAAAATAGAATAATGGCTTTAATGAAAAAAACAAAAGAGAAAAGGATCTGAAGAACAGATCCATGAGTTTTAGGAGGTTACAAGGTAGAAGACGTTACACAGAAAAGAAAAAGGAAGATCACTGAATGTTTGTAGCTAATAGAGATGAGGCACCCTTCTCCACTCCCCAGCTAAAGGGAGGAACAGAACTCTCTCAAGGGAAGTAGCTCCTTATCCTTCAAGTAATGATGTTATAGAGTCAGGTGAGAAATTGTCCAATTGAAGTCAGAGGTGGGAGAGGGGCATAGCAGAAACTGGCAGCCCCCTGAGGAAGGGGTCCTTGGGAAACTCTTACTTGAGTAGGCAGTAACAAAAAGGTCTGCAGTCATGCAGTCTTCACATGACACAGCCCTAAGAAGTGTAGACTTGTTAAACCTGAAGAAGGCTACAATCTACCACTAATAATTCACTTGAGCACACATGAGACTGACAGGAAAAGTCCAGAAAGTATTGCTAAAGATGATGAAGTCCAAAGCAAGAAACTGAAGGTCTAAAGGACACAAGTGATGTTTTCATCAGAGCTGCAATTCAAAATAAAACCCTCTATAA
Source organism: Monodelphis domestica (assembly GCF_027887165.1). Lineage (NCBI taxonomy): Eukaryota > Metazoa > Chordata > Mammalia > Didelphimorphia > Didelphidae > Monodelphis > Monodelphis domestica. The sequence goes on along the minus strand of NC_077229.1, from coordinate 174,125,189 downwards.
GAAAGACACATTTTGGAAGGGAATAAATAGCTCAGAAGATGGAGTCTGGGTATTCTGTTTGGACTTGTAGAACACATATCAAAAACACAGGAATGAAGTGAGATACCCCTTGCACATTGAGATTTTCCCTCTCCAGGTTTCAATATATTACAGATTGGCATAGGAAACTAAATGGGAATTGGGGGATGGGGGAGTTTTTTGAAAGCCAGCAGATGACAGAAAAAGTTTTAAAACTCAGAAATGCATAAAATATATAGTACTGTAAGCACTCTATTAAAGAAAACAATCTCTGACTTTTTCTCTGATATGACATAAGGGCCAAAAAACTTTTACATGGATTTTCCAGATCACAGGACCTCCCAGGATATGGGAAGGATATTTGTATAACTAAAAAGTAAATTTTATCAAGGAAGAGGAGGGGGGAGAATTATCTACATATATCTACAAAGCTAGATACCATAGAAAGCAGCAGGAAGGCAAAGTGGCTCAGCAGATAGAGAGCCAAGCACAGAGACAAAAAGGTCCTGGATTCAAATATGACCTCAGCCACTTCCTAACTGTGTGACCCTGGGCAAGTCACTTGACCTCCATTGCCTAACTTTTTTTTTGGCTGCATTTTTTTTTATTTTTATTTTGTCATTTCCAAACATTATTCATTAGAAACAAAGATCATTTTCCTTTCTTCCCTCCCTTCCCTCCCACCACCTCTCCCAAAGCCCATGCGCAATTCCACTGGTTATCACATGTGTTCTTGACTCGAACCCATTTCCATGTTGTTAGTATTTGCTTTAGAGTGTTCATTTAGAGTCTCTCCTCAGACATGTCCCCTTCACCCCTGTAGTCAAGCAGTTGCTTTTCATCGGTATTTTTACTCCCACAGTTTATCTTCTGCTTGTGGATAGTGTTTCCTAGATCCCTGCAGATTGTTCAGGGACATTGCATTGCCACTAATGGAGAAGTCCATCACCTTCGATTGCACCACAATGTATCAGTCTCTGTGTACAATGTTTTCCTGGTTCTGCTCCTTTCACTCTGCATCAATTCCTGGAGGTCGTTCCAGTTTCCATGGAACTCCTCCACTTTATTATTCCTTTGAGCACAATAGTATTCCATCACCAACATATACCACAATTTGTTCAGCCATTCCCCAATTGAAGGGCATCCCCTCATTTTCCAATTTTTGGCCACCACAAAGAGTGCAGCTATGAATATTCTTGTACAAGTCTTTTTCCTTATTATCTCTTTGGGGTACAAGCCCAGTAGTGCTATGGCTGGGTCAAATGGCACACAGTCTTTTATCGCCCTTTGGGCATAGTTCCAAATTGTCCTCCAGAATGGTTGGATCAGTTCACAACTCCACCAGCAATGAATTAGTGTCCCCACTTTGCCACATCCTCTCCAGCATTCATTACTTTCCATAGCTGTCATGTTAGCCAATCTGCTAGGTGTGAGGTGATACCTCAGAGTTGTTTTGATTTGCATCTCTCTGATTATAAGAGATGTAGAACACTTTTTCATGCGCTTATTAATAGTTTTGATTTCTTTGGCTGAGAACTGCCTGTTCATGTCCCTTGCCCATTTATCAATTGGAGAATGGCTTGATTTTTTGTACAATTGATTTAGCTCTTTGTAAATTTGAGTAATTAAACCTTTGTCAGAGGTTTTTATGAAGATTGTTTCCCAATTTGTTGCTACCCTTCTGATTTTAGTTACATTTGTTTTGTTTCTACAAAAACTTTTTAATTTGATGTAGTCAAAATTATTTATTTTACATTTTGTGACTCTTTCTAAGTCTTGCTTGGTTTTAAAATCTTTCCCTTCCCAAAGGTCTAACAGGTATACTATTCTGTGTTCACCTAATTTACTTATAGTTTCCTTCTTTATGTTCAAGTCATTCACCCATTCTGAATTTATCTTGGTGTAGGGTGTGAGGTGTTGATCCAAACCTAATCTCTCCCACACTGTCTTCCAATTTTCCCAGCAGTTTTTATCAAATGGATTTTTGTCCCAAAAGCTGGGATCTTTGGGTTTGTCATAAACTGTCTTGCTGAGATCATTTACGCCAAGTCTATTCCACTGATCCTCCTTTCTGTCTCTTAGCCAGTACCAAATTGTTTTGATAACCACTGCTTTATAGTATAGTTTGAGATCTGGGACTGCAAGTCCTCCTTCCTTTGCATTTTTTCCTTCTTTTTGACAGTTGATGCCCAATAGATTTGGCTCCACCCTCTTACTTTCACCCTATGTGTATCTACCTTTCTCATATGTGTTTCTTGTAGATAGCATATGGTAGGGTATTGGACTCTAATCCACTCTGCTATTCGCTTGCGTTTTATGGGTGAGTTCATTCCATTCACATTCAGAGTTATGATTACTAGCTGTGTATTTCCCAACATTTTGATTTCTGCTCCTTTACCTGCCTTTTCTTCTTTCACTATTTCCTTCTACACCAATGTTTGCTTTTGAACAGTCCCCCCTTGTTCCCACCCTTATTTTACTTCCCTTTCTACCCCCCTCCCTATTTATCCCCCCCTTATTTTCCCTGTAGTCTTTCTAAAATTAACCCCCCACTCCCTCCCTCTCTTGTACTGCTTCCCTCCCCACCAGACCATTTGTTATCCTTCTACTCCCCTATAGGGTTCAAATCTATTATCTTCCCCCAATGGATTGGATTGTTTTTCCCTCTTTGAGTCAATTTCAAAGCACGTAAAAGTTGAGTATTTCCTGTCTCTGACCTCTTTACCCTTCCAGTGTATTGATGTTCTCCCCTCTCCCACCATGAGCTTCTTTATGACATATAAATTTACCCCCATTTGTTTCTTTTCCCATTTCTTTTAATATTAACCTATTTTTAAGCTCTAGTTATATATATATATATATATGCATACTCATGCATATGTATTTTTTCATGCATATATCTATATACCTATTTATGTCTTGTCCTTTCATCCTATACAGTTTGTTGCTGTTCCCACTAAGTATACTTCTTTTTGCTGCCCAGCTAATAACAACAGTTTTTAAGAGTTACCAATGACCTCTTTTCTTATAGGGATACATGTCATTTTAACTTATTCAGTCTCTTAAAAAATTTTTTTGTTTTTCTTTTTTCCCCTCTTTTTTAATTACCTTTTGATGATTCTCTTGAGTTCTGTGCTTGGACATCAAATTTTCTGTTCAGGTCTGGTCTTTTCTTTACGAATTCTTGGAATTCTTCTATTTTGTTGAATGACCATACTTTCCCCTGTAAGAATATAGTCAGTTTTGCTGGGTAGTTGATTCTTGGTTGTAGACCTAGTTCCCTTACTTTCCGGAATATCGTATTCCATGCCTTTCTTTTTTTCAGTGTGGATTCAGCGAGATCCTGAGTTATCCTCACTGTGGTTCCTTGGTATCTGAATGACTTCTTCTTGGCAGCTTGTAATATCTTTTCTTTGGTCTGATAGTTCTTGAATTTGGCTATAACATTCCTGGGTGTTGTCAGTTGAGGATTAAGTACAGGAGGTGATCTGTGGATTCTATCAATCTCCACTTTTCCCTCTTGTTCAAGGATTTCAGGGCAGTTTTCTTTAATAATTTCCTGTAATATAATGTCCAGGCTTTTTCTTTTGTCATGGTCTTCTGGTAGGCCAATAATTCTTAAATTGTCTCTCCTTGAATGATTTTCTAAATCCTCTGTTTTGTGAATGAGATGCTTCATATTTTCCTCAATTTTTTTATTCTTTTGGTTTTGTTTTATAGTGTCTTGCTGCCTTGTGAGGTCGCCCGATTCAAGTTGTTGTATTGTGGTTCTTAAAGACTGGATTTCATCAGTTTTTTGGTCATCCTTTTCCTTTTGGTCGGATTTTCTTTGGAGGTCATCTTTCATCTTCTTCACCTCATCTTTCATCTGCTTTACCTCATCTTTCATCTCCTTTGCCTCATTTTCCAGCTGGTTGATTTTGGCTTTCAAGACACTATTTTCTGTTTCCAGATGACTTATCTTAGTTTTTAAGTTCTTTTCCCAATTGTCTTCAGCCTCTTTTAATTATCTTTTGAATTGCATTTTGAGTTCTTCCAAAGCCTGTATCTAATTCGCTGGGATTTCTGATTTTTCCTTTGCTGATCCCTCCCTCTCTGTTTCATTCGCTCTTTGCTAATTACCTGTGCAGAAGCTGTCTATTGTAATTTCTTTCTTCTTTTTCTGTTGTTTGCTCGAGTTTACCCCTTCTTTGCTCCCTGTATTTGGCCGTGCTCTTGCTCCTCTCATTTTGTTTTGGTTTTGGGGCTGTCAGTCTCCCCTCTTGGAGCTTTGTCAGATCTCTTGGTACTGTCTCTAGGGGAGGAATGTTAGCTTCCCTGTCTTCTGGAGGCTTTTGATTGGATTGAGTTCAAGTGAGTTGGGCTGTATGTGGTATGAAGCTCTGAGGCTCTGAAGACTCCTGGAAGGCTGGGCCGCCCAGGCTCTCTCCAGTTCTCTCCAGCTGCTTCTCAGTGCCTTTGCCCGCCTCCCTAAACTCTGAGGAGTTCTGATTGAATTAGGTTCAACTGGATTGATCTGGTTGTGCCCCGAGGCAAAGGTGAGGCTGGAGCCCGATGGAGGGACCCAGCCATGGCCCCCGTCTCTCCCTGGCTTCCTCCCTGCTGTCCAAGCTGGATGCTCCGAGCCCAGCGCCCCTCTGCTCACAAGGTAGACCCTCCAAACCAGCACCTTTGCCCGCTCAGAGGTTCCCGCTGCTGCCGCGGGCTCAGTGCTCTGGGTTGTGGGGGAGGGGTCCTGGGACCTTCGCTCTGCCTTCCCGTTAGCCCTGAGTATTCTCGGATTCTGGCTTTTGGGGGGCGTACCTTTTGATTTGAGTCCAGAAGGAGTTTTCCCCACTTCTGTCCTGTTGTTCAGCTTGGATTTCGGTGCCCTAGGAGCATTCAGTTCTATGTCGGTAAGGAAGGGTCTTCCACGAGGTCTGAACTTTTGCTGCTTGCTAAGCTGCCATCTTGACTCCGCCCCCCCCATTGCCTAACTTTTATTGGAGTTGGAACTCCAACTTATTGGCCTTGGAACTCAATTCTAAGATGAAAGGTAGGGAAAAAAGACAGAGACAGAGAGAAAATAGCAACAAGGGAAAAATAAGAAAAGAGGAAGAATGCTCAGGTTTTATATGTGTGCTCTTACAATGACCAATATGGAAGTATGTTTTGAATAATAATATATGTATGGTTCAGATCAAATTGTTTACCATCTCCAAGGACAGGAAGCAAAGGGAGAGGGAGATGGTTTGGATTTTATAATTTTGGGAAATGTATGTTGAAAATTATTATTACATATAATTGGGGAAATGAAATATCTTTGAATTTTAAAAATGACTACAAACTCCTTAAGCACAAAAACTGTTCTTGTCTTTCTTGTATTTCCATTGCTTAGCACAGTTTCTGAGTCATAATATATACTTAATAAATACATGTTGACAACTTGATTTATATTCCCCAGGCTGTTGGAGATCATCAAAGTTTCCCTTTTTAAGCCTACTAGTCATCTATAAAATTCTTCCTACCCCAGTTTCTCTTTTTTTTTTCATGAATGTTCCTCTGTTGAGAAAAAGTAAACTCCAAGACCAAGTTACAGTCAATCTTTCCAGTGTCCCATGTTACCTTTCCATTTTTTCTCTTTTTATTCAAAGAATAGAATAGCTTCCCATACACATAATCCCATCCATTTTCTTGATTTAATTCTCCTTAGAGCCAAATGTTTTCTAGAAATTTACTTTAAATATTAGCACAAGGGGCAACTAGGTGGTTCAGTAGATTGAATGCCAAACTGAGACAGAAGGTCATGGGTTCAAATATGACCTCAAATACTTCCTAGCTGTGTGACCCTGGGCAAGTCACTTAATCCCCATTGCCTAGCCCTTACTACTCTTCTGCCTTGGCACCAATACACAGTATTGAATCTAAGATGGAAGGTATGGGTTTAAAAAATAAAAACCGGTGCAATTATCCTTGCTTTGTAGTTATTTACATTTAAATTCATTAACTTCAATGAATTCATATGCACATTCCCCTTTGATTTGCATTCAGTGCTAAGTTTATTAATTGGTCACTTCTTTGAAGTTTTCCCTTAACTTCTCTTTAACAAGTTACACACACAGAAACAGAGGGAGACAGAGACAAAAGAGAGACAAGAGAAAAGGGGGGGGAGAGGAGAAGGGAGGGAGGGAGAGAGAGGGAGGGAGGGATGGAGGAAGAAAGAGAGAGGGAGGGAGGGAGGGAGGGAGGGAGAGAGAGAGAAAATTCCTTCAGAAATCATTTCAAAGAGAGTTTAAGGTTTCAAAATCCAAATTTACACCCAAACATTTTGAGCAGAGAATTAACTGCAAATTAAAGTCACTTCATTACAGCAAACAAAATGTGAGTGTCAATTTATACCGGCACTAACTGTGCACATGTCCTATATATCTGCTATTGAAATTATGCTTTCCCTATGTTCTTAGTTCCAGTAGTAAATTCAGGCAAACGGTTTCCAGTTTTATTTAACACTATGACTATTTCAACCATTTAGCTTAGAATTTAGGGATTCTTTGTGGAGAGAGAGAAATTAGCGCCCTCTGCTGCTGAAATGAAGACTTTACTGAGAGTGAGAATCACTATATTGTTTTAAACCCATATTCTCTTACATACTGATTTACTAAATGAGCAAAAATTAACTATGGTGTTAGTTGAGTCTTTAAAGGGAAGTGAATTTTCTGGCAAGTAGTAATGCAAGTTCAAAACCAAACTACAGTAGCATATGAAAATTAGACTGTTTTGAACTTATCTGACTTTAAAAATTAGACAATCTTTTAAAATAGAATAATTCACCTAAAAAATTCATATCATATGTAGATTTGTCGGGATATTGGCCTTTTTTCATGCCCCAGAATTCTTTTGGCTAGGTCATGTGTTGCTTTTAGGCAGAGAATAATAGCACACATTTGATTGTTGGGATCACTTTATCCATGTAGGTGGATTAGATGACATGATTTCTAATTTCTCTTCTAGATTTAAACTATATGAACATTTTTCAACTTTCCAACTTTTACTAAGTTCCAACTTTTACTGTGTGTGCAAAGAACTAAGGAAATACAATAACAATATGCACATTTGTATTAAACAATTCAATTCAAGAAATAGTCATTGAACCCTTTAAAAGGATTCAGGTAGGTGGTTCAGTGGAGTGAGAGCCAGGCCTAGAGATGGGAGGTCCTGGGTTCAAATTTGACCTCAGAAGCTTCCTAACTCCTTGACCCTGGGCAAGTCACTAACCCCCATTACCTAGCCCTTCCCACTCTTCTGCCTTGGAACCAATAAACAGTATTGATTCTATGACAGAAGGTAAGGGTTTAAAAAAAAATGAAGTGAAATGAAAAAAATTTAAAGCTATTAAGTTCCAGGCTCTATACTAGTTACAAGAGATACAAAGTAAAAAAATAAAAATAAATTTAAAAAAAGCAATCTCTGACCTCAAGGAGTCCACATTATACTAGGAGAAAACAAACATACACAGAGAAGTAATACAAAATAAAGACAAAGTAATTTCCAGGGAGAAAGAGGACTCAACAGAATGGGGAAAACGTCTTTTATTAGGTGGCAGGCACCTAAACCTCGAAGGAAGTGCAGGTTCTAAGAGGCAGTATAATGTTAAGAACACCAAGTAGGCCACAATAAAGCATCTGTGAATGGGAAAAAAGGTGAAATCAGTCTGAAAACAGGTTGGAGCCAGACTATAAAGGTTTCTAAAACACCAAAATGGGAGTTTTAGGGAGCCATTGAAGATTCTTGGAAACTTTAGACTAGATTAAGTTAAAATTCTTAAATCAAGAAGGGACCAGGGCAGGGAATGGTTAAACCTAGGAATATCATTTTGGCAAGTATGTGAAGAATGGATATGGATGAGAGTGAGAGAAGAGGCTTGAAGTCGTAAGAACAATTGGAGGCTATTGTAATTTAGTACAGGTGAGCCTTGATGAGACAATCCAAAGTAGGGTGGTTGTGGTTCATTTCTAATGAATTCTTAAGAATTTTAATTCAAGAAATTATATGAAAGAATCAACATGACTTGTTGATTCTTTTGAATCAACATATGAAAAGCAGAATATGAAATATTCAAACAAATATATTCAAATATTCAAAAATATTCAAACAAAATAATGAAGCAGAATCAATAATGACTCCATGGAAACCTGAATGACTAGAAGTATAAAAGTACCCAAAACGGGAAAATTTGGAAGAGTGATAGGTTTCAGGGAAAGGATATTGAATTATTATCAGTTTGAACATAACTTGAGATGCCTAGGAAACATAAATGTGGAAAATCCAGTGCCAAAGTAAAGGGAAAGAAAGGATTCCAAGGCAGGAGGAATAAAGGAGAGAGGATAATTCAACCAAGAATATTGAGGAAGAACAAATAGTCTGACAGAGAGAACCAAGAGAGGTCAATAACAAGGAAAAGGAAACTATCAACACTTTAAAAAGATAAGTAGAAAGAATCTGGGAAGAGACATTGCACTTAACATTTAGATGATTGATAATATTAAAGAGAAAAATGCTGAGTGTTGGAATTGAAAGCCAGATTACATAGTATTGAAAAGTGAAGGATATGAAAAAAATATGGGGGCTACAGAATGCCTGTTTGATAGTATGGAAGGGTTAAATTAAAGTTTTTTCAGGGAAGACCTAAAAATGTTTGGAGGTGGCAAAGAAGAAGTCATTGAAGGAGAGATTAAAGATGAAGGAAGGAAAGGAAATAATAGAAGGTACAAGCTCTCAGAGGAAACCAGAAAGTCTGAGATGAAGAGCACAAGAGTGGCTAGTATAGATCTACCTCTTCCTCAAAAAATTAAATAAACAGAAGAAATAAGGAAGAATGATGAAGAAGGGCTTGGAATTGTAGATTAAAGGAGAAGAGAGAATTTGCATGTAAGTACTTCTATTTTATCAGCAGATAGCAAGTTGCTACTAATAGGAAACATGAGAGATGAGTTAGGAGATAGTTCTCAAGAAAGAAGAGAATATTTTAAAAAGATTTTGTGAAGGTGATAGCAAAACAGTAAAGTTGGGATTAAATATTACAAACTTGTGTAAACTTATTTGGCATTGTTATATTTTTTCCAATTTTAAAAATTGATTTTTTTTTTTTAGTTTGAGGGGATTAGGAAAGACAGTTGTTAACTTCAAGGAGTTTATAATCTAATAGAAACCAAACCATTCACAAAGGAAGCAATGAATGCCCTGGGCTGGGTGTCAGGAGGCCTATGTTCCTCCCTTTAGGTGTGCAAGCAACAATGGAGAAGGCCCTTGACTTTTTCAGACATCAGTTTCCTCATCTATAAATTGAACTGATGTAATAATTTGATGTAGATTATCTAGTAATAGAAACATGCCTGCTGTGTGGTGTGAAAATTAAAATTAACTCTCCCCTGATTATAACAATGAAAATACTTAACTCTCCCTGATTGTGAAGATTAAATTGTAACCCCTGACTATATTTAGATTTAATCCCCATAAGTATAAACACCCTACTTAAAGTTAAGTATGGAGATCTGCCCATTTTTAGGTCTAATCACCAAAAGGTCTGTGACCCACATGTGTGATAGTGGGTGACAAATCAGAATCAACTGATTGCCTCCTGGGCAGTCCTAGAGCAGGATTTCAAGTGTGATTGGTAGACCTGGAATTAAGGGAAGGCACAGGAAGTGACACAAGAGAAAATGTCTTTAAAAGGAGCTGTTACTTCCTGTGAGAGACAGTTCTTCATTCTTTGATCTGCGCCCTGAACTTGAGACCCTGTTCCTGACTGGACTGACACATGGTGAGTGAAAAGCTGACTCTCAACTGCTGGTTTTTCTCTGAAGAGACCAGCCTCAGGAAAGACTTATCCTCTTGAGAGAGGCTCCCTGTATCCCCAGGGCCTTGGCTACAAGGGCCAAGGCCCCTCCAGCTAAAAACTAATACTCCCTGTCCAGGGGCCAGGAGTAAATTACTTAGTGTTTTAAGCTAGATAGCTTACCTTATCCTCTCTCTGATTTCTTGCTTCACTCTCTATATTTGTCAATAAATTGTAAATAAAATCTCTTTGGACTTAGTTAAATTCCCGGCAACCACACTCTTAAATAATCAAGTCCAACCTTTTAAAAGAAACTCCTTTTCCCCCTTACAGTGGTAGAATTTGCTCCCCAGGACTATTACCCAGTATCCTATTTGAGTGTTTACACTATGTGCTAACTAATATAGGGAGAATATAATTTGAGGGTGACCCCACCTCTCTCTCTTTCCCTAAATGTGGCTGCTAAAGCTGGCTTTCAGTCAGGCAGGAGAATTTAAACATGTGGTCTTACTTTAGTTAGAAATTTAGGCTTTGTACTTCAATTTCTTTTTTTTTAATTTCTTCTACTTCAAGTGATCATTAATAAACTTTATAAAAATTAATGTTTGGAGTTGTTGATATGAATTTAAATCTTATGCTGTGAATAGATCATTTCTAAGATTCATTTTAATTCTAACAATCTATAATTTCAGTCAATTAATTTCAACAAATATTAATAAGTGCTCCCTGTGCAGTACAAGATGTACCATAGATCTAAGAACAAAAATGAAATAGTCCTTGTCCTCAGGAAGCTTACATTCTACTAGGATTTTCAACTTACATACAGATATCAAATAATTTGAGCCAGAAAGTACTAATTGAGAAGATCAGGGAAAGCTTCATGGAGATGACCACAAAACTGAACTGGAAAGAAAGATGGGGACTCTAGCAAGCAGAAAGGAGGGAGTACATTCCAAGTATGAGGAAGAAAGACTTGTGCAAATTCACAGAAATGAATGTAAAATTTGTAGTAGTTCAGTTTGGTTAATACAAAGAATAGGGAATAAAGCTGGAAAACTAGATTAGAATCACATCATAATGGTCATTAGTCCTTGGAAGCAACAGGTAACCACTGAAAGTTCTTGAGCAAGGGATGACCATACCTGAGCCTTAGAGAAAGAATTTTTGCAGCTTTGTAAAGAAGGAGTTGGATAGGCAGAAGAGTCTGGAAATAAGAATATCAATTAGAAGGTTATTAGGGGCAGCCAAGTGTCACTGTGAATAGAGCACCAGGACTGGAGTTAGGAAGACCTGGGTCCAAAAATGGCCTCAAACACTTCCTACGTGTGTAAGCTGAGGAGGAGGAGGAAGAAGAAGAAGATTATTCTATCAGTCAAGGTGAATGACAAGGAAGGCACAAACTAAGGTGGTGCCATGGGAGTGAAAAGAAGAAATTGGATGTGAGAGATGTTGCCAGGGCACAATCAATAGGTCTTAAGGGCTGATTAGATGCAGGAGGACAGGAAAATGTCAAGAAAAATTCTAATGTTATAAACCTGGATAATCAGAAAGATGATGGTGGTCCCTCCTTTCCTTGCAGAGATAGTTTGCTAAACTAGTGTTTTTCTCTTTCTTTTTTCATCTTTGCTTCAAAGAATAGCTTACTGGTTAGGGGAGAGAAGAGAAATATATTCAGAAATGAGGGCAACATAGAAACAAAAGATAACAATAAAATAAGTTGGGGGTTTTGTTAAGTGTAATGGGGAAAGAGCACATCCTGTGAAGCTTAGCTGAACTCCCCCTGACCACTTCTAAGAACACATTTACTCATTGATGAAGGATTTAGGAATGACAGACCAATCCTTTAGTCTTCATTCTATTTCCATTATAGAAGAAAAAAGATGATAATAATAACTAGCATTTATAGAGAGCTTTAAGGTTTGCAAAGTATTTACAATGATCTAATTTAATTTAATTATACCTCCCTACAGACCTCTTTGTTGTTCCTTGCACAAGACTTCCACCATCCTACTCTAGGCATTTTCACTGGCTGTCCACCATGCATGATGAAATGGTCTCTCTCCTCATCTCTATCCACTTGCTTCCCTGACTTCCTTCAAATATCAACTAAAATCCTGCCTTCTACATGAAGTCTTTCCCAATCTCCCTTAATTCAAATGCATTTCTTCTGTTGATTTCCATATATAGCTTGTTTTTCACATTATTTCTCCCATTATGCTGTGAGCTTCTTAAAAGCTGGGATTGTATTTTGCCTTTGTATTTCTATCACTTAGCACTATTCCCTAGATGTTCAAATAAATGTTTACTGAATGACTGATGAATCTTCACAACAAACTTTTAAGTCAGAGGCTATTATTATCATCAATGGGGAAATTGAGGTTGAGAGGCTGAATGAATTGAAAGATAGGGCTACCCTCAAGAGAAACAGGGAAAATTAGAGAAGGCTTACGTTGCAGAGAAACAATTGGTTCTTTTTTAGACATTTTGAGTGTCAGGTGCAAATGTGGGCAGTTGAGTGGAGACTTTGAGCAGGCAAATAGAGTTATACAAGTAGAATTCAGAAGAGAAATTTAGGCTAAATATATGGCCTGGAGAGTCATCTGCTTAGAGATAGTAAATAAAACCATGGAAGCTGAGTTCACCAAGGGAAAGATATAGAGGGAAGAAAAGAGGGTCCAGAACAGTTTTGAGTGGCATTCATGTTTAGGGGTGTGAAGAATAATGATACATCAAAAGAGGCTGAGGAGTGGTCAAGGACGTAGGAGGAGAATGTGGAGAATGTAATGTCACCCTAGCCAAATTTCCTACCTTGAGAAAAACATTGACATAAAAGCAATATGTATTTTTAAAAAGTTCCATGTAATATGGCATCACTGTAACTGTTGAGGGAATGTCAAATATAGGAGTGATCAAAGCAGAATGGAGTTAGGGGACACTGCCTGGAGAAGGTGAGTCTAAAATCAGGCCTTCAAGAGAAATCTATCTATCCATGTCTACAAATTGCCCCCAAATGGCCTGAGCTAGAACATAGAAGTAGAAATTAATAAGTATGTAGAGGAGATAGAAAGCAGATTAGTTTGGGTAAAGTATAAGGGACATGGTACTCAAAAGCCAAAGATGGACTAATAATAATAGAAAGTATTTTTATAGAACTTTAAGCTTTGCAAAATGCTTTACAAGTATTATTTAATTTGATCCTCACAACAACCCTAGGAGGTAGATGGTATTATTGTCCCCATTTTCCAGATGTTAAAACTAAGGTAAATAAAGATTAACTTGCCCAGATGCAGCTAGCAAGAGTGTAAGGTCAGATGTGGGGAGGATGGAGTGCTCAGGGAAGATGAGCACCTCTGAGGTAAGGACTTATTCAAGCCCTTTTCAGGGCTCCTCATCCATATCTTTGGTGTCGCCCTTTGGCCCAATTCCCACCTGTGGCTCCAAGAAACTAACATGCCCCACACCTTGGCAAAACCATCTCAGCAGATGGGCTAAACTAGGTTATAGTAACCAACAGGGGAGTTAGGGAGGAATGACCCCAAGCCTGTGAAGACTTCATCCAATTGGAATGGGTACATGAAAACAATTTGTTCCAACAGCTTTGAAGATGGCTAAAGCAGGCTTTGTGGGGTGCTTAGAGTATGGTCAGACATCAAAGACACCAAAATCATTCACTGCATCCCAGGCCATCACCAACCAGTCAGTCATCTTGACTTTGGTCTCTGGGAGATAGGGCAAAGCTGATGACTTTGTGCAACTCTGCTTCACTTAAATCCAAGCCAGCAAGTCCAGCATCACCATTATGATGTCATGAGTCCTCTTTGAAAACAAAGGACAAACAACAAGGTCAGAATTGAACTCCTGACTCAATGTCCAGCACTATCCATTGTGCCACCCAGCTGCCTCCCATGACTATGCTGAACAATTCCAGAACATAGAGGCAGAAGGAGGATTAGAGATCATCTCGGTCTCTGAGACCTCAAGTCTGAGGGCCTCAAGACTCTTCCCATTCCAAACCATCCACTATTATATGGTACTGTAGAAAGAATTCTGGCTCCAGAGTCTGAGGACCTGAGTGTTAATCCTGCCTCTGAGGCTCCTTACTTCCATGTCATTGAACAAGTCTCAATGTCTGCATCTGTAAAATGAGGAGGATGGACTAGATACTAGTTACTGAAGTAACTTTCAGCTCCAGAATTCTGATTTTACGAGATTAAATCAAAGTACCCATCTGTCAAAGTGATTTTGCTGAAATGCAGGTACTATCATGTCCCCATTCTGATGTATGAGTTGTGGTATGTGGTTGTAATGGAATACTATTGTGCCATAAGAAATGATGAACAGGATGAGTTCAGAAAAACCTGAAAAGACGTATATGAACTGATGCAAAGTGAAGTGAGTAGAACCAGGAGAACATTGTACACAGTAACAGAAATAATATATGATGACCAACCTTGAAGGACTAAACCATTGTTAGCAAAGCAAGTTTACAAGATAACTACAAGGAATTCATCGTGAAAATGCTATTCCCAGCCAAAGAAGGAACTGTTGGAATCTGAATGAGGATCAAAACAGGCCATATTCCACCATATTTCCTTCATGAGACTTATTATATATATGATTTGTGTCTTCTATCATGACATGAGCAATATAAAAATATGTACTGCATGAAAGTACAGGTATAACCTACATCAGACTATTTACCCCCTTGGGGAGGGGAGGAGAGGGGAGAGCAGGGAGGGAGAAATTCTAAATTCAATAATGTCAGAAAACAATAGTCAAAAATTATTTCTACATGTGACTGAAAAAAAGTTTTTTTTTAAATCATATTACCATTCCGAACCACCCAACTCAGTAAAATATTACTTCTCTTGCCTCTAGGGCCAAGTAAAAACTCCTTTGTCATTAAAAAACAAAACAAAACTTTACAACATGACCCTTCCTTATCTCTACAGGCTTCTTATTCATTACTCCTCTCAATGCATTTCACAATCTAACCTAATAATTTGTTTTCTGTTTCTCAAATACAATACTATTTTTCATGTCTGTGTCTTTGCACTGACTGGTACCCATGCCTGGAATGTTCTCCCTCTTTCAATTCAATTCAATAAATGTTTATTAAAAATCTGCCGTGTGCCAGGCACTATACACAGTTCTGGAGATATAAAAAGAAGCAAAAGACAGGCCCTTGAGGAGCTTACACTCTAATGAAAGGATTCAGCAAGCTCTACAAAGGATAGATAGGAAATAGTCAACAGAAGGAAAGCTCTGGAAAAAAAAAAGATAAGATAGAAAAGTGTTCCTGTAGGAGGTGGGATTTTAGTGGGGACTTAAAGCAAGCCAGGCAGGTTAGTTCAAGCAGAGCAGGGACAGTATTTGAGGCATATAGGAACAGCCAGTCAGAGAACACCAGGAGCCAAGAAATGGAACGTCTTGTTTGTGGGGTAGCCAGAAGGCCAGTGTCACTAAATGGAAGAGTCTGTATTGGGGAATAAGGTACAGAGAAGACTAGAAGGTAGGAGAGGACTAATTTGTGATGGTCTTTGGATATCAAACAGAATTTTGTATTTATTCCTGGAGGCAATAGGAAACCAATGGAGTTTATTGAGGTAGGGGGAAGGCAGGACAGTGACATAATCAGACCTGTGCTTTAGGAAAAATCACTTTAGTGAATGAGGGGAAGAAAGGATTTGAGTGGGGAGAGACATGAGTCAGGCAGAACCTCTAGCAGGCTATTGCAGTAATCAAAGCATTTCCTCTGCCAATTAGATCCCTGGCTTCCCTATGCCTGGAATGTTCTCCCTCTTTATCTCACTGGTTTCCTTCAAGACTTAGCTCAAATACCACCTCCTACAGGAGGTCCTTCCCAGTCCAAAGCAACCATTATCTTACCTTCCATCTACTCTATATGTGTCTTATGTTTTCTTATATGGGTACCTCTT
The DNA here is from genome assembly GCF_027887165.1 of Monodelphis domestica. Taxonomy (NCBI): domain Eukaryota; kingdom Metazoa; phylum Chordata; class Mammalia; order Didelphimorphia; family Didelphidae; genus Monodelphis; species Monodelphis domestica. Next base: position 174,109,418 of record NC_077229.1, on the reverse strand, counting down.
GTCTCTCTCCTTTTAAAATTTAAGTTCCTTGAGGGTGGAAACTATTTTTTTCCTTTCGTTGTTATAAACCCAGAGTTTAATAACTTGCTTTATTGTTTTTAACCCAGAGTTTAATAAGCATTTAATAAATTCTTATTGATTAATTGACTGATTTTACAGATAAGGAAACTAAGGCTCATGAGGGAACAGAGATGGTTAGTGGGCTAGGAAGGCAGACCGGTGTAATGGAGGTCACCACAAATGTAAAGGTGAAGAGGGGTTTAATTTTAAAAGGGTTGGACTTTATATTTTATGAGTATGGTCACCAGGAATTTAATTCCAAAGATATTTTATTTATAATTTATTTACAAATGTAGAAAGAGTGAAGCAAGAAATCAGAGAGAGGATAAGGTAAGATATCTAGCCTAAGACACTAAGTAATTTGCTCCTGGCCCCTGGGCAGGGAGTGTTAGTTTTTAGCTGGAGGGGCCTTGGCCCTTGTAGCCAAGGCCCTGGGGATACAGGGAGCCTCTCTCAAGAAGATAAGTCTTTCCTAAGACTGGTCTCTTCAGAGAAAAACCAGCAGTTAAGAGTCAGCTTTTCACTCACCATGTGTCAGTCCAGTCAGGAACAGGGTCTCAAGTCCAGTGAGCAGATCAAAGAATGAAGAATTGTCCAATCTCCACTTCCAAAAAATGAAGAATTATCTCTCACAGGAAGTAACAGCTCCTTTTAAAGACATTTTCTCTTGTGTCACTTCCTGTGCCTTCCCTTAATTCCAGATCTACCAATCACACTTGAAATCCTGCTCTAGGACTGCCCAGGAGGCAGTCAGTTGATTCTTATTCATCACACACTATCATAAATGTGGATCACAGACCTCTCACTTCATGATTAAGTGGGATGTTTGCACATTTGGTGATTAGATATAAAAATGGGCAGATCTCCATACTTAACTTTAAGTAGGGTGTTACTCTTATGGGGATTAAATCTAAAAATAGTCAGGGTTACAATTTAATCTTCACAATCAGGGGAGAGTTAAGTATTTTCATTGTTATAATCAGGGGAGAGTTAAGTTTTTTCATTTTTCACAACCAGGGGAGAGTTAAATTTAATCTTCACAGGATCAGTGACCATGGTGTAAGAGGGCTCCCCTCTGTGAACTTGGACAAGTGTCTTAAATTATTTCAGCCTTAATTTCTTCATCTGTAAGATGAAAGAAGTGGCCATTGAATTCCTTTTTAGCTCTAGAATAATGATCCTATGAAGGACTATTTAATTGTTGTCCTTATGTCACCAATACCTTGCACAATACATTGTCCAAAGAAGGACATGCTTATTCAATGGGAATGAGAACCTGGGTTTGTTGATTATTGTGTAATCAAGTTATCTTACTCCTGTGAGTCTCAGTTTCCTTATGTGTAAAGTTTTGGAGATGATCTCTAAGATCCCTTCTTAATCTGACACTATAAATTTAATTCTCCTAACTCAACTAACTTCAACTCAGGGTGTGTCAGGAATGCAGAAAAAAGATTAATTCTGTTCATGAAAAAAGGAAATCTGTAATAAGTTTTAAGAAGGTTTATTTTTTTAGTAATCTATTTTTTTGAAACATCCCTCTAATCAGATTCTTAAACATTTGATACTATTCATAGCATAATATTTTGCAAATTTTACATATTCTGACTATTCTGGTGCATCAAATTTTAAAATAGCATTAGTAAAGAAACAAAATAAGCAAACAAACCAAAAGAGCCCCACATCTGTCAAATATGCTTTCTTTAAGAGTTTCTAGTTCCTTATTCAAGACTCTCTATATCTGTTCCACAAAAGTCTTGGTTGTGATGCTGTTCAATTTTTTTCTTTGTGTTCTATAGACTAAAAATGATGTTCTGATAAAATCAAAGTGCTATCGCTTAAACATTATCTAATATTTTAAAATTTGAAAACATTTCCTATTCCTTTGTTGTAATCATTGGAAATCATGAATTCACTTGAATAAGATGCAAGATTTAAATTAATATCCAATAACTCCAAGTATTAATTTTATAAATTTTATTAATAATCACTTGAAGTAGAAAGAAAAAAAAACTAAAAGAAATAGAAGTTCAAACCTAATTATCTAACGAAAAGTAAACCCATGTGTGTAGATTCTCCTGTCTGGCATAAAGCCTACTTTCCCAGTCATGATCTGGTAAAAAGAGAGGGGGTGGGTGGGTGGAGCTACACAAAACTTACATCCTCCTTACTTTAGCACATAACTTGAGAAGGAACATGAGAAGCTGGGATTTAGAGTCCTAGGGAGAAAAATCTAATTATACCAGGATGATAATATTTCTACTTTTTAAATTTCTTTTGATTGCAACACTCTACCATGTGAGAATTATGCTGATCTTATAATTTCTCCTTTTTTTTTTTTTAAAGCCTTCACTTTCTGTCTTGGAATTAATAGTGAATATCAGTTCCAAGACAGAAGAACAGTAAGGTCTAGGTAATTGAGGTAAGTGACTTGCCCAGGGTTACACAGCTAGGAAGTACCTAAGACCAGATTTGATCTAAGGATATCCCCTCTCCAGGCCTGGATCTCTGTCTACTGAGCCACCTACCTGCCTGTCTCCTTATGTAATGATATTAAATAGCCATAATTTGTTTCTTCAAACATTTGTTGGAGGATTATTAAAAGCTATAGTTGTGTTATGGGCAGGAAGGATACCTTTTGGGGTTCGGGAAGGATGCCTTTTGCAAGCATGCAATGACTCCAAAATTTAGCTTAAAAACAAAAAGAGATTTATTAATTCAGAGAGTAATGTTGAGAGTGGCCAGGAGGATAACAAGGTGGAACAGCAAGATGGGGAGCAGTTCCTTGGGAGGACAGGATGAAAGGAAAGGCTGTTTCCTATGGGGACAGCATGGGAGGAAAGGCTATTCCCCAGACAACATCACTTCTGGGGTTTATATACTCTTTAGATGTTAGGTCCTGATGTGGACAAGACCAGAGTGAGTGTTAGTCCCTCAGGCATTTGGTGGAGTGGGGTGGTCATCTGATGGAGTCTGCCTGGAGGCATAAAGATTCATTTCTTTGTCCACCTTAAATCTAGAGGACAAAAGAGGGTAAACATCTCAGGACCCTGGGTGGGGTCATTGGGTGTTTCTAGGTTGAGTCACAAGGATGCAAGGGCAAAGGAGTTTTCCCTGACAATAGTTGGCCTGGGTTTCTGGGAGTACAGTGCCCATGTCAGTTGTACTACCAAATCAAATGCTAAATAATAATAATAAATAATAGATATAGCAGTCGCTCATTCTCTACACCTTTCAGCCAATCAGATACTATGGAAGATATGGTTCACTAGGAAAGATCAGCTGGAAAATGAAGTAGCCCCAGAAAGACCAAAGATGGAAAAATTACCCCTGTCTGCATTTTTAGGGGACAGATCTGGTTTTTCCTTCCCTCCAGGAGGACAAGATGTTTGGGCAGATAACAAAAGGCTTTCTGCTTAGTTTGGGTGGCAAGAAACAAAAGAGGAATTTTAGGACTATCAAAGGGCCAGTGAACTAACATTTGACTAAGTGAAGATAAACACTCCTTGGTTAACAGCCCCATGGTAAATCTAAGAATTGTCCCCCCCACATTCCTGTGTTAAGGTTTGTTTGTTAGATAAAAACTCTGTAATATATATAATCTGGTCTTTAATGTCAAACCAACACAGTTTTCCATTAGGGAATTTTGCCCCAGCTGGTGGGTTCTTTATTTCTCTCTTTTATTAATAAATTGCGGTTCCAATAATTGAAATTCTAGGTGTTTGAACTCATTTGTGAGGTGTCCCACTTCAAAAACACCTTAGATATAAGCCATTCTCAAAGAGGTTTCAAAAGATAAGGAAATGGGTATATTTTGTCCTCTTAAATAGTGGCTCAATATATGCTCACTTATACAAGATTTTTCAGTCAATGAGACTTTGCCTAAAACCATAACAATTGTATAGTTAGAAAATCTTAAACCTCTAAAACTACATTACCCAGAATGCTTTTCCCTTTGTGCACAGTTGTGTCTTCCCGTAATTGTTTATAAGTTCTGTAGGTCCTCCCTCTTGCTCTCTTCTCTCCAGTCAAGGCTGGGTTTAGATCTTTTTTGTTTATTTTTTTTTACTTTAGTTATTTATAAATAATTACATGAAGACACAAAGGAAAAGCATTCTGGGTAATGTCATTTTCAGGGTTCAAGATTTTCTAACTATACAGAACACTTGATTTTTTAGCAAGAAGGATCCTTTGTTGTTACTGTTTGCTTAGTTATTTTTTTCAACCCTGTCTGATTCTTCATGACTCCATTTGAGGTATTCTTGGCAAAGATACGGGAGTGGTTTGCCACTTACTTCTCCAGCTTATCTGACAGATGAGGAAACTAAGGCAAGCAGGGTTAAAGGATTTACCCAGAGAAACACAGGTTTGAACTCAGGAAATTGAGTCTTCTTGACTCCAGGCCTGGCATTCTGTCCACTGCACTTACCTAGCTGAAGGATCCTCAGAAGAGTCCTTAGAGACCAAAAACTCTTACTCTCATTTAATAAGAGACAAAGGACCACAGAAGTTAAATGATTTGCCAGGGCACACAGCTAGGTAGTAAGTTGTCAGTTTCTAATGTAAAAAAGCTTGTCGTAGAACAGTAACAGCAATGTTATAGGATGATCAACTGTGAATGACTTAGTTCTTAATAATACAATAACCCAAGACAACTCCAAAGTACTTATGATGAAAAATGCTATATCTGCCTCCAGAGAAAGAATTGATGGAGTCTGAATGCAAATCAAAGTATATTTTTTTACTTTTTTTTCTTGTGGGGTTTTTTTTGAGCTATGTTTTCTTTTGTGATGTGGCTAATATGGAAATGTGTTTTGCATGACTGCATTTGTTAAACCTTTATCTAATTGCTAATTATCTCAGGGAAGAAGGAGAAGGGGAAGAGAGAATTTGGAACTCAAAAATTTTTTTAAGGTTTAAAATTGTTTTTACATGTAATTTGGAAAAAAATTCAAGTTTTCATATTTAAGAAACAACATTGAAGTCCTCTGTTTCTTCTACCACATGGATGGGAGTAGCCTCCTTTGGTTGGCTACGAAACTGGAAAGGCAGCATCTGGAAAGGCAGTAGAATGAGACACTGACTCTTTTTCCTGTAATCTCTTTTCTGCTATTTCCAGAGGATGAAGATCAGAGTTCATTCACAAGATCTGCATCATGAACTGAATAGTTGGGAAAGGAAGAGTTTTCCTCTCTTTAATTCCGGCTATGAGAAATAGACCTAGAGGAGTTTGTTCCTGTTCTGCATTATCTGTCCTCAGTTCCAAGTGCCAATGGTGATCCCCACCTAACCAAGGGTTCGAGTCATGGTGACCCTGGAACCAGGATTCCAGGTAGGATGTTGAAGCTAATCAGTCCAGCAGGGAAGCCTTGAGAAGCCAGAATGCCTGAGCCTCAAGACCAAAGGCAGTGGGTAGGGAAGGGACGGCATTGGAACTTGGGTTTGTGCTCTGTAGTGACTGAGCTAAACTTTACATCGAATCCCTTTCCATTTACCAGAGATTGAGGTGTTATAAAAAGATTGGGGTGGGGGAAGGATTAAGATTTTGTGGAGTATAAATTTGTATATTTATGATTATACCTTTCCAAGTATGTATTCCTTTGCAGAAGTTCATCCAAGTGCTAATAGTTAAATGGAATTGAGGTACAGGGAATGAATCATCCTCTAAACTTGGGGAAACACCATCAATGGATCCCCTTAAGGATACTGGAGAACCCTGGGGGAAGGGTTAAATATAACCTACCGAGCCTTCAGTCAGTGGGGCCAGGGTAGTATTATACCAACAAATACCTAGATATTGAATATTTTTTTTAATTTGAGTTTGATTTTAAATCTAATATGTGATTAGTAAATATTGGGATATTTATTCTTTTCCTTTCCCTCTCCAATTTGAGTATATGGTGTCTGCCTCAAGTGTGGAGCTATAATTAGCATTTGGTCAATAGAGCTTTGTCCCAAGGTCCCATCATCTCCTAGGTGTTCTTCTATACTTCCTTCCCATGTCATTCTTTTCTGTTGTCTGCTACATCATCCATTTATTCCCATTGCAAAAATAGACTTGAATCCAGGACTTCAATCCCCAGAAGTCCTTGCTCCACTTCCCCAGAATGCTTTGTAATCTCACTGAATTCTTACCTGGACCGAGAGCAAAATCATTATTTAAAGGGTCTCTGCCCAAGGCAGGTGCTCTTCTCTTCCTGGCTCTGCTGGCAAACAGACTCTTCTCATAATGTGAGCGAAATTTGGGTGGGCCTCATGGCCCACCTAGCACGTGCTTCTCTTGCTTGTATTTTCTTTAACCCTTGACCTTTAATAAACTTCATAAAAATAATACTCCTTGCAGAGAGAAACTAATTTTTACTTGCCTCAGTTTCCCAAAATTTTAATTTTTACACCATAGGATTCCTCTTTATAATAAATTATTGTTATATTTATTCTCCTTCATATTGTACCCCATCTGACAACTGTCCTCACCCATCACTCCAAACTTAAATACTCCTTTAATTAGTTACAGCTTTGCCCAAAGAATAAGTAGGCTGATGCATTCCACTGGCAGGAGGAAGGATCTACAGCAGGAGTTCTTCACTTTTTTGGTATCATAGCCCTCTTTGGATAATCTATGGAGGTGGTCCAGGGGAACCTATATCAGAATAATGTTTTTAAATACATAAAATACTTAGGATTATAAAGGAAAGCAATTATTTTGCAATAGATAGATAGATAGATATACACATACCTATATGTATATAGATATATAAAATATTTATCTCAGAGGAAATGAAAACAACTGTGGTGAGACTTATTCTTGCCTTATCTTATACTGAGAAGATGACATTAACAGATTAAAGGTCTCAATAGAGAATGGGCAAGACTTAACTTCAAAATCTGAAAGGAGGGACAACTAGGTGGCTCAGTGAATTAAGAGCCTGGCCTAGAGATGGGAGGTCCTGGGTTCAAATTTATCCTCAGATACTTCCTAGCTGTGTGACCCTGGGCAAGTCACTTCACCCCCATTGCCTAGCCTTTATCACTCTTCTGCCTTGGAACCAATACACAGTATTGATTCTAAGACTAAAGAAGGTAAGGGTTTAAAAAAAAATTTTTTTAATGACAGGGAAAAAAAGACAACATTTATAGGGAAGTGTTTCTTCCAGAGTAACCCTCATATTCAAGACTACATTTATATACATCTTTGAAACTAATGTTAAATCTCAGACATTGACTCTGTAACTACCCTGGGTTGTGTGACCTTTTTCCTTATCTTGGGTCTCTCACCTTGAAGCCCACACTTCAGTTACTCTCCAAAGGATAGGGACTATCTGGCTTATTTATAATTTTCTTTCCAGAAGTTATCGCAGCACCTGGCACATCAGTGATTAATTATCTGTCTGCCTGCCTGTCTGTCTGTCTATCTATCTATCTATCTAATGTTCCTATTTTGTTTTTATCTTTAAAAAACAAAACAATAAACATCCTTTTTGACCCCTCTGCCTGCAAGTAGAAATTTGATTTGAATATTTTGGGAGTACCATGAATACATTTTCCCCAAATTTTTCTACATCAACCATAAGCCAAGAGTGAGAAAATCCCCCAAGGGCCTGGGTACCCTTCATGACATGAGACTATCTTTGATGAAAGGGGCAGTATGCATTTTTTTCCCTACATATTATCTAGCTGCATATTAGTCATTGGAACACAAATACCCATCCTCCTTCACCCAGCTCACCCACAAAGTCTATATAATTAAAATAATAAGGGATTACAATAATATGTCTAATTGCTCCAATTGTACAAAGAAAATATGGCATAGGGTCTATTCACAATTTGGGGCCAACTTGGGCAAAGACAATAAAAAAAATGTTGAGTTTTTTAAGGAATGGGAAAAGGGAGTATAATATCAGTAGACAGGCAAAAAAACAAATTATCCCAAAGACAGCATGAATTTGAGTTAGAGGAGCTGAACAATGGAAACAGTCTGCAACTTAGATCCCTGGTGTATAAAGACTGGTACTTTTCAAATAATAATCAGAAGATATTGGCAATGACCCAATGTGTGAGCAATGGCTCCTGTGTGAGACCATCTGGGGGAAAAAGGAAGTGTCCACTACACAATACCTACCAGCATATTCAGGCTTTATTCATTGTTACAATACTGTGATGAGGAGAGTTGACTTTAGTAGATGAAATTCTGAAATTATTGTTATCGACTCCTAAACATGCCTGACTCAAAGGAAAGGAAAATATATGGTGCAGATCAAGATGAATACGAGAGGTTTTCAAAAGCATAAAAAAGCAAGTTGAGAGTGATTCGTGACAAAGGGCTCAGAAAATAGGTGTAGAGTCCCATTGAAGAACAAGATTGTCTTTTCCCCTGTCTGAACCCTAGGAATTCTAGCTTTATCATCCTGTTTGAGTTAATGGTCTAGCCATTAAGCGTATGACTTGGATATATAGCCCAGAGATCAAAAACAGTTCTCTCCAAGACACATGCTCAGCCCAAAGAGGGAAACAATGCTTCACTGTAGCGAGAGACTGGCCTGATTCTTTCCTTCATCTGACTCTGAAGAAATAGAAACACATGTTCAGGGGGATTCCACAGAGGCCGTAGATGAAGTATTTTATTGAAGAAAGGTGGTTTTTAAATCTTGCCAGCTTCCTGGGGAAAGCAAATGCATAGCAACTATTCCACCTTACCTCCCCCTTAGGTAAGGATTATAAGCAGGGAGTTATCTTGTCCTAAGCATTTATTGCCTTTCATCTGAGTCACATAGTAATAAATGGCTCTAGTAATAAATGGGTCAGAAATAAAAAGGAAGAACAGTGGAATTTTGAGAAATGAAGATTCTATTTTCATGCAAATTCTCCTAGCAATAAACATACACATAGAAAGAAAACCTGTCACAGCAGTGCTATGTTCTTAAAATAGTACTGTTGCATTTAAAGCAAGTCTTAAACATAAAGGCTGTTTACGGTGAAGAAGTGGCACAACATTATGAGAAAAATCCAATAAAATTGTCCAATTTGGGAAAAGAAATACATCAATTTTTCTTAATCCAAAGAGGGGGAAAAAACAATGAAAATTGGAGAAACTTGGAGGTATGTGAAGGCAAGTAAATAGGGAAGGCTGTGCAATTTTCCTTTTTATAGTAGCAAGAAAAGAGGATTAATCACTTATCAATTTTTGTTCCTTTGAAGGTAGCTCAGTATTTTGCATAAACAAGGAATAGTCAGGGCTGAGTTTGCAAGAAGAAAGAGATAGATAGATGGGAAAGGGAAAGGGAGAGAGAAATGGAGAGAGAGGGGTGGAGAGGGAAAGGAGAGAAAAAAGATAGTGAGAGAGGAAGGGAGTTATGCAAACCAAGGCAGAGGCAAGCACTGAAGGGACCAGACAGAGAAAGAGATAGAGGGAAAGATGATTTACTAAGTGCTTACTATGCCTATGCAAGGCACTATGCTAAACCCAGGGAATACAATCAGAAGGAAGCTAGACTGCCTCTCCCTGGGGAAATTTATTTTCTAATAGGGGAAGACAACTAAGACTGCAAGGTGGCACAGTAAATAAGAGTATGGGACCTGAAGTCAGAAAGACTCCTTTTACTGAGTTCAAATCTGACCTCAAACACTTCCTAGCTGTGTAACGTGGGCAAGTCACTTAACTCTACTTGCCTCAGTTTCCTTAACTGTAAAATGAGCTGGAGAACTTAGCAAAACATTCTAGTATCTTTGACAAAGAAATCCCAAATGGAATTATGAAGAATCAAATACTCCTGAAATAATGGAAGATAAGACAAAAGAAAGCTGGAAGTGGGGAGGGGCAAGGTTGTGGTAGAAGAGGTAGAAGTAGAAAAATGGAGAGTGAGTTAAGCTTAGAGTGAAGTGGGGGGAGGGGATCCTCACAATATATTAGAATATTATTTATATATTTATAGTCATCATTTCTATCACTGGTGATTCTTCATTAATCATTTATCAGTAGATGGTTCTTATGAGATTCCGTCTAAAACAAATTGAATAGTATCTCTATGAGGGTATATATCACAAACACATTATATATAATTATTAGTAGTATATACTACTATATATATATATATATATATATAGTATATAATAATATACTATATGTGTTTATTCTTTCAAACAACTTTTACACAGCATATATAAATATACCACATAACTCTATTTTAGAACTGGAGAAATAGAAGTAGCAAAAACGTTAGTTCTCCATAATTGGTTAACCTTGGAGGAGAATCCATTCAGAACATTATGTCAAATAAAGAGTTGCATGTTCTTTTCACTAGAATGCATAATGACATCTTTAATGAAAATCTTTTAATGAAGTAACAGTCTTATGAATTAAAAAAAAATCTTCCTGTAGAACATTATATTGTTTAAAATTTTGTTACCAGAGGTTGAAATAAAAAATAGGAATGGAGATCCGTCCTAATGTTGTGGGGTGCAGAGGTGTACCCCTGGGTTTCAGGAAGGATACCATTTGCAAGAATGCAAGACTCCAAAACTTAGCTTAAAAGTAAAGAGAGACATTTGTTAGCAATGTTGAATTTTTTGACCAGCAAGACAGCAGGAGTGGAGCAATGGAGGCTGCTCCTCTAATGTCTCCATTCTGGGGTTTTTATATGCCTCTACAGCAGTGGGGACAAGACTCTGGGGCCACAGTGGAGGGCAGGTTAGCTGGAGGGCATGGGGGGTGGTTCTCCTGATTTGGAAGATGAATGAATGGATGGGGTGTGTCTCTTTGTCCATCTCAATTGGTGGGGCAATCAAAGGAGGGTAATTTTCAAGGTCTGGTGTTTTGGGTTGGGAGTCACCAGGGCCTAAGGGAGCAGAGGAATTTCCCTGATGAGAGTTTGCCTGAGATTCTGAGAATACAATGCCCCTGACATTAAGATATCATATAAGTAGGTATTGAAAGGAGACAAAGGGGCAGTTGGGTGGCTCAATGGAGTGAGAGCCAGACCTAGAGATGGGAGGTCCTGGGTTCAAATTTGACCTCAGACACTTCCTAGCTGCATGACCCTGGGCAAGTCACTAACCCCCATTACCTAGCCCTTACCACTCTTCTGCCTTGGAACTGTCAACTAGAAAAAATGCAGAACTATTAAATAGTCAAAATCAAGGGAAAAGGGGTTAGTGCTACTAAATACGACAACAGAGCTGCTTCCCAAGACTGCACAGAGTCACTAACCCCTGGGAGTGCCACCGACTCAGGATGGACTCCATGGAACATCCTGAGTCAGTGGGGAATCTATATACCACTCTAGATGACCTGGGGGGTTTAGGATTAGAGGAATTGTTGATTGACTTTACAATGGTAAGAAAGGAAAATGAGGAGTTCCAGACAGGAATAACAGTGAGGGGCTGATGCCCCACAATGGACACAAAAGGGAAAGACCAAACCCAGGGCTGGGCCACCTTGGTAATGTACCTTAGCCTAGGGGGAGAAACCATTGGGACAAAAGGGATGCTTAATAAACTACCAGGAAGTTCATTGTCTGAAGAGGGACCTTCCCTCAGGGGGAAACCTCTCCTGTGACAAGGTCAAAACCTGGGGCTTCTACACTCAAACTAAATAAACTGGGGATCTCTATATTTCCATGTTGACAAACCAATACACAGTATTGATTCTAAGATGAAAGGTAAGTGTTTAAAAAAAAAAAAGAGACAAAGTTTAGAAAAGCTCCAGTTTTTGCCCTCTAATGTTTATGCTCCATTTGGGAGATATGACATATGGAAAAATATTATAGAAGAAATACACATAGTATATATTATGAGAAGTTTGTTTGTTTTTTTAAGTTGTGTATGAAATCTGAAAAGAAAAGTCACTGACTAGGTAGGATAGCAAGGGACCTAGGTAGTTCAGCAGATAGAGAGCTGGGTCTAGAGTCAGGAATATCTGAATTCAAATATGATCCCAGGTACTTAATTAGCTATGTGACCCTGGGTAAGTCATTGAAGCTCAGCTTGCCTTAATCCACTGGCAAATCACTCCAGTAACTCTGACAAGAAAACCCCTTGCACAGTATTAGAGTGGGATGGTCCATGGGCTTATGAAGAGTCAAAAAATGATTGAACAAGGATAACTGGGTTAGCAAGGACTTCTTAAGGGGTAGATATTCAAGTTGAATTTTGAAGGGTGAGATGACCACACAGCTAGGAAGTATCTGAAGCCAGATTTCAATTTAGGACCTCCTGTCTCTAAGCCTGGCTCTCAATCCACTGAACCACCTAGCTCCTCACCCTGAAACATTTTAAAGCTCACTAAATTAAGGGTCTTTTATCATTTTTAAAATAATATTTTATTTCTTCCCAATTACATGTAAAAACAACTTTTTTAGTTGGGGGGGGGGGTTGTTCTAATTTTTCTCCCTTCTTCTGACTCTTCCTCCCTCTTGGCTGGACTTTAAAATACATGGAAGAGTAATAATCTGAGATAAGGTTGTAGAGATGATACTGTTATGGGGGTTCAGATGTGTACCCCTGGGGTTTGGGAAGGATACCTTTTGCAAGAATGCAAGACTCCAAAACTTAGCTGAAAAACAAAAAGAAATTTATTAATTTAGAAAGTAATGTTGAAAATGGCCAGGAGGATAGCAAGGTGGAACAGCAAGATGGGGAGCAGTTCCTGGGAGTACAGCATGAATGGAAAGGATGTTCCTCCATGAGGACAGCATGGATGGAAAAGCTGTCCTCCAGACAACATCAGTTCTGGGGCTTTTGTACTCTTTACAACAGATGCTATGTCCTAGTGTGGACAGTAAGTAAGTAGTAAGCCCTCAGGCATTTGGTGGGGTGGGGTGGTCATCTGACTGGGGTCTGCCTGGAGGCATAAAGATTCATCTTTGTCCATCTTAAATCTAGAGGACAATCAAAGAGGATAAACATCTCAGGACCCTAGGGAGGTCATTGGGTGTTTCTAGGTTCAGTCATGAGGATGCAAGGCAAGGGAGTTTCCCTGATAATAGTTTGCCTGGGTTTCTGGGGGTATGATGCCCATGAAATCCCCCCCTCTCCTAATATGTAAGGGAAAAGGGACAATGGTCTCAGTATTCTGTAACTTCTTCAGAGCTGAGAATGAGTGTAGAGTTGTACCTGCCTATTGTTAGGAGAGAGAGGTATTGACTGTAGGCAATGTCCAGAGCTTCAGGCTGGGATGGTTGCCGAGGTTATGGTGGAATCTGGCATCTGGATGGCTCCCATGAGTGTTTTTACCCTAGAAGCAACTAGAGAAATGAATCAGAGAATTATATGTCCAGCTGTCTGGGTATGCATGATTTAAAACATAGGAGAAGACCCAAAATTTAAGGAAAGTAATAGTTATGGTCAGGTAGTTAAGAGCTAAAGGAAAAGGGGTTAAGATAGCAGGGAAGGAAAGGCTATGGGCACAGGGTCTTAGGGACATGTCCTCAGTGAATGCCTGGGTCCTAGGTAGCTGGGAATCTGCTTGGAGATGTGAAGGATGTCCAGCGACTGCTTCCCCTGATGGGCAGACGGGTCACAAGGGGAGAGTCAGCCCCTAAGATAGAAGTGTAGAAACCAGGACTAGGGCAAACATTAGAACACCAGATAGAAACAGAGAAAATTAGTACAATAGCAATTGATATTACACATTTGCACTTGGGTATCTTAGCCAACAGACTTCTTCAGAAATCATCTTCTGACAGGAATAGATTCCTTAAGGAAATCGGATTCCTGACTTGTTTGCAGTTGGTATGTGATGTTTCTGTTAACGAATATCCTTTTGCAAAGTACACATTAACTATAAGATCTATAAACACTTGAGTAACAATAATTTACAGATGAATTTCTTTACCCCAGATTCTGGGGAAAATTCAGGAAAGCTTTGAGCTATTCCAAGCTCAAGATCCAAACTTCACTTAAGGCTGCAAATACAAGCCATCAATTAATAAACTTCACCTACTTCTCAAAGTATGTTCCCTAACAATTTGAGAATGTTCAGTTATTAACCTAATAGGTTGTTTGGGGAAATGGAAACTTTAATTTTCTGATTTGTATTATGTGATGATTATGGGAATGTCATGAAGGAAGAAGGCCCAAAAGGGAAAATATCTCCTCATGTCACAAAGGACACAGTGGGTGGCTTCGTGTACCAAGCAAGGCTGTAACTGCCATTATTGTTTCACTCAAGGATTAGCAGCCTAAATGGTCAGTTAAGTCCAGTCCAAGGTGAGCCTTGAGTTGCCTTCTCTAACCATCCTAGGACTTTCTCTCAACTTAGAGCACTTTGTCACCATTAGATCCCAGAAGCCTTCTTTTTCCTTAAAGGACAAATCTCACCCATTACAGCTCAGAGAAATTCTGCTTATCAGCAGTCCAGAAAAAAATTTCCATACCCTCAAACAAGCTTTTCTGATTATTTACCCTCTCTAAGGATTCCTTAAAGTCTATGAGTCTACATTATAGCAAGTATTCTTACATATTTTGGCAATAATTAATTTATCACAATTTAATCATAAAACCTGAACAGGAATGTTGAATTCATTAGCTCTATAGTAAATACAAATCTGGGCTATATTAAATCCTGACCTTAGGCCATCTGAAGGAACTAAGACAAGATCAGTCAGGAATCTCTATAAGGAATTTTCAGAGAAATTCCAGAATTATTTGTGATTTTCCAAAACTATATACATCAAGTCTAGAAATTATCCCTAAGTTAAAGATCCAATTATGAGAGCAGAACAACTATCTGTTCTCTTTCACCTTCTCTCTCTTTATCTCTCTCTCTCTCTCCCTTCAAAACCCTCTGCTTAAAAAGCAGAACACAACTTCCATTCTTCCAAACCCATCATTCCTTCTCCACCTTCTCTGATTTGCTTTTATCATCATAAGTCAAACAACTATTCCCTTGGTATCACTTCAATTGCTAATCAGTGACCAAAAGAATTCTGATTTAAAGGATTACATCATTGAACCATCTTTAGCATAGGGCTCATCTATTATAAATTTCAGTTCTTAGAACAAATCGGTAAACTGAGGTAACCACTGAGTATTGAACAAAATCTATGGTAGAGTCAGGTTTACAATGAGCTTTTGTTTACATCCAAACAATACTTAAAATACATATTTTAACAGCAACTCACATAACATTTCAACAAAAATTTTCATAAAGCATTTAGTATTACAGGATCTATTTTAAATTTAGAGATTTGAAATCTTTTAAGGACAGTAAACCTTAAAGCAAGCCTTTTGACAAGCAGGCTAATTATCTATTTTCAAGACAAAGAAGTTAAATGTAATAATAAAGTTAGTCCAACTTTAATACACTGGGATGAAAACCATTTGATAATTTTAAACAAAAAACCATTTTTTTGGTAAGTTTAAACATTTAAACCCATTTTATAAAACTGATCCCTGGCTTTTCTATACAAACTGAAATTTCACTGTCTGAGAAAATTAAAATTAGGATGTTATTTTCTAAATCCACATATATACAAGATCACAATTTTGAAATAAAATACCAATAAATACCTCTAATAGATTTAAGCATTACTTCCTCTTGGCTAGCAGACAGGGAAAGGAGATTTATTAGATCTTCTTATCTCTCCCTGTTTACCTCAAAACAGAAGATAATTAATAGGTTGTTCTACAAGTTGAAAAAAACCTTAGTTTTAAAAGTATAAGACATTTAAAAATCCCCAAAATAGGGCTTTCTCACCAGTTGTCTTTCTGTTCAGAATCAACCCTAGAGGAAAAGGCAGATCTGATCAGTGAACTGATAACTTCCCAGTTTCCTTTTCCCCATCTCCACCTGGATTTCTCTTTTCCCTATCTCTGCCTGGATTTCTCGGCGGGCCCTTGCCTTAAAATCCAAGTAAAGAGTAGAGTTTGGAGAATTGGGAGCCTAGTGAGGAAATAAACCTAAAAGGTAAGGAGCTTCTGTCCACGAAATATGTCCAATTGCCATCTGGTGTTAGAATTTAGGGTAACAAAAAGTCAATTTCCTCATCATTTTTTCCCTTGATGTTGCTCAGCTATTTAACATGAGAGAAAACAAACACACAAACAAAAAAATCCAACTGAATTTTCTCTCAGGCTGCTTAGACTTGATCTCATCCCAAAAGGAGAGGCCTGCAAGCATGCTTCTCCCTTTGTCTTAGTTGGGTTGGCTAGTCCCTATCTGGTTTGGCCTCAGGCTGAAAAAAAAATTTCAATTTTAGGGTGCCATGGATAGGCCATGCCTCTTGCTTACCAAGGATGTAACATGGCCAGTCAACATTACAAAAAGAAATTGGTTGCTTTTTTCTTTAAGCTGTTTAGTGCCAATTTTTTTCCAATTTTTCAGTATACACCCCAAAGGTGAATCTCGAGGTTCTCTCTATCTCTGTTCCATTTAGATGCAGAACGGCCAATTCCACACCGGGGGGTCAACAACTGTGCATCCACAGAGGTTGCCCGACCCAGAGTGACTTCCCACACACCAGAACATCTTCCAGTATAGAAGGGGAAGCCAACAGATAGACCCCAAACTCCAGCGGCCAGACTGATCTGGGGCAGATGGGAGAGAGAGCATGAAAGAGTTCCTACAAAGACATCACCCAAAAGATAGGGGGTTACAGGAGTCAAAGAAAAGGCTCCTTCCTACCTGAGAAGCTGTGTCCTCATGAATGATCCGGGGTACAGGAGTAACTTTCAGGAGAGCCAAAAATGTTGGGTGTCAAAATGTTATGGGTGGGAAGGTTACCTTTTGCAAGAATGCAAGACTCCAAAACTTAGCTGAAAAACAAAAAGAGAAATTTATTAATTTAGAAAGTAATGTTGAAAATGGCCAGGAGGATAGCAAGGTGGAACAGCAAGATGGGGAGCAGTTCCTGGGAGTACAGCATGAATGGAAAGGATGTTCCTCCATGAGGACAGCATGGATGGAAAAGCTGTCCCCTAGATGACATCAGTTCTGGAGCTTTTGTACTCTTCACAACAGATGCTATGTCCTGGTGTGGACAGTAAGTAAGTAGTAAGCCCTCAGGCATTTGGTGGGGTGGGGTGGTCATCTGACTAGGGTCTGCCTGGAGGCATAAAGATTCATCTTTGTCCATCTTAAATCTAGAGGACAATCAAAGAGGATAAACATCTCAGGACCCTAGGGAGGTCATTGGGTGTTTCTAGGTTCAGTCATGAGGATGCAAGGCAAGGGAGTTTTCCTGATAATAGTTGGCCTGGGTTTCTGGGAATACAGTGTCCATGTCAGTACTATGATATAGAGTTCCTTAAATGTGAGGCAAAAGAATGAGTTTTTTTAGTAGCACTTATTATTTATTTTCTCTCTAAATATTTTTTGCTAGGGGAGTGCTATAATCAGATCTATATATTACAGATTAGTTTGGTGAGTTAAATTTAAGGTTACTTCTTGTTGGTGTGTGTGGTCTGACAACCTATACTGTTCTGTTTGCTTTTAACATTTCTCAACAGTTTTGTTTTCCAAAAGTATAGCACTTAGGTTTTTTTTTTAAATAATTTTCTCCCTAGAAGATCTACACTCCTTAGATTATCTAAAAAAAAAAATACCTTTCCTATGCTCAGAATCAGTACTATGTATTGGTTCTGTAAACCTTAAAATTTCTTAGACTTATAAATGTTGGAAATTTCACCATTGGGAAATTTCATACTTGGAAAATTTCTTACTGATAGTGTATTGGAATGTGAACCCCATTGGCATGGGAGGTTCCTTCTCCTCCCTTCTTAAGATTACTTTAGGACAGAAACCTTTTGCTGAACAATGGAAAGGGCTTTGACCTATGCTTAAGCACAGAACAGGAATTTCTTTGGGTCATGATTGATTTTAGAATTGATACAATAGAGATACTTGGAATGACAGAATCAGGTCTTGGAAAATACAATTTCCACCCCACTCAGTCCTAACAGGATTTAGGAAGGGCTGCAGCATAGATCAAAATTTAATTATTTGAGAATATGACCTTCAACAGACATGTGCAAAGCCACAGACCTCTGGGTGGTCCTGGGTTAAGCTAGAGCCACCATTGGCACAGGGAAAATGATGGACAGTGATTGGTAGATGTGAGAACTGAGGGGAGGGAACTTGGATGGTTTCCTTAAAGATAGAGGGGTCTGAAGCTGGAGGTGGTTGGAGAGTTTTTTGGCTCTGAGTGGTTGGAGAGGTGCTCTGAAAAGCTTGCTCTGAAGCAAGCTGAAGGTGGGGGCCTCTGAGACTGTTTCTCCATTTTGGTCACGTGAGTAATAGGGACTGATCTCCTTTCTTTGCCCAGTTATCTAAGGGCTTGGGCCTTTTGGCCCAGCCTAAACAGAAGGGGGTATTTAAGCCCTATTCCCTTCTCTCCCCTTCTCTCTCTCTCTCTCTCTCTCTCTCTCTCTCTCTCTCTCTCTCTCTCTCTAATTCCTTTCTTCCTCCTGTTTGTAATTAAACTCTATAAAAGGCTGACGGCTGACTTGAGTTTTCATTTAGGAATTACATAGCTGAATTCCTTGGCAACCTTAAATTAATATATATCAGTCTTTTAAAGTGATTTCCTTGTCACAGTTCTAAGGCAGAATATTGGTAAAGAATAGACAATTAGGGTTTAAGTGATTTGTCCAAGGTCACACAACTAGGAAGTGTCTGAGGTCAAATTTGAACCTAGGACTTCTCATCTCTAAGCCTGGCTCTCAATCCACTAAACCACCTTTCTTCCCCCCTTAGATTATTATTTGACAGCCTATTTTCAAGTATAGTATTCTGGCTTTATATAACTCTCAGGTATTCTTCAGTCTTGGCATCTTTTGATTTTGTGCAATTAACTTTACTTTGGTCTCTGTATTTTTATTAATTCAATAATTCTCTTTTTTCAAGAATCTACTATCTTGGACCAAATTTGTTTCCTTTGTTTTAAATTTTCTAATTTTTTTGTGGATTTCTTCCTTGGCAGCTATAAAACCTACCAATATTTCTTTGTTGTTTTTTTTCTCTTAATTCTTTGATTTCTCTTCTGTATTATTCTGGAAATTTTGTAAGCTATCCCTTTATAATTTCAGAAGGTCTTAAATATTTCATTCTCATATAATTCCTCAGGGGACTGTGACTTTTTTCCTTTACTGTAGTACTCATTCATTGAAATGGCTGTTTTTCAGTGCATTATTCATTTCTTCCCCCTCTTTTCCTGTATTTTTTCAGTCACTGCTGATTTTTCTATGGTGTTCTTGCTTTCTTACATATTTTTCTATTCTTTAAGCCCAACTTCATTGTGTCCCTCTCCAACCCCAAACCACCAGAGTTGGAAGAGATATGTGGCTCTCCAAGGGCAAAAATGGCCCCTAGGACACTGCTACAAGAATATTTTAAGGCACTGCCATAATTGAGTTCTTTTCTCCCTTTGTGGAATTCTCATGAAGTTCTCCTTAGATGCAAATCTCCACTGGCCTCAGTGAACTGGTGTCTTTCTAGAATCCATAGCTAGCATTTCACTTTGTCGCAAAGGGTTACAATCCATGAAATTGCTACTATCCTTACAGAACTGTCTTTTCCTTTTCATCTGCAGGCATTTCCTCTGTTATCATCCATTGCCACTTCAGGAAACTCTGTTCCTGACTCCAGTTGCCTATGAAACTGCTCTAATGGATGTCCCAAACTCACCCGTCACTTGGGCATTTTCCATCTCAGATTAGGAAAGACTAAATACAAGAGAAATAGATGTACCCTCATCTAGGTGGGGGGAAAATAGCCACCAACCCTATACCCACTGACCCAAAGCAATCTTTCTCCCTCAAAAGCTTCTGGAGAAGAGAGTAAAAGATCAGCTGGTTTTAGCCCAGCCTTTCCTGAGGCATTAGCATGTCTGGCTCCAAAGCCAATTAGAAGACTTCATCACCACACCAGCCCCATAATCATTCATGTCTGGCAACTGGATACTCAAAGTTCCACATGCTGGGCTGGAAACAGGTAAGGAATATCTGGCACATGCTCTGTATAATCCAAATTAAAAGGCAAGTCCAAAGACATTTTAAGGAGGAGTCCTTAAAGGCCAGTCCCTCTGATATGTTTATATGTGCATGTGTTGTCTAGACTGACAAAATTTCCTTGAGTAGGAATTATTTTATCCTAAATATCCCCAATACTTAGCATAGCAGTACATAATGGGAACTTGGTAAATGCTCATTAGTATATTGACTGATTCTGCTAAAAGCTAGAGAATAAGATTTCACTCTTCTCTTTCCTTCATCCTGCATATTCAATCTGTTGCTTTATTTCTCATATCCAGTCCCTTTTTTCCACATAACTATCACCCAAGTTCAGGTTCTCATCACCTCTCATCTGAAATATTTCAATAATTTTTCTCCTACCTCTAATTTCTCCCATCTCCATTTCAAATGTGATAATATTATTTCAACTGAGATAGTAATTATAAAAGTACTTAGCAAAGTGCCTGTGTGTAATTGGAAATTCTGTGCCTTTGAACTACATTTCCCAGGAGCCCACTGACTTCTGTCCTAACATGCTGACATAGACAAGGGGATATATTAGGTGGGGTTCCTGGTCTCTGTCTCTTTGCTTCCTGTTGAGACTGGTGGGGTGGGGTTTTTGAACAGGTAAATTAGCCATGGGCATGTGGTTTTATTTTTTTACCTTTTTATTCCTTTATTTCTAGTGATTATTAATAAATCTTATAAAATATAATATTTTAAATTATGGATGACTAGTTTTAATTTTTACAATGATGGCTAATTTTAATTTTTACACCTGGCACATAGTAAAAAAACTACTTTGCATTTAATATTAATAGATAATATTCATATTCTACTTAAAGTTTTACAAAATGCTTTAAATATATTATCTCATTTGACTTTTACAATAAATCAGTATAGTTGCATCCGCACTTAATGAATAAAGGAACAAAGATGTGAGAAAGGTTAAGGGAATTTCTTAATCAGTGTTATACAGCTACTATCAGAGGCATGATTCAAACCCAAGTCTTCCTGACTCTAAGAGCATCATTCTATCTACTAAGCTACCTACCCATTTCTCTTTACTTTGTTTCTATTTTGTATGTCCTTATATGTGTGTATGTGTGCTTTCCCCAGAGACAATGTATGTTTCAAGACGGCAGGTATTATTCCATCTCTGTAGCCCTGGTACCTAGAACAGCCTTTAACACTTAGTTGTTGCTTAATAAATACTTGTGGATTGATTAATATGTGTATCTGGGATTTATCTACATAGAGAAGTTGAAACCCTAGACACTGATGATATCGGCAATAGAGTTTAGAGAAAGAAAATGGCAAAGCCCCAGGGGTACTCCCACACATAGGAAATGAGACATCAATGATGATCCTATTAAAGTGACTGAAAAAGTAGTCAAGCAAGTAGGAAGAAAAAATGAGTATGAAGTAGTGTCACAAAAACACAGGAAGAAAAGCATATCCAAGATGATGGAATAGTCATTACTGTTGAATAGTCAATACTATAGAAAAATCAAGATTAATGAAGATGGAGAAATATATATTGGTTTTAGCAATAAAGGGAGTAGTTTTCCTACTTGTCTGACCACTCCTCAATCTGGATACATATCCAGGTCTCACCCATTAATTATGGATGTGTCCAAAGACTTTCTCCCAGCCCTTTTCTCTTTTCTCTCTATGCAATTTTGCTTGATGATCTCATTCATTTTCATGGATTAAATTATCATCTCAGTGTAGATGATGCTCAGATTTCTTTGCCCCGCCTTAACCTTTCTACTGACTTTCAGCTAAGTATTTCCAGCTTATTGGACAAATAGAACTAGATGCCCTTAAACATCTGACACTCCACATGTACAAAACTGAACTTATTATCTTTTCTTCTAAACCCTCCCATCTTCCTAACTTCCCTATTACTTTTAAGAATATTGTCCTAACTGTCCTATTACTTTTAAGAGTACTATAGGGGGCAGTTGGGTAGCTCAGTGGATTGAGAACCAGACCTAGAGACGGGAGGTCCTATGTTCAAATCCGGCCTCAGACACTTCCTAGCTGTGTGACCCTGGGCAAGTCACTTGACCCCCATTCCTAGCCTTTATCACTCTTCTGTCCTGGAGTCAATACTGACTCCAAGATGGAAGGTAAGGATTTAAAAAACAAATAAACAATAATTTTTTAAAAAGAGTACTATCATCCTCCTAGTCATACATGCTTATAACTGAATGGTCATCCTCCACTCTTCCTCTCTTTACCCACATCTAATGTGTTGCCAAGTCAAGATTCTATCTTTACATCTTTCATATATAACCTTTTCTTTCCTCTGATACTGGCACCACTTTAGTGCATGTCATCATCACCCAAGCCTGAACCATTGCAAAAGCTTTCTCCCTGCGTGTCCCTTCCCATTTCATTCTCCAGTGTGACAGTTGAAAGATGAAATGACAGAGAAAACAAAAGTTAAAGCTACTGAGCATATCGATTTCTTAAGCAGTGCATGTCAATTGCTCAATAAATCAGAACTAGTAGCCTTCCTCAGTTTGGGCATTGAACCTTGAATATAGGAAGAGGAAGATTTTTATACATTAAAATCAATTAGACAAATAAGACAAATTAATTAAGAGAAAACAATTAAACCAGATAAAAAAGTAGGTAATCTGATTTCTAATAGGAGGAAAGATTAGGAACTTTCCAAATTGGGAGGAGGAGAATAAACAGATGAAATTCCCTGAAATCAGAAAAACAGTGTCTGTGAAAAATGAAAGGACCATGGAAACAATAACTGATTGATCAGTATAAGGTCAGTTTTCAAATAAATGTTATGAGTTGCTTGAGATATAAAACTGTGAGAAAATTCCTTGCATCAATCCTTGGGTCTGACTGGGTTTTTAGTCTACCTAGGTCCTTTGGTAACTTAGGTCCTTAGTTCATGATTTCTAAACAGTAGATATGGGTGGTCCAGCTTCCTAGCTACGAAGGGCTAGGTTCAAACAACAAAATAAAGTTTTCTCTCAATTCCAACAACTGAATAAAGTTCTCTCACAAGACAGAAGTTGGATTAAACCAATAATTTAATAGAAAGAAAATTGAATTAACCACTTGCCATGCTATTCCATTCCATATCACAGAGATCTGCTTAAAAAGCTAATTTAATCATGTCACTCCCCTTTTCAATAAATTCCAGTGGCTCCCTAATGCTTCTAGTATGAAATTGAAAAGTCTTTATTTGGCGTTTTTTTCCTAACATGGTCCCATCCTACCTTTCCAATCTTCTTATATTTTACTCCTTAAACACATATAATGTGATTCAGTTATACTAACCTCTCTGTTGTTTCTCTCACAAGAAACACCTTCCTCCTCTGTGCATTCTCAATGTCTCCCATGCCTGGAATGTGCTACCCTTTTATGTCCATCCCCTGACTTCTTTTAAGTCTCCGCTAAATTCCTACCTTCTGCAAGAACGCTTTTCCAGAACATCATTAATACTGGCACATTCCCTCTGAGATAGTCTCCCATCTCCATTTTATCTTGTATATGTCATTTTTACATAGTTGTGTACTCTTTAGGCTGGAAAATACAGTACAAAAATGGTTAATATGAAATTGAAAATTATAATCTCTGAGGAACTAGTAAGAAAATGCCTTAGCTTCTTTTAGTAAATTCAAGTCACATGACCTAGGAGAAACTGCATTCAAAGGTACTAGAAAACTGGCAAATGTGATTGTTGAGCTTCTATCGATGATTTTGAAAAACCATTTAGAATAGAGATGGTATTGCAGGAAATGGGAAAATATTGTCCTAATTTTCAGAGAAGGGAAGAAGGTAGTGTTTTCAGATTATAAGAAGGCAAACTTCACTATGATTATTAGAAAAATTCTAGAACATATTAAAAATTTTTTTAGTATTTTGGAGGGGACATGCTGCAATCATTAAGGACTGGTATAGGTTCATCAAGGAAGGACCATGTTAGACTAAACTATTTTCTATTTTTGACAGGGTACCTCAAAGAAATGTTATAAACACATCATTATTGTGAGGTGTTTAATGAAGCTTTTAAGATATCTTTGTGAACTGGATGACTATATAGTTATTTAGATTTAAGACTAGTTGAACCTAATGAATATATCTTGTTTTCCAAAGGAAATTTTTTTAAGCTTCTGGTTACTGTAAAGAAATGGGCTACTGCATCAAGGTGATATTATTTCTAATAGCTTTGTGTTATTTAGAATTGCCCTGATTTCTAGATATAGATGAGAAACATCAGGATTAACCTGATAAAACATGATACATATCTTGGAAGTAACTCTGCAAATATTCCCGCACAAGAAACAGTTCAAACCAGTCCTGAACAGTCCCTGAGTTGCTGCAGATAACACCAAGGCTATTTTATTCCATGTTATCAAAGTTATATCCTAGTCTACATTCCAAGCTGTTGACAAACATCTCCTATTGCCAAGCAGGAGTTTCTCCCCTGTTGCCCAATCTCAGAGATCCCCTCCTCTCTTTCTAAGAACACTATAAAACCTATAATAACCTCCTCCTCCTTCCCAGGCTTTATTCTATCCCAACTTCCACATTACTGTTTGTCTTTTTTCTCTTAAAGGAAATAAATAAAGTTGCTAAATACACCGTGGCTTTTTGGTTTTTCAAGGGAACAGTATAACTGTTCCTGATGTTGCATCCATGATGTTACAATTGAAGAGGGGACTAGTGTCTGTCTCTTCCTGAGATACCTTTGGCATGTAAAAATTAAAATTAGATCTCAATAATAAAAATGTCATATTTTAGGAGATTTATTAATGATCATTAGAAATCAAGAAATAAAGAGGATACAAAATAAAGACCACCTGCCCATGGCTGATCAGCCATTTTAAAATCCCCACTCACCACTGCCATGCTCCCCAGCAGGGCCAAAAAGAGGGTGAGACCCTCCACATCCCTGCCAAATATCTCCTGTCTACAGAAAGTATGTAATGACAGGAAGTCAGTGGTCTCCTGGGAAATGTAGTTCTTTTTTTAGGGTAACAGATTTTCAATTATACATTCCCCCCCCCCCCAGATCCAGTGGAAGATTGGTCTCTCCAATAGATTTTGTAAACATAATCAACTTTTAAATTACCATAATTTGGGGACACAAGGGAAAAGAACAAAACCAATGATTTCTAAGTGCATTGGCAAAAAGCCAATTAGGGGGCAGTCCCCTTCAACATAAGAATATACATACAAAAACATATGCATTCAACACCACACAGTTCAAATCACCACATCCCAAAGTTCACTCTGGATCTTCTGATGCAGTCTGTGGTCTGTGGAGGCATCTTCATGGTGCCTTCTCCAAACAGTTCACTTTCTGGACTCAGAGAGGTATCATGTTTCTTAACCTAAAATTACTCTCAAAAAGAATTTAAACTTTGCACTTTAGAGTAATAATAATAATATATTCCCCCCAGAAGAGGGTGTTGAAAAACACAGGGATCACTTAGGCATGCATGGCTGAGTTATGAGGTATATGAATCAATTGGCAAGAGAAATCAAAAACATCAAAAAAAAATCCAAATAAAAGAGATAAAACTTCTGGATTAAACATAAAGTATCAAAGTCTTATGTGTAAAAAAATCTAAGTAAAGGAAAATAAACCTATAACAGGTCCTTGAATCAGGGCCCAATTAAAGAGATTTATGTAACTATGCACTTACCCAATCAGTAGCCAGGACTATAGAAAGTTTGCCATGTTATGAAAGACAGAATAGGGACTAGATTATAGAAGCCAGATAGGAACCAGATTTGAGATACTTGGTAGAATGTGGGACAAGGAAGACCTGCCTTTGACATAAATCAAAACAGCCACAACCTCGAACCCCAAACAAGTTCAAGTCCTCTTGTCTTGGCTCAAAATTTCATGAATCCCATTGAGATTGGTTGGACTCTTTGGCCTTGTGCTCAATTGGCACTATGCAGCTTATCTTTGTGCTTCTTTGGCACTGTACAATGGCTCTTTTTGTATTCTCTTATCCTGGAATCAGATAGAATCATTAAGCAAAGTCCCATAATATATATATTTTTAAACCCTTACCTTCTGTCTTTGAATCAATACTGTGTATTGGCTGTAAGGGAGAAGAGTGGTAAGGGCCAGGGTCACACAGATGGGAAGTGTCTGAGGCTAGATTTGAACCTAGGACCTCCTGTTTCTAGGCCTGGCTCTCAACCCACTGAGCTACTCAGCTTCCCCCACCCCATAATATTTTAAAACAATCAATGGCATCATTTTTATAGTCTAAAGCTTTTGGGGTTTGCATTAATATTATAGCAAATGTATTTTAAACTTATATTACTGCAAAATCAAAAGTTAAAGAAAATCTTCTCATTACTGGTGATGTGCTTCAATACAAAAAGGAGAGAAAGAATAAAACTGAAAATAGTATATTGTACCTGCAAGCAAAAACAATAATAAAAGAAATTTTAAAATAAAAAATAAATAGCTTACAATCATTGACACATTGTGTCAGCTACGGAAAGGAAAAATATAGAGGATTCTCACCAAAAAATTGAGATACATTTCCTCTTCAATCTTGGCCATGATCCACTATGTCAGTGCAAATGACATTCAGAAAGTAACAGTTTTTTATAAAGAACAATAGTACAACATGTAATGCACATTCATGAAGTATCAAAATCCGCAAAGTTATAATAGCCCACTTAATGAAAATAGCAAACAAATTCACTATCATTAGGATTCACATGAGTCTGCTGTGTGACATTTAACACTAATGGGTACTTGTCACAAGTTTTTCAGGTGTAGCAATGTTTCAACCTCAGCTGAGATATTTTCTTTTTAAATCTATTACTGCCATCATTACAAAAATGTGGCAGAGGAGTCTAGAAAAAAAACAGACCTCTGTACTGTTGATGTTGGGTTAATGTCACCAAGAATCTAGATCATTCTGGTAGAAGAGTAGAATAAGCAGAAGAGTTACAAATGAGAGATATTCCCTCTTGGGAGCCATCCAGGGGTACCATGCCCTGGGATCAACTTCCCAGCTCCTTTGGTATGAGGCTGTCATGTCCCATCCATTCACATTTTTACAAATGCAGAGGTGGGGATTATAATAGTACTTCACTTCAGCTACTAAAATGGACTCTTTATCTCTTGTTAGAAATAACTCAGAGGCAGGCAAAATGATCAGTCATTGTTGCTGAAAAAAATCTAAAATTAATGTCTGAAGATCCATTAAAACCAATTTGAAATATTTAGTTCATTAAATTCTTCAAAGGTTGTTAGCCAGGTTGAGTCTATCCACCATCTATGTGACAATTAACAAATGCAAAATGTAAAAAAAAAAAGCTGTTTATGGGCTTTTGTTCTCTCTCTTTCTCTCTCTCTGTCTCTCTCTCTCTGTCTCTTTCTCTCTACATATATATATATATATATATATATATATATATATATTGCTCAGTATAGTTATAGGGTAAAGGTAACAATATATTTAATAGTTAAAACACAGTAGATTAAAATGATTCAGTGTAACAGAATAGTATTGATCAGATTAATATATGAACTTAAAACAACACAATTAAATAAACAAAACAATCAGCAAAATACAATAAAATATAGAGATTTCATGAAACAATGGAGTCTGAAAAGGCTTAAAATTTTCACCTCCAGACTCTTTAAAGTTCCTTCTCTATCTATTTGGATTACTTTTGTCAGAACTGTGAGATTTCCCCTAGCAAGGAAGAACATGGGGTTGAGGAATCTCAAACTGGATGAATCTAAAAGACTGGATAGGCCCAAAAGGCAAAAGGTTGTAGGGAGATGAATTTCTTCCCTGAATCTCAGGCAAGATAAGTGAAAGGTTCAGTGCATTCATGAATGGTAGAAGCTGTTTGAAATAGGCAAGGTATTGCTCTTTCATAGAGTATGCCATGCTTTTAATTTTACTTCCTGTTTCGAAGAGTAACTTCCTTCTTCTTCCCCTTCTGCCCTGAGGTAAAATGCTTGTTTCCCCAGCCATGTGGAAAGGGAGTTAGGAGGCTAATTGTTGCCAAAGGAAAGCACACTCCTGGTGTGCCTGGAGAGTGGCTCCAAGTTTGTGAGTTCCAAAGACATAGTGGCAGCTACCAGCATTCAGGGACAAGACTGAGCTGGGACTAGGCCTGGGGCCGGAGAAGAAGGAGGAAAGATTGGGATCAAGAAGATCAGGAGCGGATGACTGGGATAACCCAGGAGGCTGGATTTCCAGCAGTATCAGGAGCATGAGCAGGAAGCAGGCCACTGGGATTTAGCAGCCAGAGTGAGTGGAATCAGGAACAGTAATGTCAGAGGCAGCAGTAGGAACTGAGGAACATGGGCTCAAGCAGATGGGCGAGAGAAGTGACTTATCAACTCTTCACCAAGAATTATAGCCCGGTCAATAGGGAGAGTGACTGGGCAAAAAGTAGGGAAAGAAAAAGGCAGCAGCTCCAAACAGAGTTCAGAGTTCTCTTGGAGTTTGCTAGGGTGGGTAGGTGGGTGGGGTGGGCAAAAAGCCTTGGCAGGAGAAACGTTGCTTAAAAAAAAATTATCTAGACTATCTTAAAAAATTGAGAGGTTCTTCTCTGACTAGTGGTTACCATCAATGTAAAAATTAAAATTAGATCTCAATAATAAAATATTATATTTTAGGAGATTTATTAATGATCATTAGAAATCAAGGAATAAAGAGGATACAAAATAAAGACCACGTGCCCATGGCTGATTAGCCATTTCAAAATCCCCACTCACCACTATCATGCTCCCCAAGAAGGCCAAAAAGAAGGTGAGACCTTCCATGTCCCCGTTTAATATCCCCTGTCTACAGGAAGTACATAATGACAGGAAGTCAGTGGTCTCCTGGGAAATGTAATTCTTTCTTAGGGTAACAGATTTTCAACTATACAGGCTTCAGGCTAAAGGTGCCTCTGGTCTGGTTATTCCCCTTGGACTATGGGAAATCTGGTTACTAAGGAAGAGCCACCAAAGGAACATGGTGGCAGGACATATGCTTTTGGTTTATGGACCCTGGGGAGATTTTTAGTAGGAAGTGTCAGTAGGTAAGAGAGTTGTCCATTACTTTTGCATAAGGATTTAGGGTTTAATAATAGATAATAAAAATAACCCCTGTGACTATTAGTCACAAGAAGGGGGATGGAGTCTTTGATCAGGATGAAATTAATTTTTTAAACAAAGCCAACTATGAAGTCCAGTTAAATTTGGTTAAAAAAAAATCTGCCTCTTCCTATCTGTACTATGTGTCTGTCTAAGTTTATTCCAGCTTATGGAAATAGCCAAATGGCAGAAGTAGTAAATTAGGGAGACTGTTAACTGTTTTGTTGTCTATATATCTGTGTTTCATCTGTCTCTTTTCAAAGAATTGTACACACAAAGTGTTCTATGCTTTTTAGAACTTTTTCTGCTTCACTCCTGGTATTCTTAAACACTGAGAATATTTTGAGAAAAGAGAGCAAGATAAGGGGATAAAAAGAACTTATGGTATTAATTAGAAGCTGTGAAACTGGGAACTTCCATATTGTGATTAAAATGATTCTTAGACAATTGGAGGAATTATATAGTGGGTTTTGAGTTGATATTCCTTAACCTTTAAAATAAGAGAAATAAATGTAACAGAAGAAATAAAGGTTACCCCTCAGAATGATGGATTTATTGTTTCAACAGCCAAGAAAGTAAAATATTCTTCTGAATGGAGAGCAAAGTTGGCAGAAATACAGCTTACATTTCAAGAAAAGCTGGTATACATTGGGGGTTAAAATTCAAAGTAAAAAAAATTTTTAGAACACTTAATTGGATGCTTTCCAAACTTGAGATAAAGTAGAAATCATTTGGGGTGTTCTGAAATTTTACTATGAATTATATGACTATTATGTATTTGAATTCTTAAAGAGTTATTTTTCGCCCACTCCCACAAGAAAGAAGTTCATATAAGTAAACAACAGGAACTTCCTATGACAATTATTTAGGGAAATTCTTTGTGCTATTTCCATGAATAATTTCCAGGATTTAATTGTTCTTTAAAGGATTTTTTATATTTGCAAAAAAAGCATCTTAAAGAATTTTGGTGCTTCCGTCTCATAGTGAATTGAGGAACTGGCAGTGATTCAAAAGTAATAGTTGATATCAATTTTAGAATGAAAGCTTTAAAAGTTTTAGTAAAGATAATTTTTCTTAACAATATTACATGCTCATATAAAGAAGAAAATGAGCAAACTGAAGGTTGGAGATTTATCAGTTAGTTTAAAATGCTATTAGTAATTAAGAAAATCAGATTTGAACTGAAGTTCAATATGCTCTTAAATTGTGGCTATAATTGTTTAACAGAACCTGGGATGTGATAAGCATTGCATATTTGCCTTGTTATCTCATTGTTTGGATGTCAAAGTCTCATACTGGATAATTCTGTGTGAAGTTTTCAATGTGATTGGTACAAAATACATATATCAGGAATTTTGTTGATTTTGGGATTTTATGAGAAGTTATCTCAATTTACCAATTTGTACAATTAATGCCTGACAAATTTGTATGTCTGTGTTGGATCTAGTGTTTAAATAGTAAATTTTGTTTTTAGAATCTACATTCTTTTGCATTTTTAATTATGTTGTTCTAAATTTAAATGTTGAAAGAATGATGTAAATTGTTTAATTTGGAAATGTAAAGGAAAGTACTGTTCTTACTGTTTAATTTCTTGAGTTTTTAGAGATCTATGACTTAATGTTGACCTCTTGGACTCATTCAACTGGGCATAATTTAAAAGGGAAAATAATACTTGGAGGAGTGAAGATTATTTGAGATATAATGAAAGTAAGTAGGAGAAAATCCAGAGCATATTGGTTCTGAATGTGAAAGTCACTAGGCATAAGAAAGAGCCTTAATAAGGTCCAAAGGAGGAAATGAGAGGCTTTGGGGAATGAATATAGAAGTTCTAAGCAAGTAGGAATGAAGGCAGGAAGAAAATTGTAATCTGTTTGCTTTAATAGTGGGAACAGTGGGTTTGAAGACAAAAGATTTAAGTGTTTTATTTTGCTAATAATAAATGTTGAACTAATGTTAATTTGCTTAGTTTTAAATTAAGAGTGTCTCCCCATCTCCCAATACTCTGAATAGCCCAGAATGGCAGATTTATGGTTAAACAGCTAGATGTCACTAATTATAGAAAGATTGAGTTGGGAGTAGCCTTGGTAAAAGTTTTAAAGAAATTGGAAATTTTGCTGCAAACTACATGAGATTACTTTTCATTTCATGATTTGTTCAGCTGAGGTTTTTTAAAAAACTTTTTAGAATTATATTTTATTTTTTTAATTACATGTAGAAACAATTTTTAACAATTGTTTTCTGACATTTTGTGATTCATATTTTTGCCCTCCCTCCCTTTTACTGTTCCCTGAGGCAATAAATAGTCTGATATAGGTTATATCATTGTTTTCATGCAAGGTATATTTCCATATTCCCCATATCATGACTGAAGATACATATCACATATATAATAAAAAACTGATGAGGAAAATAAAGTGAAAAATGGCATGCTTTGATGTGCAATTAGACTCCAACAGTTCTTTCTTTGGCTGTAGGTAGCATTTTTTTTAACATGTGTCTCTTACAATTATCTTGGGACATTGTTTCACTGATAATAATTTGTTCCTTCACAGATGATCGTAATAAAATATTTGTTACTATATGTACTGTTCTGGTTCTACTTATTTCACTTTGCATTCATTTGTATAAATATTTCCAGGATTTTCTAAACTTATCCTGTTCATCATTTCTTGTAGTACAGTAGTTTTCCATTACAATCATATTGTAATTAGCTTGTTTAATACAATACAGCTTGTTTAGCTATTCCCCAATTGGTGGATACCCCTTCAGTTTTTAATTCTATGCCACTACCAAAAAAAGCTGCTAAAAATAATCTTGTATGAGTAGATCCTTTTCTCCTACCTCTTATCCCTTTGGGATACAGACTCCATAGTGGTATTTCTGGATCAAAGAATATGTATAGTTTTATGGCCATTTGGGTGTGGTTCCATATTTCTTTGAGAATGATTGTATCAGTTCAGTTCCGCAAATAATGCATTAGTGTCCCAATTTTCCCACATCCAACATTTATCATTTCCTTTTTGGTCATAATAGGCATTCTGATAAGAGTGAGGTGGTATCTCAGAGTTGTTTTAATTTGCATTTCTCTAATAGTGGTTTGTAGCATTTCCTCATATGACTATAGATAGTTTTAATTTCTTCATCTGAGAACTGCCTTTTCATATCTTTTGACCATTTATCAATTGGGAAATGCTTTGCATGCTTATAAATTTGACTCCGTTCTCTACCTAGTTGAGAAATGAGGCCTTTGTCAGAGATACTTGCTATTAAATTTTTTAAAATATTTTTATTTTTATTTTAAATAAATTTTTATTTATTCATATATTTATTTATTTATTTATTTAAAATTAAATAAATTAATTTTAAATAATTTTTTTAAAAAATTAAAATTTTTTTCCCCAATTTGTTGTTTACCTTCTAATCTTGATTGATTTTGTTTATCTAGAAACATTTTAATTTAATGTAATCAGAATTATTCATTTCATTTTTTGTAATGTTTTCAGCCTTGTTTAATTGTAAATTCTTCCCTTATCCATAAGTCTGATAAGTAAACCTTTCATGCTCCTCTAATTTTTTTTATGGTAACACCATTTATTTCTATATTGTGTCCATTTTGATTTTATCTTGGTGTGTGGTGTAAGATGTTGGTCTTTACCCAGTTTCTGCCATATTGTTTTTCCAGTTTCCCCAGAAGTTTTTGTCAAATAGTGAGTTCTTTCTCCAATAACTTGGATCTTTGGGTTTATTGAACACTAGTTTACTATGACCATTAACTACTTCTTTGTTGATTTTATAACCTATTCCATTGATCCATTAATCTATTTCTTAGTCAGTACCAGACTGTTTTGATGATTACTACTTTATAGTATAGTTTGAGATCTGATTTGGCGAGGCCTCTTTATATTTTTCTTTCACTGATTCTCTTGATATTCTTGATCTTCTTTTCCTTCAGATGAATTTTATTGCTTTTTTTTAACTCTAGGAAATAATTTGTGAGTAGTTTGGTATGACATCGAACAGGTAAATTTAGATAGGATTGTCATTTTTATTATATTGGTTCAGCCTATCCATGAACAATTGATATTTTTCCAATTGTTAGGTCTGATGTTTAATTGAGTATTAAAAACTGTCTTGTTTTCCCACTACAAAATAGAATCTTTTTAAGGGAAAAGGAGAAGTAAGCACAAGCCTTCCTGAGAATTCTGAGATAGATGAATTGCAGTGGTTGGGGAAAATCATATCAGCTAGGTCTATCACTGAATGATGAAACTTAGTAAGGACTAGAAAAAATTATGGAAAATGAGCATAAAGGGGGAAATGGTAATTACTGTGTGAAAAAGCTAAAAGGAAAAGTCTTGGGGAATTCCCTTTATCTGCAAGCTTCAGTTCTCTACATATTTGGCTTTTCAAAACCCTGTGAAAAGCCCTGTGAAAAGAGCTTGCTTGAGTCATGAAATTTCTAAACAATGAAACTGAATTACCAAGAATTTACAAGCTTGTTTAAAACACAGAAATTATTTCTAATGTTTGATCCTTGTACCTGAATGACTTTATAACTTAAGAAGAAAAGAGAATCCAATAAAATCTTTTCTATGTGTGTGAATCTTGGCCAACTTTTATTGCAACTCCATGAGAGTAAAATTAATTGTATTCAATCCTACACTGTGGTTAGTAAAATTAGTCATTTAAGGTAAAAGCCTTTGGAACTGTAACTGATATCATTTTGAGTTTTGAATTCAAGAATAGTTATCTGATGGATCATTTAGTCATGATTTCACCATTCAAGAGAAATGCCACAAGATGTAGGATCTTATTGTATTCAGTTTCTCCATTTTGTTATTTCCTTTTGAATAGGAATGTTTCCCACCTGATTATTCCTGAGGCTGCCTATGATTTAGAATATTATTATATGACTGTCAACTGTGATTCTTACCTGAATTCAAATAGAATTAAAGATTTTTTATCTTTGTATATCTGTCAAGCAGATGGGAGCAAGAAGAGGCTTATCCCTTCTGTAATGGGTGAATATTATGGTTGAGACTGAAAAAATCTAAATTTAAATGGTCACCAAGGGAAATCCCAAATAATAAAATACCCAAGTCAACTGCCAAATTTTTATGGTGATTTAATTACAACAGGAGGAAGAAAATATTAGAGGGAGAGAGAGAGAGGGAGAGAAGGAAAGAAGGAGAGAAGGAAAGAGGGAGAGAAGGAAAGGCCAGTATTCTTCGCTGCTACCTCTGGCATTATTGCTGCCAATCTAGCCTCCTGGGTTGTCGCAGTCATCCACTCCCAATCTTCCTGATCCCACTCACTCCTGCTCCTGCTCCTGCTCCTGCTGCTGTTGATGTTCCTGTTGCTGATGCTGTTTGCTGCTACCTTGTCTTTAGAACACACAAGATGGGTGTCCCTGGAACTGCTTTCCAGGGCAGCTGGTAAAAGCCTTGGTGTGTTTCCGTTAGGCAGTAATTAGCCTCCTAACTCCCTGTCCATGTGGTAGGGGAAGCAAGCTGCTACCTAGTGTTTTACCCCAAGAGTGAAAGGAAAGGAAGGTTACTCTTCCAAGCAGGAAATAAAATTGCAAGCATGGCTCACTCTATGAAATAACAGTGTATTACTTATCTCAAACAGCTCCCAATTTTAGGATGCTTTTTCTTCCTACCATTCCTAAGTACACTTGTCCTTGCAATTATCTTGTCTGAGATTCAGGGGAGAAATTCATCTCCCTACAACCCCTTGCCATTTGGGCCTTCCCAGTTTCTGAGATACATCTAATTTGGGATTCCTCCACACTATGTTCATTGAGGAATTCTCCCTCACTTTGGAAGATCCCAGAGGTGTGACAAAAGGAACCTAAATGGATAGGGAAGGAAATTTAAAGAGTCTGGAGGTGGCATTTTTTTTTACCTTTTATATTTATTGGACTCTGCAAATTTGTCATAATTAAAAGATATGCATTATTTCTTTTTGGAAATGGTCCATTATTAGAATTTTATTTATCTTTACCTTTTTTTTAAAAAAAACATTATTTTATTTGGTCATTTCCAAACATTATTCATTGGAAACAAAAGATCATTTTCTTTTCCTACCCCCTCCCCCCACCTCTCCCATAGCTGACACTTGATTCCACTGGGTATCACATGTGTTCTTGATTTGAACCCATTTCAGTGTTGTTGGTATTTGCATTAGAGTGTTCATTTAGAGTCTCTCCTCAGTCATATCCCCTTCACCCCTGTAGTCAAGCAGTTGCTTTTCCTCGGTGTTTTTACTCCCACAGTTTATCCTCTGCTTGCATTGACCCTAATGGAGAAGTCCATTACCTTCAATTGTACCACAGTGTATCAGTCTCTGTGTATAATGATTTCCTGGTTCTGCTCCTTTCACTCTGCATCGCTTCCTGGAGGTTGTTCCAGACTCCATGGAACTCCTCCACTTTATTATTCCTTTTAGCACAATAGTATTCCATCACCAACATATACCACAATTTGTTCAGCCATTCCCCAATTGAAGGGCATCCCCTCATTTTCCAATTTTTGGCCACCACAAAGAATGC
The DNA here is from genome assembly GCF_027887165.1 of Monodelphis domestica. Classification (NCBI taxonomy): domain Eukaryota; kingdom Metazoa; phylum Chordata; class Mammalia; order Didelphimorphia; family Didelphidae; genus Monodelphis; species Monodelphis domestica. The sequence continues at coordinate 174,073,749 of NC_077229.1, read as the reverse complement.
AGCTATGAATATTCTTGTACAAGTCTTTTTCCTTATTATCTCTTTGGGGTACAAACCCAGCAGTGCTATGGCTGGATCAAAGGGCAGACAGTCTTTTATCGCCCTTTGGGCATAGTTCCAAATTGCTGGAGGTGGCATTTTTAAGCGTTTTTGGACTCTTTGTTTTATAAGTCTCTGTATCTTATTGTATTTTATTTATTATTTGCTTTAAGATTTAATGTTGTTGTTTTAAATTCACATATTAATCTGATCAATACTATTCTGTTACACTGAATCATTTTAATCTATGCGTTTTGGCTATTTGGCTATATTCTGTTACCTTTCCCCTATGACTTTACTGAACAAAATATCATTGTAAAAGTTCATAAACAGTCTTTTCTTCCATTTTGCCTTTGTTAAATTGTCACATAGATAATGGATGTACTCCATCAACCTGGTTAACAACCTCTGCAGAATTTAATGACTTAAGAATCTCAAATTGATTTTAAGAGGTCTTCAGAAGTGATTTTTAGATCTCTAGTAGCACCAGTACCTCTGATCATTTGCCTGTCTTTGAATTGTTTGTAACAAAAGATTATGGTCCATTTGTAGTTGAAGAGAAGTGGAATAGCACTATTGTATTTCCCCATTTCATCATTTATAAAAAATGTAATGGAAAAAAAAATGTAATGGTTGAGACATCTGAAGTGATTTTCACTATTTAGTCCTCGGCTCCATGTTAAATGGGTGGGACATATTGGAGACAGGTCTGTTAATTGTTATAGTTTCATACCAGAGGGAGTGAGGTGCCCAAGAGGCTTAATTACCCTGTAATGGGTTATAATCTCATCCTGGAGGTGTGAAGGTTTTTTTTTTTCCTGTGACATCTAGTAGCTTCTGAATGTTGTATATGTGTGTGTGTGTGTGTATAAAATATACGTATATATATTATAAAAATGTTTAATTAAAAGTAGAGAACAAAATAGAAGTTCCTGACAAAAAGTTTTATATATAAAGCATGGAGCCTAAAGTAGTTTATGCATAATATTTTAACTCTTCAGTTTAATCTACTTCCACCAGAACAGTCTAGATTTCTTGGTGATATTTTAGACCCAAAAGGTTTTCATCAGCAGTACAGAGGTTTGTATTTTTTCTAGGATCCTCTGCCACATTTTGGTATGATGGAAGTAATAGGCTTTGTTAAAAAATATCTCAGCCAAGGTTGAAAGATTTGCTACATCTGTAGAACTTGTGACAAGTATCCATGAGTTCATAGTTGCTTTTTTTAAAAATGTCACACAGCAATTCATGTGAATCTTATATGATAATGGGTTTGTCTGCTATTGTCATTAATCGGGCTATTGTGAATTTTGGAAATTTTGGTACCTTAATGCATATTATTTACTGTACTGCTATTTTATAAAGCTGTTACTTTGTGAAAATCATTTGCATACACACAGTGGTTCATGGCCAAGTTAAAAAAAGGAAATGGATGTCAATTTGGTTGAGAAACCTTGGTATTCTACCTCTCCTTGGCTGACACAATGTGTCACCATAAGCTATATTGTTGATTTTTTAAAAAACATTTTTAATTATTGTTTTTCTTTGCATGTGCAATATAGTGTTTGAGTTTTACTTTTTATCTCCTTTTTGTATTTGAAGCACATGTCACCAGTATTGAGAAGATTTTCTTTAACTTTTTTGGTTTTGCAGTAATATAATTTTAAAATACATTTTCCCTAATGTCAATGCACACCCAAAAAGCTTTAGACTATAGGTATATTGCCACTGATTATTTTAAAAATTGTGTATTTGTTCCAAGTCAGACAAGTGATAAGGGCTAGGCATTGTGACTTCCCCAGAGTCACACAGCAAGGAAGTGTCTGAGGCCAGATCTAAACCCAAGTCCTCCCATCTCTAGTCCTGGCTTTCAATCCACTGAGCCACCTAGCTTCCCCCTTAAGGTTTTAACAGGAATATCTAAGGAATGTCTATTAAGTAACTTAGAACCAAAAAGCAAGGACTATTAGAGAAGAGATTGAGAGAAAATGTTTTGTAGTTCAAATAACCACATAGGATATCTGACATTTAAGATGAAATTTGTTGACATTGGGAATAAGCTACTAAAATACAAAGAGATTTAATCTTAGTTAATGGTGATATTCGTTGTATTACTTTGTCTTTTTGTTTCATTATATCTATATAATAAATACCTCTGTTTCTTAATATTTTTGCAGATATTATGTTGAGATACTCATAACAGATTGTGACTAAAAATTATGCCCACCAAATTGTTCCTTTTGGCCATCCTGGGTCCTTTCTAGGACCTCTTGGTCAAAACAGGAAAATATCAAAGTGATACTGTTTCTAATGATTTTTTTCTTGTTCAAAATTGCCTTGGTTCCTAGATCCTAATGAGAAACATCAAGATGAACCTGATAAAACAGTGATGCATGCGCTGAAAGTAACCCTGCAAATATTCTTGCATAACAACAATTTAGACCAGTCCTGAATAGCCCCTGAGATCCTGAAGATAATATCAAGGCTGTCTTCTTCACATTATCAAAGTTATATCCTAGATTCCTAGTGGTGAACCTATGGAATTCATGCCACAGACTGCACCCAGAAACTACTCTTTGGACATGCCATCTGACATTGCTGTAGCACAGAGTTTGCCAGAGTTACTAGAAAGCTAGAGGGGGGAAGGGGAAGCTCCACTTCCTCTTTCCACACCAGCCTAAGGACATCACCTACCCCTCTGCCCTATAGACCAATGGGAGTGCTTCCTCCCTCCCCAGTCTGAGGTAAGGTGTGTGTGGGGGACAGGGGGAGGCTTATATGCTGTGTGACAGTTGAGTCTGTGGAGAAGGTTTGAGGGGAGCAGAGCTCACAGTGTGGAACATAGCTGGAGGGGAGCAGAGCTGAATGGGAACAATGTGCTGGGGCCACTCCCCTCCCCTCTCCACACATACCTGAGGACATTTCTCATATCATCCAACCTCTGCCCTGCAGCCCAATGGTAGTGCTTCCTCCCTACTGTAAAGATTAAAATTTAGGGGAGACTGAGGCAGGTAGAAATTAGTTTCTCTCTTCAAGGAGTATTATATTTTATGAGGTTTATTAAAGTTAAGGATTAAAGAAAAAACAGGATAAGAAAAACGTGCCTAGGCCAGAGAGGCCTAGACAAGATAATCTCACATCATGGAAGAGCCCTGTCTGCCCCAAAACGGAAGTCCAAAAGAGACACAAAAGCCTTTGCAATCAGGTTAAATCCCTTCTCGATCTCGGCCCTCCTGAGAATTCAGTGAGATTACAAAGCATTTTGGGGAAGTGGAGCAAGGGGCTTGTGGGGATTGAAGTCCAGAGTTCAAGTCCATTTTTTACACTGCCCTGCCTGGGGTAGGGGTGGCATTCAAACTCTAAGGGGGGGTCTCAGTCTCTGGAGGGGCACTATATCTCTAAAAGGTTCACCATCACTGTCCTAGTCTATATCCCAAACTGTTGACACACATCTCCTGTTGCTAAGCAGGAGTTTCTCCTCTATTGCTCAATCTCAGAGATCCCCTCCCATCTTTCTTAGAATTTTAAACTTGTAATATCCTCTTCCTCCCAGCTTGGTTCTATCCCAACCTCCACACTTGTGTTTGTTTTCTCTTCATTAAAGGAAATAAAGTTACAGGTTTTTCAGGGGAACAGAATAACTATTGCTCTCTGTTTTTTAATGGTTAACAACTGTTAAACTCATTTGAGTTCTGTATTTGGGCATTCTGGAGATCTTTTTGTATATTTTTATTAATGTCCTTAATGGAGTCATAAGGGAGTTTTTTCTTTCTTTTTTTTCAGCTAGATCTGTTATTTCATTATTTCATTCTTGCTTATTTAGTTTTAAGTTACTTACAGAGATTACTTAGATGTTCCTGCTAAAATCTTTTACAAAGCAGATCCCTTAGTGAGGAAACTTCCTCAACCAATGCAGATCAATAAAAACTCTGTAATTTCTAGTCCTAGAGAGGGACTTTCTGAATTGCCTAAGGTCATGTAGTTAGTAAGTGAGAGATCTTCAACCCAGGTTTTTCTTTTAAAACAAAACAAAACCCTTATTTTCTGTCTTAAAATCAGTACTGTGTATTGGCCCCAAGGCAGAAGCTGGGTAAAGGCTAGGCAATGGGGGTTAAATGACTTGCCTGGGATAACATATCCAGGAAATGTCTGAAGTTTGACCTTCTCTAGACCTGGTTCTCAATCTGCTAAGCCACCTAGCTGCCCCCTAACTCAGGTCTTTCTGACTCTGAGGCCATCTTCATATCTACCCTTCTATACTGCCTCTATCAAGTTTTCAAATGACACAAATAAGTAAAACTAGCTAGCTAGCTTAGTAATTCATATTACTTCCCATAATCAAAGGCTATCTAAAAAGTTAAATTCCAAAGTAAAGCAATATCAAGTCTTAAGTTTTTAAATAACTGCCAAATTCACTATCTAAATAAGTCTTTAGCTAATTCATTTTATCTTCACATTCTATATCCACCCTTAAAAATTCAGATTCATTTAATCCATGTAGTACAAAAAACACCAGAGTTCCACTTCATTTTTTATCACATTTAATACAGGGGAAAGTACATCATTCATTCCTTGAAAACAACCGAGACCCAAATTGCACATATAATGTCACCAAAATGTCTTGAAGTCAAATCAATCCTAGATTATAAATGCCTTTGTAAAATGTATTTGCTTGATTGATTCTTTTAACATCTTTTCCAATATTGTTCCTATAATCAATAAGCCATGAATTTATTCTCTTACTTCATCTCTCTGTCCTCCAAATATTTGAAGACAACTATAATAGGGGACTGAACAATGAGGGCCCAAGTACTTAAATGGTGTGCAGATATGCCTTCTTGGTGGGTTATATAGAGCAAATAAAATATTCTCTTCTGGCTTCCCCTCTAATGTGGAGCTTTAGGGAGCCAGTTGTGGGCCATAAGTGATTGAGGGATTGATTCTGTGGGGTGATGAAAAGTTTTCTAATTGGCTTCAGAAGTAGAAGAGGCAGCTGTTTATCTTTTCCTGGGTTGTCATGTTTCTATATCTTTGTTTCTTTTGATTTTGTTTTTCATGCTAGCCTAATTTGGAGTGAATAAGTATATAGAGATAGAAGATAAAAAGAACCAGTATACAACCTTATGAGCATTAAAAGGTCACAAGAGTCCTTAAAGGTGCCCTGAGGAATAACCTGCTTGGTTCAATCCAAAGACAAATTGACACATGGGAAAAATATCTTGTGCTATAAACAAGGAAGCAGTTCAAATATCTGCTGTCATACCCATAAACAAACTTGGTCAGGACTTCATAAAGGAGGAAAAGGACTTCAAGAACCATAATATATTCAAATTAAAGTGTAGGAGAAAGTGATGTTTTATACTAATTACTTTAAGCTTGCAACCACTCCACCCAGGGGAGTGAGCTCTCTGGAGTGTGTGTCTTGTATATATGGGGCGTGGGGGGAGTTTGCACTTCTGTACTCACTATGTTTTCAGTTAACATCCCTTTGTTGTTGTTTTTTTTTAAGGTTAATTGATATAAACTGGTTTACAGATTTGGGGAGGAACACAACAGATGGGGAATCTCATGAACAATTATCAGAGTAACCACTCACTGTCTGAGGTGGAACCTATTGGTATGAGTGGGATTTGGGATAATGAGCTAAGATGTAGAAGGAGATAGGAAAAATTCAGATGATTCTGTCACATTCAGCTTCCTGTTCCTTGCCAAAGGACTACAGCTTGCAGTTTGCCTCTTGCCCCATTCATACCTGTAAAAAATAGACTCGAATACAGGACTACAATCCCCATGAGTCTTTGCTCCACTTCCCCAGAATGCCTTGTAATCTCACCTGGGCTGAGATGAGAAGGTATTTAAGCTGATTCAAAGGCTTTTGAAGTCTCTCTTGGCACTTGGACTTCTGTTTGGGGCAGATGTGGCTTTTTTTTCATAATGTAGGTGAGGTTGTGTCTAGGCCTCTCTATGACCTGGACACATGTCTCTTATCCTGTATTTTCTTTAATCCTTAATCTTCAATAAACCTCTAAAAAAATATAATACTCCTTGCAGAGAGAAACTAATTTCTACCTACCTCAGTCTCCCCGTCTCCGCTAAATTTTAATCTTTACATACCTTAACTCCTAGTCTTTTTTTGTAATTTCTGATTTTCACCTAATTTTGCTTCAGCCATCAACTGTAGCCTTTGACATTTTCGACTGCAGTATCTTTCTCCTTGGTTCCTGACACTGATTTGTTGAGATCTCCACTTTGTGGATAATTCTCAACCACAGCCCACCCTATTCCTCAAACTCAATGAAGACTCAGCATCATGGATTCTTCTCAGTGACAGACCTACCTACATGGGGCTGGTCTTGACAATCATATAGGGATAAAATAAGGATTGAGGCAGGGGAGGATCATGGGAGGGTGGTAAGATACAGCCAGTTGTGAAGGATAAAAAACACTTCTACAGATAATTGGTAAAGCAAACAGGGATCATTAAAAGTCAAAATGTGAACCTGGCAACACAACTTCAGTGTACCAAGACAGAACCCTCACCTACACTTGTAGTTTGGATGAATGTTATGTTTTACATTGAAAGAGTTTCAGCCACCCTTACCTAGGTAGAGAGTGCCATGATTTGGTTCCTAGTTGCTGGAAGAAAATAGGAGAAAGGTCACAAATTCCTTAGTACTTTAGTAGGGAGGAGGCAAGATAAAGGAAGTAGAGCAAAAGTCACTAGATTTACCTGCTCTATCCAGCCTTATTCCGTGTTTCTCTTGGGATAACATTTTAGGGACTTGGGCTAGCAACCAGGAAGATAACAGGAGTTAAAAGGAATCTCTCACCATACTTCAAATAAGAGTGTAGAAGGAGAGTCCAAGGGTCAGCAGAGTAGTTAAATGCAAAAGAACAATTTGCTCTAACCCTGAAGGTTTCTACTGGCTAGCTATCTATGGCTTTGGGGTTTAAATCACTGGAGGTCTAGATTGCTCCTGAGGCTGTTTGCTAAAAGAGCTGAAAACTCCTTCCTTAAGAGAATAGAAAATTTGGAATATAGCTTATTGCAGAGGCCAGAGGAGAAGACAGCATTAGTCTGCAGCTTGGTGGAGATGCTAGTTTGTGAAACAACAGTATCACCAGAGGTCTCTGGTGGCTTCACAGGAAGACAAGTGTGAGAAGCATTGTGATCCTTATTAATTTATCTTGATATTTCATTTTTCTGGTTTTCTGTAATTCTAGGAGAATTACACTGGCCACACATTTTCCTTGTATGCATTCCTCTACCACTGTTGGTATGATAATCTGTAGAAGATTGTACTCCTGTGTACAATATATAGGGAGGGAGCATTCTTGTCACTTATTTTGCTATACAGTTTAATTAAATATATATTTGCTTTGAACCAATATATCATTTTATCTGGCTAGATCAGTAGAAGAGACATATCAGTGGGGGAATGTGAAATCTGGTTCTGAGTGGATGTTGACACATAATGTATCTTGAAGATACATTCAAATGCTGACTTGTGAGGATGTCCCAGGAGCTCCCTCTTAAGTTACTAGCATTTATAGCTAGAAGGGCCCATAGAGATTATATAGTTCAATTCTAGAATTGCCTAAATAAGAAGCTAAGGCCCATGAAGGTGAAATTACCTGTCAAAGGTCACACAAATAGAAAGTTTAAGAATTAATATTTTAATCCAAGCCTCTAAACCTAGGAGTTTTGAATCAAAAATTTACAATTTAAACCCTTTAATTATAACTGGAGAAGGAAAACTTAGTCTTGTTTAAAGGAATTTCAGGCATCAGCAAACAGGAGGCCTAACATTTTTTGAAGAGGGAAAAGGCTCTGAAATCACAGATTAAATAAACTGGCATGAAGAGAAGCCTGATTTAGTTCTTTTTCAATGACTGGCTCCTCAACAAAAGTCCTCCTTTTATGTTTCTTGGTGGACCAGAGATGACCCTGGATCCTCAAATGCTTGGAGGCTGGAGAGGACAGAATGAAGTTTTACAATCTCCATTAAAACAAAAGGGAGGCTTCAAGGAGTGTATCTTTCTGCCCATTCCTTTCTTAACCATTCTGCTGAATCTTTTGAGTAGGTGTTGCTTGCTATATTTGAAGTGGGAATGTGTGAATAAAAATGAATATTAATTATAGTTGAATAGATAAAATGAGCTAAAATTCTGCTCCACTTTCTACCTGCAGTTTTAACTTTCCCTGTAAATTTGCAAGTGTAAATTATTCTTCAAGGAGCACAAATAAGGTACTCTCATGTTTTAGAGTGACTACTACATAACATATAGAGTCAGTTATGCTGTAACAACGTATAATTTCCAAAAAGCACATTACTGAGCAAAATCAACCAATAAAAACTACAGGATTTTTGGAAAAAAATTGGGTTAGGGACACAATGCTCAAAAATTACACCAGTGATACATTAAAAAAAGATAAAAACCTAATAAAAACAGTAGAGAGGTTTTATAAATATTAAATGGTTAAAAATACATTCTCTTTGCACTGTATCCTGGTTCCCACTGGCTGAGCTGAAAGACAGACTTTCAATGAACTGAAACATGATTGAAGATGGAAGAGACAAGAAAGTTGGACTACCCTACCCCTCTTCAGGCCACAGCTCCTACTATACCAAAAGATGTTCAATAATTACAATATTTTACAAGTAATGTTGAAAATGTTCTTTAATATAGCAATCACATTTGAACAAATACACTTTTTTGAAATGTGTTATAGCAGAACTGATTGTACTTAAGATGTTTATATGCAGAAAGACAAGCCAGAAGGAAGAGGTTTGGGATGGTAAATAATGATTTTGGTTTTCAATTGATTGAAATTGAGGTGCAAATGAGAAATATAATATGGAGAATATGAAGAAAACTCAAAAGAACTAATAGAAATAAAGAGAAAAACATTCAGAAAATAATTCAACTACTATGAGAACTGGAAACCATGAAAAAACATAAGATCTCTGAGTAATAGATATGGAGGAAAAGTTATTGGACCTTAATGTAGAAAGGTTATTGCAGGGTTATTGACATCCTGGAAAAGAAAGGGGGGGAAAACAGCTAACTCCCTTATTCTAGGAAATCACTCAAGGAAACTTTCTAGAAGCATAAAAAAAAAAGTGACAATTTACAAATTTAAAAAGAATCACAAGAATTTGATGAGGAAAATCATAAAATTTGAATCTGCAAAACATATTATTATGAATCTCTAAAACAGCATTGACAAATTTATAGGCTCCAATCAGAAAAATGAAATATTAAGGGAAATTAATCAGTATCACAAAATATTTCTTCAGGAAAACTAAGAATAATTTAAGAAATTAAAATGTGACAGTTAAATTTAAGAAGCATGAACAGTAAACTCAGAATTATCCAGAAAAACTAAATGTACTTTTTTAAGGAAAGAGATGAATACCTGAAAATCATCTGTTCTTTAAAATATTTACCGAAATAATATGGCCAGACATCATGGCACATACCTGGAATTCCTGCTCCTGAGGAGGCTAAGGTTAGTGGATCACTTAAACTGGGGAATTCTGAACTGATGTGGGCTAGGCCAATCAGGTGGGGAAACTAAGGAGGGGAAAACCAGCCAAAATTGGAATAAGGAAGGTCAAATCTTTCTGAGCTGATCACCAGTGGAATCTAATTTAATCAAGACAGAGAGATCCAAACTCAAAAAAAAAAAGGGAAGAAAGAAGGAAAAGATAAGACATACACACTTCAAAGAAGCCTTAGAAAAATAGCCAGAGTGAAAAGTAAAATTTTAGGCTAATATCATTAATGAATATGGGAGCAAAATAAAAATGAAATAATGATAAAGATAATTCAGCAATGAACAAGATGAAAAGATATAGAAAGACCAATAAAAAGATGTTCCAATATGTGTATGTGGGATGAATTATATATTAAATTATATATAAAAATATATATAAAAATTATATATAAAAAAAGGAAACATAGTCAATCAATTGCCAGGCACTGAACTAAGCACTGGCTGATACAAAAAGAGGCAAAAAACAGTTCTTACCCTCAAGGAAATCACAATCAAATGGAGGAGATAACAAGCAAATGAATATGTGCAAATATATACAGGAAAAATAGAAAATAATTTTAAAGAGAAGGTACTAGAATAGAGGAGTTGGGAAACTGTAGAAGATGGGATTTTGGTTGGGAATAGAAGGAAGCCAGTGGGTAAAAATTGGGAGAAGAGAATGGCAGACATGAGGACAACCAGAGAAAATTACTAGAGCAGAGAGGCGAAATGTCTTGGTTGAAGTATAGTAAGGAGGACAATTTCACTAAATCCATGAGTATATGGTAGGGATGGGGTGTAAGAAGGAGGACTAGAAAGGTAAGAGAGGAGCTACTAGGTTGTAGAGAACTTTGGATGCCAATGGGATTTTGTATTTGATACAGGAAGTGATAGGAAGCCATTGGAATTTATTGAGGGTATCAGGGAGGGTGGAGGGGGACATGGTAAGACTCACAAAGAAAATCACTTTGATGATTGAATGGAGGATGAATTGAAGAGGGAAGAGAATTGAGCAGACCCACCAGTAGAGTATTGTAATAATACTAACTTGAAGTGATGGAGGTTTGCATCAGGGTGATAGCAGCAACAGAGGAGAAAAGGAAGCATATTCAAGAGATATTGCAAAAGGTTAAATCAATAGACTTTGGTTACAGTTTGAAAATTAATGGAGAGGGGGAGAGAGTAAGGATTCAAGGATGACACTTGGGTTTTGAACCATAGGGCCTGAGAAGACACTGTTTCCCTCAATAGCAATAGGCTAGATAAGAACTGATGGGATTTTGGGGAAAGAAAATGAGCTCCATTTTAGCCATCTGAAGTTTAAGTAAAGCTCATCTAATGTAAAATAATGGAAAGAGGGCCAGTATGATAGTCAAAGAATCTGGGTTCTATAAAAATAAATAATGTGGGGGCAGCTGGGTGGCTCAGTGGATGGAGAGCCAGGCCTAGAGATGGGAGGTCCTAGGTTCAAATGTGGCCTCAGACACTTCCCAGCTGTGTGACCCTGGGCAAGTCACTTGACCCCCATTGCCTAGCCCTTACCACTCTTCTGCCTTGTAGCCAATACACAGTATTGACTCCAAGATGGAAGGTAAGGGTTTTTAAAAACAAACAAACAAACAAACAAATAAATAAATTATGACAAGCTACATAAGATAAAATATTTAGATGGAAAAACTATTCCACTATAGGTTCAACACTTTTCAAAACTGTTTAATTTGCCAATCAGATTCAAACTGTTCGGATACTTTCTGATACTTTTGAGAGAGGTAATCAAAAGTATCCTCAGTTTTGAAGTGAAGTTCAAATGTGAACTTCCCTTCAGGGGCAGGCACAAGGACGCTAAAGAGATTCTTATTATAAACATAAAATATTTGTTGAAATATATAAGGATAAATAAATTATTTCTAATCCTAAGGAATTCTAAATCCACCCAAATAAGCTCCCTGGTTCCACAAGGAACCCTTCTCCTATGTTTCACAGGCTACACTTCTCTCTCATCTGACTACCCAAATTTATACCATCTAAATAAAAACGACCTCAATTATCCTTATAAATCTTAACTTTGCCTTCAAATTATAAAATATTAAAGGCTAGCTGGTTGAGTCTCAACAAGAATCAAGTTAGGACTCTGAATTTCAGAGTCCAAACCAAAGACCAGATCTTTCTTTGGTCTTAGATATATAAACCAATCTATAAAAACCACAACAGATATTCAATAGTGTTTCCCAATTTGGGAAAAGAAAACACTAAGCTCCTTCAGATCTTACCCTCAGACAGAAAGAGAGGCAAAGATGTTATCTCCTCTAGCCCTGAGAGAGAGAGTCTCTGAAAGTGTGTCTTTGTCAACTGCCAGAGACAAACAACCAACTGTCATAGAGAGTAATTGACACAGAAAAATGGTTATAACTATCAGCAGTTGAAATTAACATGCTCTCTCAACTCTGCTTCAAACTCTAGTTCTTTTCTCATGCCAGCTACTTTATTTCTTATCTCTAAACTAATAAAACAATACTTATTTTCTAATATCATTCTTACAGTTCAAGTCTTCTTAAGAATCTATGACTAGGTAGAATATTAGAGTCTCAAATGTATAAGCATAGTAGATTTAAGAAAGGCCTTAAATGTTTAGATGAATCAATTAGGCTTCTATCTCAGGATATAATTGAGATTAATAGCTTAAGTGCCAATGCTAGAATATGCAAGAAAGTATTAGGTGATACCAATAATTTTTGGAATGTGAACAAATAAAAATCATGCTTTGTTTTCATAATGGCTTGTTTAGAGCTCAGATCTGTAATTTCAGACCTTTATTTCCTCCTGGGTATTATTTATTACTGATATCATGATTTTTTAACACCATAAGTGTATCTTTGACTTGTTTTCCCTTTCTCTTAAATATTCTCCTCTTGATTTGTAAATTTAGGGCAAGCTTTGCAGTCTGAGATGACTACTTTGAGTTTTCCAGAAGCCACACAGTTGGGGTACATACCTCCCCTAACCCCTTCCGGACTTTTGGTTGGTATGGAGAATCCATGTTGTTCAACCACCCTATGAGCAATTAATATAACTGATAAATATATATTTCTCATAGATCTCACCCCTAAACAAAACATGGTGACTCAATGTTTGTGCTTTGGCACTTACCAATTGTATGACCTTGGCAAATCATTTAACATCCAAGGACTTCAGTTATCTTGTCCCATATACAGCATTGGAGGTTAGACTACAATAGCCTCTGAGGCCCCTTCTAGTTTTCTAGCTTTAGGGTCTTGTATGTATGTATAATTATACATTCTTGGATTAGAATTCCTTTGATAAAATAGTGTCCATTTTTTTTTTAATATAAGAGGTGTAAGGGGGAAAAGAGGTTATTTATTAAAAAGGTTGGACTGGATTATTTAAGAGTGTGGTTGCCAGGGATTTAATTTATTCCAAAGAGATTTATTTACCATTTATTTACAAAATGTAGAAAGAGTGAAGTAAGAAAATCAGAGAGAGGATAGGGTAAGCTATCTAGCTTAAGCACTAAGTAATTTACTAGTGGCCCTGGCCAGGGAGAGTTAGTTCTTAGGCCTCAGCAAAGCTGAGGGCTTAGGGAAGTCTCTTTAGAAAAATCCAGCAGTTCAGAGTCAGCTTTTCACTCACCATGTGTCAGTTCAAAGGAAGAGATTTTAGAACAGCCTCTCCAGGAAACAGGGTCTCAGGTCCAGTCAGCACATTCTTCACCAACCTCCACTTCAAAGAATGAAGGACTGCCAATAGCTCTCCATTCAGGAAGTTGTAACTCCCTTTTAAAGACACTTTCTCTTGAGTCATTTCCTGTGTCTTCCTCTAATTGTACATCTACCAATCACAGTTGAAGTCCTGCTTTAGGACTGCCCAGGAAGCAGTCAGTCAATTCTGATTCTTCCCCCACTACTGCACATGTATGTCACAGACCTCCCCCACTCAAGTGTGAATGGAGTGTTTATCCTTTTGGTGATTAAATCTAAAAATAGGCAGGGGTTACAATTTAATCTTCACAATCAGGGGAAAGTTAATTATTTTCATTTTCACAATCATGAGAGAGTTAAATTTAATATTCACAGAGGTCCTGGGTTCAAATCTAATCTATTTCCTAGCTGTGTGATCCTGGGCAAGTCATTTACTCCCATTGCTTAGCCCTTACCATTTTTCAGCCTTAGAACCAATACATAGCATTGATTCTAAGATGGTAAGTAAGGGTTTTAAATAGTATATATGCTAGAAAAATCCTTAATTTTCTTACTATAGGAAGACTTTCTCCATCTCCCTAAATTCTAGTGCCCTTTCTGTATTATCTCCAGTTTGTCCTATATATAGCTTGTTTGTATATAATTGTTTGCATGTTGTTTTCCTGATTAGGTGGTAAACTCCTTGAGATTAGAGAAAATCTTATATCTTTCTTTCTTTAAAAAAAAATTACCTTCTGTCTTGGAATTTATACTAATTATTGGTTCCAAAGCAGAAGAGCAATCAGGACTAGGAAATTAGGGTTAAATGACTTGCTCAGGATCACACCACTAGGAAGTGTCCAAGGTCACATTTGAACTCAGGACCTCTTATCTCTAGGCCTTGCTCTATGAGTCATGTAGTTGCCCCTCTTGTGCCTTTCTTATGCTAGTGTTCAGCAGAGTCCTTGGCATATACCAGGTGCTTAAATATTTGTTGACTGACTGATCTAATAAGGTAAGAAATATATACATACATATGTGTGTGTGTATATGTGTGTATGTATTTGAAGCCTCAAACTGATACCAAAATGGAAAAGTATTAACATTTTCACTAAAAAAAACAATAATAAAGTGGGCTGTACCAATTTATCTCTTAATATTAGTCACTTTCTTCAAAATGTTAGCTATTGTAAAAAGGCACAGAAAAGAAACTGAAGGGATAAGGAAGTAGAGTAATATAAGCCTATAAAGGAGATAGGTAAAGAAAGAGTGATGAGGCAGAATAAGTTCCTTCTACCTATAGGTCTTAAGAATCTATCCTAGACTATGATCCTATGTCAGTCAATGTAGATTTTATATTTTCAGAAAAGAAAAAGGAACAGATGATTTCAAGGAAGGTGTTGTCCATAGCCTGGGGACAGTTTCTATAGGCAAGTCAAAGAACTAAAAGGCCATGAATTTAATGATTAGGAAGTCACCACTGACTTTCTGTTTTAGTAGATTGATGTGTTCAGAAGTTGAATTCATCATAACAAGAAATAATATGAGATTATAACATCAAATGAGATATTTGTAAAGTGCTTTGAAAACTTTTATTTAAAGTACTAAATATATATGTTGTTGTTGTTGTTGTTGTTATTAAGTAGTAAAATAAAATACCAATACAGATTCTTTGCTGTTGGGAAAAATTCTTTGAAACATGACTTTCCGTGGGGTTGTAGGGTTGTCTATTGCCAAAGAAGAGTTTTTCCTTTGGGCAAAGGCCTATGATGACTGGTTGAATTCAGTACCAATCCAATCCCAATACTTCATAGAATTAGATAAAGTAATAATAAAATCCTTATGGAGAAACAGATAGGCAAGAGGATTAATGTCCCACCAGATTTCAAAATGTATTATAAAACTGCCTAGTACTAAAAAAGAAAAAAAGAGATCAGTGAAATAGAATAAAGAACTCACCCAAAGAACCAGATGTTTGTAAGTGGTTACTACTTCATAAATCAATGCCTAAAAAACACTGGGGAAGGAAATCATTAAATCAAAACTTTTGGAGAAATATTGTTAGCTACATGGCGAAAAAAGGATTTGGGTAGAGTCCGTATACTACCCACTTCAAGGAGGTCTAACTAAATCAATGATCTAAATGTTTAAAGAATTATTTTAAAACAGGAAGAAACTGGACTAATATACTTATTTCAGTGGGAGGAAGAAAATATTTATTAAGTAACTAGAAAGAAACCCTAGAGACAAAAGCATAGGGCTTAATTATTCAAAGATAAAAGGATTTTAAATGACAAAAATAAATGTCTGAAATAAAAATAAATATTTTTTTTAGAAAAATATTACACCTAAAAGGTAAGATTAAAGAAAGATTAATGTCAAATGTAGATTTTAATGCCAAAGAGAGGAATTTGAATTTGATCATGGAAAAATCACTTTGGTTTCTATGAGGAAAATGCAAAGAAAGGATAGATCAATTAGAAGTCAATTGCAATAATCTAGGTAAGTGGTCATAGGTCCACCAAATAGAATAATAATTGGATGAGCAGAGAAAGGGACAATGCAAGAGATGGTAGGAAGATAGTATCAACAAGGTTACAACTATATATGCTATATAGATAGAATTGATGAATTGTTGTCCTTTATACTTGAAGAGGACCAGAATAATATCATGGGATCATGTCTTTTGACTCAAGCATAAATTAGATTTAAATAAGGCAGACCTGCATAAAATCTTCAGCATTACTTTCTCTTTTCTTCTTAAACCCATACCTTCTTTCTTGGAATCAATACCAAGTATCAGTTCCAAGGCAGAAGAGAGGTAAGAGCTAGGAAGCAGAGTTTAAGCAACTTGCCCCAGGTCACATAGCTAAATGTCTGAGGTAAGATTTGAACCTAGGACCTCCTGTTTCTAGGACTGGCACTCTGTCCACTGAGCCACCTAGCTGCCCTGGCCTTACTTTTTCTTCCAGAGTCATCGATGTAGAGGGCAAGACAAAAGTCAAGACAACTGGTGATGGCTCTTCTTCAAGCACACTCTGATCTCTCCACAGTACCTGCTTAAGCCACCTTTGTGACTGACTAATGGACTAAATTGTTCTCATCCACCTCTTTGATCAGGGGAAGTCTTCACCTGCCTGGGGTAGATCTCCCTTACCTCACCAGTGGGGCAAAGATGCAGATGTGGCCTCTGCACTGGCTTCTTAGAGCCACAGGAGGGGGGGGAGGAGGTGCCCCCAAAGGTGGGTGAGCAGCCCTGAAAAGGGTTCAGCAAGCCCTTGTGCCAGAGGTGCTGGGCTTCTCTGAACATCCCATGTACCTCATAGATACAGTATATAGAATGCAACTATGTGTACATGTCTATGTAAATGTTTGTATATGTATATATCTTTTTTATTTTCTCAAAATGTATGCATCATTTGTTACCTGCTATATTTTATTAGTTTCTTTCTTAACCAAACTGAAATTAGTTAAATTTTAGTCTTTGTTGGTGGTTTATTATTATTTGGTTCAATAATTGATTAACATTTGTTTTGAATTTTGAAAATGAAATACTAGCTTACAAAATATGCAGAATGTTTCTGTGACTATTCCTATTACAATGCCAGATTCTTTCACCTACAAAATTCTGCTGTAGTGGCAATCTTTCTACTGTCAGTCAACCATTCCTGTTTTTGGAACCATCAGCATCATTACCAGAGATGCCCCATGATGCTTGAACTGCTTTTAGAAATCATTTCTATTGCCAGAGTTATCAGGAGATCCCTTACAGTCCATCAGCTGTTTCTTTTGGCTTCATTTCAGTCTACAAGACCTTACTCTATTTAAAGAATGGCAGGCAACAAAAAACAGCTGACTGGTAGCACAAACTCCAGTCTTTAGGCCTTTAAATAGAGTAAGGCACTGTAAGGAGGAACAGGTTCCCTGGAACATGTCTCTCATCACAAAAAATGAGTTTGCAAGTTCTATTTTCCAGGGATTTTTATGGTGCTTAGATGGGCTAGATTTAAAGGCCTATTTTTGAGTGTGTGTGTGTTTTTAATAAGCTCTCCAGGCTTTATTTTAAGCAGAGATAAGGAGGACTACCCATCCAAAGGGAAGGAGACAAAGACAGGGATGAAATGGAAGATTATTTTGTGGGAGTGACTCCAACAACTGAGATAAGAGAGACATCTCTGTAATTATATGTAAATTAATATGAAAATGTAACATTTCTTTAAAATTGTTAGGAATATATTTACTATGAAAAGTCAAATATAGTCATTCTTCCTCATCTTTAAGGGGTACTTTAGTAAAGAATCCTTATGTCACCAAAATACTCTTAAACGTTGTTGCTAAACTTCTTACAAGCTTTGTATGCCTTCTGGAAAGTCCCTGCATCTCTTCCTTTTCCCACTGGTGAGTTTCTTCCAGAACCTGTGTTTTGAGGAAGGACCCAAATTAGGCATCATTCATTTTTCACCTTGCCCAGACCTGGCTATTTTCAGCTGACTTTTATGTATTCTTTTCTTTCCTTCAAATAGAAGCTTCCTGAAGGCAGGGACTGTCTTTTTGATTGTATCTTCAGAGCTGAACACAGTGCTAGGTAGTCAGTAATTGTTGGCTAAATGTGCAAAAACTTGAGAGAAACCTACAATCATTTTGCTTATTGCTCAGGTTAGCTAGAAACTATTCAATTTAGAAATAGGAAGTTTCTAGATATTGAATTTCTTTCCCCACTTTCAGGTACCAGATTTCTAAGTCCTCATCCAGGTAAAGGATCTGGAATCAAGACAAGGCCTGTCTAAACACAAGCCTAGAAAGGCAAGAATGTGGCTTGGCTAGGGGAAAATAAAGACTGTAGTGTCAGAGTTTACTTTTATCTTTTCTACCCTTCCCCCCTTCTTCTTTCCCTTTCTTTCCCTTACTTGGGAGAGTAGAAGGAATTTGAGGATTTTAAAATGGAGGGACCCCAGGCCTCTTTTTGTCTCCTTAGTGCTTAGCACAGTTTACCTGAAACATAGTAGGCACTTAATAAGTATTTACTGATTGATTAGTTGAGAAGACAGGTTCTATGACAGATAGTGCTTAAATATGATGTAGCTATTAAATTGGTAGGACTGCCCACCCTAAGATACTATGAGATCATCAGTGGAGAACAAGCCCCAGTGAGCAAGAAATTCTATTCCAAAGGACAGACTGGAGGATGAAGGCACCTTTTAGGAAGAAATACTCTAAAGAATTTGGTACTTAAAAAATCAAGCCATTCCCCAATTGATAAATAGGCAAGGGACATGAATAGGCAATTTTCAGATAAATCAAAACTACTAGTAAGCACATGAAAAAGTGTTCTACATCTCTTATAATCAGAGAGATGCAAATCAAAACAACTCTGAGGTACCACCTCACACCTAGCAGATTGACTAACATGACAGCAAAGGAAAGTAATAAATGCTGGAGGGGATGTGGCAAAGTTGGGACATTAATTCATTGCTGGTGGAGTTGTGAATTGATCCAACCATTCTGGATGGCAATTCGAAACTATTCCCAAAGGGAGCTAAAAGACTGCCTACCTTCCATCCAGCCATACCACT
This sequence comes from Monodelphis domestica, assembly GCF_027887165.1. Taxonomy (NCBI): domain Eukaryota; kingdom Metazoa; phylum Chordata; class Mammalia; order Didelphimorphia; family Didelphidae; genus Monodelphis; species Monodelphis domestica. Next base: position 174,054,901 of record NC_077229.1, on the reverse strand, counting down.
GCTGAGTTTATACCCCAAAGACATAATAAGGAAAAATACTTGTACCAAAATATTCATAGCTGAGCTTTTTGTGGTGGCAAAAAAAAAATCGGAAAATGAGGGGATGGAATCCTATTGTGCTAAAAAGAATAATGACCTGGAGGAATTCCATGTGAATTGGAACAACCTCCAGGAATTGATGCAGAGTGAAAGGAGCAGAACCAGAACATTGTACACAGACTGATACACTGTGGTACAATCGAATGTAATGGACTTCTTGATTAGTGGCAATGCAGTGATCCTGAACAACTTGGAAGGATCTATGAGAAAAAACACTATTCACATTCAGAGGAAAAACTGTGGGAGCAGAAACATAGAAGAAAAACAACTGATTGATCACATGGGTTGATGGAGGTATGATTGGGGATGTAGACTCTAAACGATTACTCTAGTGCAAATGTCAATAATATGGAAATAGGTCTTAATCAATGATAAATGTAAAACCCAGTGGAATTGCATGTTGGTTATGGGACGGGGCTTGGGAGAGGGGAAGAAAAGAACATGAATCTTGTAATCATGGAAAAATATTCTAAATTAATTAAATAAAAATTTTCCAAAACTTGGAAAAAATAAAAATTTTTAAAAAATTAAAATAAAAAAAATTTTTTTAAGAATTTGGTACTTAGAAAAAGATTCCCTCTGAGGAGAGGAAAAGCCTCTTCTAACTAAGGCTTTGAGAAATAGACCACTCCTTGAGAAAAACAAAACAAATTGAAAACTAGAATCAAATGGCTCTCTGTGTTTATTGCTTTTTCTAAAGGAGCCTCCTGGCTGTAAGATAAAAGAACTTGGCAGAAGCCACTCTCAACACGTACAAGAGAGCATTTGGGCCAGGACTCCAGTAGAAGCCAGAAGATACAAGAAAGAGAGGAGATATAGAACCCCTTGACAGTGACCAGTCTTGACCCCAGGCCTAGCAGAGCAGGGAGTAGTGGAGATTGTAGTAGGCCTGTGGCCAGCAGGACACATGACTGCCAGAGTGGAAGTGGCATGATGATATCACCAGAAGACATTAGGACCCTGTAGTATCTGAATGAGGAATTGTCCCTCTGGACACCTGCTGGGTCATTAATTCATCTTCCCTGGGTGTGTGCCTTTCCATTCATATTCTCTGCATGGGTCTCCTCAGCTTACCGATGCCACATATATATATATATTTGTGGAAAGTGTACCCCAGGTTTATGGGGCAAATGTTTTGTCGTTAAAAGACACCCTGTGGCATAATAGATAAGTCAGGAAGGCTTGGGTTGAAGTTGTGTCTGACATATATTAGCTGTCTGTCCCTGGGCAAATTACATAACCTCTAAGTGCTCCAAACAGTTCTCTAAAAGCATGTTAAAGAGGAGGCAACTAAAATTGTGGGAAAAGATTCCTCACCAAGGAGTTCTCTATGCCAATGAAATCACAAATCCTAGGTAGCACAGTGCTACCTAGAGCAAGACTTATAATCAGTAGAACCCAAGTTCAAATCCTGCCTCAGACAGTGTGACACTGGGCAAATTATATAACTTCTCTGTGCCTTAGATTCCTCATCTGTAAAAGAGTGGATAATATTATTACCTACTTTTCAGGGATGTTGTGAAGGTCAAATGAGTAGTCAACACAGGTAAAGTGCTTTGCAACCCTTAAAGCACTATCCATATAAATGCTAGCTATTGTTATTACCATTGTGAAATTGGTGTTTTATTAAATGCCATTGCTTTGAACTAATTGCATTCTCTGGCTGGCTTCTGAAGGTTAACACATGAGTAGGGGCTTATGAGATGATTTTGAGTGGTTGTAAATCTAGAGACCCTCGTACTCATGGTAGTTTTTGTTTGAGGGCCCATTCTCCAAGTAAGCTTTAACTCCTAGTACTATATCTATATATGGCTTTTCCAGAGGAATTTTTGCGAAGTATATTTTGAAACTAATTTCATCCATATAAATGCTCCTTCCAACAATATAGACCATGACCCCTCTATACCTTCTCATTATATATAATTCTTCTCAACGTCTTCCACTAAATTCTCCAAAAAGAACCTACACACTGTGCAAGAGACCTTCCTCTGTTTTTTTTTTGTTTGTTTGTTTTGATTTGGGTTTTGACATTTCACAGGAACCAAGATAGCATTCTGGCTGTCTGTCTCTGTTCTCACTTTTCCTGCATATCCAGTCCACCTCCTTTTCCAATTCTAAATTGTTCTGATGATATCTTTGATACTACTTCTTGCCCATGAGTCATGGGCAACAGATTATTTTTTTCCTACCATGAGTCTTTCCATTTCCATTTTGATTATCCCAAGACTGTGGGTTTCCATAATATAACACTATATAATATGACCAGTTAAATGCTTCAAAGCTTCACTAGATCTTTGATGCAATCATCATGGACTGGTGCAGATGATGGCATATTCGCACCATCTCAATCTGCAAGATCCTGGTTTTGTACATGTATATCTGTAAAACCAGCACAAAGGACCCACAAAATATACTGGTGCCCTTCTTCTGGTTCTGTTAATATTGTGAGAATGCCACAGTAGCATTATAGCTTTCCATCTGTTATCTTTTACTCTTATTGCATGATAGGACCTCTTTTTCTAAGCATGCCCCCATGGTAGTTGTGTTTTTTTTTTTTAAATAACACCAGTTTATAACTACCTTGGACTTTTCCATTACTCTTTAGGTCACAAGCAATTGTGATTCTTCTAATATAGTGTTCTATAATTTGTAGCATCACTGGATCCTACAAATTTGGATTGAAAACAATGTTATGAAACAAACAAGATTAGGATGATCAACTTGAAATTATTGGAAGTATTGTTCAATCAATTCATGCTATACAAAGATTGCTTAAAGGAACTGAGGAGAATAAATGGCTCAAGAAGGCCATGACAGTTGTCTTTAAGTATTTGTAAGATTCTCCTGTAGAAGAGGGATTACACTTGTTCTGCTTGGCCCAAGAGGATAGAACTAGAATGGAAGTTGCAAAAGGCAAATTTAGGCTTGATGTAAAGGAAATTTTCCTAACAATTAGAGATATGAAAAATGGGATAGTTTGTAGTTTCCAGTCACTGCAGCTCTTCAAGAAAAGGCTGGATGACTATTTATTGGGTATATTGTCATGGTGATTATATTTTGGAGATGATTGTACTAGATAGCTACTAAATTCTCTCCCAATTCTGACATTTTGTGATTCTATGAGTTATAATATAAATTTGTTTTACATGGAAAAAAAGAAAATATAGTGTTGCTAATTCATGAAGTCCTTCTGCATCATTCTGTCTTAGGAACCAAGATTGGTTCAAGGCTGCCTCCACTGTTCATCTCCTCTCTCCTGGGGTCTGCATGCTGCACCATCCCTTCAGCATCTTCTGGATCTGCATGGATCCATGCTTTGCCCCTCAGCATAGCACTAGCAGTTTGCTTAACTCCCTCACCCTGGCCTATGCTCAACTTCATTTCTGCCCTCTTTTAAGCACAGTGCTCTATCTCTGTTTGTTGGTTAGTTTCTCTTACATGGTATCCAAAACTACTTACTGCCCTAGAAGACCTTCATCAAACCCAGAGGATCTCTCTTAGAGTCTCCTATCTATCAGTCCTCTGGTGCCACTCCCTTCAATATTCTTCACAGTGACCTGGAGAAAATCCACCTTTTCCTCTGAGTTCTGGGATTTACTTTTATAAAGGGAATGCCAAAATACATGTGGCTTAGCATCACATGTAATATATGACCTCATGGACAAGCCTTGTCTTATAAAGACTAGCAACAGTTAAATAATTGTTTATAGACAGTCTGTAACTTTTGACCATGGTAGCTTATGAAACAGAGACCTATAATTTTTACAATGTAAAGGGAACTTGAAAGTTATCTGTTTCAACTCCCTTACTTTACAGATGAGGAAATAGTCCTAAAGAGGTCAAATGACTTGCCTGGAGTTACACAGCTAATTAGTGGAAAATTTTTTTTCTGAAACCAAGAGCTTCTGACGCTATCCTATTTTTTAATTGTTCTATAAGGCGTATCTAATATAAAGACTTTTATGAGGAACTGATGAGTAAACCCATTGAAAGCCTGTGAAAAAGATATATAGGCAAAGAAACCTCTGCCTGGGCTTTTAGGTCTTTTTTATTTTCTTGGTAAGATAAAGAGACATCATTAAAGATAAGCTTGGCTTATAAAATGTAGTTCTCCAGTATAGCTATATCCAAAAGGTCTGCCATTTTCCATCTCTACTACTGAAACTAAATTTAAAAGACATAATATGTGCCATTAAAGATCAAATTATTAAAAATGTAGTGTTATAATAAATTCAAAGTAAAATTTCATCATGCATATACTAGAGTCCTTAGAAGCAAAAATATTTAATAAATTAACTGACTTCCAAAGCTGTGACAATAAGAATTGTTTTCAACTCTTAGAAAAAAATATTTAAATTTTTTCCCTGCTATAAAATTTATGATGAATGACCTCAGAAAGATATCCAAATTATTTTATAAAATTTTATTCTCCATAGGAAAAGTTATAAATCTATTCTTCTCTTTTCAATCCTGAAATTGTACCCTCAGTTCCAATACCTAGAGTTCTTTAAGGTAAGATCTACCTCTCCCTTGATTTCTTATTTTCTTATTTCCTCCAGGAGCCTTTTTCAAGAAATATTCTCTCTGAACATGGATCATAATATGTCAGAAAATTATTATTTAAAATTTTATTGCCACATAAATAAAAATAATTTTTAAAGAAATTTTTTCTCTGTATCTGTCTCATCTTTAATTATTTCTTTTCCATTCATCCCTTACTATATTGCTATAAATATGTCCAGGTTTTTCCAATCCCTAAAAAACTCTTCTTTAACCTTTCTGTCCCATCAAACTATCATTCCATATCTTTTTTCTTTCAGAGTCCGGCTTCTTGAAAAAGTTTTCATTTAATGTTTCCATTTCCTTACTTCTCTCTCTTTAACTCCTTTCACTCTAGATCCTACCCACCACCATCCTAGTAAAACTTCTCTTTCAAAGATCTTCTAATCAACAAATCCAATGCCTCCTTTCTGGGACCTCATCGAAGCATTTGTGCCTCCATCCCTTCCTTCTGGTTCTTGTCTTTTAGCTTCAACCAGAGATCACATTATTCTGGTTCTCCAACCTCTTTTTACTTAACTTCTTTCTCTTTCCCAGGTCTTTCATTTTCTTAGGCACTTAAATCCTTGATTCCTTTCTTCCTTCTCAGTTTTTTGAAGTAGGTATTCTACAAGGTTCTGCCTTTGATCCTTTTTTTTCTTCTCTATACCCTCTCCTCTAGAGGCAACCATGGTAGAGAAGATAAAAGTAGTGGGTTCACAGTTGGAAAGACCTGGGTTCAAATCCTATTTCTGACATCTCACTATCTACATAGTAGATAGAGGTGCTATCTTTGACAAAGACCATCTTTTCTTTATACTAATTTTGAATGGGCTGATCCAGAGAAAGCCCCTCAAACTCACAAAGATGTCTAGAGGAATATAGGCCTCAGAGCTGGAAGAAATATTAACAATGATCTAGTTATCTAATGACAGAATTTGAGAGATGGAAAGGCTCTTTAGGGACCCTCTAGTCTAGCCCTTACACAAAAGAAATCTTCAGTATAATATACCCAACAAAGGGTCATCCTGACTGTACTAAGGACCTCCAAGGACAGAGAATGCACCATTTCTCAACACAACCCCTTCCACTTTGGAGCATCTCTAATTGTTAGAAGTTTTTCCTGACATCAAAGCCTAAACTGTCCTCTTTGCAACTTTTACCCATTGCTCTTAGTTCAGCCCTTTGGGGGACAAGAAGAGTTTCCCTGTGATAACTCTTCAGATACTCGTCCACTTAACATACTTTTCAGGCAAGGAGACAGGCCCAGATTATTCAGTAGATAAGTCCAAAGTCACATGAGTAGATAGCAGAACCTGATACAACCCTCCCAATAGGGACATAGTTCTTGAGCTGCCTGGGATATCAGAGGCCATCTAGTCCAAGCCCTTCATTTTGTGGTTGAGGAAACTGAATCCCAGGAAAGTTAAGTGGCTGGCTGAAAGTCACAAAGTAGTAAACATCAGATCTGAACGTAGGTCCTTTGACCTACAGAATGACTATTATTTTCAGGGTATCATAATGCCTATCAGTTGAGGGAGTGATCCCAGATATTTCAGGAAAGGAGTTCTCTAGGGGATATGGAATTCTGGCTATGTCTCTGGTAAGAACCTCCCTCAGCAAGACTGAAAAAAGGGGAACAGCATCAGAAGAGTTTCTGATGTTGGTATTTATAGGCCCAGACTGACAGGTGTGGCAGCTAATGAGAACCTGCTCTAGCAACTCTCTAGCTGGGTTCCTCCAAACCCTTCTCCATACTTGCAGGCTCTGATGCCTGCAATGATGTGGTAATTAACTGACTGTAAAGTTAGATTTTGTTATTATAGGACATCTGTGTCCAAAAACCACAAAGTATTTCCTTTTTTTTTTCCAGTTGCAATAGTTCATATAGGTGTCATGAGGTTAGTGCAGGAGATATTCTGAGGCTGGAGGAGCTTCAAATACCCAAATAACATCAGACACATGGCCGGTTACTTCTCTGAAGTCTGGTACAAACTCTGTTCCAGAATCATAGACTCAAATAGCAGCTGTTTCTAATGCCAAATAATAGCAGCCAAAGTAAAACATTAACTACTGCTCTCATCAACCAAGACAATTCCACCAGTGCCAGCTCCTTGCTGATCTCTTGCTGAAGCCTCCTCTCTGATCTCTGGCATTCCCAGGGGTTTGGGGCTACTGTGCTGACAATCCAGCAGGGTGATAAGAGAAAGTAGGAGGCAGGTTGATTCCAGAATTGTCTAGGTAGGGAGTTATAATGATGAAACACAAGGTAGCTTTGTAGAATTCATGAGTGGATTTCTCCACACAACCAATGATATGGACATTAACCCATCATGCTAAACAACCAACCTTTGAGGTAACAAAGATTTCATATGAAAGTGCTAAAGCAAATGGCAAAGACAGAAACTTCTACAAATAATAATGGCAAATAGGAGAGGTGACACAGAACTAGGGACAGACAAATATTGTCCTGATTTTTTTAAAATGGAAGAATGTAGAGTCTCTTCATAATTACATGAGCTTTGACTTCAATTTCTAGTTAAATTCTAGAAGTGGTTATTGTATTGAGCAAATGTTAACAAAATCTTTCAATATTTCCTTGTACACAGAAGAGAGAGATGGGCTGGATGATAGTACAGGTAGATATAGTTAATAGAATTTGTTATTTTTCTACTCAATTATCCCTTTTATTTAAAAAAATAGAATTAAAAAATAAATTTTTATTGGTATTTTTGTTTATATCATCTAACTTCCCTCCTCTGTCCCTCCTCCTCCTCCATTTCTGAGTCATCCCACATAACAAAGAATATTTTTTAAGGAAAAAAAAAGAAACAAAGAATAAAATCAGTAAAGCCAATTAACTCATTGATAAAAATATGAAAATACATGCAATGTTCCATACCCGTGGACTTCCCACCTCTGCAAAGGAGTGGGGGTAAGTGTTTAAAAATAGAAGTCTTTAATAAAGTAGATGAGCAATGCGCTTTATATGGGTCTTTAGAATTTGCAAATAGCTTCATACTTTTAAATAACAGCACAATGGAGCAGAAACAATGTTGAATTTGGGGTCAGAAGACATGGGTTCTTCCAGGTAATCCTACCTCAGACATAATATCACTGGTTAAAACCTTGCAGGTCATCTAGTTCAATAACAATTGTCCCCATTTTATAGATAAGGAAAGTGAGACCCAGAGAAGTTACTTGATTTGCCCCAGATCACACAAAAAAGTAGCATTGCTTTGAATTAAATTCATTTCCTTTAGATATCAAATCTTTCCAGTGTACCCCCAATAATTTTTCCCTAGACATGTGACCACAATCTTAATTACTTCTAATCTGTTTCTTCATTTGTAAAATAGGGACAATACTTATCTATCTCATTTGGTTGATGTGAGGAAAGTACTTTTCTGGCTTTAAATAGCTATGTAAATGTGAGATGCTAGAGGATAGGAGGAAGCTTCATGGAATAGATGGCAATTCAGTTGGGCTTTTAGTTTTAAAAGGTGGAAAGACTGAGAAATTCAGTCTATGCTTTCCTTTCACTCTCTAAAAAACATCTTGCAAAAATTCCACTAATGAATGGATCTTTCCAACTGAAACTGCTTTCTCCAAAGTTACTGAGGATCTTTTTTCTCTAAATCTAAGTAGCTTTTTCTTCATCCTCATTCTTCTTGGTTTTCATGTCATTGATCTTTCTTAGTTATCCTACCTCCCTAATCATTCTTTCTCATTTTCTTCTGATAGATTATCATTCATTGAATGCCCTCTAACTGTAAATGTATCCCAATGTTCTGTCTTTGGTCACCTCATCTTTTCTCAAAAAATAGTTGGTATAGTCAATAGAGTGCTGGGACTGGAGTCAAAAGGAATTGAATTCAAATGCCCTTTTAGCTATGAGACCCTGGGCAAGTCACTTGATCTTTGTTTGTCTTAATTTCCTCAAATGTAAAAATGAGGATAATAATAATTCCTAGGCTTGTTGTGAGGCTCAAACTAGTTAGTTTTTATAAGGAATTTAACATAGTTTCTGCAGAGAAGGCACTTTATAAATGTGTGTTCCCTTCTCTTTGATATATTCTCTCCTTTGGTAGGTAGGTAATATATCAAGTGTTGGATTTAGAGTCAGGAAGACCCAACTTCAAATTCTATCTCAAATTCTGTAGGGCCTCAATAACTCACTTAATTACTCTGTGCCTTAGTATCCTCATATGAAAAACGGGGATAATAATTGTATCTACATTACAGGGCTGTTGTGAGGATCAAATGAGATAAAATGTTGCCTCATTGCTTTGCAAACATTAAAGGGCTACATAAATGCTAGGAAAATGCTGATTTCATCTGTCCACATGTGTATAATTATCATTTCTACCTGGAGGACTTCTCTATATATTAAGCTCTAGTTTCTCTTCAGAGCTCTAATCACATCATCAACTGCCTATGGGATATTTTGAGCTGTATATATTATATGCATCTCAAATTCTACATATCCAAAATACAATTCATCTTTTCTCCAAAGCTTATCTGTCTTCCCAAAGCATCTATTTCCTTTCAGAGCATCACTATATAACTTCCATTTGCCCATATTTACAACCTCGAGGTTATCCTACACTATTCACTCTTACCCCACATACAAAATTAATTCCCAACTCTCCTTATTTCTCTTTCCACAATATCTCTCACAATATTAGAGAAGTCTCTTCTCTAATCATATAACCACTACCCCAATTCAGGTCCTAATAACCTCTCAGCTAGGTGGTGCAGTGGATAGAATGCTAGGCTTGGACTTAGGAAGTCCTATTTGAGTTCAAATATGTCCTCAGACACTTATTAGCTGTGTGATCCTAGCTATGTCACTTTGCTTCTGTTTGTCTCAGTTTCTTCAACTGTAAAATGGGGATATTAACAGCACCTACCTCCCAGAATTATTGTGGTGATCAAATTCATAAAGTGCCTTGAAAAAGAACTTATGCTCAAATTTGTCTTTGCCACTACCTATATGGCAATGGGCAAGTGATTTTAAGCTCCTTAGGTTTTGGTTTCCTTAACTGTAAAAGATGGTGGTTGGATTCAGTGGCTCCTCAGGTTCCTTTTGGCTCTAGATCTAAGAACCTATGGATTGTACATTTGGAACATTTTTTTTCAGAGCAGATCCTTTATAATTTGTTGTCCTTAATTTATAAGCCTAGCTGAAACTCTATTTTGTTTTTTTATATTTTTTATCTTCATCCTACTTCCTTCCATTTATTAACCACAACATCTATCAGAACATTTCTGTGAAGTAGGTCAATATATCCTTAAACACTTGCTACTCAATGTTCATTAATATTATCCCTATTTTTCAAGTCTAAAATCAACTTTCACTTAATCCAGAAAGCATGTGGCATGGAGTTAAATAATAGGCCTGCTTTCAAACCCTGATAGGGACAGTCTAGGTTTCTGAATCCAAGAGTGCTGGGAATAGTGTTATTAAAATAAAGACATTAAAAAAGAGGTACTAACATCTTCACTTTCCGCATGTATTGTTTCCCCCATTAGAATGTTGGCTCCTAGAGCAAGGACTGTCTTTTCGATTTGTTTCCCCTTACCCCAACTCCCTTCCCAGAACATTGCTTTGTATACAATAAGTGATTATTAATATTCATTCATTCATTGCTTTCATGCTGATGAGAATGTTGAAAATATTTTAGAAATAGCAAGTAGGGATAGAACTGATAGGGTAATTCATTTCTCTCTCAATACTTTCTCTGTTATAGTTAATAAAGAAAATCTTTTGAAATTCATTTTATAGAAGAGTTTCTGGGAAGGAGATCTGTAATTTCACCTACTTTCCTTTCAATGATCTTTTCCTGCATTATATTCCCTCTTTAAATCCAAAGTAAGTTCCTTGAGGGCAGGGACTTGGGTTTTTTATAAAAATTTGTGTCCACAACACTAAGCACAGAGTCTAGCACTTAGAAAGCACTTAATGTTTACTATTGACCTATTGTTCAAATTTAAGCTTTTAAATGTTGCCTGGATGTACTGCAACGCTAGTATGTAGAGGCAGAATTTTAACAGAGGTCTTTTTGATTCTGAAATTGCCTCTCTATATTGGTTATGTATCACAGAATCATCTATCTATATAGTTGGAAGAGGTCTTTAAAAAAAAAATCCTTACCTTCTCTCTTAGTATAAATATCTCTATGAGCAAGACAATTGGGATTAATTGATTTGCCCAGGGTCACCCAGCTAAGAAGTGTCTTGTCATATTTGAACCTAGAATCTTTAGTTACCAGGCCAGTGAACCATCTAGCTGCCACCCCAGAGGTCTTCTCATCCAACTTTCTCATTTTAAAGATAAGGAAATTGAAACTCAGGGAGTTGTAGTGACTTTTAGATAGTAAATTTAAAGATTCATTATTTGTCATCTTGGACAAATCACTCCACTTCAATAATCTTCAATTTTTTGATCTGTTAAAAGGGAGAGCAGGGGAGGAAGTTCAGGTGATTCCTAAGGTCCCTTCTAGTTCTAAATCCGAGTTGACATTTGTTGGTGAAAGAGTTATCGAAGTTCGGGATGATTTTTTTATGCCTTTTTCTTGGTACTTAATCACAGTGCAAATCACAGGCCTTTCCATTTCTGAATTCTTAGGAACTGGGAAGAGGGCAGCAGATTAAGGGCAAATAATTCCATTTCAGGGTAGCCAAGGACATCAGAGAAATAATACTTTTTAAAAGTTGGACTTAAAGTAATAAATATTGTTCCCAGTTTTCCAGTTTATAAAACATGGAACTCCTGACCTATGGCCATATGAGATTGGGAGGGGTTGGTAACACAACTAGTTGCTTTTGAGTCCCAAAGAGTATAAAGCCATTTTTGAAAATACTCCTCTTGATCGGTGGGGGAGGTGCCCTTCCTCCTTTCCCTCCTTCCCCCATTGGAGGTCTTCCCCTTCCCTCAGTCCTTTCCCTGACTCCATCGCGAGCCCCACCTCCCAAAGACTCAGCCGAGAAAAAAAAACAAAACTACCCCAAGCCGCAGTGCGGGCTCTACGGGAAATGCCCTCCCTCCCCTCCCCCAAGAGAAATCCCCCTTCACTTGCCCAGCCCCCATCCCCCCGACCCCGCCAGGTCATAACCAAAGGCAAGGCCATTCTCAGAGGCCAGAGTGTGGAGCTCGCGCGCTGACGTTTGGCCCCGCCCACCACCCTCTCCCACGTGACTCGCACGCCATCCCGCCTTCCCTTTCCCCACCCTGCCCCGCCAGTCCCGCCCCGCCCCGCCCCTAGCCCTGTGCGGCGCGCCCCGCCGCTCTTCCGAACCGCCATTGTTCAGCCGCGGGAGGAGGCCTGGTCCCAGGCGCTGGCGCCGACACGCCACTTAGCGGTGGCCCCTGGAGAGGCTGCGTACTCTCTCCGCTCCTCCTCCTTCTCCTCCTCTTCAATCTTCTCCACCTCCTCCTCCTCCTCCTCCTGGTGGCGGGTGAGCTAGGCTGCCTGGGGAACCCGGGAGCAGCCCTGTCCCCCGCGGTGGCTCGGACCGTGATGAGGTCGGTCTGAGCAGAGCGCCCGCGCGCCGCTTCCTCCCTCCCTCCTTCGCTTCCCGCGGCCTCTCGGCCACCCCGCGCGTCCCTGCTCCCCGGCGGCTTCCCGCGCGGGGCCCCGGACCCCGAGGGAAGATGGCCGCGGAAGCGGCGCGGAGTTGGCAGGATGTGCTGGCCCAGCAGGCCGAGGAGGGCTCGGCCCCGCTGCGGGAGCTGCTGTCGGCTGGTCTCTACCTGCTGCGCACGGAGCTGGGCCTCGATCTGGGGCTGGAGCCGCATAGCTACCCGGCCTGGGTGATCCTGCTGGGCACGGCCGCGGTCGGGCTGCTACTGCTACTCCTACTCGGGTTGGGCTGGGCCGCGGCGTGCGCCGGCGCTCGCCAGAGGCGGAGGAGCCCTCCCCGCCGGCGGGAGGAGGCTTCGACCCCTGTCCCGGTCCCTGCCCCGGAGGACGGAGCCCTGCTGAAGAATCTCAAGAGCGAAGATTCGAGGAAGAAGAACCGGAAGAGACTCACTGAGAAGCCCAAGGTGAGATCCGAATGAGGGAGCGGGAGTTGGGGTGGGGGCGAGGGGACCCCGGCTCGACCAGACTTGGTGTGCACGGCGGGCAAGAGAGGGAGTCACAGACCCTCCGGGGTTTAATTCCATGGGGAGACACGGAGGTTCCCTAAGAGGGGACATCATAGATAGGGACGTGAACTTGGGACATAGGTGGAGCCGGCGCCAGGACAGGTGGTGGCTGTCCAAATTCCGAAGGCTGGTGGAGAAGAGTGGACAAAGAGAACCGACGAGGCATGTTGGTGTACTTTCGAGATCCAGCCACTCTTATGGTATCTTATGACCCCAAAGAGTCTTCCGAGGCCTAGTCGACATGTGCAGGCACTGACACTGAAATGAGATGTCATGGTGGTGGTAGGAGGAAGTTAGTTTGTGGAGACGAATTCAGGCTTTGGCGAGGAGAAAGCCTGAAGAGATGCAATTTCAATATATATATTTAGAAGGTGGTCACTGAGGGAGAAGACACGTGGAAGACACGTTATGCGTCTGAATTAGCGGCACCCACCCCACCAGCCTTCCATGTTGGAAGGGAAATGGATGTTCCCCCTGGTCACGATGAATGGAGATAGAGCAGAATGAGATACTTTTTCCATTGGAAGATAAGACCGGCATTGAGGCCAGTAAAACAAAATGTTGAATCACACGAACCATCAAAGGTCAGGATGATAATCTTTAATAAGCCTTTTGTCCTGTACTATATGTACCCCCAACGTTTGGAAGTTGTGTTGAATGAACTGGAGTAAGAGTAGTATGACTGAGCAAAACTCTAGGAGATCCAGGCACTTCCTGGGCCGAAGTGGAAATGAAGATTAAAACCTCTTATCTTATATTTATGTTCCATAACTTCTAAATTTATGCTCTCTTTTTTAAAAAGGCCTACTGTCCTAGCTGTGTAATTGTAACCTCTAAGAAGAGAACAAGGGTTAAGGAGAGGGAGAAAAAAAATTCTATTTGGAAAAAATGAAGGCACTGTGTGATCTTTTTTCAGACTGCCAGTATGAACCTAATAGTGTGTTAAGTAGACTTCAGGTAGACAGGTAATTATAGTTTGTCAAAGTGCAATGAAAAAGAGTACTAAGTTGGCCTCAAGTGAACTCCATTTATTTTATTGTTGAATATGGAAACATTTTTCATCCTGTCTTTGTTTTTATAGTTGTTAGAAATTAACAAAACAAATTTTTATTGTATAATAAGTGAAATGTGCATTCATAGCACAGGTCCCTGCTTTCAAAGAGGGGTAATTAGGGGTAACGGGATAGGGAAGAATAGAATAGCATTTCTTACTTTGAAAATAAAAGGGGTTCAAATTCAGTATGCCATTTGCTTAAGTAATCAACCAACCAAGTACTGTTGGATATAAAAAATTGGTCTCTGAATCAAAAAATTAATTAGTCGGAAATTAGGCTTATGTACCTATAAAGTAAAAATGCAAGTCAATCTGTGTGGTTCTAACTGTTAGAGCAATAGGAGTTCAAGTGTAGAGTATATATCACTAGGGGAGAAGAAGGGAAATATAAAGGCATTCAGTAAGGAATTGGTACTTGAAAGAAGAATCCAGAGAGTTTGAATAGAAATAGTAAGTTGGTACTGGGGAACTAGGGGAGACATGAGTAAGTGGAAATGCCCAACCCTGGTTCCTAGTGCAATTATCTCTAATTGGCAGAAGTCCAGCTCAGTGCTTCATAATTTTGGATTTTCTTGGCAAAGATTCTGGATTGGTTTGCCACTTCCTTTTACAGATGAGGAAACTGAGGCAATTGGAGTTAAGTGACTTGCCCAGGGTCACAAAACGTAGTAGGTGTCTTAAGGCCAGATTTCAACTCATGAACATGAGTTGGCCTTTTGAACTTTTTATAAGTCACTTAAACTTTGTTTCATTTAGGCAACTCATTTATAAAATATAAGCTAGAAGCACATAATGTAAACTGTAAGTACATAGTTTGTTAAACAATGCTTTGAAATATGAGACACAACCTATAAATGAGATCTATTTTATTCAGTGGTCTATCCTTGAATACTAATAGTTTATGTACTTTAGGGTCAGTCCTTTAATTAGGACATAAAGTCTACCTTTGATTTTTACTAGAGGTGTGCTAGTCCCTTAACATTTCAATAATTATGAGTCTGCTAAATAGACTTAAGTTCTCAGAAATATTTAACTATTCTAGATTAAGATTGCTGAGGAGACCTCGAGTCAAGGTCTGTTAGTGTAACTTCCCCATAGTCTCTTTGGATAAATCATTATTGAGCCTAAAAATTTCTATCAAAGTATTTTCTTCAGTATATATTTTGTTTTCTTTTCATATTTTCATTCATTACTGTTAGTTGCATTCTTTAACCATTTCAGATAAAGAATTGTTATCTTAAGTCATTTTAATCTGTCTGACACTGACATTCTGGGGTTTTCTTGGCAAAGATACTAGAGTGGTTTGCCATTTCCTTTTCCAACTCATTTTGCAGATGAGGGACTGAGGCAAACAGGGTTAAGTGACTTGTCCAGGGTCACACAGCTGGTAAGTCTGAGGCCAGATTTGAATTCAGGAAGATGAGTCTTCTGACTTCAGGCCCAGCACTCTATCCCACTGTGCCACCTAGAGGCCCCCTCAGATAAAGTAAGTGCCTTTTATTGACCTTTGTGATTTGATGAGTATAATATTCATAGGATGAATCATAGATGTAGATAGAGGTTAAAGAGGACTATAGAATAAAGTATATATGTAATCCCTTCATTTTAAAAATGAGGAAACAGGCCTAGAGAAGTTAAATGATTTGCCCAGTCTTTTCAAAATTCTTTCTAATGTCTCATTTTTGTTTATAGTTTGGCACAGTGCATCTTTTCAAATTTTGTACATGATGGGGGCATGTTCCCATATTGTCTTTGGAAATTTTTTATGGTAGTGTGTTCAGATTGGAATATTTTATTTCCATAGGGTGATATAGTTTATTAGTAATAATTTCTCAAAATGCCAGGTTTTATTCTAATTTAGAATAAAAGTTCCCCCTACTTGATGTCATCCCATCAACATTTTTCAAGTAGAGGAAAACCTGCTGTAATTCATGCCCTGAAATTTTCTACACTAATATTTTATTAAATCAAGAAGCAATGAATTACAAGTTGTGTAACTTCCTTGGAAAACTACATAATTCAAATGAAATGAATTATTCTAAACTCTTATAAATAAATAAAACATTTCTTAAGTGTTTCCTATGTGCAAAAAACAATGCTGAGCTCATAGGGCAAAATAGGAAAGAAAAAGAGTTGCTGAAGAAGCTCATTTTTTGATGGGGAGCAACCGTTATAGAAGATTTCTTCTATATGTAAGGCAGATGGAAAGGCCAGACCTTAGGTTGCAGCTGTAAAGCTGAAGATAATTCATTTTCTTATGTTTTTTTTTTCCCACTTAGAAAATAATATCTATTTCTGATATTGAACCATTTGACAGTGCCAAAACTTTCTTGGGTAGGGACTTTTATTTTGAGATCTTAAATAGCTCTGGCTACAGAAACAGTTGACAGGTAGCTTTTACACAGTGTTTTCCTACAAAGTGGAAACTGGGCTGGTGTTGCAGGAAGAGGGTCTTGGGATCAGGATCCTCAGCTGGTTTGAGAGAATGGTTTTCAAGGTGGTGGTTTGATTTGCCTGGCATATATACCACTCACTCTTTCTCCTTCAGTGTCTTGTTGCTTCAGCTGCGTTGTTTGCCATTGATTGAAAGTTGATGCCTGGCTTCTTCTCCAGTGGTTGCTACTCTGGATGATGTCTGTAAGGCCTGGGCTAGGAGGAGTAATTTGGTAATAAGAGTTGCACTTTAGACATTTCTTCTGTGAATTCTCCTAAAGTTAAGTCAGTAAGCATTTATCAAAGTGCCTGCTTTGTAAGCACTGAGGATACAAAGAAAGACAGCCCTTGCTCTCAAAGAACTCAGTCTTAACAGAAGAGATAACATGCTAACAATTATATATAAAGTTGTATATTGGGTAAATGGAGGTTCTCAACTAAGGGAAGGCTCTTGCGTTAATGGGGTTTAGGAAAGACTTCTTATGGACGGTTGAGAAGATTTTATCTGGGACTTGAAGGAAGCCAGGAGCTAGAGAGAATTCCAGGCATAGGAGGATAGCCATTGAAAATGCCTCCTGTGTGACAGGCTCTGTACTAGAAAGAGAAGTGAAACAGTCCTGCCCTCAAGGATCTTAATCTTCTATGGGGGAGACATTTTATATTGAACAGAATAAACAAGGTAATTTTTGAAGGAGGAACTACAGTGGGGAAGATCAGAAAATATCTCACATAAGAAGCTTTAGAAGTATTTGAAGGAAAATAGGAATTCTAAGTCAGAAGTACTGAGAAGGTACATTCCAGGCAAATGTGTAACAGAGGGGGAGGAGGGGATATAATGAAGGAACAAGTTTACTAGGAACAGAATTCATGAAGAAGGGAGAATAATGTATATGATTGAGAGGTTCTTTGAAGCCAAGTTGCAAAGTTCCTTAAATAGAAGCAAGAGTTTCTATTTGGTATTAGAAGTAAGTAGGAAACTACTGGAATTTACTTAGCAAGGAAAGTCAGATTTATGACTGAGAATATCAGTTTGGCAGCTGAGTAGATGACAGGGCTGAAAGGAGGTAGGAAAACCACCTAGGAAACTATTGTCTGGTAGAGAGGGTGTAAATGAGAGGGTGTGGTATGAATAGAGAGAAGAGGAACAAGGTATTTTGAAGGTACAGCTGACAAGTTCTAGTGATTGATTGGCTCTGGGTTGAGGGAGAATCTGTCTTCTAAGATAGTCAGTAATGAATCTGGATAACTATGTGGATGGTAGCACCCTTAACAGAAAGAGAGAAAATGTGGGAAATGTGTGGATCTGAGGTAAAAGACAATTTTGAGTTCTCTTTTGGATATGTTGATTTTGAAGTGTTCATACCATCTCTGTTGTACTGTTTAGCATTTGATTAAATAATAATAGATTGCATGTTCTAAATTTAGTAGGCAAGTACTTAATGGGTCTCTAGCACTATGTGCTATCTCTCCCCTTACTTTATCCCAATGCCTCCCACAGAGCGAGTTGGAAAAATATATACATGTATGTGGATAGGAAACAGTATGTCAGGTGGGCAGAGATTATAATGTTGTTCCAGATCTGTGACATGTAATAAAGTCAGGCATTTATTAAGGACTTATTATGTGCCAGACTGGTAAATAACTTAAATATCAAAATAAGTAAAAAGAAGGACATTCCTCTCCCCTCAAGGAACTTAGATTCTAATGGGGTAAGATAACATTATTGAAAGTTGTGAGGTCATGGTGGCAGTGAGGAGGTCCAGGTTTGGGCCTCACTTCAAAGTGGAGAGTCTAGGAACTAGTAGGAGTGGACAAAGAAAGAGGGTGACAAAGTCCTTAGAGTGAAGCATAGCTACTATAAGGAATGATAGGCAATTTACCCAAAATGAAGGTTCTGGGCTAAATTTACCCTTGTAGGCTTCGGGAGTAATTTGTCTGAGGGATTCTAAGGGATAAAACTTCCTCTCCCAATGTAGATCTCTAGGCATCTCTTCTGCAACTTACAATACTAGAAAATTGCCTGAGTGCAGTGAGAGAAAGTATTTTGGCACAGTCAATAATATTTAATAAGTGGGATCTTAATCCAGTTCTTCCTGGCTTCCAAGGTCCCCTAACCACCATGCCTTATTCACACTTCTGAAATATGGAAATTACTTTTAAAAATTGTTTCTTGACTTAATTTTAAAGAGAAATTTAGATTTGTTTTTTGACATACCAAATCTAAAAACTTTCAACTCTTGTAGAAATTCTTGTATTTTGAATTTCACTTGAAAACAGATTATCACAGTGAACTTAAAATTTCCTTACATTCAGCAAGCATTTCATAAACACTTATCTGTTTGCAAGACACGATAATACTAGGAGCTTTGCCAAAGACCTGTAATGTGCGTTTAGTGCCTTTGGTTGTATTTAATAACTACCTCATCTCATTTAGAAGAGGCTGTCATCCTTAGTATGACAACAAATTTGTAAATACATAGGACTGTGCTTCTTGAAAAGCAGTCAGTGTTTTTAAAATGTGTTTTCTGAGTGAGCCTAGTTATTGAAAAATCACTGACTTGGGGTCAGACTGTAAGTCCATATTTTTATTCTGATATCTGTGTGATCATGGCAACTCATTTAATCTTCCTTGAACTTATTTCCTCACCTCTAGTGACACTCATAGTCTACATTATAGGGTTGTTGGGAGGAAATGTATTTGGTAAGTAAAGCATTTCACAAATCTTTAAAAGGGTTATAATGTGTATAATTTTTACTATCGTGTTCTACTAAAATCCATGGAATAATCAAAGTTGATGTTTTAATTAAGATCAAAATTTAAGTGAACCCAGCTTTTTTTTTTAATCTTCATCTTCTGTCTTAGAATTAATACAAAATATCAGTGCCAAGGCAGAACCATAATGGCTAGGACACAGCTAGGAAGTGATTGAGTTCAAATTTGAACTCTGGACCTCTTCTCTCCCAGACCTGGTTCAATCCACTGAGCCACATAGCTCCTCCTAAATCTAGCTTTCTAAACAAAATCTTTTCTATAACAATAATTCCAGGCTCTTCCACTGAATTCCAGTTTTCCATTCAAGTTCCTTGAAAAGAAGGAAGGATATTCATAATGGATACGTATTTCATTCACTACTTGAACCTGCTTCTCAGGACCTTTCTGAGGCATGGAATGTTGCTAAGAATTCTACACTTTTAGATCAGTGCAATAAAACATGAGATGTATGAACTGAAGCAGCATAAAATAAGCAAAACTAGAAAAGCAATACAGGCATCCTTTCCACACCATGAGGGTTAGGGGTGCATGCAGTGCCTCTGCATAAAATTTTTTGTCCCTCTCTTCATACCAGAGAAGTCTGAATTCTTTAATTTTTTTTTTATGGGATGCTTACAGTATTTTATTGTAAAATTTGGGTTACGTATTTGGTCATGGGCTGTGTAGTTTCTAAATTTCACTTGTCATCAGTGTAAATGAAAAGATCACTAAAGGGGAAGGAAACAAGTATTTTAAATGCCTACTATATACACTATGTTAAGCACTTTACAAGTAACTCATTTGATTCTCACAACTTTGAGAAGTAGATGTTATTTCCATTTTACAGGTGAGGAAACTGAGGCAAACAGTGATTTTTTTTTTTTAAGGTGTTGGCCCAGAATCACATGGGTTGGTAGTATCTCAGACTAGATTTGAAAGTCTTCCTGATCTAGCCAGCCTTCCAAACAAAGACCCATCTAACTTCCTCAATGTAAATTTAAAAATCACTTAAAAGAGGGAAGCAACTAGGTGCCTCAGTGGATTTAGAGTTAGGCCTAAAGGCAGGAGTCCAGGATTCAAATTTGGCTTGACTCTGAACAAGTCACTTAACCCCCATTGCCTAGCCCTGACCACTCTTTTGCATTGGAACCAATGCACAGTAATGATTCTAAGAAAGTAAGGGTTTGGTTTTTTTTTTTTTAAGAGCTCTTTTTAAAATGAAACAACTTGTATAATGGTTCTGGGGAGTAGAGAGGTGAAGGACTTGGAGGATCACATTATGTTTATTATACACAATCAAAGTTGAGGTTACAATATCAAATGCTTTTCTTTTTCTGTATTAAAATTAATACTGAGCATCAGTTCTAAGGCGAAAGACCAGTAAGGAGTAGACAATTGGAGTTAAATAATTTGTCCAGGCTCACATGACTAGGAAGTATCTGAGGTCAAATTTTAATTCGACCTTCAGGCTCTAGGCCTACCTCTATCAATTGAGTCACAGCTGCTCCCAGTTTTTCTTTTTTAAACAGTAACATTGAAAATAAGAGGAAGACTATTTCAGAAATGGCTGATAAGAAAAAAGATACATCTGAATTTTTTTAAGTAATGCTAATGTAAACTGTACATTTCAGCAAAATCCAGCTAATCACACCATCTGATTATGAAGTGATACCTGCATTATTAATTTATTTTTATTACATAGAAGGTAACTGCAATGCAGAGTTTAATGATAGTTGCCCTTTAATCTTAAAGCCAGTCATACAAATGTAGGTCTCTTTGAGGTCACTGCTCTTTTCCACACTATATACATGTCATGTGTCCCATAACAATATAATTATAAGAGCTGGTGGATGGTAATCTCCATTATTCCCAATTCTTTTTTTTAAAAACCCTTACCTTCCATCTTAGAGATTCAATACTATGTATTGGTTCTAAGGCAGAAGAATAGTAAGGGCTTGGCAATGGTTAGTTAATTAAGTGACTTGCCCAGGGTCACATAGCTAGGAGGGAATGTCTGTGGTCAAATTTGAACCCAAGACCTCCTATCTCTAGGCCTGACTCTCCATCCACTGAGCCACCCAGCTACCCCCCTTTATTCCCGATTGTTATGACTGTAGTTCAGGAATTACTTAATGCCTGCCTGATGTAAAAGAGACTGTCCTCTGATACTCAAGGATCAAGGAAACTAGTTCACAACCTTCAAAAGGAATTTTAAGAGTTCCTGTAAACTTCTCTGGCTTTCAGTTTCCTAATCTATAAAAAGAAATTCTATTTGATGATATAGGGCCTTTTCTAACTCTTAAGTCTTGAATATATAATCTAAGGCAGCTCTTTAGATAAAAGTAGTATGGTGAATACCACAAAGGGATTGTTGTCATATAAGCAAGATTTTGATGAGAGAAATTCCATTTTACATGAATTTTAACTAAAATAAAATTTCAAATAATTTTCCAGTGTTTTTTATAGTTCTTTGTAAATATAAATCATAAATCCTAGTGTTTTGTGTAATTACCCTCTGTGCTTTAAATTATTTGAGATAAGAAATTTGTAGATAAAATTGTGGATTGTGTTTGTGCTGTCAGCTACTGCTTTAGAGATTATAGCCTGTATATTTTTGGGGGGAATCACAAGGTTTGTAGCAGTAGCCTGTTGAATAAAAAATGTTCTATGAACAGTGTTCAACAAATACTTATTAATCTGCTTTGCCTGACATTGTGCTAAACAAGTAGTATTCACATTTTAAACCAATGTCTTGTTCAGGACTGGATTCCCCACCCCACCCTCACCCCCCAATGTGTGTTCCTTTTCTGGCCTTTCATAACACTTTTCACATACCTCTTGGCATTTATCACATCCTTTCTTGTATATAGTTACTTGAACAATGGTAAGCTTCTTAAGGACAGGAACTGTGTTTTGGAAGCTCTAGGAAATGTAAAGTCTAGCACAAGGCCTTACCAGGTCAATAAACCAGTGAATGACTGAATATTGTACTGTTGAATCCTAGAAATTTGCTTCCACTAAAAGTTTATATATAAGTAGATATATAGTATAATGCTATATCAGAGCTAGTATAGTTTAGTCATTGGATTTCTACTTCTTGGTTTCTAATAAACTTAAGATGTGATTCTAAGCTACTTTTTAAGTTAAATGTTAAACCCTCCATATACTTAACATTATATAAATTGTATATTGTCAGATTCTTAAAATGAATCCTAAATTGCCTAAATATAATGGAATTTAATTTCAAGTATAGTTTTTATTTTTCACATTTGAATAAAACTAGTGGAATCAATTGCTAAGTTTAGGCTATATGACACAATATTCATAAAACAATAGTGGCATTCCTTATATCATTTATCCAACCATCAACCAAGTTTTTTGCTCCCTGGCTTCTAGCTAATTGCTATTGCTACCAAACTCAAAAGGAATGAACTACTACAGCTGTCACCATGATTTGTGTTCTTTTTCTTGATTCCTACGAATATGTTGTAACCATTTGGACTATTCTTGTAGAAAGTACATTGCTTTAGTCTCTGGGGCAGGGTAGATATTGGGGGAGAGTACTGATGACTCAGGGAAGTTCAGTCTGGTGAATGTGGAATGTACATGTACCTACAAATCATTATTATGGAGACCTTCCTTTCTACCACCACCACCCTTCTTTTATTAGTATTAGTTTTTAATTCAACACTTAAGCATCTGGGATTTCATATCAATTGCAGCCCTCTGCATTAGCAGACAAATATCATGACTTGACTTGGCTTTCTTCACCTGGTTGCCATCCTGGGGATAATCATCTTTATACTGAACTGTGTTGAGCTTCCTTAGGTTCTAGATCCTTAAGTCCAACCCCTGCATTGCTAAATTAAGTTGGGGTTGGGGGTGGGGGTGAGACTACCACTGAAAAAGGTTAAATGACCTGGAGTCTTATAGCTGGACAGTATCTATTGAAACTTGCACTTCTAGCATCATATCCAGGAACTCAAGGTACTTAGAAAATCTCCAAATCATGATGGTGCAGCAGCTATATTTTATGAGAGACATGATCTGGAAGATGAGCTAGTAGAGTAAATAGAAAGGTCAAATAAGAGTAGGATCAAAAGAAAGCAGAGTTAGAAAAACTTTGGAGGAGGGAGTGGTTGACATTGTCATGCTTGGGAGGTCCAGTAATTTACTGGAGACAGGTGATTGCACTTTTAAGGAAACTTTTTTAATCATATGGACTTTAAAGTGCACTTTAGCTTGAAGCAGAGAAGGTTGTACTATAGATTTGTTCCATTGGGCTAAAAATTGGAAACAAAAGGAGTAGGATTGGGTTTATGAGTCAGATAGTAACCATTTCATTATAATTAATTTTATTTTCTTAATCCTATGTATTTTTTATTTTGTTCATTTAAAATTTTTTTTATTTTAAGACGGGGTCCATAAGCTTCATTGGACAGCCATAGAGGTCTACAACACAAAAGAAGGTATTAAAAAAACCCTGGATTAGATGATCTCCAAGTTCCTTCCAGGTGTAAATCTTCTGATCTTTTTATCCTTAAATATGATTTTTTTTAAAATTCACCCCCATTACTGAATGTAATCCTTCCCTCTTCCCTACCCAGAGAACTTGAGGGGGGGGGGCATTTAAAAAGCAATTCTGCAAAATGAATCAGCATATCTTCAATGTTGACAGTATGTACAAGATGAATATTTTTTTTTATATAGGTGCTCCACTAAAGTCCTTCCCTAATATCTCTTCATGGGTAGAGGTGAGTGTCCTCTCAGAAGTTTTTCCAGTGGGACACAAGCTCTAGAAGGTATAACCAAGCTCTAGAGTCTTCAAGGATGAAACTAGTGATAGTCTGTATGTTAGTCTGAGGTCTAGTGTACCATATAGTTCAGAAAGCCTCATTAAAAAGTTGGCCAGAGACAGACAGTGATGAATTTTTTAACCTCAGCATAACAGACTCTGTGTTAAATTATTGAATATAATCTCTGGCAGGTACCACCATCTGAAAGGGTTTCTGGTCCCAGCTCTGACAGACTTCTACAAGAACCATCCAAATGAAATTCTGAGGCTGTGGTGACTTGAAGTTATTTCTAAAATGATCTGCTTGAGGGGGCAGCTGGGTAGCACAGTGGATTGAGAGCCAGGCCTAGAGACGGGAGGTCCTAGGTTCAAATCTGGCCTCAGCCACTTCCTAGCTGTGTGACCCTGGGCAAGTCACTTAACTCCATTTGCCTAGCCCTTACCACTCTTCTGCCTTGGAACCAATACACAGTATTGACTCCAAGACGGAAGGTAGAAGGTTTAAATAATAATAATAAAAAAATGAAATGATCTGCCTGCTAAGGTGTAGAGGGGTTGTGATCTGTATTCAGTGTTTCCTACAAGTAGTCATTCCCTATAGCAAAAGTAGCAGAATGAGGTTACAAAGGAAGAAAATACTGAATTGTCTTCTGTTGTCCTCTGCCATTTCACAACTCTTTATTATACTGTTGAGCAGCACTTGTCTCTCACTTATACTCTAGCTGCCCCACTTCCACCCTAGATCTTTGAAGAACTTGAGTAACAAGTATTGAATTAAGCAGTACATAAATTTATATATTTTTATATTTAAGAAGTTCACTAAAGGTTCTATTCTTCTGGCATGTTACCTTTATTATTTAAAAAGTCAGTGAGGTTGGATATGGATGATACATAACCCAATGAGTGATAGACAATATAGATAAAATTCTTTGCTTGTGATGACATTTAAAAAATTTATTTGACTATCAGTTTGATCTTACTAAACTGCATTAATGAATGTTTTCAAAAGTCAAAGTATTAGAGTTTGTTGGTTTTATATATAGAGAAATTCCTATTTGGGGGTATTAAATGAGTCTGAAAGTAATTTTTTTAATTCCCAGGCTATTTTAAAATTATACTTCTGACAAGAATTTAAAAGACAGCTTCTTAGGGGAAGAGAGCTCTGAACTGCATAATCTTTGGAGAGGCTACAAATCAGATTTTTTAGTATTAATTCTCTTTTCCACCCATTTTTCCTGATAACTTTTATAACTGTAGGTGAAATCTTGTCATCAGAACTATTAAATATCTAGACTTTTATTGTGGTAGGAATTTAAAAAGAAATTGTTATGAACTAAAACAAAATTTAATATTTTCATATACACAGGAAACCAGAAAATAAGAATTATATGTGAAAATATATCTACATGTAGTTTGTTCCTTTTAATAACATTATATGAAAAAAATCACATTGCTCTGCTTGTGAAGGGAGCATGGTATAATATAGTGCTAATCTCAAAGTCAGGGAGATCAGGATTCATTCTGACCCACTTTTTAGCTCTGTGATAGTGAGCAAGTCACTTAACTTCTTTTTGCCTCCCTTTCTTCATCTATTAAATGAAGAAGTTGGACTTGATAGCCTAAGATTTCTTCTACCTCTAAATCTGTGTTTCTATTCTTGACCTTTGGATTTTTTTTTTGTGAATTTTTACAAAACACTCCATTAAAGCTCCCTTTCTCACTGTCTTCCTCCCCACTTCCCCATCACTGCCAGTACTACCTTTTCCCAAAAGAAAAGCCTACTTTATAACAAAAGTATAGTCAAGCAAAATAGATTTGTGTTCTATTGGTCATGTCTGGGATTGCATGTCCTCATTCTATATCTGCCTCCACCACCTTTCCACCAAAATGTGGGAAGCATGCTTTATTTTCAGTCTCCTAGAGTCTTTGTTTATTAATCAGAGAGGTTTTAAATCTTTTAAAATTGTTTTCTTTTATGATATTGAGATTATTGTGAGAAATAGTTCTCCCTGTTCTACTCACTTCACATTGAATTGGTTCATCCAGCTGTTTCTAAGTTTCTCAGAATCATATACCATAATTTATTTATCATTTCCCCAGTTGATGGTCACTTACTTTGCTTTGAGTTCTTTACTCCAACAAAAAGTGCTTTATAAATACTTTGTATATATCTAGGTCCTTTCCCCTCTTTTTGTTCTTTATCAGAAGTTCTTAACCTGGATTACATGAGCTTGTTTTTGTTTTTAACCCTTACCTTCTACCTTCTGTCATTGTTTTCTTTTATGATATTGAGATTATTGTGAGAAATAGTTCTCCCTGTTCTACTCACTTCACATTGAATTGGTTCATCCAGCTGTTTCTAAGTTTCTCAGAATCATATACCATAATTTATCATTTCCCCAGTTGATGGTCACTTACTTTGCTTTGAGTTCTTTACTCCAACAAAAAGTGCTTTATAAATACTTTGTATATATCTAGGTCCTTTCCCCTCTTTTTGTTCTTTATCAGAAGTTCTTAACCTGGATTACATGAGCTTGTTTTTGTTTTTAACCCTTACCTTCTACCTTCTGTTTTGGAATCAATACTGTGTATTGGTTCCAAGGCAGAAGAGTGGTAAGGGCTAGGCAATGGGGGTCAAGTGACTTCCCCAGGGTCACACAGCTGGGAAGTGTCTGAGGCTAGATTTGAACCTAGAACCTCCCATCTCTAGGCCTGGTTCTCTAGTTCTGCTTCATGAGCTTGTTTTTAAATAATTATTTCAGTATCATTGGCTTCTTTTGTAATCTTATGAATTTAATGACTTTAAAAAATATTACTTAGAGAAGGAATCTGTAAGCTTTACCAGACTGCTTTGGAATATTGTCATTTATATTGGCATGGCTTATTTTTTCTGTAGATATTCATATGGTTCTTGTATTTTGATAATTGGACTCCCAAATAGTTTATACATTCTATAGTAATTTTGAATGAAATTTCTTTTCGTCTCTTTCTTTGCAAAATGTGATGATTTTGTCTCTTTTCTATCCTTATTGTATCTTTCTTTTTTTTTTGCTATGGTTAGTTTTTTTTTCTTTAGTGCCAGCCTCTATCACATTCCCATAAAGGTAACAGCAAATAGGCACCCTTGTTTTACCCCCAAATCTTCCTAGAAAGTCTCTAGTTTTCTCTACCTAAAGAAGATATTTCATTTTGATTTTATGTAGACACTGTTTACCATATTAAGGAAAGATCCATTTGTTTCTATGTTTTCTACTATTTTTTCTTCTATTTTTTAATGTTAAACATTTTTAACATACCTGGTTGTATTTTGTCATTATTTTTTCCCTTGGTTTTGTTATGAATATGATTATGCTTATATCTTATCTCATTTTACCAACTCTTTTTCTGATAGAAATACTATAATGTATAAATTTTATTATATGTATATGTATATGTATATCTATAATATGATCTGTATAAATTTTATGTAATATATATAATATACATAATACATAATATAATACACTCTGTAGCCCTGAAGAGCCTACAGCCTTGTTGCTATTTTTTAAATCATATTTTTTGCATTGATATTATCACAACCTGCCACCCATAGAGCAGGCAAGCTAGCCAACCTAAAGCAGTGGGGTACCTTGGGGGGGAAATATGAAGTTGGTTACATTTGCTAGGTAAGTTAGGCTATAGTTACCACCTTGATGACCATCATCTCCCCTCAGACCTTGATTTGGACAATCTAGGACCTGCATCACCAGAGAGACCTACTTTATTTGCCCAGCCTCCATAGACATTTAGTAGAGAAGTCATTGTGAAGGAATTGGCCTTCCTTATCACTACTATTAAAAATTGTTGACCGGCTACCACCAACAGACAGCATCTCTGAGATCATCAGTTCTGCTTTCAGCTCTCCCTTTACAACATACACCTCCAAAAAGAAGAGATCCTGCCAAATTCTTTCTGATACGAATATAGTCTTGATATACAAATCAAGGAGAGTAAAAAAAAACAGAAAAAGAAAATTATAGACCATTTCCCCTACTAAATATCGGTAAAAAATGTAAATAAAGTATTAGTATA
This sequence comes from Monodelphis domestica, assembly GCF_027887165.1. NCBI lineage: Eukaryota > Metazoa > Chordata > Mammalia > Didelphimorphia > Didelphidae > Monodelphis > Monodelphis domestica. Next base: position 174,027,006 of record NC_077229.1, on the reverse strand, counting down.
GACTCTGAAACAGTATACACTATGGCCAGATTAGATTTATATAAGAAATTTAGAATTGCTTTAATATTAGAAAAACTCTAAAATTTCATCAACTTATATTAATAATGAAATTAAAATAACATGATTATATCACTTGATGCCCCCCACCTCCACCCCCCCCCCCAAAAAAAAAAAGGCTTTTGACACACTACAGTCTCCATTCTTGTTTTTTAAAGACGCAGTAGGGGCAGTTAGGTAGGTGAGTGGATAGAGATTCTGGCTTGAAGACAGGAGGGCCTGGGTTCAAATGTGGCCTCAACTCTTAATAGTGTGACAAGGAAATCACTTTAAAAGACTGAATATATATTAATTTAAGGTCGCCAAGGAATTCAGCTATGTAATTCCTAAATGAAAACTCAAGTCAGCAGTCAACCTTTTATGGAGTTTAATTACAAACAGGATGAAGAAAGGTATTAGAGACAGAGAGAGAGAGGGAGAGAGAAAGGGGAGAGAAGGGAATAGGGCTTAAATATCCCTTCTGTTTAGGCTGGGCCAAAAGGCCCAAGCCCTTAGATAGCTGGGGCAAAGAAAGGAGATCAGTCCCTATTACTCACATGACCAAAATGGAGAAACAGTCTCAGGGGCCTCCACCTCCAGCTTCCTTCAGAGCTGACTCTCAAAGCACCACCTCTCAGACCAAAAACCTCTCCAGCCAACCACCCCCAGTCCTCAGACCCCTTTCTCTTTAAGGAAAACATCCAAGTTCCCTCCCCTCAATTCTCACATCTACCAATCACTGTCCATGTCTTCCCTGTGCCAATGGTGGCTCTAGCTTAACCCAGGATAGCCCAGAGGTCTGTGGCTTTGCACATGTCTGTTGAAGGTCATATTCTCAATAATTAAATCTTGATCCTTTGCTGCAGCCCTTCCTAAATCCTGTTAGGACTGAGTGGGGTGGAAATTGTATTTTCCAAGACCTGGTTCTGTCATTCCAAGTATCTCCATTGTATCAATTCTAAAATCAATCATGACTCAAAGAAATTCCTGTTCTATGCTTAAGCATAGGTCAAAGCCCTTTCCATTGTTCAGCAAAAGGTTTCTGTCCTAAAGTAATCTTAAGAAGGGAGGAGGAGGAACCTCCCATGCCAATGGGGTTCACATTCCAATAGAGTTCCCACTCTCAATAGGAAATTTTTCAAGTATGAAATTTCCCAATGGTGAAATTTCCAACATTTATAAGTCTAAGAAATTTTAAGGTTTACAATAGCTATGTGACTGGTCAAATCACTTTAACCTCAGTTACCTAGCCCTTACCACTTTTCTGTTTTGGAACCAATACTCTGTTGATTCTAAGGCAAAGGGTAAAGCTTATTTTAAAATAAAATTTTAAGCCCTAGAAAACAGTAATAAATGGACTTTTCCTTAAAATGATAAATAGTATATAACTAAAACCAAAAGTTACCTTTATGTGTAATGGAGTTGTCTACCACAACTATTATTTCCAGTAAAATCAGGAGAGAAATAGCTAAGTTAAAAGCTTAACTACTTTTTTTTTTCAGCACATATGAATATTTGCTTAAAGGATCCTAAAGAGTCAATTGAAAACTTAATTGAAATAATAATTTAAGAAAACTTTCAGGATACAAATGAATTCCACACAATTTATCAGCATTTCTTTGCCAGTAGAATTTAGCAAGAAAAGGTAAATTCTATTTACAATAACTACAGAATGTATAAAATACTAGAAAGACAAAAGCCAAGATTTACAGAACAATGTAAATACAACTACAAACCACTGCCTACAAAAATACATATCTGTGTAATTAGAAAAGTATTAAATCCTTATAAGTAAGAGGAGACATAAAATAAAAAATTCTAATTTAATTTATTCAATGCCATATCAATTAAACTATAAATGAATTTATATAACTAGAAGAATTCATCTGAAGGCAAAAAAAAAGATTAAAAATTTCAAAAGGAAATAATGAGTAAGAGTGGGAACAAAGGAGACCTAGCAGTAGAAGATCTCAAACTAGATAACTTAATTCTCAAAACAATTAGGTACTGGTTAAAAAAACAGATCTGTCAGTAGAACAGATTGGCAACATAGTGTAATAGAAGCAATTATGTCTAACACTTGAGTATTTGACAAACACAAAGGCCCCTGCTATTGGGATATTGACAAAAACTGGGGAAAATGGGCAGCAATTTGGAAGAAATACATTTTAGGTTAACACCTTATAGCAAGATAAGCTCTTAAAGTTTTGCAGAGTGCTTAATATGTTCTTTCATTTATTCCTCACATAGAAGTAGGTACTTTTATTATCTCCTTTTTATAAATGAAGAATCAAGGCCAAGAGATTAAGAAATATGCCCACGGTCACACCAATAGTTAGTTTCCAAGGCAGGATTTGAATTCTAGGGTTTGTTTTGTTTTTTAGTTTTCATAACTTAAGTCCAGAACTTAATCCCTACTGCACACTACCCCTAGCCTTCAATTACTATCTGTAACTTTGATCTAATAATCACTTAGCTTCTCTAGATCTATTTCATCATCTCTAAACTATGGGAATTGGACTAGATTATCTCTGAGGGCCTTTAGTTTTAAATGTGACCCTGTGTTTTTTTATCCTATAATATTTTTTTTTAATATTTGTACTGATTTAAATAAAATGCATTGGGTACTTTTTCCTAAATAAGTTTGATACATAAAACCCACTGAGCATTTAATTGTAATGTGTACCATTGCTGTATGATGCTTTAATATGATTATCCTGGCCATTTTATAACTTTATGAATGTTTTTTCATTTTATTTGTAGCCAAATGGGCGAACTGTGCTCGAGGTACCAGAGGAGGAAGTGGTCACAACTCCTCGAAGAGAAGCAGTAAAGCAGCAGCACCAGCACCAGCACCAGCACCAGCACCAGCACCAGCACCAGCAGCACCACCAGCAGCAGCAGCATCAGAATCAGCATCACCAGCAGCAACAGCAACAGCAGCAACAGCAGCTAGATGCAGAAAAGAAAAATGAAAAGGTTAGATGAAGATAAGGAATTTCCCTCTCTCCAGTTAATAACTTATGCCTTTATAGATGAGCCCTAGAATCTATCCTGAGCTTCTAGTACAAAATGTAAGCATGTCAAGCAACAAAGTGACTGCATCTTTGAGTTTATAACCCTCCTTAATTTTATAAATTATACAATTGAGTTTGGACTAGATAATCTCTAAGGTCCTTTAGAGCTTTAACTTTATGATCTATGATTCATATTGAATCAAGATTCTGTTGTAATTACCATCTATTTGTTTGACAAAGTTTACATTTAGTAAACAATCTACTTCCCTTGTGATACTCCAAAATTAACTCTCAAGATTTGTAGCTGGTACACTCCATGTCTGCTGTGTTCCAGCATTTTTCATGAAGAGGTCACAGCTTCTCTCACACTATAATATGTACTCTGGACACACATCTGACATGACTTAATTAATGATACTTGTAACTGCTTATGATTATTTTGGCACCCTGCAGCTGCATTTTGATTTATGCTTTTTAAACTAGGGTGAACCTTTTAAAGATGACCCACCCACCCAGTGCTGTGCCACTCATTCTGGGCATGCCTCCAGCCCATTACAGGAGAAGGAGAAAGCACTCCTGCTGCTGGGCTAAGAGGTGGGGGTTGTGAAAAAATGTCCTAAGGCATGGTGGAAGGGGTAGGGGGGCAGCCCACAGAGAGCACTCTTCTTTAACATTTTAAGCTGTAATTTCATAGCGTTATTAAAGAATTGCAAGTTATATTAGAGCTCTAATCCAGCCCCTTCATTTTCATCATAGGGATTTTGAGAAGCATGATTTTTACACCCATGTAGTTACTGGAGTCATTTGATAGAAACCATACATTCTATGCTTCCTAGAATCTGTATATGATATAAGTGGTAGCTTTTGTGGTTATTAAATGGAACATGGGGAGATACTTTTTTATTTTCATCTTAATGTAAACAAAAACCCCAAATGCTTTGTGAAAACTAGGCTACTAGGTATAGTGTCAATAGTTCCATTTACTTGACTGATTTTTCTAAAATATTTTTGAGCACCTATAATGTATAAGAGACTTTGTTGGTCACAAAGGGGAAATCAGCCTAAAAGTATAACACAAATCGTCCTTAACTCAGCTTTCCTCACTACTACAATAAAGTATCTCTTGCTCTCTTCACAAATATTGGTGATTGACATGACAGAATTGTATTGCTGAAAAAATTGTTTCAGTGCAGGTATATTTTAATATTTCAAAAACTCAATAGATCTGGAATCAGGAAGACCCGAGTTAAAAAATAAAGCCTCAGACACTAGCTATATGACTAGGGCAAGTCATTTTTTAAAATAAATTTCTATTTTTTACATGGTTACCATGGTTATTCAAAGTACCCTTTCCTTAACTCCTCCTATAGAGCAATCTCATTTGACAAATACTTGGGGGGGGGGGGCAGCACAACTAGTTGATCAATACATTGAAAACTTCTAAAAATAGGTGCAATGTGTAACACTTGTGAACTCCTTTAATACAAAAGTTGGGAATCTCTTCCCATTTTGCATATTCAAGCCCTGCTTAATCTTTATAATTTTGTTACATTTACTTTTGATTTTTGGCATGTCATTCTTTTGTTTATATTGTTTTGGCTACTATATTATTGTTTTGGGGGTATGTTTATTTCACTCTACATCGATTCAAAGATCTTTCTTGCTTCTGTATCACATAAATAATTTCTTACAGGAAAGTAATATTCCATTACATTTCTGACTCACAAATTGTTTAACCATTCCCCAGTTGATGAACATCTATTTTGTTTCTAGTCCTATCAGTGGCTTCCTTTGCCCAGTAATGGAGTCTCAGGTTCAAAGGATATGGACATTTAATTGCTTTATTTGAATAGTTTAAAATTCCTTTCCAAAATAGTCATGCTATTTAACAGTCCCACCAATATTGTATTAAAGCTTCCACAACTTCTCCAATATTGACAAGTACCCTTTTTTTGGCCATTTTTGCTGATTTCTAGAGTATGAAGTAAGACCTGACAATTATTTTGATTTCTGGGCAAATCATTTAATCTTGCCTGCCTCCGTTTCCTCATTTGTTAAATATGGTTATGTAAAAATTAATTTTATATCTAGTAATAAAAATATTTTTTTTGAGATTTATTAAGGATTAGTAGAAATCAAGGAATAAAGAAATACAAATAAAAATGGCCAATTAGCCCATTCAAAATCCCCATGCTTAGCTTAGCTTACCACTATACTTCCTACATCATTGCAATGGCAGAGCGAGTTTTGCAGGGGAGGGTGGGGGGGGGGGTGCGAAAAGCCTTGGCAGGAGAAATGTCGCTTAAAAAAAATTATCTAGGCTATCTTTAAAAAAAAAATTGAAGTTCTCGTCCAATCTTGCGGTTGCCATTAACTGTAAAAATTAATTTTATCTCTAGTAATAAAAACATTTTTATTATTAGAAATAATTTAATTTTCAGTTACCAATAGCAGTTATCATGATTACTGTAAGAATAAAATTATATTAAATGCTCTACAAACCTTAAAATGCTATTACATATTTTTAAAGGCTATTATTTTTGCCACAGGAGACTATTCAGAGATATAGAGGCTGGAGATCTCTGTGTGGGGTATATTTACTCTTAATTTATCTGAAATATAGACAATTTGAAGGAGTGTAATACCAGATAAAGCTTGAAAGCCAGGTCAAAAATATGGAAAACCTAAAATGCCAGTCTAGGCAGAGGAATGACATGATAAAAACTGAATTTTATTTTTAAAAAATAGGATTATTTGAAGGGAGTAGTGTTGGGCCTTGGGCAAAATGTAAAGAGGTTATTTTGAAGTACAAGATGCTAGCATGTATCACAGAAGAGAGTGTATCTGTGGAGGTGGGTGGTGGTGATTCATGCATTCAACCTGCTTAACAATCTTACCTATTTCTAGCATTGTCCCCTTTCTTCTTTTTTCCAGAGACTAGAGGAGGACCTTTTCCCTTGGGTTTTTGAAGGAGGGGAATCCTGTGGCTTATAATCATTTTTACCCCTACCTTGGAAAACCTCTAATTAAAGGAGTTAGGATCTAGTATTCTGACATGATCCTCTGTCTGATTAGTTCTGTTCCCAAAGTTGGGAACTACACCTTTATGTATTTCTCCAACCCCATTTAAGAAATTCTTTGTCCCATAATCTCTCTGTCTCACTTCACTATTGGCTCCATATTTGGAGATCAAGGCCATTTACACAGATATCATACATTAAGAAATTGCCTTCATAGAGGACATAGTTGAGGAATTGAATATAATTTCTGAGAGAAAGCATCAAGAGAAGCAAGAGGGAGAAGGAATAAGCCTTGAAGAACTGTATTTAGTGGTTGAAAGGAAGAGTCAGGAAAGAATTATCCATAAAAAGTATACTCCTAAACTTTAAGTAGGTAGAGTTAGGTACTTCACTAGAAGCAGAGAACAGGAGATGGGAGAGGAAGTAAGTAGAACACCCAAAACAACTTGAAGTAATAGGTCCTATTCCCAAAAAGAGCAACCATTGTGGCTGTAGAGGGACTACTATGGGGTGGGAGCTGGGGAAGGGAAAGGGCAGCAAGCAGACAGCAAGTGGGGCAGATAGGCAGCTCTTCCAGAAGGGGAAATAGTGATAAAAAAGTTTCAAGGAACCTAGGTAATTTTATCTCATATCAGGTAAGGAAAAGAGACCTAGGAAAAGGTCATTTGTAAAACATTGGTATTATAAGATCATTGAAAATGGGAGAAGTGCTATAGGACTGGGGAGAAAAGGCATGAGTCTCATTTTTCAATCGAAGGAAAAGGTATAATTTACAAACTATAGGCCAGTAAGCTTAACTTCAGTTCCTGGTAAAACTTTTTAAAGAGTCAATAACATAATTGATAGAGAACAAGGAAAGTTGGGTTGGGTTGTAGTCCTAACTGATATTCTGCCTCATGACCTTATGTGATTAATCTTTGCTTTAGTCAGCTCTGAGACTAAGGTGCCAACTTGAATGGCAGAAGGAGTTTTACAATTTTCGAACATCTAGAGAGGAAATGGTGGATATAAAGGAAAGGGCCCATACTCATAGCCTCTCCTCCAGCTTTGTAGAACATGCTGGAGCATAAAGCAGTAGATAGCATGCTCACTGAGCATGGAGTTAAGTAGAACCCTGAACTTCAGATACTTAACTAGTTTTGTAACTCTGGGACAAGTCATTTAGTTTCCTCAACTGTAAACTGTAAAGTAGGGATAGTAATAGCACCTACTTCTCAGGGTTATAGTGAGAATCAAATGAGATCATATTTATAAAACACTTAATACAGTGCTTAGGAAATTGGTGGAGCTTTAATAAAATAGTCCCTTATATACTTGTTTTCTTCATTTCCCCTTACCCCCAATATATATCATGGGAGAATTAAGAATCATCTCCATTCTCTTATGAGTTATTGTGGACCTTGGTAGTAGCCTAAAAAATTATAATGCATGAATGTTTATAAGAAGTTTAAATGGACCTGGAACAGAATGAGTCAGTCATTTGAATCAGGCTTTAAAGGATAAATTAGAATTGGGGAGGGAGTAGATATTTCATTAGTAGAGGAAAGAAACCATTGGGAGTGGGCATGAAATTGCAAGTATTTAGGTTTAACTACAGTGTGAAATGCATAGAACAGAGTCAGGATTAGGTTCTTGAGGACTTCCATCAGTAGGGATAGTAGAAAAGAAGATAAAAGACTATAGACCTAAAATTGGAAAGGATCTTCTAATTCATCTACTACTCCATTATTTTGCAGATGAAGGAACTGAGCCTTATACAGTGATGTTCCAGGCAGAATTTGAAATTCTCTTTTCTACCTACTTCACTTTATTGCTTCTTTACAGAAAAATAGAAAAACAGATTACTACCTGGGGAGCTAGAGATTTCCTTCCTAGTTGACATAAAGCTTTTAGTTGACAGTTCCTTGGATTTTGCCTTTCTTTTAGTTCCAAGTCTCATTGTGCCTATTTCCATTTTTCCCCAAGCATAGGTCAAGAGATCATATAACCTCCTCCCTCCCCCCTCCTGAATTCTAAGTATGCTATATTTACAGCATTCTCCTAATACCATCTGGTTACCCTGACCAACAAAAAGGGAAGAAAGAAAGAAATTAGTCTGATATAGCTTAGCTTTGATGAATCTTTGTTGATTTTAGTGGTGACAATTTCTCTAATTGCTCACTAATCTTTCTTTTTAATGGTCTGAATCTCAAAGATCCAGGAGGACCTAACTTCTAGGGTTAGAAGTCATCATAGAAACCTAGAATGAGACCAAGTAGAGCCAACCACCCAATCCAAAATGGCATAAATTCCAGTTCAGGAACAAAAGCTGTAGGGATGAGTAAATCAAGGAAAACACCAATATAGAAATTATTATACATAGGGGTCAGCTCTGTAATTCAGTAGATTGAGAGTCAGGCCCAGAGACAGGAGGTCCTAGGTTCAAATGTGGCCTCAGACACTTCCTAGCTGAATGACCCTGGGCAAATTACTTAATCCCATTGCCTAATCCTTAACACTCTTCTGCCTTGAAACCAGTACACAATATTGATTCTAAGATGAAAAGTAAGGGATTTGTTTTTGTTTTTTAATTTACACATATAAAGATTTCTTCCCAAAAGAGTGAATAACTCCAAAACAACTAAGTAAAGACTCAGGAATGAAACAAGAGTTGTTTGTTTGTTTGTATGTTTGTTTTTAATGAAATTAAAACTGAAATAAAAGAATTGAAAGAATAAATAGCTTGGAAGAGAGGTTGGTAAATCCCTTGATTTAATAAAATAGATAAAATAGAACAAACAAATAAATGATTCCACAAGACAGTAAGAAATAGGATAATAGGGCCAGTTCAGTGGTTTGAGAGCCAGGCTTAGAGATGGGAGATCCTGGGTTCAAATCTAGCCTTAGACACTTCTTTGACCCTGGGCAAGTCATTTAACTCCCATTGCCTAGCCCATGCCACTATATACTGCCTTGGAATCAATACACAGTACAGATTCTAAGACCGAATATAAAGGTTTAAAAGAAAAGAAATATTAGAATAAAAAACTTAAAAAAGATAGTATAAGTAAGATATATGGGGTCAAGAAGAATTGATGTATAAAATAGATCAAGGAGAAATAATTTAGGAAATACTGGACTTCCTGAAAACCTTGTTGAAAAAAGTCTGGATATTACATGTCAAGAAATCATAAATGGAAATTGCCCATGTCAATTAGGGATTAAAATGAAGATAGAAGGAAACCACCATTCACCTCTTCAAATAAACTCTAAAGAATTTAATTAGCTTAGAATAATTTTTGTTCTGTTCTCCCCAATATAAGTAATTCTTTTTGCAATGGGTAACAGAAGCAAAAACTTCTGCTAATCTAGAAGAGAAAAAAAACATCTTTTTTCAATTATCCTTTTGTTTCTAACTTCAGCTCATTCTAGGCTTTCATATTCTTGACTTTTTCCCTTAAAACTTTATCTCATATTTTTTATCTATACATCACATTCATTATTGAGTATAATACCCCAGTAAGCCATCCCTTGGAACAGAGGTTAGAGTAATAATGCTAGCTTTAGGTAGTGTTTTTAAGGTTTACAAATCATTTTATACATTTTATTTAATTTTATTCTCACAACAACCCTGTGAAATAGATGCTATTATCTTTATAGATGAAGAAATTGAGACTGAAAGGTAATTTGACTTTTCTAAGGTCATACAGCCAGTATCTTGAGATAGGATTCACATTAAGGCTGTCCTGCCTTCAGGTACATTCAGGTACTATCTATTACACCAGTAGCTACCTCACATTAAAAAATAAAGAGGAAAAAGCAACCCAGCAAAACTAACCAGTTTACTGACTATGTTTGACTTAAAAATTGTTTCATTCTTTGAATTTGTGTCCTCAGTGCCTAGTACAAGCCCCCTGGCACATAGTAAGTGCTTTACAAAGAGTAATTAATTGAATTTATAAAATATTCTACATCTATAATCCCCATATATCTTCAATTAAGTAGAGGGAAAGATGCATTTTTCTTGATCCTTCTCTGTGGGTTGGTTATTATAATTATGTAGCATTGACTTTAATTTTATTGATTTTTTTTGACTACATAGTACCACTTACTATCATTTCTTTGTTCAGCTTACTCAATGTACATCAGTTTTATATATGTGTGTGGGTGTGGGTGTACACACACAAATGCTTTTCTGAGTTCTTTTGTTGTTTCTCAGTGATGCCATGTTCCTATATCACAATTTGTTTAGCCATTTTCTCTATTACACTTTGGCCATTTTTCCTATCACTAGGCTCCCTGTTTGTTTAGTTTTTTACTATTACAAAAAATACTGTTTAGGAAATTTTGATGAATATGGCCATGAATATTTTGGTGTATGTGGAACGTTTCTAGCTTTGGTATTCTTTGGGTATATAATTAACAATAGAATCCAAAGTATAGGCATTTCAATCATTTTAAAAAAATCATTTAAATCATAAAAATCATTTTAAATTGTTTTTTAAAATGAAGGAACTAATTGACAGCTCCAGCAGTAATGCATTACTGTCCTCATTCTTTCCCATCCCCCTCCAACACTGACCAGTGCACACATCTTTTGCCATCTTTGCTCTTTTTTTTTTTTTGGATATGAGATAAAACTTTGGAGTTGTTTTAACTTTGATTTTCTTATCTTATTATTTAGTGACTTGGAAAAGAGTTTTTCTGCTGTCTGAAATTTAGGGGTGTGAACTGTTCATATCCTTGGACTTGTTATCCATTGGCAGATAATCTTATATTAGCTTCTTATATATCTTAGATATCAGAACTTTATCATGGATACTTGACACATTTTTTCCTCATCAGCTGTGCTTTATTTGCAATGAATTGATATACAAAAGTAGCCTTTCAGTTTCATGTATTTGAAATTATTTTATCTTTTGTGATTGCTTCCATTCCTTGTTTGGTTAAAAACTCTATAGCCATAATTGTAAACCGTGTATCTCTCATCTAGTTCTCTCTCTCTCTCTTTTTTTTAATAATGTGACAAACATTCAGGTTGTATATCCCATTTTGAGCTTATTGTGGTGTTGAGTCAAACCTAATTTTAGCCAGAAAACTTTCCTGTTTTCTCATCATCCTTGTCATATAGAGTTGTTATAAACATAGTAATTTATATATCCAGTTTTATGGAACACTGAGCTATTGAATTTAGTTGTCTCAATCTTTCTTATCTAATCTGTTCTGATGAACTGCTTTTAATGTTTTTAAGCAGTGATAAAGAATTTTGATGATTGGTTTGAAATTTGGTTTAAATAGTTTTTTGAAACCTATATGAATTGAATTCTGGAAGTACTATTCCCCTCTGTTTCTACATTTTTCCCTTTCCATTAAATGCTTTTTGGCTTTCCTTTCCTTGAGATTCTAAATCTTCCAAATTAATTTTGTTCTTTTATGTAGTGTTTGGATAGTAATTTATTTAAGTGGTTCAGTCTAGATAGAAGCAAGAGTTTCAGCTTAGAAGTAAGGGTGTTTGGATTTTGAGATATCCCCTTGTAGTAAGGAGAAAGATAATTTGCTGTGGATCCCTTAAGCATTCTGGATAATTCCTCTTGCAGTTAAGGAGGACAGGGGTCTCTGGACTTTGACAGTTGATGGCAATTGAAGAGAAAGAAAAAGAAATTTAAGGTGAAAGATTTAGTGTGAGATAATTTTGAGAGCTACGATACTTGGAAAAAGTTGAGAGGTATGGTTATCCCCTCTGAGCCACAGGGGGCGCTGAAGAGCAATTAAGCTAACTGAAAAACCACTCACAAGCAGAGTTGAGTGAGAGATAAATTGCTTTAACATTTCTTTTCCATCTCAGCTACCTGCTCTCCAAAGGAAGTACAAGAGATAGGTCTCAAAGTCTTGTGGAGAGTAGGCCTTAAAAGTCGGACCTCTCACTTTGAGTACTGAGATAGGAAAAATTTCAGTCACTCCTCCATTAAATACAAATCTTAAGTTTTTTCTTCTTAGTTTTCAATTGCCATCAACTGTCACTCAGAGAGAGAGAGAGAGAGAGAGAGAGAGAGAGAGAGAGAGAGAGAGAGAGAGAGAGAGAGAGAGAGAGAGAGAGAGAGATCAAAAATCACTTCTGTTCTCACAGACTGTCAGAGAAACAGAAGCCTGAAGTTCTTTCCCAGACTCCTCTTATCCCCAATACTTAAGGGATCCATAGAAAATTACCTTTCCTCATTACAAGGGGATATCTCAAAATCAAAACACCCTTACTTCTGAGCTAAAACTCCTGCTTCTATCTAGACTGAATCACTTAAATAAATTACTATCCTAATAGTAGGTATGTAAACCATCCCTTTGGTATAGTGTTATGTAGTTTTATATATGTAAGTTTTGAGAGTACCTTAGAAGTTGTATTTTGTAGCCATTTTAAATTGAACTTTCTTTTATTTTCTCCTGGATTTTGTTATTGCTGTATAGAAATGCTATTGATTTTATGGATTTACATTGTATCCTGCTATTTTTCTGAAGCTTTTCATTGTCTCCCTTAGTTTCTTTGCTTATTTTATTTCTTATGCTATCTATCATGTCACTACCCTATAGGAATAATTTTGTCTCATCTTTACCTGTGCTTTCATATTTTCTTTGTCCATTTTGCTTTCCCTACCTTAACTGTTAGGAGATTTCCTTTCAAAGTAGTACTCCATGTGGTGTATGGTGTAACCCAAAATAGTACAGATTTTTGAAGACCTTTCCAGATGAGAGAAAGCAGTGATTAAGAGAAGTTAGCAGGGTTGAGGTCCATTGTGAAATCTTCCTCTGACCCTAAAATGGTTTTTAATGTTAAAGGTGCCAACCATTAAATGATTTCAGTTAACTTGAGGCATTTTTAATTGTCATGCAAATGGTGCTCTATTTGTGGTTTATTTGAAATAACATTCAAGTTATGTATTAATACAGTCGATTGCTTCTTTTAAACATAATTCCAGAGATTGACTCTTAGATCAGTTCTGATTTTTAAATCATTTCTGTTTGAAATCTGGTCCTGACCAAAGATGACTGCATATATGCTCTTTTCCTTCTCTATTGAGACATTGGTAGAAATTCTCAAATGAGCAAATGTTGGCAATAAGCAATATTTAGATAATTATTTATTAGGGAGGCAAACTCTAGAAAGAAGTTCTCTGAACTTAGAGAGAGGGTGGAATGGAAAGTCACAGTGGTTTTCTGATACTGAGTAAACAGTATTCTTTCAGCCAATCCTTAACTTGCATTGTTCCTAATAATATTAGTATGTTTCCTATCTATCTCAGACCAAAGATACTCAAATTTTAAGCCTACCAACATTTTTGTGGACTAGTTTTGGGGAGGAGTGAGTGGCAAGAGAACAGCCAATACTAGTAAAGTTTTCAGATCCTCATTGGAATTTTCCCTGGCCTAAATTGATACTTCCCCTGGCAGTAAGTTGTTAATTGCAAAGCCAAGGCCTGTTTTAGTTCATTTTTTTAATTGTTGGTAGTGTTTTTCTTAAAAAACAGCTCAAGGACAACAGAAATATTGTTTCAAAAATGATGTGTATATTCACCTCTAGAGAAAAAAAATGATAAATAGAAATGAGCAATACTTAGTTTTATATGTACATATCTTTTTGTTAAATGATGACCTAGTGGGGAGGAGGAGAGTGGGAGGTGCCTGGGGAATTTTAATGTAGCAAATTAACTAAAAACAGATAGCACAAGGAACTTTATCAGCAATAAATAATTATCAATCCCTCTATTAATAGCCTTCCTTCCCCCCAAAGACACACATTTTGCCTAAAATTACTTTAACAATTTAGTAGTTGCATAGACCTTGCAGGGCAGGTATTTTATTAGGCGTAAGAGTTAGAAAAGAGATCTGCTATAAAGAATCTTACCCCTTTTATATTGGTGTCTTTAATTGACAGATTTAAGAAAACAAGCCTACCAATCTGAGTTTTTCAGTTGGTGTCAAAGGTAAGCTCTGCCAAGACTTTCTGTGGTTTGGAGGGCAGTCATTTAGAATGAATGGATGCTTTTGTTAAGGCAGAGCTTCTATTTATACTGTCAGCTTGTACCTCCTGCCACTCTAATCAGTGATGTCACTTATTGTGATACAGATTTGTGTTAGCCTTAGCTCAGGAGTTCGGGGAAAAAAAGAGGACATATTAACTATATCACAACCAACTCCTGATGATTTGGGTTTTTCTTTTCAAAGAGAAATAAGAACAACTTATTTCTGACCTTGAGATAGAATCTTAGGCATACTTATTAAATATAGATATATAATTTTAAAGTAAATGCTACAGTTGGTTCTTAAGCATTAGTTTAGAAAATAGAATTTTGCAACATGTAAGAATTACCAACCTTGTATGACAATCATATTGCTTACTGTGCAAACAGCTTGTTTAATATTCACAATTCTGGGCCTATGCAATCTTTATGTTTATTGCAAAGTTTAGCATTTATTAATTTAATAAAATAGAACATTCTTAAGATACTTTACAAAGTGTCTTCCTCATGAACCAGACTAAATATAGGTAATATTCCATCATTTTCATTTTGCAGATAATAGTAGAACAGATAGAAGTAGTGTAATTTTCTAACAGTTGACATTTGGCTGGTCCTTAATGAGACTAGAGCTTAGACCCAATTCTCTTGGTGCCAGAAAAATGCAAGGGTGATCCCAGTGGTTCATTGGATTCATTCATTGGAAGTTCACAGCTGTGGCCTGCAAGGGAATCAGAGAGGAATTCTGTTGTTGAAGGTAAAAAATAGGAACACCTTTACTTTTTATTGTAGGTCATTGCTATTTGCATTGATCCTGCAGTCTGAAAATCTACTTTTTTGTAACTGCAGCCAAAAAGCTCTGCTAAACAATCAAAGAGGGCTCAAATATGATAGCTACTTAAATATTCAGGTCCAAGGAGTAACAATGTGCTAAAATTGTTTAGGAGAATGATATATTTAATATATTGGTAAAAGCAATATTTCTAAAAGAGGAGGTTAGTTTTCCAGTACAGGTGAGAATTTTGCAAGCTTTAGAGGGACTTGGTTTAATACAGAGACTTAGTACAGAATCCAGGATGTTTATACCCCATGTGATACAGGCACCCTCACATTTTCCATATATATGAAGAAGAGGGAGAGATTGATTTTGTAGTAACAAAAGTGCATTTATGGTTAATATCAGTTTGTTATTGCATTTGGTGGATATTAATAGGTGGATTATTTCTGTTTACATGTAACTTAGAACATAAGATACTTATGCTTAATGTTTTTAAATAAAGTTTATTTAGTACTTTGGTTTCATAAAGTAAGCTACTTCTTTGATCCCTGCTTGGACCTTTTCCTTTACCTTATCAGCTTCCCTTCATTTTTTTATTTTTATTTTTTTTATTTTTACTTTTTTTTTAATTTTTACTCTCCCTTAACTACCCTATGACCCTTAATGTTTTTACATGGGATGTATTTAGTGGTATGGTTTTACTTTGATTTTTCCCTTGGTTATAGAATTCATGCTTTCTCCCTCCCTTCATCTCTCCCTCCTCCCAAGTCAACAAGCTATTCCACTGGGTTATACATAAATATACTATCATTAGAATCCATTTCCATATTATTCATTTTTTTAAAAGAAGAAGCCTTTAAAACCAAAACCCCAAATCACATACTCATATAAACATGTTTCTTCTGAATTTCAATTCCTATAGTTCTTTCTCTAGATGTGGATAACATTCTTTCTCAAAAGTCCCTCAGAATTGTCCTGGATTGCTATTAAGTAGCAAAGTAGTTGTTTTTATCATCCCACAATGTTACAATCTGCATATAATGTTCTCCTGGTTCTGCTTATTTCACTAAACATCAGTTCATGGAGGACTTTCCAGTTATTACAGAAATCCATCAGTTCATCATTCCTTATAGCACAATAGTATTCCATCACCATCATATACCACAATTTGTTCAGCCATTCCCCAATTGAGGGATATCCCCTCATTAGGAAACTAGTTTTCTGACTTCATAATTTGCTTGGAGATAATGAAGTCATAAATTTGTTTAGTTCCTTGGAAGAGAGACATAACTTTTATAATACTTCTATAATAAGTATGATGTCATTTTGATAAATTATATTTTCTTTTCTCAGCTAAGACCTTGATAATGTGAGTCCTTGATAGCTACTGGAAGTGATTTCATTGAGAAATGTCCTCTACCAAAGGAAATTCTTACCTTCTTTGCAAAAGTTCCCTAGAAAACTGAGAGGACTTGGTCAGGATCACCCATTTAATATACATCTGAGTTAAAACTTCAGTCAAGGTCTTTTTGGCTCCATCTTTCTTTTCCACCCCATACTGCCTCAGATTTTAATATAATGAATTTTTAAATTTGTGTTTTTCCAGTGTGTTTATTTGCTATTTTTGATGCTATTTTAAGTCTTATTTATTTCATAATTAGTGTGTTACCATTTTTGTTGGGCTGAAGGCTTTTTTGAGAAATCAAATTTCAAAAATAGGGTCTAAGACTGGGCTCCTAAAATTTTAGTGCCAACTTCTTATAATGGAGTGTCATCAATTGAAAGCAAACAAGCAAATTTAGGGTAGACATTTCAAACCTTGAAAGGGTAGTGAAAAAATATTTAAGATTGATTCATACATTAGCTAAGGAGGGAAGGCAGAAGGGGAAAAATCTTCAATACCCCCTCTCCTCTCTCTGAGCAAACCTATTACATCTGCTGTCTCTCCTGAACCCCACTTTGTGGAGAAGGGGGTTCTCCCCTTCTCTCATATACCAAAAGCCCAAGCCTCCCCTTGGGGGTACATTCCTTTCCCTCTTTATTTTTTTTTAAAACAACAGCTAGTAAGTGTTTGAGGGTAGAGTCTTTCTGACTCCAGACCCAGTGCTCTATTCTTTGCATGACCTGGCCACAAAGGGAGGAATCTTTTTGCAGTACATTTTGGACTTCCATGGGTTGGGAAATAAGGAGTTCCTTTTCAGAAGATTAGCATCCTTTAGACTTAGACTACAGACAAAACTATAAAAGCATCAAAAAAGTCTTGTGAATTACTTGGTAGATGTTTCTTATCTATGAAAGGGGAATTCATAACCTAAAGAACTTTGAAGTATTCTTTTATATTGTAGAGGATTTCACACCAATGAAATTATTGCTATCACCCTAAAAAAGCAAGTTAGCAGCAATTCAAGTCTTTGTATCTACTTTAGGAACAAGTAAGTCTATTACATAGATCTGGTCTAAAGATGGAAATCCCAAACCAATTTTTAAGGGGTCACATTTTATTAACCATATTTTAAAATTCAAATATAATTAGAAGGAACAAATAATTATTTTAAGTTGCCTATGCATATACTCACTTTTGAAAACCAGCAAACTATCCCCTCACTGAAGCAGTTTGCAATTTGCTGTTACAGTGTATTACAAATATTTGTCTTGTAAACCAGAGATAGGAAACACCATCTTCTTTTTGATGGGATAAAATATAACAGTTTCAATGTAGTCAAGTTTAAGACTGCGCGTTATAGACATGTATATATCTTAGTATCATCTATCGTATTATATATTTTCTAACTTCTCTAAAGCCATAAAAACCTAGTGAAATAGTCTTAATATGCCTAGAGATCATATCTCTATCTAGTGTTTTAGGAATAAGTTAACACTTTATTTTCCTTTCAGTTAAAGAAAAATAAGAAGAAATCAAAGTCAGAGGTTAAAGCAGTGCAGAACAGTACCCGCCATGATGGAAAGGAAGTTGATGAAGGTACCTGAGCAGGGAAGGGAATGCAGTCATCTTATTTTTCTGAGTTGTATTTGTTTAATGATGTATTGTCTAACTCCTTTTTTCATAACTTTGTATCTTATAGAAATCTGTGACTTTAATAAATATAGATTTTTGTAACTGGAATTTTCAAAACATTGACATTTCTCTTAATGAAAGAACCTGTCATGCTTCTTGTGAGAAGAAGCATTCTCCAAATTTTCAATTTAA
Source organism: Monodelphis domestica (assembly GCF_027887165.1). NCBI lineage: Eukaryota > Metazoa > Chordata > Mammalia > Didelphimorphia > Didelphidae > Monodelphis > Monodelphis domestica. Next base: position 174,008,962 of record NC_077229.1, on the reverse strand, counting down.
CCGAATACATTAAACAACTGAATTTCTTTAATTACTCTTTGCTGCTTAAAGATCAGTATACCCTAAACACCTCCCACTTCTTTGTGGAGTAATGATTGTCCTTATTAAGGAGAGCCCCTTTTCTTAAAAAAAAAAAAAAGGTGGGGTATTTTATATATATATATATATATATATATATATATATATATATAATGCTGTTAGGCTCTGTCCCCAAGAAAGTAAAGACACAAGATATTTTCTCTCATCCCTCAGCTTCTAGGAGTATCTGTAGTAAGTTTGACAAGGTGTCTAGAGGAAAGCTTGAGGATAGTTGCTGTTACCTTAGTTCATTGCCAGAGAGGATGTTAGATCAGACTCTTATTTCATATAACCAGCATTGTTCAAATTTTTATTCTACAACCTAAATTTGTCATGATGCCCTGTTCCATTTGTTTTGTTTCTGGTTTTTGTTTTTATTTTTTCAACGCCACCCTTTTGGTTTGTCCTTACTAAATACCTTTTTTTTTCTCCCTGGGGCTATGTCAGGAGCCTGGGAAACTAAAGTCAGTAACAGAGAGAAACGGCAGCAGCGTAAGCGCGACAAGGTGCAGCCTGATACTGGTCCCTTGGATCCGGCTGTCTCGGGGATAGAAAGTGGCTATACAGTAACTACTGAGCAGCTTATTACAGCTTCGTTTCCTGTTGGTTCCAGGAAGAATAAAGGTACTTAGTGGAGCATAAGAGGGACATATTAAAGATGAACTCGTATTCTGAGCTACGACATGGCATCATGAGTTCAGATCCCACAGCTTTTGTATTATGAACCATGATTTAGCCAATATTAGCATCATTGCTTGTTATATCCAATACCTTTAAAAATAAAGCCCAGCAAAGCAAAAACTGCATAGCCTTAACTAAAAACTCATAGCCTAAGAGGAGAAAAAGAAACAGCCTGCTTCCCTCATCTGTATTTCCTTTGCCCCTAAAATAAAGTATACTTTTTGTCATCTTCATTTGTCATCATGGTGTAGACATTAGTACATTGAAGTGTTTTGTCAACAGCTTTCATGTTTAGTGTTATTCTTGAACATTCTGAAGCAAGCATTTCTGGAGAAATATAGATCCTGAGGTCTGATGAATCCTCCTATAAAGGGATATTTATAATATCAACTATGAGGCCATTTGAGTATTTTAAATTTCTATAGCTAAAAGATACCTTTAAAAGGTCATTTGGACTAGTTCTGTGCCACTAAGCATTTTAATACTCAAATTATCCAGTTATCTGGAAGCTCTGCATATTTCTGTCATTTTCATCCAGGACAGGCTCAGAGTGATCATACTAAGTTTGCTTTAGTCTTTGAGTTGTCTTTTTCTTAGCCTCATCATTGTCTTCACTGCTTCCTACTATTACTATCCCTTTGCTGCTCGTATGCTTAGTGGTATTTATCAGCATGAAGCAGCAATGACTCATTTTTGTTGAATTTCCCCAGTTTCACTCCTTAGTAATTTTTAGTTTATATCTATTTATCACTCTCATATGCATGCTCTTTTTGCCAGCCTCTTTAATACAATCCTGTAAATGCTGACTCTTAGTTTCTTTAGGTATCAAAGAACAAATATCTAGGGACTCCAAATTGTACTTTTCCTCCCTCCTGCTTTCCATAAAGTTTATTGGTCCTAAAAGTATTATAGTCATTTGCAAAGTCACAGTGTTGCTTCTGCTGGGATTGTTGAAAAGGTATCTGCTATAGTTCATAAACTATAAACTAAATTTTTAGATTTAAAGATGTAGACCTTAGAGATTATCTAATCCTTTTTACCAAGGAGAAAACTAAGACTCAGAGCTATTACCACCCAAGATCTCTATTAGTGGCAGAGCCAGGTCTCCAGACTCCCAATCCCATTAGTACTTTTCAGTGATTTGCCTCTGTTATCTTTCATTTAACATGGATTAGCTCTCAGGTAGCAGAGAAAGGGTAGTAGAGAGTAAAAAATGAGGAATCTGGACTGTCTAATTTGAGAAATTTCACTTATAAAATGGCTAAGCTGAATACAATTCTAGTGAACCAGTTCTTTAGTTTGCAGATCTCTAGTTACACTGTTATAGAATTTATTTTCATAGTATATTCTAAGTTTAGGCATTTGAGAATTTCTCAGATCTTTAATTGATTCTTGATTAATTAATGGTAGAAAGAACTTTTAGGAAACTTCAGTTTCCTAAAAGTAGACATGTGATGTTTTTCTTGTACGTCTGACTTTCCATTCTTATGTCAAACCTGAACCAAAAAAAGAGTAACTCAGTCCAACTGTTCAGTAGAATTGAAATCGTGTTGTTTCTAAGTGATTTTGACCTATAATAGTTCTCTACTTAATGTTATGTGAAATTTATTTCTGTTTCAACCAGGTGATTCTCTTCTCAATGTTCAAGGTAGCAACTTTAAGTCTGGAAAAGGAGATCTCACCCTTCAGGGTAAGGAGTTAGGCAATCAAGCATTTTTAATGAATCCCCAAAATCATTTTGGGTTAATACTTGCAAATAAGGATTTGAAGGCTTTTCTCCTTCCCTCCTCACCATTCCCACAGTCTTGATTAAAACATAAATAATATCAGTCTTTCGTATCTTTCATTTTATAAGCAGGCATACACTAATTTTTGAGATTACTTTAGTGTCTTGGGATAGATAGAACACAAAGAAAACAACTTTTAGGTATGCACAACTGATGTTTGTGCTGTAAGGTTTGTAGTGCCCTTTGCAAAAATTCTCTCTTCAGCTTTATGAGATGGCTATTATAGCTATTATCCACAGTTTACAAGAGGAGGAAAATAAGACCCAGAGAAAGGAAAGGGAACTTGGCAGTGGTCATAGAGCTCAGTATCAGTGGCAGGATTTTGAACCATAGGTTTTCCTGACCTCAAATATGATGCTTTATATGTTGTAATATCCTATCTCTGAAAAGATTTGAGATTTTAGAAGTCTATAAATTTTAGGAGAGGGCAGCTGGGTAACTCAGTGGTTTGAGAACCAGGCCTAGAGATGGGAGGTCCTAGGTTCAAATCCGGCCTCAGCCACTTCCTAGCTGTGTGACCCTGGGCAAGTCACTTGACCCCCATTGCCTAGCCCTTACCACTCTTCTGCCTTGGAGCCAATACACAGTATTGACTCCAAGATGGAAGGTAAGGGTTTTATTTAAAAAAAAAAATTTTTTTTTAGGAGACAGCATTTTCAGGTGTCATCTTCATATCTACCATTGTCATCTAACTGACACACATACGCATGAACAATATTCCTATAATCTTGAAGGCAGGATTTGTATGTATCCTTACACTTGGTAAGAAATAATAACAATAGCAGCAATAACAAAAACAATATTAGCTTTACAGTTTGTACTTTGCATCTCTTATCTCATTTGCTCTTTACAACTTTTGAGGGAGGTGCTATTTTCATGGTAGTAGGTATCATTTTACAGATGAGCAAATTAAAGCTGAATGAGATTAAATGACTTGCCCTGGGTCACATAGTTAGTATATATGTAAGTCAGGAAATCAAATCTTCTGAATTCCAAGTCCAGCACTCTGAAGACCACTATACAGCTTGACTGTCAACATAGTTGTCAGTTAATAAATGCTTACAAGTTGATTGATTATTTGATTGTAAGAACCCTCTTGTTCCTACCCAGGTTTATAATATCTAAATGTAGCAGTGTATGTGATTTGTGATGCTTTCTTTAATGTCATAATGCTACCAAATAATGAAATTATGTTAGTTTGACAAAGTATTTCCAGTTCCATACCAGAATCCATAGAACCTTAAAGCCAAAGCGACCTCAGAAGCTATCTAGTTCAACTTTCTGTTAAACATTCTCTTATAAGGCAGCTTATTCCACTAATTGTTAGGAAATGTTGCCTTAAATTTATTTCCTGTAACTTTGATCCATTGCTCTATTTCTTCAGGATTGAATGAAAACCCTACTGTAAATGGAGGAGGCTGGAATGAAAAGTCAATAAAAATCCCTTCACAGATCAGTGCAGGTGAGGAGAAATGGACATCTGTGTCATCTGCTTCAGCTGGCAAGAGGAAGATTGAGCCATCTATTTGGGGTCAGGATACTGGAGATACTAGTGCAAATGGAAAAGACTGGGGTGTGTCCCTGGTGGGAAGGACCTGGGGTGAACGTTCATTATTCCCTGGCATTGGTAAGAGTTACTAAATCATGTTAATTCAATTTACTAACTTTGTATTACTGGAAAATTTAGGATTTTCCAGCCTTTAAAAAAATCCTTGGATAGTAAAGTAACAATACTATTTAATAGTAAATTCTCACCTAAGGAATCGCGTGTGCAGAGTTTTTTCAGGAAATTCCTATAACGCAGTTATCAGCATAAAATAAAATTCGGTATTTATAATTTAGAGAGAAATTAAGAGTCTCACGGAAGTGTGAGCATTTTGTAGCCTCAGCAAAACACCATTTTATTTTAAATTTTGCCATTTATAATTTTTTAAAGTTAAAGTAGCTAGAAGCTACTTTAGTTTTAAAAAATGTATTTGGTGCCCTCCCCCCCCCCCACCCCCCAATACTTTGACATTCATCTAAAAGTTTATTTTTTAGAAAGCAGCAAAATTTGCTTTTTAAAAAGGCAGTGTAAAACTATTCAGTTAATACGAAACTCATGGGATTCATTATTTCAACAATCTTTAAGTACTCCTTTTAGAACCCAGATTAAAAAAAAACTTTTGGTGAACAATTGAACTCTCTAGACTTATTTAGGTTGGTCTGTGGAATAGCTAGTCTTCTACTTTTGAACTTTTTTTAAGATTATGATACATAATATGGCTTTGAGAACAAGAATAAAATGTGAGGATAAAGACAAGGAAAGAATCTTGTGTTGATGAAGGTCCCCAGATATCATTTACTTACTAATATAGCTGGGTGGTGGGGAGTTGGTACAGAATAAGTAGCCTTTTGATTTTTTTTTTAATGATCATTTAAAAATGGTGTTCTATTAGAATTTCTTATAAAATTTATTTAATTTTTACCTACTGTTTAGGGAACATGAGTGTTCTTGAAATTGCAATTTTTTTTCTCCATTTAAATCCTAATTGCACATAAGTATTCTTGATAATCCCCCTTTTTCTTCTTTTTCTCTGTTCCTCACAGAGGCATCCCAACTGCTTGCTCTGCATAGTGGCATAGTGGCATCAATAAATCAGTCAATTAATCAACATTTATTAAGTGCTTACTATGTGCCAGGTGCTGTGCTACTGGGAAGAAGGATACTCAGAACATAAATGAATTTTAATTTTAAACATTCCTTTAAAATTACTACATATAAAATAGGGTTCTCAAAATGTTGGAGTATGTATTTATAGCTTGAGATTGTCTTTTAAAATGTTATTTCAAATCTGTGCACATGTTAACATTGTCATTGTAAATTAAGAATATAAGTAATCTCTATTTTGACAGCTTCTTGGTCTGGCAACGTGGATAGGAGGGTAAATAATTCGACTGAGCAGAATTCTGCTCCCTTTTCATCTCTGGCACTCAACACTACAGTTTCTGGTATGTAAAATCAATTTAAGCTATGTTTGAGACATAATTAAACTTTTAAAAATACCTTTCATTTACATTTTTTTTAATTTCTTGGAATTTTTGGAAGCAAAAATCTCCAAGTACTCTCATCAACATGAATAATTTTTTTTTTGCAAGGTGATACCTAACATGTTTCAGAACAGGAAGACTTGGCCTCTCATCCCTCCCCTATAAAAGAGACATCTCCAATTTGTGATTAGGAACCAAGCTAGTTACTTCCATCTGTGATATAGCCCCCAAAGAGTTAGTGGTTGCTTTTCTTTTTATCTGTCTACCACTGCCATCAGGAATTTTTAAAATGTTTCTTTTTCTTTGAAAGAAATCATACCAGTTATGTGTCAGCCCCCCCCCCCCCCAAAAAAGGGGGGGGGAGAAATTATTGTTAAAAAATTTCATTTTAAAATTGTTTTTTTAATTTTTTTGCGTTCATTTTTTTCACTTAAGGGTCTACCACTGAGGTTTCTCAGTCTACTGCTTCTGATTTTCAGTGGGATGTAAGCCGTAATCAACCCCACATCGATGATGAATGGTCTGGGTTAAGTATGTCCTTTTAAAAATTACAACAAAACGTTTTCTCAGCAACTTGCTTTGAAATAACCTTACTATTTTGTGTACTTGCCTCTAATTTTATACCTTCTTTTCAACTTTAGTTCAAAAGAGTTCATCAAATACCCTACTTAAAAGCTGATTAATATGCCATACTTAAACTCCATATTTGAAATAATATTTAAGTATATCTGTTCTAAAGCTACCCTGGGAATTCAAGGACAAAATGGTTGCCTCTTTTTTACCATTAAAAGTACTTTCCTTGCAAACAGTCCTATAACTACTCTAGTCATTTGAAGGTTAGGACTCAATCTTGCAGATATTAAGGAATTTTAACACTTATATGGCAGAACCAGGTCTAAAACTGACTTTTCCACTCTCCAGTAATTCTCAATAATGATGTAAAGAGCTAGACTGCATCAAAAGGCAAAAAGGTCAGAAAAGACCAAAGAAAAATGAAGGCTATTGCTTCCCCCCTCCCTTTGGCAATTTATAAATCTTTTGTAAATCTTACTCTTCCTTTGAATCTTTGTTCACTATGGTCCCTGCCTAGTTGTATGTAGCGGATAATCTTGGTTCATTTGTGACAGTCCTGGTAAATGAGTTAACCAAATGACCCAAAACAAACCCTGTGGGCACATTTACAGAAGCATAGCATCCAGAACCCTGACTGAGATACAGACCTTCTGGTACAAGGGAGCCAGGGAGAATTCTTGGGTTCAGAGACTTGATTGTTTGGTCCTGGCCTCTCATGCTCAAAACCAACCATCACTGATTTCCAACTCCTGCTTCCCATTTTTTCCTTTTTGACCTTTTACCATGTACTGCATCCACCATTGCAATTTCTCTTAGAGTTAATTCATAGGGCTGAAGAAGTAATAAACAATTTAAAAATTAAGCATAATAGATGCTATGGTCTTAATTATCCTACCTCACAGGATCCATGATTTCATCACTGGATACTCCCTGCATTAGTTGTAGATACCAACATTAGTAATAAACATACTATTTGTTATGTCCAAGACTTATCATTTGATGGCCATTTTCCTAATGATGAGTCTTGCTGAGCTGGATATGTCAAGTCCTCAAGTATTCAAAGCCTTTCCATGTTTGTAGAACCTGTCAGAGCCTGGGTTATGATATTTCAACTGTATAGACTCCAAGCTAGGTCTTAACTGGGATTCCTCAGACTCACAAAGGCCTACCAGAGACCCCTTTATTAAATTTGATCATTGATATTTCCTAGTCTCATAAAACCTTTCTGATGCTCATCGTTCTTAGGTAGTGACATTTTAAATTCTTTTTTAAGTTAATTTTTCTGTTCTCCATTTACTTTTGGGTACTTGATTTGAAACACTTATTTAAATCATTTTAGCCCCCTGGAATGAATTGCTCTCCTACTCCCTAAAGTTGCTAGAATGTAACTATCAGTAAAAAGCTCTAATTACCCATAAATAAGGGCATTTTTAGAAAAAGAATGTAAAGTTCCTTTTTCCTTTACATTCTAGGTTCATATGCCAGTCCCTAAAGCTGGGGAGCTTGCCTTAAGTGAAGGATCAAGTTTTAGCAGAAACTTTTTTCCCAAAACTAGGCTTTTCATGTTAGTATTCCCTGCCCTGTGGTACAGCAGACAGAGAACTTTGTGAGAATCGTGCTATTAATTCCCCAGGGTTATGTTTCCTATTCACCATGCCATCCCACAGACCAGGATTATGGCCCCAGTAAAAATGTAGTTAAAAAGGCAAGAAGATGATTGAATATTGAATTCTGTATTTGTTTCATGATCAGTTTTTCATTTTTATAGCATACCATTGAGTGCAATTATGTTCTCTAGTCAATTAACCAATGATACTTTAGATAATTTTGAGGGGAAATTTTAGTTGTGTTAAATGCTCTTTTTATTTACATAGAAAGAAACAGAACAAGAAACTTAATGTAATTAAAATAAAATAAAAATTAAAGTAATGTTACTTTAATTTTTAACGGCAAATAATTTTAATATCATACCCGTGTTATGGTCTACAAAAAGAGGCAATTGTAGCAAAGTAATTATACTTGGTTTTGTGTTTCGACTGGATAAAATGTGAAAGGCTTTTATTGTTTGAGAAATAATTTTTTTTTTAAAGGAATAGTAATATTTGACTTTTAGTAGATGATCAAAGGGGAGGATTGGAATAAATGACTTCTAAGATCCTTTCCATCTCTAGAGCTTAAACTTTTAGATAAAGAAGGATTTTTCTTCTGGTAAAATGGAAACAATCAGAAGCTTGAAAGTTATTCCATTGGGAATGTAAGCTATACACTTCCCAATTGACAGCTACTCCAAGTTCAGGGTCCTCTGTGGGCTTATATTCACAAAAACTCTGGCTGATGAAGCCCTACTGACTTTTAACCAGCCTGAAGAAGCAATGAGGTCAAAGCAAGAGCATTTAATGAAGTGGCATAATATTTTTAAAAGTAGCAGTAAATACATTTCCCTATTAAACTTGGGGTAATGTTGCTAGAAATTTTCATGCCAGTAAGAAAAATAAAAACATGTAAGAAATGTGGATAGAGGGGTACATGTTGGAAGCTCATGTGACCAAGATATATTAATGGAAGGGTACACACACACACACACACACACACCCATGTAGATGATCAGGCAATAAGAATAGAAGGCAAATCATACTCCTTCAGTGATTCTGCTAGTGAAGTCATACTTCCCATTGGTCCTGTCCCTGCCAGATTGTACTCCACTAAATCCATCATTTCCACCAAGCACTACTGTGTTACTCTTAGCCTGCATTAAAGTCTTTGCCTAACTTTTCTTCATGGGTATGTTTTAGTTCAAAGCCAAGGCAAAAAAGAAAAGCAGCTACCCTCATCATCAGCCATCAAACAAAACTTAGTAGAAATTGGGACTTTTTGACTTTTATGGAGTGACCTGTGTTGTTATTTCCAGAGCCTACAGTAAGAGATTCTTAGGCTCTAAGCTCTCTAAAAAACACAGAACATAAATCACTCCTAGCTAAGGATCTGGTACCCTAAGAGTCAAGTCTTTTTCTTTGGACCCAACTTGGCACTGTGTTTGGGAGTATGACAAGTTGCCTGACCCTTCAGGCAATTTAGATTAGCATTATCTCCTGATCTTAATCTATAGTGATTAGACTATATTTTTTTCTTTATACACATAAAAGGGTCATTCACTGACAATGATCAGTTCTAGACTTCAAGGTTTCCTAGTTTTTCAATTCCTAGTCTCTTGAGGTTCTTTTGCATTTATTAAAAAATAGAGAGGCACATAGAGATTTTGCTAAGTCAGAGAAGAATATTGTCATCATCAATTGTCATGTGTATAGAAAGCAAAGCATTTAGTATTTTTTATAAAATAATCTTGTTATCTTATTTTAAGTTATCCAGTAATCCATGTCTTAACATTATAGAAGCCTGATATTTTAGTACTATAAAGAAACTAGAAATATGTTGTCCTGTAGACATTTGAAAGAAGTAACCCTGTTTATATGAATTACTATTTAGTTGGAGAGATAGCACTCATTTGATTCTTCTCTATTTACTTCATTAACTTTCAAGTTTGACCAGGTGATATGTTTCAACTGTGATATTTATAGGACACTGGATTTAGTTAGAAATTTGCTATTTAAGTCTCACCTTTATTTACTGGGTATATAAGCTTTTACAAAGTCACTTAAACTCTGTATGCCTTGGTTTCTTCATTTGTAAAATAGGCAAAATAATTGGATTATCTAACCCAAAGAATGAAGATTGCTTCTTTTATAACAACTTTCAAAGGAATTGAATAAGACTAAATATGGTACATTGCTAATTGGAATTAAGATACACCTGAAGTTTGGGGAGGGGGGGGTCAAACTTCTATCTTGAAACTAAATGGCCATTGTTCAAAATGTCCTCAAATTAATATTTGTTATTTTAGAGAAATTTTAATGAAATCTGATGAATAGACAAACTATAAGAGAACAGAGAATATTCTGAGTGAGGTTTCCTGATCCACTACTTTATGAACAAGGAATGATGTCTGTCCCAAGTGTCCCAGTTCCAAGCTATCCTCCACATAGACACCAAAGTGATTTTCCTAATGTGACCCTACTCAGCAAAAAGGCCTCTTTTTGATCTTTAAAACCTTTCATATCCTGGCTCCTTCCTACTTTTCTAGTTTTAAGGGCAATTTTTCTTGTTTCCTACTTCCTTCAAAACTCAGTTTAAAAGTCATCTTCTTTTAAAAGTTTTTTTTAGTACTCCTACCCTAGCTACTGTAATCTTCCCATGAGATTCCCTTAAATTCTTTGTCTCCCATATTGCTATATTTAATTCCTTATGGCAAGAACTGTTTTCCTTCTTTGTTTCTTCAATATTTAGCAGGTAGTGAACATTTGATAATTGCTTGTCTTTTAGAATGTTGTGTGAAGAGAGTTTGTTTAGGTTGGGTAAATACAAGATTTCATTTCTTCAGTTTAGCTAGAAATGGAACTATGAATGTAGAATTTTAATGGCTTTGCCTGAAGGAAGATAGAGAAATAATGAAATTCATTCTAGCCATAAGGCAAAGAAAATTTCCTGGAGGTGGCACAGGAGTGATTGTAGAATTATCACAAAAGAACTTCTTCAGTGCTACAAAGATCTCTGATTTTGTTAGTAATTTGTTAACTGGTCCTCAGTACAGATTGTATTACTTGGTACTCTTTAAGAATCATTGAAAATTGACCATCTGTCCTATGGTCAAACCTACTGAATAGACAGGTTGAAGGGAACCTTACTGGAGAAAGATAGAGCTGAATGAGGTGTTTGAAAAAGATAGACCAGATAGAAAAGATGTTAATAAGATATTAGTGAGACTTTTCTTAGAAGGAACATGAAGTGGTTAAAATGACAGTGTTGTTAGAGAGTCCATGTACCAAACTGACTTATAAAAAGGACCTTAAGAGGAAAAAGTTAATTGTAATAAGTAAGGTAAGAAATCACCAAGTTCTAGAACCTACCTAGTAGCTCTTGTGATAATAGGAAGGAGCAGAGTCAGGAAATAAAATGATAGAATAACTTGTCTAAAGTTACATATCTAGACAAACCAGTTCAGTGGATTATATGAGAAGAAAAAAAATAATATACTGCCAATATGCTGTTTTGAAAGGCACCACAGTTGGCCTAGAAGTCAGGAAGACCTGAGTTCTGTCTCTGATACATGTAGACTTTGTGGCACTGACTACTAACTTAGGCTCTCAGTATTCAAAAAAAAGATTTTTTTTTTTAATAAACCCTTACCTTCTGTCTTGGAATCAATACTGTGTATTGGTTCCGAGGCAGAAGAGTGGTAAGGACTAGGCAATGGGGGTTAAATGACTTGCCCAGGGTCACACAGCTGGGAAGGGTCTGAGGCCAGATTTGAACCCAAGACCTTCTGTCTGTAGGCCTGGCTCTCCAGTGAGCTACCCAGCTGCCCCTCAAAAAAAAAGATTTTTTAAGAGTATAAGTTACCCCTGGGCAAGTCACTTAACCCCTATTTCCTAGCCCTCACCATTCTTCTGCCTTGTAACCAATACATAGTATTGATTCCAAGTGGAAGGTATGGGTTTAAAAAAAAAAAAGAGTGCAAGTTACAAAACAGTTGCTTTAGTAAAAGGAGTTTTCTCACTGAGAGTTCCATATCCCGGTGAAATATCAGCTTTGATCAATTCCTTTTGTCCTTTTACAAAAGACAGGTATGGGGTAAAGGAAGAACAAGGCAGGGGAGTTTTTACCCATTATAAAATTATTGTTAAGCAGTCATTATAACTCTTGAGAATGGAGCCTTGTAAAAGCTGGATATTTTGCTGTTACTTTTATAATAGAAGAGTGGACATTTACATGGTGCTCTCTTTTTACAGATGGACTTTCTTCTACTGATCCCAGCTCTGATTGGAATGCGCCAGCTGAAGAGTGGGGGAATTGGGTAGATGAAGAGAAGGCTTCATTTCTGAAATCCCAAGAGTTGGCCCATGACGAGAAAGTAAGTAAACATATTGGGGTTTTTTTGCTCTTTTAATTAATTAAGCTTCAAGTTTACCAAGAAAGGGGGTTTATTATGTGTTTTTTTATAATTTTATAATTCATAAAGAAAGAGACTATTGCATAAACCCATGTTTTCAGGGCTTTCTAGCCTTAACTTAAAAATAAAATTTTAACCATTATCTTCTGTCTTAGAATGAATTTCTGTGTATTGGTTCCGAGTCTGAAGAGCAGTACGGGCTAGGCAATAGGGGTTAAATAATTTGCTCAGTCACCCACCTAGGAAGTGTCTGAGACCAGATTTGAAACCAGGACCTCCCATCTCTAGACCTGTCATTCTCAGCTGAGCCACCCACTTGTCCTTCTTAATTTTTGAAGCATAGAGACACATGCCATCATAGTGTTAAGTGGAAGATTTTCTATGTGCCAGTCTGAGGTACCCAAGTACCTCATTTTTAGTAAATATGGGAAATAGCTATTTTTAGTAAATATAGGAAATAGCTAAAAAATTGATCTAATATTCCACACTTCATTGATGAGGGTGTACTTCTTCCAATGGTAGAGATTGAAGATTGTATCCATTCACACTTGATCATCCTATCCAGTTCTTATTCATATCTACCATAATGTCTATCCAATGCACAGCAGATCTTTCTTGTAGTATTTAAACATTGTTTTAAGTAACCCATACATTATCTTTATTGCTACATGCCTGCTCTACATCCTTTTCTGGTCATACATTTCCCATTGCCTTATCATCCACATTTTTTATTCTTTTCTGATTATGAAGATAATCCATTTCCTAATTTCAGGCATTTTCATTGGCTATCTCATGTCTGGAATTCTCTTGCTTCACTTCCTGGGAAGCCTTTCCAAATCCTCAGAATATAGCTTCTTTGTACATAGTTGCTTGCATGTTTTCTCCCCCATTAAACTTTGAGCTCCTATAAAGCATGAAAGCCTTTTGCTTTCTTACCTTCTCCAGGATGTATAGCCAAGTGCCTAGCATGTATTAGGCACTTATAAAATGTTTAATTCAATGACTATTATAGTGTCACCTGATTTGAAGCCATATTGCCTATCAGATAACATGCATGGATATTTAAAAAGATGGGTGGTTTTTTTTGTTTGTTTGTTTTCAAAATTCTGGAAAGGAAAGACTATATAGTTTCCACAATTGAACCCAGTACGCATCCTTCTGGCTTTCTAGTAACAAATTGGTGAGCTCTGTACTGGGGCAGTGGTGTGTGCCCACAGAGAGGGCTCTTGAGTTCCCCCTCTGGCACATGCACCATAGGTTCCTCACCACAGAGATATGGTCTCAGATACCAGTGAATGAAAAAAAAAACACATACTAAGTACTGGAGATTCAAGTAGAAAGATAAGACAGTCCTTGCTCTTCAAGAGCTCATATTTCTATTGAGGAAGACAGCAAATATGGAAGAGTTCAGCTGCAAGTCAGATGGAAAAGTTTGGAAAGCTAAAAATAAGCATTTCACAGAAATAATTACTGCTGGTGATAAGAACTTTCTTTTCTAAGTCTTTCGTAGCTGTGGCACCTATAGAAGTAGTTGCCTACCTACATAGTTGCTCAACTTTCCAGGATTAAGGCTGAGGACATGGGGATAGAAGCATTTATTATTCTCTAGGTTCTTCTTCAGGGTCAAGGGGTAGTGGTAGTTTGACTTGCCTAGCACATGTTATCTTCTGTCTTTCCTTTGAAATGCCCTGCTGTTTCAGCTACACTGACTTGCCTGAAAATATAGAAGGTTGTACTTGATTTGCAACTTGAAAGAAGTAAGGAATTTTATAAGGCATAGCTCAGGAAGCAATGCATTCTAGAATTGAGGGATGGCCAGTGCAAACACATGGAGACATAAGATAGTAGAACAGAAAAGGCTTGTTTTACTGTACTATAGAATGGAAGGGAAAGAGAGTGAGACATGAGCAAGTTGGAATAAAGGTTGGGACCAAGTGATGGGAGACTTTGGAATTTATATTTTATCCTAGGTAAAATAGGGAATTGCTGCATTTTGAATAGGATAAAGCTACAATTAGGAGAAATTTCTTTGGTAACTAGTAGACAAATTGGAGGACAGAAATCTGAGGCAGGGAAACTGTTTCAAAAGGCCATTTTTTTGGTTTTAATGTTCACTCTACCTCAGTTCCTATAAAGTCTTATTTTTCTTTTAATTTTTTTATAAATGCAAACTATGTTATATTTATATATCATAATTCATTCAGCTGTTCCTCAGTTATTGTTCCATCCCCTCCTTTGTCTGAAGTTCTATGCCCCTATGAAAAGAACTATTGCAAATATTTTTATGAGGAACTTTTCATTTTTTTATCTCTCTTGGGTATAGGCTTAGTGCTTTAATAACTATTTTTATTTTTACCTTTTCCTTTATTTGTACAAAATACCCTGGCTGAGAAAAAGTGGTGGTTTAGGATTTAAACAAGTCCTTCTGTCCTGAAACATCTATTTTGAAGGTTTGAGACTAGAAGCTTTAGCCCAAGGATCTTTTAGTTTGGCGCCCTTAGCATCAATGGACTCAGCAGGCTTAGCAGCCTTGGTATCACTGGGCTTTGCAACCTTTGGATCAGACTTGGTAGCCTTTAGTGATCTTGGTATCAGATTTAGTGGCCTTAGAGCCAGATTTGGTGGCCTTAGGATCAGTGGGCTTGGCAGCCTCATGGGCAATGGTTCTGGCAAACTTGGAGTGTCCCTTCCATAAGCATGGATCAAAGTACTTTTCATTGTTCTCAAGGAGCTCTCTGTCCTAAAGCAGTCCTAAGTAGGGTGGATATTCCCAAGGCAAGGAGCCCTCACATTCAAGTAGAATTCTCACTATCTGCTAGGGAATTTTTTTAAGTAGAAGATTCCCCAATGGGGGAAACCCCTAACATTCATAAGTCTGAGAAATTTTGAGGTTTACAATCCCCCCTGATGATCATGGGAGACTAGTCTCCCCATTGATCAATTAACATAATCAATTTTGTAATTCAAAATGCACTTCTAACTATAGATATACACGATATTCAATTTTCTAAGAGAAATTAGAATGGTGAGAGAGGAAATAGAAAAGAAAAGAAATGTTTTGCTAGGCGCATTGACAGAAAGCCAAATTAGGGGTAATCCCTTTTGGCATAAATGTGTACGTTTACAATAAATGTTCAGTTCAATCAATCATATCCAAAGTTCATTCTTGATCTTCTTGATGAAGTTTAAGTTTTCCGGCATCTTTCTGCAACAGTTCATTCTCTGGATATAAAAGTTTCAAGCTTCTTTCTTGAAGATCTTTTCTCGAACAAAATCAAATCTTGGATTTGTTATAAAATACAATCTTAAACAAAAAATCAAAATTCTTGGATTTTTATAAAAATACAATCTCAAACAAAAAATTCAAAAATTCTTAGATTTTAAATTAAAATACAATCCCCCCTGAAGTAGGTGTTAACAAACATTCAGTTCAACTCAGAATGCAATGTTGAGTTATGGGGGTGTATTAGTCAATTATCAAAAGAATAGAAAAATAATCAAAAACATAAGAAAAATTCAAAATAGACCTTTTATAGGTCCAATATAAAGTAATTTCTATCCCACAAGTCTGTAGGACAGAATGCAGTAATAGTTCACTTAGTCAATTGTAGCCAAGACTACAGGAAGTTGCCATAATATAAGAAAGAACAGTAACTAGAATTCTATTTTGATAGGGAAATGTCATTCCCTTGTCTGACTTTTTTGTCATTCTCAGGGATATAGGGAGCCAGCATGATAGTCAAACTTTGTACTTGTATGAGTACTTTGTAAAGAGTGTAGATACAAGGAAGTCCTACGACTTAACATATGTCAAGCGTCGCAACCTCAAGTCTCACATTAGTATTTCATGTGTGCTCTTTTTTGGCACTATTCAGATTAAGTCTGCTCCTTATTTTTTATCCCTTTTTCTGGAGTCATATACAAACATTAATCACAGTCTTATAATATTTTATCAATAAATGGCACGTTCCCGTAGTTTAAAGCTTTTAGGTATATATTGATATTATAGCAAGAATATATATTAACTTCTATTACTGCAGGAAAAAATATAAATATTAATTATGTGTACCTTCAGTACAAAAATGAGAAAAAATCAAATATTCTAATCAAAATAAATAAAAGAAATAATAAAAATAAGGAAAAAATCAGTAATTCAATGTGTTCTCAAAAAAAAAAACAGCATTCACTTGTCTAAGGATTATTATCTCCAATGCATGCGATAGGTTTCAGTCAATCAGTCTCAGCAGAAGATGCTTTCTTCACATGTGAGCAGTGAATCCAAGAGTCCTTTTCTCCAATCTTTATGGATGTTGGAGTAGTTAACAATATTTGGAATGGTCCTTCCCACGAAGGCTGAGTTGCTCCAGTACGTTTGAAATTCTTAATATAAACTTTATCTCCTGGATTCAGGTCATACAGAGAAAAGTCTAATGGTCCAGCTTGTACTGCAGCTCCGGATTCATGAAGTTCACGTAGTTATTGCTGTAACTCCTGTACATAGGAAGCAATAGTAATATCTCCCCCTAATAGTGAGGTATATGCCGGGGAGAAAGGCTTAGCCTGTATAGGCGGATGTCCAAAAAGCATCTCAAATGGTGAAATATGTAAGTCTCCTCTAGGCCTGCTTCTAAGATAAAATAGGGCCAGAGGGAGATTTCAGGCCATTTTAAATGGGTCTCAGTGCACAATTTTCCAATCATAGTCTTAAGTTCTTTGTTCATTCTTTCCTACTATTTGGAGAGGAGAAAAAAGCTGAAAAAGGTTAATTAGCATCAACAAAATTAATACAATCTAAGAAGAATCATCTTCATTATACTTAGAAGTTCCCTGGGCACCTCTCTGAGGGTCATTAGCACCTCGAGTATTTTTTGGACGAGCTCCATTTCTTATATATTGTTGAGTATTATCATTTTCTTCATTTGGAGAATTGTCATTTTCCCAATTCCTATTTCTATAATTCTGGTTTCTAAAGTTCTTATTTCTATGTTCATTATAGTTATTTCCATAATCATCATTAGAATTTCTAAAATTCTGGTTTCTATGACCATTGTCATCATTATAGTTGTTCTGGTTTCTATAACCATTATCATCATTTCTATAGTTATTTCTAAAGCTATTATTAAACTGCGTATTCCTTCCAATCATCTTAAGAAAGGTTCTACATTCCATCATTTTGTGGCCCTTCTTCTCACAGAAGTGGCAAGTTATTGATTTATTTGTGAATTCCCGCAAAGGGGCTATAGTCTCTCCCTTATTTTTCAATTGTCTCTTTAACATTCAATTTCTTTCTTTAAATCTTCCACTGATGAATCATCTTCCTCAGGTCTTTTTACACGACCTTTATAAACATAGGTTGCTACTCTCCTTAGTTCATCGAGGTCCATAGAGTCCCAATTAGGACAGCTAGTTCTAAAGTAGTCTTTTACCACTGAACAACAATTCTTAACAAATTGCCTACTTATTTGTCTAATGTCTCTTTCTCTGGATAAATCAAGGTCCATATATGTATTCCCTACGTCGGTAAGTCTGTCCATAAACTGGGAGGGTGTTTCATCAATATGTTGTTGGGTTTTTTCAAATTTTGACCATTTTTCAGGTCTATCAGAGCAAGCTCTCATGGCTGTCAATAATGCTTCTCTGGCCTGGTTTAGTTTTGTGTAATCTAATTCAACATTGGGGTTCCACTGTGGATCTTCAGTTGGCCAATAATGTTCTCTTCAACCTCGTTTTTGATTAGCCAGAGAGATGATTTTATTTTTTTCTCTCTTTGTTAATAATTCTTCTAATATATTCTCAACATCCAACCAAGTGGGGTCAAAAGTTCTGAATATGTTCTCTAATTTTTTTATAATTAATATTGGTTCCTCCTCAAATGATGGCATATCTTCCTTTAATTTTTTTAAATCCTCAGGGGTAAAAGGTGTATAATGTCTTACAGATATTAAGTTTCCATTTTTATTAAAAGTGGGTACTTCCCTTAAAGGAAATAAACTTTTTAAATTATTTGGTACTCCTGTTTCTAGACTTCTTGCTCCATTTTCAATTGGATAAGTCTGAGACATAGAAGAGTTGGGCACATTAAAAGGAAGGGTTTGTTGTAGTCCCATTATGCCAGAAAATTCAGAGGTAGGATGTGAATTTAGGTTGGAATGTGAACTTAAAGTAGATTGTGTAGGATGAGAAGGAGGAGCCAAGGAAGAAGTGTGAAAGGATACAGAGGTGTTTGGATTGGAGGAATCAGTAATGTATGAAGTAGAGGGATTAAGATCAGAAGTAGAGTGTGGATTTAGCTTTGATTGTGTTGAGTCGGAAGGGTGGGTGGGGTGTGAATTCAGAGTTGATTGATTAGAGTTAGAGATTTCTGAGGCCAAGGGGGCAGGGGGAGGGGTGGGTTCGTTAAGAGGGTTATTGTCCATAGCAGGGTGGGACAGAGATTCTGATATTGTTCTTAACTCTCTGTTAATGCTTCTTATAAAAGTTACAATCTCTCCCTGACCTTCCTCTATAAGGTCCTGTCTAGTATTTAGTTTTTCCATTTGTTGAATATGAGAGGGAGCAATTGGTTGGTTTGACTGAGAATTGAGTTCTTCAAGGAAATACAATATTAGAATTATAACAATCAAAAACTCAAGGGAAAGTAGTATGTTGATTAGATTTTGCCATAAGTTCCATGTGATGAGCCCTTTCAGAGAGACAAGGAATTCTGTATTTATAAGATTGGTCATGGGACTGATGAGCCAGCTGCTAAGTAAGCTGCAGACCAATGCTTTTGTACTAAGTACAAAGTATTTACTGAAACTCCAGTTGTTAACTAAGTTCTGAACTGTCTGTGACTCCATATTTCTAAAGTAAAAACGTGGGAAGCAGGGCAAGGCCAAAAAGTTTTCCCAGGTTTTTCTAATCCTAATTTAGGCAATTGCTAGCCAGGACCTTAGTGCCCTGTTGCTAAGATCTAAAACAAGCTTAATTTAAGGAGAATCAAAAAGGTTTTTTACTCACCTGTTCTTGTAGCTTTAAATTGAAGTCAAGTTAAAACAGAAAACAAAACTGACTGATAGACAAGTAATAAGGCAAAGAGATAAAGGAAAGAGATTTCACAGAAGTCTTTTGAGGGTTTCTCACCAACTTCGTAAGGTCGCCATAAACTGAGATTTCAAATGGTTGAGGTCTTAAACTGTAGTGATTAAAATAGTGGAAGATACAAACTGTGATAGATATAAGAGAGGGTGAGTAAATTTGACCGCAGAAATGTTTCACTACAGTTTCTTGGGTTTTAAAATCAAATATAAGGTGGTCGCCAGGGAAATATTCCCAATTATTCAAATACCCAAGTCAATTGGGTTTTAGAGATTTTAATTAACAATACAATGAGTAATCAAAGAAAGAGAGAGAGAGAGTAAGAAAGGAATAAGTATGAAGGGCCTCAAAGCCAATATGGCCTAGACCTGAGCCTTAAGAGAGGAATCAGTCAGTTTTTTATAACTCACCATAAGATCTGTCTAAGTAAGGATTTCTAATGACACCAGGCCAGCAGCATCTCAGCTGCTTTCACCAGCTCCCTCCTCCATCTGAATGTTTCAGAATCTGATCCCGCTCTTCTCTGAGCTCTTATTTTTAAGGGCAAAATCTCCTATGTCACCTCCCCTAAGTCCTTACATCTACCAATCACTGTAGATGTTTCTAAAGGACCGCCCATTTTGAATTCACAGCTGAGTAGTTTAAATCTCTTGAGTAAGTCAGGAAAAAAATGCTGCTGTATCTACAAATTTCATTAGAAAAATCTTCTGAATAAGTTATCACCCTTTTAGGTTTAAGTAGTTTACAAGTTGCCCCACCTTTATAGGTACTTAGTATCCCATTGTATCAATTCTAAAACAGTCAAGAACTTCCTGTCCCTTCCATAAGCATGGATCAAAGTACTTTTCATTGTTCTCAAGGAGCTCTCTGTCCTAAAGCAATCCTAAGTAGGGTGGAGTAGGGATATTCCCAAGGCAAGGAGCCCTCACATTCAAGTAGAATTCTCACTATCTGCTAGGGAATTTTTTTTAAGTAGAAGATTCCCCAATGGGGGAAACCCCTAACATTCATAAGTCTGAGAAATTTTGAGGTTTACAGGAGTCAGGCTTTGTGATCTTGGAGCCTAGATGTTTGATGCCAACCCTCGCACCTGGATGCTTGGTGGCCATGTTATGGCCAAAATGCCAGGCATTGGCTTTGGAGATCTTGGTCCTGAGGAGCTTGGCTTTGAAGTCCTTGGTGCTCAGAGCCTTAATGGCTTTGGTATTGTTGGCCTGCATCTTTTTCCCCTTTGTTTTTCATTTCTTGGCAAAGTGCATGTTTCTCAGAAACTTGGGGTCAACCCCTTTTAGAAACTCATATCTCTGTGACCTAGGTTTCTTGATGCCATTTTTGTGATTGGTTGTAGGTGTTGTGGTTCTTAGACTTAGCCATCCACTTAGCCATCTTTACACTGAAGCCTATGCTAATGGGTACTCCTGGTTTATTAACTTTTGAGGCATAGTTCTGGGTTGTTTTTCAGAATAGTTGGACTAGTTCTCAACTGCATCAGCTGAGCATCTTTTGTGCCTTTTTCATTGTAGCACTTCCAACAATTGTCGCAGGTGACAAAAATAAACATAGACCTAAATAAGTGGAAATAACTATTTGTCATTCATGTCAGTATTATTATAATTAAGTTATTAATTCCCATACCAATTAAACCATGAAAGGATTACTTTATAGTGTAGAAAATAAAGCAGAATTCATCTGGAACAAGGTCAGATTTCTCAGGGAGAAGTAATGGGGGGGATATGGGAAGGGATGGGGCCATATCGATATTAATTCACAAGTTCTACAAAGCAGTAATCAAAGCACTGTTTTGTACTGCTTGAAAAAATTATAAATGTTGATTAGTTGAATAGATATAGGCCATGTATCTACCTATATTTTATTGTGGCATATGGTGTGACAGTTTTGTGCCAGACCTTTTCCCCTTTTTTCCCCCCTAAGTTTTGTATTGTCCCTTTTCCAGTTTTCTCAGCAAGTTTTGTCACTTAATAAATTTCTATTGAGATCATTATATTACTGTTTACCTCTGAGTTAGTTGTGTTTCAAGTCCTTTTCTGTCTCTGTTGATATAATTGTGATTTCATTTATTAATTGAATGTTAGTATTTTCTCACATCTATTAATTTCATAATATTGAATAAAATTTATATTCTTAGTATAAATCCTACCTGATCATAATATAAAAACTGATAAATTTGAACTGATATTCATTAAGGATTTTGGACTATAGCTTTCCTTTTCAGATTTCTCTCTCCTTAGCATAGATATCAAGAACATTTGTATCATGGAAGGAATTTTTCTTCTTTCCTATTTTTGCAAAGAATTATTTAATATTGGAGTTAATTGTTCAGTGAGTATTCATTTTTGTTATGTTCTTGGGTTTCCTTTTTTAGTATTTCATTCTTTTTCTGAGATGGTTATTTCCTTTTACTTTTATTTTAAATATCTGTTAGGTTTTTGTAATGATTCATCTTTTACATTCAAATAATTAGTTTTATTGATAAAATTGGACATTAATCATTCCCTTTTTTCTTAGTTGTTTCTCCTTATATTCATTTATGATTATTTGATTTTCTGCTTTTAAGAACAGACTAATAGTTTTTTCTGTATCAATTCAATTTTTTCTGTTTTAATACTATATTTTTAAAATTTCTATTTTGGAGTTTAATTGACTTAAATTCACTTGTTTTCTAGGATTTCTTTTTTCCTTTTTGTTTTTTAAGTTATATGTCCATTTCATTGACATTTTCTTTTATTGTTGATGAAAGTTTTTAAAAGGGAAGTCCTTAACCTGGCATATGTGAAACTTTTGTTTTCAATTTGATAACTTTCGTATAATTTCCTTTATAAGCCCATTCTTTTTACATATTATGCCTTTTAAAACATTCTGAGAAGCAATTAATAGATTTTATCAGATTACCAAAACTATTCCAAAATATTTTGGTATGTTGTTTAATTATTGCCATTTTTGACAAAATTATTTGCTTTTTTGTCTCTTTAATTTTTAACCTTTCTTTCAAAAGGCCATTTCTTAGTTTAATTTGTATTGCATTGTAGTCTGTAATGGATGTTTAATGTTTAAGGTGCAGTGAATAGTAGAAATAGATGTATGTTATTCTTGTTTGGTTCTCATTCAACAATCTTCAGAAATCTAGCATTTCCAACTGTTCTAAAATTCCTTTAAGCCCATAACCTTTTCTTTTTCTTTTGATTAAATTTTTCTAGGTCTGAGAGGAGTACATTGAAATCTCATAAGTTTATTCTTTTACTATCTATTTCTTCCTATAGATAAATTAATTTTTCACTAAGTGTTTAGTGCTTTTAATTTTTCACTAAGTGTTTAGTGCTTATCTATAAAGTCTATATTAATTCATTGTTAGCATTACCTTTAAGCATGTTGTAATTTCTGTTTGTTTTAGTTTTATAGTGGACTTGTGTGAGATAATGATCACTATGTTTCCTTGGTTGAATTCATCTGAAACATAAAAGGTTGTCTTATAGCCCTGTCTTTTAATGTCATCATTCTTTGTTTCAAGTATGCTTCTCTTGAGCACTGCATTATTGGATTGTTTCCATATTCACTCATGGGAGACTCGAGTGCCTGCCAATATTTTAAAAATAATTTTGGGAGGGGGTCTGGTTGAGGGGGGAGGAATTTGGGGGCAAATATCAGCATAACTAATGAATGCATTGAAAACGTTGAAAAATATACAATATATAATACCACGTTGAAAAATATACAATATATAATACCTGTGAAACTCCTGCCTCCACAAAGGAATAGGTTGGATGTATCCTCTCATATTTCTTCAATAAAATTGTAATGGATCTGCATAATTTTGCTATTTACTTTTTATAAATTTAAAACCCTTAACCTTTCATCTTGTCATCTTTGCCAGTTTGCAAGGTGTGAGGTAAAACCTCAAGGTTATTTTGTTCTTTGTTTCTCTTACAAGTGGTTTTTTATTTAGCTATATAATGCTTTGCAATTCTTTTAAGAATTGTGCTCATTCTTTGACCACTCATTTTGGGAAATGACTATCAGTCATACTTATTTTTATTTATCATTTCTATACCTTGGATTATCCTTTTCAGAAATTTGAAACAGATTTTTGTTTTGTTCCCCATTGGAACACTTCCTTATCTCCTAAGTACATTAATTTTGTTTATGCAGAAGATTTTCAGTTTCATGTAATCTCTTGTCTTTTCCTTTTATGTTTAGTTGAGAATACTTGTTTTCTACTCATAACTGTGAGAGGCATATGATCTGTTTTTTATATGATTTTTACAACTAATATTATTAATTTATAATTTTTTAAGGAATATGCTTCCCAGTTTTTCCCAGCAACTTTTGTCAAATACTCTCCTAAGAGAAATTTATGTTTTCCATTTTATCAGATACTAGCTTATTATAGTCTGTTGCTTTGAAATCTCATCTAATCTGTCCTATATGTTTTAATGTTTGTTCCAAGAAGTCTCCTTTCAACTCAGCTTCTTTTCTTGATATTGTAAGCCCTTTCTTTTTCCAAATAAATTTTGATATTAAGTTGTATAAAGTGTCCTGGTAATTTGGTTAAAATTTTAGTAAAAGCATAAATTAATTTTGGTAGTATTTCATTTTTAATTATATTGCCTACCCGTGAGAACTAAATATTCCTCCAGCTATTTAAGTTACCCTTTATTTCTTTAAGGAACACTTCTATTTGAATCTATGTAAATGGTGTGTTTTTTAGTAAGTCGATCCTCAGATAATTTAGGGCATTTTGTAGTTACTTTGAATGAAATTTCTCTTTGTACTAACAATTCTTGTGTTTTGTTATTATCATATTTTCAGGCCATTAATTTTATCTCAACATCTTTTCTGTTTCTCTAGGATTTTCCAAGTGAACTATCATGTCAACAAATAGAAATAGTTTTATCTCCTTACCTATTTTTATATCTTGAATGTTTTGTTCTTGTCTTGTTGTTGAGATTTTTCTTAACAAAGATACTAATGTGGTCTGCCAGCTCATTTTGCAGATTAGGAAACTGAGTCACAGTATTATGTGACTTGCCCAGAGTCACATAGCTAGTAAGTGTTTGGGGCTGGATTTGAACTCAGGCCTTCCTGACTCCAGGCCTATACTCTGTACCATATAATGATCTGTAAAGGATGTATTAACTTTCTGCCTTTTACATTTGTTTGCAATTGTATTTGTAAATCCTACAAAAGACACAATGAGATTAAATATGAAAGTATTTAAAAGAATACACACATAAGTCAAAGAATCAATCACAGTAACAAGTATGTAAAAGAAAAAGGGCTGAAGAATGAGGCATGTGAAAAATGTCCTGTGGAGAGGAGAAAACTAAGTATCCATGTGCCATGGGTTTACCATCACAGTGCTAGGCTCGCCCTTTTAGACTTTTTCTACCACTGCCTTGTAGATCTTGCCTCCTTTGTCCATTGTGCCTCATTCCTAGAACAGTGCTACTTAGCTGAAAACGTCAGAGATAACACTGCCTCCAGGTGGGACTTCTACTCCACCACTGATCTATTCCCTTTTTTTATTGGCCTTTTTTCTAAATTTGTCTGACAATCTTCATGTTCATGCTTTCCCACCAAGCAGAATTTTCTGGCACCAAATCCTCCAGGCCACATTCAGTGCAAGTTCGTCATCTCCCTTCATAGACAATCTCTATTCTTCCATGAAAACATTCATCAGTGAAAACCTCTCCTACCACCAAAGGAAGGCCCAACTCCTTTCCTCCTTTTTTCAATTCTTTCCTCATGTGTGAAGTTTCCCTTCCTCTTTCATTTGCTATCCCATAGGCTCTTCTTTCTAATACAGCAGGGGTCATCTTCCCTTCATATCTAGCCCTATATTTGTTCCTGGCATGTGGCACATTCCTCTATCTCTGTTTCTGCCCCCTTTCAAATATCCTCTCATATTGTATTATAGTACCACAAAAACAAAACAAAAGAAAAAAACCCAGACCTACCTCTTTACTATTATCTCCACGGGATTTCTGCCTTCTCTCCTTTGTGTACATTTAAGAAGTTTCTTACTGATCACTCTGTCCTTGGTGGCTACATTTTATTTATTTCTCTTGCATTTTTGTTTGAGATGTTTAAGAAGCAAGTAATCTCTTAGTTCTGTTTTCCTTCCTAGAAATTTTGAAACTGCTTTTTTATTATTGAACATTGGTATTTTTTTCATTTATGGTTAAGTTCAGATTTGCACAGTATGCCACCTTCATCTGCAGCTTTAGTTTCTTTGCTGTTCAGAATACATTATTCCATTCACTCCTACATTTTCTGGTGGGTACAAAATAGTCTTGCATTATTCAAATTTACTTTCCTTTGCATTTGAAGGTCCCTGATTGTTTACAAAAAAAAAAAAACAACTTAATGGTTCCAAAATGAATTGTTAAATTTAACCACTATGTGTCTTGGAATTTGCAGCCTTGAGTTTTTTCCTGGAGCTCTGAATTCTTTAAATTGGTATTTCATTTTCTGCTTTCAGAAGTTCTGGGCAGTTTTCTTCTATTTTTTCATGCATTATGGTATTAAGGTCTTTCATCCTTGGGGGCAGCTGGGTAGCTCAGTGGATTGAGAGCTAGGCCTAGAGATGGGAGGTCCTAGGTTCAAATCTGGCCTTCCCAGCTGTGTGACCCTGGGCAAGTCACTTGACCCCCATTGCCTAGCCCTTACCACTCTTCTGCCTTGGAGCCAATACACAGTATTGATTCCAAGATGGAAGGTAAGGGTTTAAAAAAAAAAAAGATCTTTCATCCTGTCATGTTGTTCAGGGAAATCCACGCTCCTTAGGTTTCTCTATCTAGCTGTTCTTCAAGATGAGTATATTTTGCTTGCATAATGATCATATTTTTTCTTGATGTTTTTGCTTTTTGCTTCTCTTCTCAAAATTTTCTTCAATTCTCTGTTTACATTTCACCTATTCTCTTTTTTAAAAATTAAATTAACTTTTTTATTATTTTATTTATTTTTTTAATTTTAGTGACAAATTTCTACATTAAGTTTTCTAAAGTTATGTCCAATGTTGTCTCCCTCCTTTCTTCCCTCCTCTCTCAGGAGCTGACAAGCAATTTAATCTGGGTTGTACATGTATTATCACACAAAACATTTCTATATTATGCATTTTTGTAAGAGAATAATCTTACAGAATCAAAACTCCAAAACATAAACCCAAATAAATAAATGGTAAATAATTTGTTTTCACCTGCATTTATGTTCCAACAGTTACTTCTCTGGAGTTTTAGATAGCATTCTCTTTCATAAGATCTTAGAATTGTCCTGGGTTGTTGTATTGCTGTTAGTAGCAAAATCTTAACACATTTGATCATCCCACAATATTGCAATTACTGTGTATAATCATCTCCTGGTTCTACTTATTTCACTCTGCATCAGTTCATGGAGGCCTTTCCAGCTCTTTCTGAAATCATCCTGTTCATCACTCCTTACAGCACATTAGTATTCCAGCACTGTCATACACCACATTTTGTTCAGCCATTCCCCATTGAATGGACATCCCTTCAGTTTCCAATTCTATGCCACCACAAAAAGAGGAGCTATAAATATTTTTTTGCAAACAGGTCCTTTCCCTTTTTTTTTTTAAACTGTGGAATATAGACCCAGTAGTGATATTTACCAGATTAAAAGGCATGCATTCTTTTATAGTGCTTTGGGCCTATTGTCCTTTTTTGTTTCCTTGGTGAAGCTTGTCATTGCAGATTCCAGTTTTTCTTCTCTGCTCATTATTTTTGCTCCACTGGGTATAACTTCTGCTTTCATAATTGTCATTTTTCTTTTGTTTCCACTCATAAGCAGTGTATTATAGTTCTTTGCTTTCTTCACACTCTACAGGGTTTTCTGTCTCATCATGTGTTCGATCATTTTCCCTTTTTGAAATAATCATAGATTCATTCATATTTCCTATTATGTTTTCCTCTATTGATTTATCTGCTTTGATTCTGCATTTTTGAGTTTTTTTCTTCCTGAGATTTTTGGTAATTTGATCTTTTTTTCCCCTCCTATTTGCTTTCTAAGTCTTGCTCCCTCTAATGGTGGTTTCCTTAGGGGTTGGATTTCAAGTTCTTCCTAACCAACCTCAGTAGTGACTTTCAGACTGTACGGCTTGGCCCCAGTTGGATGCTGGGCTCTTCTTCTACTCAAGCTTGATGCGCATTGCATCTTTATGTCCTTCACCCTCTCCCCTAAATAATCAGGGTAGCCCATTCCCAATTTATCTGGTGTTGTCTGCCTTTACACTGTCAGGATTGTTTTGCTAGTGCTTCAAGGTTATCTCCTCCGGCACAACTGTAGTGCTGTTGATTTGGAGTTGTGACCTCCAGTAGGATTTTGCTCCCAAAGATCAGCTGCTTTGGCACTGCCTGAGCAAACCTCTTCATCCTGGAACTAGTGTCTCCACAGCACAGGAAAGAGGTGCTGTAGGCTCAGATTTTGTGCCTCCTTATTTGGGAGTTGAAGAGGAGTGCTCAGTCAGCTTAAGTTGTCTTATCAGTGTATGTTTTTTGTTTGTTTTTTAACTTTTTGGATTTTGGGTGCCCCAGACTACTACAGAGATAGCTGATGCCTTATCTTTCATGCATAATTTCTGTTCTGGAGAAGCTTAAGAAGTTGCAAGGATCAGAGAAGATGCTTAAACCTTTTGATGCTAAAGTTACCCAGAAATCTCCTTACTGGTTCTTATAAAAAAGATTAGTGTGAAGGATAAAATCATCCCTAATTGACTTAATCTCATTGGTTCACTTTAATTTTTTTATGTTTTCAAAATTAGTTTTCAGATGATGATAAAGAAAAGGAAGACATGCCTCTTCAGAGTTCTGCATCTGGAAAATCTAAAAAGAAGAAAAAGAAAAAGAAGAAGCAAGGTGAAGAAACTAACTCTCCTGCACAGGTAACCTGGGTATGGTATTTCCAAATTAGTCTCTGACTTCTAATATGAAGTTATCTTTCAGAGGTGAATAGAATAGAGGCCAGCAGAGCAGAAGCCATAGAAAATGGACCATCAATTAAGGAAGACATATTTGACCTTGAGCAAGTCACTGAAAAAAGATTACACTGTAGAAATGTTGACAAGTAGTAATAACATTTGCTTTATTTTAATAAAATTGTTTAGTTATCAAGGAGCTGAACTCTGGGTAGAAAAAAAAATAAAGGCTTTGAGTTAGTTGCCTTGTCATGTTCTCTGACCTTACTTACTTACAAGGTAATCTCAGGCCTTAGGCATTGCTTTTTTACAGAATCCAGCTTGTTTGGTATTTTAGATACACAGATTCATGCAGCAAAAGTAGCTCTTTGTCATCACCCTTTGCCCTCTGTCTTTTTGCTTTACAACTACCATTGACAGACAAATAATTGTTTCCTCTATTTAAAAAATAGTATAACTCCCCATAAGTAATGTGATACTTTGGAATATTTTTATTACTAAAGAATAGGTCAGGTTTCTATAGAATCATGAAGTTTATTTGCATTTATATTCAGATGAACAGAATGGCATACTGTATTGCCTTCTTTGGATTTTGTTTCCTGAAGTATTTTTTTTCCCAGATCTACACCTATATATTTGTGACTGTACAGTTCATTTCCAGAATATTAAAGCTGACTCTCTTATTTTTTTCAAATATATTACATTTGCCTTTATTAGTAAATAAGCAAGTGTAAATGTACGCAAGCAGTAGAGAAACAGCATAAGGGTTAAGCGACCGACCACCCAAGTAGTCAGAAAGACCAGATGTTCTTGATGCTGACCTGTAAAATTCTTACCTTCTCATGCCTCTGGACATTCTAAAACTGTGTTGCCTATTTGTATTGATAAGAAAATGCACCCATCCATCCCTTCCTATCACATTGCATACATCAGTGAATTAGCAGTTCTAATTCACTCCATATACTTTCTTCCTTCCTCCTTCTTCCCCCTTCTCCCTCCCCCGCCCCCAGCTCTATTTATACATTATAGGCATTTAGAATGGTTCAGTTACAATGGAAATTTTATGGGACTTCAGCTTGATCATAAAATATTATTTTTTCCCAATAATAGTAATGCAAGGGGGTAGTACTTATTAGTACAATTGATTAGACTTGAACTGAATGAAATATCAATTATGAGACTTGCTATTTCAAATTCTTATTTAATAATTTTGGGAAACAGACTTCTAACAATTCCAGCTATCTAGAACAGGTAAAATCTCATAGAGTACAGGGGAAATGACTATTCCTAAGCTCAAAAGTTTACTCTTTCTAAAGCAGCAGTTACTAGTCAGCCTGTGGGCTGCAGGCGCCAATCAGCCAGGTGGTAAAGTAGTTAGTACACTGGGCTTGGGATTAGGAAGACCTGAGTTCAGATTCACTCTGAAACACTTCCTAAGTATGTGACCCTTTTAATCGCTGTCTGCCTCAGTTTCCTTATCTGTAAATGGGAGTAATATTAGTGCCTGTATCCCAGGAAGGTTGTGAAGATAAAATACATAAAACATTTTGCAAAAAAAGTGCTGTGTAGAAATGCAGTCACTTTTTTTAAATCAATTTTTTAATCAATTATTAATCTTATTAATATCATCATTAATACTAATACTATCAACATTCTATTTAAGCCATTTGGATGTTTTTCCTCTGCAGGATATGGAAGAATTAGAGAAAGAGTTTAGGGAAGATGTCCCAATGGAGACCTCTAAAGTACATCCAAAACAGAAAAAAGCTCTTTCTTTGAAGACCATGAGCACTAGTGATCCACCTGAAGTACTCATCAAAAGTAGCCAGGTAATTTTCTGTTATTTATGAACCAGAGCAAGCCTTGTAGACTCAAAAATTGAAGTGAAAGATAAACTGTAGTAGTTCAGAGGAAATTCAACTTGTAACCTCAGCAAGTTTGCAGACATTTGGTTAGCATGACCACAGTTCATTTCCAGCTGCCAAGGCACCCCCCCCTCCCTTTTTTTTTTTAATCAAATCTAATTATATTTTAAATTGGATTTTCAAGACATATTTTTTGAAAGGTACTGATAATTCGGCTAGTGGTTTTGTGGGGAGGCGGGAGCAAGAGAACAATATTTTATTAAAGGAAAAGATTGGAATACTCATGAGACAATAGTACCAAGGCTGCATATGGCCCTTTCACAGAAGTGTCTGAGATCAGATTTGAACCTAGGACCTCCTGTCTCTAGGCCTGCTCTCAATCCACTGAGATACCCAGCTCCTCCCCCATCCCCTGATCCCCCATTGGGTCTTTTTAGACCTCTGGTTTTCTATCAGGACCCATTAAATGTTTTAAGGAATGAGTTCTCACTTAAATTGAGTCTTAAAAAATTTTTTTTTTTTTAGTTAATGATGACTGAAAATAATGTTCTACTTACATAACTTAGGGAGTACTTTAGAGGGCAATGCTCTTCTTTCGAGTAAAGACTTCTTCCTAAATTACTTTAAAACTAATTAAAAAGCAGTAAATTCTTGGGGTTCTTAGTTTTTGAATTCCACATATGTTTTGATTTAGAGGCAAGCCATCTCAACATTTGTAGGTTTAACAACATTATTAAATAGTTATTTAGCATTTGTCATCTGAGATACATTAGTATTTTTATTTAACAATTCACTGTCAGAGACTATGTGTTATTTTTTAATATAAAGACTTTCCTTAGATTTAAATTTCTGACATTAGGATCTTTGAAAAAGAACTAATTTGTGTATGTCGCTTAAAGGACAAGAATAAGTTTGCTCTCTGCTTTTATTGATAAACTAATCATTGCATCTTTGTTTAGATCAATTACCAATATAAATTATTAAGAAAGTCCTCTGTACAAAATTAAATGTTTAAACACAAGAAAACCTTTGTAAAACTTTGTATTTCAAAATAGCCTGTTAAGACTCTTCCACTTGCTGTTTCTACCGAGCCATCTATAATTTTATCACAAAATGAATCTGACAAGATCCCTTCCCAAGTGCCCCAGACGCTACAAGAAACAGCTGTTTCCAAGCCTAATCTTAAGCAGAATAGTGTGCCTCCTTCCCAGAGTGAGTAACCCTTCAAGGGGATGGGATGTTGGTGGGGGAGGGGAAGGAAGGGGAGGAGTCAAGAACAGAGTTCCTTCATGTACCAAATTTTCAATAACATTTTCAAGTGTGTACTGGTTTGGGAACTTGATAGGAAGAGTTAGATTGTCAATAAGATTCAAATCATAGCAACACTGGTTTCCTTTGTCCTTAATTTTAGTAGATGAGAGTTGACCAGGTTTATGGGATTCTTACTGAGAACTTATTCTTTGATCCTCTTGAAGACTCTCACTTGGTATATATGACCCAATATGAGAAGAATTTTCTTAAGTGAATGCCCAAAAAGATCACCAATTCTTGGCAGTTATTGGTTAAGACAGAGGTCATATTAAAACTATTAAAGTAATTCTCATAGAGACAAACACTTCTAATTATTAGGGAATAGTTTTGTCACACTTTGATTTCTTCGTGGTAGTGGATAGATGGGTATTGCAAAACATATTAACATGCAAAAGTACAGGTTTTCTTAGTCCATTGAATAATTAATTATTTGAAATAGTTTTAGTATTAGAAGTTGCACTGCTTATTTCCATTGAACTGGAACCAGTTAGTATACTTGAACAACTAGAAAAAAATCTTTTTAATAGCAGAAATATAGTAGGGGAAATGGAATATTGGAAACTTAGTAGCACCTAAAAATTGAACATCCATTTGGTAAAAACTGTCACCAAAAAATTCATTAAAGAGGAATTTATTTTATTTTATATTATTGTAACTCATGGTATAGAGGTACCACCTTTCCTAAGTTTCTTCCCTTTTTTTTGCCACTCTTCTAGCCAAGTCTGAAGCTAGCTGGGAATCTCCCAAACAAATAAAAAAGAAGAAAAAAGCTAGACGAGAAACGTGAATGTTTTATCCTGAATTGGACATGTGTTGTGCAGACACTGTCTTGAAGATTATGCTGTTTATGCAATAATTTGTGAACATGTACAGAATTTTATATAAATTTCAACTGATTTTTAAAGACAAAACTGCTGTGAATGCAACCATCATTAAAATGGAATCAAAGGAAAGTTAATTTGTGAAATTAAGAGCTCAGCAGAACAAGCTACATTGCTGGAAGACGCTTAGGAGTCTCTTTCAATTTTATGAACTATCTCAATTTAAGAATATAGATCTCCTGGTTTTACAACAGTGCCCTGTTTACAACAGATTGTGTTCTGTTTCACCTGCAGCTAAAGACTAGAGAAGTGATTAGAGAAAGGGTGGGCTATAAAATAGTAGGTATTTCTTGCATCTTTGGTTCACAGGTTGTCTACCATTTGAATTTGCTTCACATGTAAATCAAAGTGCTTTGATTAATTGCATAATCTTCCATATCTTACATATTTTTTGGTAGAAGTGTGTATTAAAGGAGTCACAAATGCAAATACAAAAGTCATTGTTATTTGTGTAGCTAAAGTCTTTATGGCTTAGTTGACAGTTACAGAAAAATCTTTCAATTAAAAGATCAGAAATGCAATTGACACTTGTATGGTTCATGAAGTTATTTTTGATAGTCTTAAATTACTTGAATTGTTCAAAGTGCAGTATATTTTTAATTCTATTGCAAAAACTCAA
This sequence comes from Monodelphis domestica, assembly GCF_027887165.1. Taxonomy (NCBI): domain Eukaryota; kingdom Metazoa; phylum Chordata; class Mammalia; order Didelphimorphia; family Didelphidae; genus Monodelphis; species Monodelphis domestica. The sequence goes on along the minus strand of NC_077229.1, from coordinate 173,976,112 downwards.
CTATGTGTATATGGTCTTACTTGTTTTTGTTGTTTCCTTATAGAAGTTCATGCTCATGTTTAATTGCTCATTTTTAATGATGTGAACTCTTTTAGAGTCAAAATCTTATTCCTTTTTTCCCTTTCTCAAACAATTATTTTTACCAGCTGTTCTCTTTGTTCTAAAATGTCTTTTGACTTTAAAATTGAAATCATTCACACACTAGTTATACAAGACATCCAAGTTTTGATAGAGAATGGGAGACTAAAATCAGACAGCTTTAATTGACATTGTCAAGAACTCCAGTTATCAGGAATACATTTTTTTACTGCCTTAACCTGTAGTGTGTAGAATATGCATCTAAATTTCTTGAGGGGGAATTAGTGTTTTTATAAGAATTTTCATGTAAGTATTACAGTTGTAGTTAAATAAGGAACATTTCCCACTTGAAACTGTATTGATTAAAATGATGTGTGAAATGTCCCATTTTCAGGCACTGTGTAATTATATTGTAATGAACTGGCAGGTATCTTTGTATCTATAAATAGTGCATGCTTGGCCATGTACACTGTAAATAGCCTTTACCAAATGTGTTTGACAAGGACCATAATTAACATCCCTTAGTGAATTGTAATCAAGGAAAAAAAAAAGCCATGAATTATTTGATGCGATTGGCTTCATTGTTTTTATGTGCTCAGAGAAATTGTTTGTAACAGCTGTAACCAATGGTACTGATCCAACCATCCAATATCATCTTGATTTTACTTGACTGCAGTTTAGTAGTTTTGACTTACGAATGCTAGAAAGGGTGGAGAAACAAAATTACTTTAGTTTTGTTGAAGATTGGCTTTTATGACTGAACCTCTTTCCTAATAGTGATTACTAACTTTTATACAGGTGTTAACATCTGTTTCAGGAACATGGCAGTATGTTTACATGTTCAGAGTTTTGTTTAATTCAGTGACATTTCTAAGTTGATTTGTTTAAATAAATTGAGCAAATGATAGCTTTGTTTTGTTTTATTTTGCTTTATGGGAGTAAATAATAGCTAATGTGATAATGGTTTTTTAAAATTATCTTTGGTTAACTTTAAATTTAATATTTTCTCAAAAACTCAAGGATCCTGGTTTATCTGCCAGAACTTTTTACAGTTGGTGGGGCAAGAGGCAAGGTGGGGGGTGGGGATGGGGTGGGGAGAGGAAGGAGGCATGTATTTTAGAAATGTGCCAAAAGGTCTTTGTTTAAAAGATGTCAGTTATCAAAGTGTAAACATCATTTCTGGTAATAAATATATGTCATTCTTTTAGGCACTCATCTAATGGATTTTATTTTAGAGTCTAATTAGTTCTGTGTTTGTATGTAGATACTGCAGAGCAATATTTAAGTCCACACTTTATTTTCTTAATTAAAATATCTGTTAACACAGCCTGAAATGTTTGAGGAAATCTAAATTTTTTTTTTACCCAATACTTCCATTTTGACTTTATTATGATTTGATGATTTTGAAGTTTTTGTGTAAATTCAGTGTATACATAGAAACTGCTTTCAAAGAGACTTAAAAGAATGCTGTCGTGTAAGATGTTTTGCTTGTTATCAATAAAACATCCTCCTTTTTCCCCTTCCTTTTTTTTGTTTTGTTTTGGTTTTTTTTTTAAGCCAGTTTCTCAAAGAACAAATTTTCCCTACCCAGAAAAATTCTCTCTGATATTATTATTGTTAGAACGTGGTCTGAGTGACATTTATTGCATCTGTTTTCTTTTGTTGATGGGGTTGAAGTTATTCATATGTGCTTTCTCTCCTAACCATTTTTTCATTCAGAATAATTTATGTTTTAAAAGAATTTCAGTACGAAGTCTCGTAGACAGTGGAATAGCTCTTGGATAGGAAATGATTTGTTGAAAGTGATAATATTTAGAAAGACTGACTCTGTACTAATCCACTGGGTAAATCATACTTCAGTTTCCACACAGGCTTATAGGTCAAGTTCAGGCCATTTAAGTACTGAGATGTCAGAAAGAAAATAGATATGAGAACATAAATGTACCAGAACCAGAATGCATAAACTTGTTATCAGACGTTAGCCTTAATGTATGTAGCATTTACAAGTCCTTCTGTAGGTTGCTGGCACTTCTGTATCAGGGTCCACCTCTTAAAGGGTAAAATATGGACTTTCCTGAAATGTGCTTAGATGGAGACAGGTTACAGTTCCCATGCCTCCTTTGGGAACTTCACCCTATCACCACAACTGCATACTTAGATGCTGCCATGTACCATAAAGCACAAACTGGAAGTTGATGTTCTACAGTTAAGAAAAATCTTGAAAAAAAGGAGTGGGTACACTGGCAGCTGACAGGTACCAGAAATCCCCCATCTCCTGCTCACACCAGCTACTGCTGACCAGCAAAGATCTCCTCAACCCCCATTCCTGCCTGTTGGCTGCTGTTCAGAGTAGCAGGTGATGGGCAGCAGAAATGCCCCAGCTCCCAGTGGTAATAGACAGGCGCTGGGGAATTTCTGCCACCTGTCAGCTCTGCTTTCAGCGGCAGAGCTAAGGGAAGCCTTGATGTCTGTCAGCTTTTGCTGAGAGCAGCAATGGGGTCTGGACTTCATCCTCTATGGTAAGTATAGATTGGAACCTCAGTTTTATGCAAAAGGATTTAAATATGGTGCTAGATTAACTTGTGCCCTGAAAAAATGTTAATCTGGAGTAAATGCTCTTACTATTAATTTTTAGTAGTCTAGGAAATCAGTGTAGTGTAAGGTATTCATAGTATCTTTTTCTTTCCTCCTTAAAATGTCAACTAAAAGGACTTTCTTTAGTAGAAAGTTTAATTTTAAAAGAATTTACGTATTGCCTAGATAGCTTTTAAAATGTGGAATGTTTAGGTAAATATTTTTTTTTCTAAACATAAGACTTTACCTAAACATAAGCTCTGAAGGAAAAGAGAAACTATATCTCCTAATGGACTGTAGTTTTATTTCAGAATGCAAAACATATAGTTCCCCTTTAGATGGTCACAGAGTAACTCTTTAATATGTTAATAGACTCATTCAGTAGTATCCCCAACACTTGGCATACTGCTTAACACATAACACTAAATGTTTTTTCATTGATTTCATTCAGTCATTCAGCTCAGTTTTCTAGCCTGTAAAGATCTTTTGGGGTCCTAGCTGTCATCTTCCTGCCCCTCAGCAGATATCTGGTTTGCCATGCCAGAGATCTTCTTGCAAGTTGACTTGGAACCACTAATTGACTACATTTTGAGCATTTGTTGCCGTTCTGCCAACTCAGAAATGTATCTAAGTTCAATCACCTGGCCCAGACTTTCTTTTCAAAAGAAAAAGCCTTTAAGGAAGCATTTTCTACCAAATTTTTTTTAATGGTTGGCAAATAGGAAGTCCTCTTGGATCATGCCTTCTGTATTTATGCTTACTTGAAGTTTGTCCCCAGCACAAATCTCAGTGTAATCCAGTGGCTTATTGTCTTCAATACAATTTCAGACTCCTCCATAAGGACTTCTGGGAATCTGATGTATGCCTGATGGTAGAAAATAGTTTGTTATGAGAAATTTTTGTAGGTCTGCTTCCAAAGTAGTATCTTGCATTTTGGTTTATTTGTTTCATTCCTGTACAATTCTTTCTTTATGATCTCATGTGGGAATTTTCTTGGCAAAGATCAGAGTGGTTTTCCATTTACTTCTCTACCTCATTTCACAGATGGAGAAATTAAATTATCCTTTCTTCTCTGCCCCAACCCCTTTCCTCCCCTCTCCAACCTATCCCCCCTACCCCCACCTCTTATTCCTCTGCTCCTCTTTTTTTTTTAATTATATAATATTTTATTTGATCATTTCCAAGCATTATTTGTTAAAGACAAAGATTATTTTCTTTTCCTCCCCTCCACCCCCCATAGCCGACGCGTGATTCCACTGGGTATCACATGTGTTGTGTTCTTGATTTGAACCCATTGCCATGTTGTTAATATTTGCATTAGAGTTTCGTTTAGAGTCTCTCCTTTGTCCCCTCAACCCTTTAGTCAGGCAGTTGCTTTTCCTCGGTGTTTCTACTCCCACAGTTTATCCTCTGCTTATGAATAGTGTTTTTTTCTCCTAGATCCCTGCAGATTGTTCAGGGACATTACACCGCCCCTAATGGAGAAGTCCATTACGTTCGATTATACCACAGTGTATTAGTCTCTGTGTACAATGTTCTCCTAGTTCTGCTCCTTTCGCTCTGCATCACTTCCTGGAGGTTGTTCCAGTCTCCATGGAATTCCTCCACTTTATTATTCCTTTGAGCACAATAGGATTCCATCACCAACATATACCACAATTTGTTCAGCCATTCCCCAATTGAAGGGCATCCCCTCATTTTCCAATTTTTGGCCACCACAAAGAGCGCAGCTATGAATATTTTTGTACAAGTCTTTTTCCTTATTATCTCTTTGGGGTACAAACCCAGCAGTGCTATGGCTGGATCAAAGGGTAGACATTCTTTTATCGCCCTTTGGGCATAGTTCCAAATTGCCCTCCAGAATGGTTGGATCAATTCACAACTCCACCAGCAATGCATTAATGTCCCTACTTTGCCACATCCCCTCCAGCATTCATTACTTTCCTTTGCTATCATGTTAGCCAATCTGCTAGGTGTGAGGTGATACCTCAGAGTTGTTTTGATTTGCATCTCTCTGATTATAAGAGATTTAGAACACTTCTTCATGTGCTTATTAATAGTTTTGATTTCTTTATCTGAGAACTGCCTATCCATGTCCCTTGCCCATTTATCAATTGGAGAATGGCTTGGTTTTTTGTACAATTGATTTAGCTCTTTATAAATTTGAGTAATTAAACCTTTGTCAGAGGTTTCTATGAAGATTTTTTCCCAATTTGTTGTTTCCCTTCTGATTTTAGTTACATTGGTTTTGTTTGTACAAAAGCTTTTTAATTTGATGTAGTCAAAATTATTTATTTTACTTTTTGTGATTCTTTCTATGTCTTGCTTGGTTCCTCTGCTCCTCATGCCCCTGCCCTAGCCCCTTTCCCTGCCAAACCTATTTCTCTCCCCCTTCTCCCCTCAACCTGGAAGTTTTACAGTGACTACCAAGATCACAGCCAAGAAATGGTTGAGAGGTTCAATTTGAATTCATGAAAATGGGTCTTCCCTTTTTTTTTTTAATTTTAAATTTTATTTTTAAAAATATTTCTCCGTGTTTACATCCCTCATTTTCTTTCCCTCCCCCCTCACACTGGGTTGTACAAATGTTATCAGGATTCTTATTTCCATATTCATTTTTACCATAGAACTGAAACTCCAAATCATATCCATATAAACAAGTGATAAGCAACGAGTCATAACTTTTTCTTTTGCATTTCTACTCCCATACTTCTTTCTTTTAATGTGGATAGCATTCTTTCTCATAAGCCCCTCAGGAATATCCTGGATCATTACACTGGAGAGTTCCACAGAGTTTCACTTTCAGTATACAATGTTCTCTTGGTTCTGCTCATTTCACTCTACATCAGTTCCTCGAGGTCTTTCCAGGTCACATGAAGTTCCTCCAGTTCTTTATCACTCCTTACAGCACAATAGTATTCCATCACCATCAGATACCACAATTTATTCAGCCATTCTCAAGTTGAGGGACTCCCCCTCATTTTTCAATTTGTGGCCACCACAAAGTGGTACAAAGTACAGCTAAGAATAGAAAATGGATCTTCCTGACTCCAAACTTAGGATTGTATCTACTGAGCCACCTTGATGCCCCAGTGTCTCCCATAAATGCCTCAACAATTATTAAATACTATGAAAGATAAGAGAGATCCTTGTTTGACCTTGTAATTATTAATAATGGGCAAGAGACAGAGGCATGTGCATACTAAGGTTGCTTGCCTCTTATCAGAGGGAATCCCAGTGTAAGACTCATACTGAAAGAGGATTCTATGTGCATGATGAGGTCCTTCTAGTGCTATTCTTTGCATGTGACAATAGGCCCAGCTTTGATAATTACAAAGCATCCTGGTTTAACGAAGTTCCAGCTTAATGCTAAGCAGAAAAATCTAGAGGGCCCCTTTTGGTGGCCAGTTTAAAAAATGTTTTTTGTCTAGATTATGATAGACCCTTAGATAAATAACCCCTACAGTTCATCCACACATACATAAGGATAGTGACTAGATCTATAATTTCATTAATACCAGAAATTCCCAAATAATGAAAAACTACTAATGCAGGTCATCACCTCTCCATCTAGAGCCCTGAGAAGTTAAGTAACTTACTTGTGGTCACATGGCTGAAATTCAAGCCTGGCCAGCTCTGTCTACTCTTCACAGTGGAAACTTCTTGTCTTTCATTCTCATTTTGAATGTTATTACAGCAGACTATGTATTGGGCCCTGGGATACACTGCCCTTAAGACATTGTAATTCCCTTTTAAGGTCCTCAATACTCAGAGACAGTGGACCATCTTTTTTAATGTTATAGTCTATTTTTAATATTTAACATAGTAATCTGAACATTTCTTTGGCTTAGAAATAAAAATGAGTTTCATTTGAGGATAATGGAAGTAAATATAGTGTGTGTTAACCAACTGAAAAAAAACAAAGAAGGAAGTATGAAGATTTAGCATAATGAGTATCATTAAGGAAATAGGTGAGAGAGATTGCCCCACTGGTATTGCCTAAACACATTATCAGCATTACCAAAATTGCACCCATCCACATTGAGCTAATTCCTCTGGCCTTGAGAAGCAAGCTATCAATCATTTAATTATGTAGTTAATAAATATTTTGGTCACCAGCTGGTGCCTTCCTCAGACCACTGGCCTCATCATTAGTGACAAGCACAAGGATTTTCCCAGGGCTGCAGTACTGCCCACTCGTCACCAGGAGGCGCTTAGTCCACACAAATGTAATCTTCCTCCCACCTGCCTGAACTCTCCCAGGCTTGTGGACAGTGTGACACCTAGGAAAATTCTTATGTGACCTGCACTTCCCTTTCTGCAGAAAGGAACATGTTAAATAATTTTTGTCATCTATGTACAATTTACAGGAGGCAACTTTTGGGAAACTGGCCACCAAAAGGGGCCCTCTAGATTTTTCTGTTTAGCATTTAGCTGGAGATAGAACTTAATAAATGCCCAATAAAAGTCACTCCTATATAGTCTACATTTAGGTCATGTAGTATGGATCCTGGGACAAAATTTACCAAAGTACCAAAATCAGTTCTGAGCTGATAATATGCTTCCCCTCTTTAAAGGTCTCTTCTCATTTCCATCCAACTGAGCAGTCACAGGACTTTCATGTTTATTTGTAATGTGTGAGTGATTAATGGAGACACAAGCAACTGGAAATGACAGCCTTATTGCTGCTTTACCCCAGCTAGGCTCCTAGGCTCTCATAAGCCTTTGCTGTACCTTCTTAACCTGCTCCCACCGCCACAGTGGTTGCCTTAGTGAGGATCCACTCTTTCTCCTGCTCCCTCTCACTTTCCAGCTCCTCTATGTTTTGTCTTCTATTAGGATGTTAGCTCCTCTTGAGGGTCAGGGAGGTCTTGTTTTCATTTTCCTAGTGCTTGGCACATAGTAAGTGCTTAATAAATATCCATGTATACATGTATATATCTTTCTATTATCTGTGCATGCATGTATCTGTGTGCATGTATATGTATATTTGTACCTACCTATGCATCCATCATCTATATGTATGTATACATGTATATATCCATCCATGTATGTATGTATCATCTATCTGGAATAAAGGTAGTGGAATATTGCTCTAAGTATTTTTAATGTGTGCTTATCACTGACATTCATTAAACTTTAATTTACGCCATGCCAGGTAGTAAGAATACAAAAAGCAAAAATACAAAAACAGCCCCTGCCCTTAAGGAGGGGACTAATGGTGGAAAAAACAAACAAGCATAGACAAGATACAGAGTAGAAAGATGGCAGCTTCAGATGGGGGAGTTTCAAATGGCCAAGGGAAATAGGAAGGTCTACAGAAAGTGGTATATAACTCAAGTGTTGAAAGAAGCCAAAATGAGAGAGCATTCTTAGCCAGGACAGAGGATGGAGATGGGAGATGAAGCAACATGTTTGAGAAGCAGCAAATAAACCAGTTTGTGGGAGAGATTGAAGCATGAGATGAATGGAAAGGTAAAAACCAGCAAGATTGTAAAGAGCCCTGGATGCCAGAGGACTTTATACATCCTGAAGGCGAAAGGAAATACCTGAGAGATGTGATAAGTCTTGTGTTTTAAGCATTTCTTCTGTGGTCAGAGAAGTAGTTACCATACCATATCTGGTATCTACTTTGTCCTTTTTTTTTTTATGTTTTAGAGGGGTTTTTTTGTTTTTTTTTTTATTATTAGTCAATTTAGAACATTTCTTGGTTACAAGAAATTCTTTCTTGTGTTCTTTCCCTCCCACCCTTCCCATAGCCGACACACAATTTCACATGTGTCCTTGATCAGAACCTATTTTCATGTTGTTGATGTTTGCACTAGGATGTTCACTCAGAGTCTACATTGAGCCCTTTTTTTTTAGAAGGGATCATACTAATGCTTTTTATTGGGGGAGAATTTAGACATAAATCATACTTAACTTGCTTTAGATATTCCCCCCCAAAATTCCAAGATATGAACATCTTTAAACTTAATGCCATGATGAATTTGTTCTATATGGCAACCCAAGACATTCTCAAGTGTCAAGATTTGAGATGTTCTCAAAATATCATTCATTATAGAATCTAGGAAGGACCTTAGAGGCCATTTAGTTCAATTCATTCATTTTACAGATGAGGAAGTTGAGGTCTAGGGAGATTTAGTTATTTGCCTAAGGTCAAACAAGTACTCAGTATCAGAAATGAAATTGGAATTTATGTCTTCTGACTCCAGAACCAGAGTTCTTTCCATATTACCCTGATTCCTTTTCGATTATTTGGGATCAGGCTCTCCCAGGATTGAATCTGGCCTATATTAGTGTAGAAATGGAGCTCCTTTTCTGGGAAGGACTCTCCCTTGGGGTTGGGAGGCATAAGTGACCTAGGAGCAAAACTATATGGAGAAAGATGAAGGACTTACCTTTGCTGGGCATCTCTGCATCCTTCCCTCCTAAAAATCAGTGATGGCAGCAACAGCTTGGAAAGCAAGGTTGCTCTTTGGCTCACCTTGTACATTTTATTGTGAGCTCCCTGCAATTTGGGTCATGATAGTAAAGCATAGGATATCTCTTTGACCTAAAAGTGATGCCATAATGGACTTATCCTATATTGCAACCCAAGACATTCTCAAATGTTTACACATTTGAGATGTTCTCAAATATCATACATATTTGATGAGAGATTGGTCAATGAGAGCCCCATTGTGAGAACAAGAGCCATTACAATAGTATTTGATTTTATTTTGGTAAATATCATTTTTAAAATTTTGTGTTCCAGATACATTCCCTCCAGCTCCTCCCTTTCCCCCCATTGAGAAGGCAAACAATGTAATTACCCATACAATGGTATTTTTTTTTTCACAGTGGCCAATATGATATGGTTTTCTTGTTTAGAAATCTGAATGCCGGGGACAGCTGGGTAGTTCAGTGAATGGAGAAACAAGAGGTCCTACGTTCAAATCCGACCTCAGACACTTCCGAGCTGTGTGACCCTGGACAAGTCAAACCCCCATTGCCTAGCCCTTACCACTCTTCTGCCTTGGAACCAATACACAGTATTGATTCCAAGATGGAAGGTAACGGTTTGAATGCTGATCAGGCTTCTATATTTCTGCAAAGGACAAACAAAAGAAATGATCTTTAACTGGCAGGAGAAAGTAATTAGGTTAGGAAGAACTTCCCAGCAGACTGACATATAAGTTGCCAACTAATTCATCAGATTTTTGGATCCCTTCCCATTCATTCCCCTAAAGGTACATATTAGAGTGCTGGCTTAGATCCCAAACTAAATCTGCAGACATCTCGGGGAATGGAAGATCAAATTGCTGAGGTCAGAGTAGCCAGCTCTATCCAGTGCCTGGGATACGGTTGCCTTTTGCATTCACTGTAACCACTGGTATACATCCCAAAGTGATGTTAGACCTAAGAAGATGATAGCAACATCTTTGACCCAGGGATCCCAGTGTTGGGTATGTAACCCAGAGAGAGAAAGCAAATTTCCTTATGCATATAAATGCTCCTGGCTCTCAATCCACTGAGCTGCCCCCTGGAAATGACTTTAAAGAGGAAGCAGTACCATCTGCTTCCCCTCCTAAGGACTGTGGGACTTTTTCATCTGACTTGAAGCTGAGACTTGTATTAAGTGAAGTTTTTATTAGAATGTGAGCTCCTTGAAAGGAATTGTCTTAGTGTTTTGCACAGAATAAGTACTTAATAAATACTTTATTCATTAATTTCTTTTATTAGTGATTTGGAAGAAATCTTGAGAACTGCTTATTCATATTTTTATGGCATTTATTGGGGAAAGATCTTGGTTATATTTGTGTGTCCATACACACATAAAATGACTACAACAATATAAATGGAAGTAATAACAACCATAAAACAATTTGAAGTGATGCTGCAAAATTGAAAAGAATAAGCATGGTCTCAAAGAAGAACTGTAAGAAGACATCTCTGCTTGCTCCTTTGCAGAAGTGGGAGTTTTGTGGGTGTGAAATATTTAATTTATTTTTGGAGTTTTTCAATGCACTAATTTTTCTCTTCACACACACACACACACACACACCAAATACCATTCCCAAATAGAGAAGTAGGCAAAGAATGCATGGTAGTTCTCCACTCCAGGTATTTTTTGGATACCATACCCTTACCTGAGGAATCTGACATAATGATATTTTCCCCACTCAACTGGTTCCCTTCTTATCCTAGATTCTATTTGGGCAATTTTTTCAATTTTGTGGATTTAAAATTATATCTTTTGTCTTTTGTAATCATCTCTCTACCTTCTTTGACTAATAATATGCCTCCTCCTCATAGCTATGGAAGATATAGGATCTGCTGTCTTTCAAATTTTGGGTTGTGATTATCAATATTATTCAATATTTTTAATTTATTGTGAAATGCATAAGATATTCTAAGCCTAAGTCCTGCCAGATGCTTACTAGTTTTCACAACAGTTCTTATCAATTATGGAATTCTTTCATAAGCAGTTTATAGATAACACACGTTCCTATAGCACTTTTAAGTTTTGGAAAGCATTTTCCTCATCTGCGTGAGGTTGGTAATTTAAGTATTATTTATCCCTCTGTTTACAGATGAGGTGATACCAAGAGGTTGTGGCTTGCTTGTGATCACACATCTAATAAGTATCAGAATCAGGATTTGAATCTGTCTCCTCACTTCAATTCCCATTTTCTTTTCACTACACCAAACTGAGATTCTACATGTTCAGAGATAGAAGAAGCTTACCATTGACCTTAGCCTCTGGCCTGGAGAAGGTAGAAGTCAAATTGAAGAAGGTAAAAGAGCTGGATTACAAGAATATTCCAAGGCTAGGATTTGATTGGGGAGCAAGAGATTCACATATAGAGGAGAGTGTAAAGTTGAATTGATTCATCAAGGAGAGATAAAGGGAGAGGAAGAGTGTAGGATTGATGGAAACAATCAAAGGGTGGAAAGATTGGATGTCATGGTGTATAGGAGGAGCTCAGGACAGATCAAGCCCACTGAGGAAAGCAGCTATGCTTCCTGAGATTGCTGGCAAGGTTCCAATCTCTCACCCAAAGGTGCTGCTGCTCTTGGCCAGAAGTCATCATTAAACCCTGAGTCTCCCCTCACTCTGAAGAGCAAAGAAGTCTTTGTAACATCATGACTGAGAGTACCAGACCTGCCTTTCCCCAAGAACAGATTAGCAATCCATTTCTCAACATGCATATGTCTGTAATAGCAACCCTGGTAACGTTCTTGTGTGAAGTCATTTTCATAAGCATCATCCTGAGCGAAAGTAACATCCCCAAAGAATGTTGTAATGCTTAAGATTTTACTCTGTATAAGTCTTTCTTTGTCATAATAAACAAAGATCATAGCCCCCAGTCATGGTACCATGATTCTTCCCTTTGGTCTTCTCAGATATGCTGGCCCTTTTCACTCTCTCTCCATAGCCACACATGATGCTCTACACACGACTCCCACAACGGAGCAATGCAATGATCCAGGACAATCCAGGGGGACTCATGAGAAAGAACTGTGGGAGTAGTAACACAGAAGGAAGACATTTGATTTTTCAATTGTTTATATGGGTATTAGATGTGGGATTTTGGTTTTTAAAAGATTATTACAAACATGAATAATTTAGAAATAGGTATTGAGTGATAATATATGTATAATGCAGTGGAACTGCTTGTCAACTCTGGGAGTGGGGAGGGGAAAAAGAAGGGAGAGAACATGGATCATGTAACCATGGAAAATACTTAAATTAAAATTTAATAAATAATATTTTTTTATTTCCTCAATTGCATGTAATAAATTTTTTCATTATATACATTTTCCAAAATTATAAGATTCAAATTGACCTCTCCATCCCTTCCCTCCCCTGTCCCTGAGATAGTAATCAGTCAATTTGATGTAGATTGTCATGTGTGATCAGGCAAAACATTCTTCCATATTGGTCATTATTTTTTTTTTAAACCCTTGCCTTCCATCTTGGAATCAATACTGTGTATTGGCTCCAAGGCAGAAGAGTGGTAAGGGCTAGGCAATGGGGGTCAAGTGACTTGCCCAGGATCACACAACTGGGAAGTGTCTGAGGCCAGATCGAACCTAGGACCTCCCATCTCTAGGCCTGGCTCTCAATCCACTGAGCTACCCAGCTGCCCCCCATATTGGTCATTATTGTGAGAGTATCTCTTACAAAACCCAAACCCCCAAATAAAATGAGCTAGTATTGTGTGGGATGAAATAAAATGACTACCCAGCCAAATTACAATTACAAACCTGGAGTTAGAGAGCGGATAGTAGAAGATGCAGTCTTTATTCTTACTCAAGTAAGGAGATATGCCCTAATGGTGATACCCAACGCCTGGGTGCAAATGTAAGCATTTTGTAGATTCCTGATATAAAACCCCCGCCCCTCTCTGTCTGATGCCCCATGGTCTGGGGACCAAACACTATCTAGGTGCAAAAGTACCCAATTAGGAAACAAGTTACATAGCATGCGCTTCATCAGGAGTTCCCACCAGGTTGGGGGAAGTTATGGAACCCCAGTCATGTCCTCAGGAGGGACTCCTCTGGCTCCTAAAGGTCAGAGAAGAGAAGAAAAAATAAGGAGGTAGGGTAGTCTGATGGTTTTCTTCCCTGAGATAAGAAAGCCCCCAACTCACTGGCCCTGTGGGAATAACGAAATGTCCTTGAGGTCTCATTCTGAAATCCTAAACAGTCTTTCTTTCATTCCCTAATGCGGGTCTAGGATGGAGGTCCACCCTGAGAAGAACAAATTAATTCAGACTCCAGCGGTTCTTTCTCAAGGTGGATAGTACTCCTCGTCAAAAGCCCTTCAGAATTGTAATTGGTAACTTGGTGGTCCCGTCCGCCGCTCTGGGCGACAGATCCTGGGTGCACTGAGGAAGGATGCTCAAGTGTGTGGAGCTGTCCCAGGTCCTACCTAGCCAGTGCGTTGAACCTGGAGGAAGTCCCGAAGCAAGCAGCAGTGGGTGTGGCTCCTACTCAAGAGCAAAGCGGGGTCTCAATTTCCGTTTTTATTCCAATTTAAAGCCTGCAGAAGAGTAACCAGGGCAGGAATCCCAGCCAAAGGGAGATCAGAATTCTGACACTCTATACCAGCAGAACTTTCCAAATTGCTGATAGTGGCTAAGCCCAGTTCTAATCTATTGTTGCTCAGAACCAATCCTAGGTTATGCAGGAACTTGCACTATTTGGACTAGAAAAGAAGTGCCCTATATCAGGCCACTCTGGGAGCACTAAAAGCTTTCAGGTTCCCAGCCTCATCTGACCCTGAGAGTCCAGATCTACACAGCAATCAATAGCCAAGAAAGCAGCAAGAGGACAAGACCAGATCTTCTCACCAGAAGAGTACACAGCCTGACCTTAACATCAAGTCAGAAGTTAAAATCTGACGAGCTAGCAAAAAAAATAATCCTACCATAAATAGCAATTATAGTTACAGGGATGCTCAAAAAGCAAACTCGGAAGAGAAGAAATAATCTAAATCCTATAAGCAAAGCATTAAGATAAAACAATTTAATTTTTTAAAAAAGAGAATTTTTAGAAAAGATAAATCAAGAGTTTAAAAACTTTAAAATTTTTTTACAAATGAAATGAGAGTGCTAGAGAAGAATAATGGAAAATAAGAGGGAAGAAAGAAAAGGAAAGGGAATTCACCACTTGGCACAAAAGATTTAAAAAAGAAAAACCTTAACTACCACCAGGAAATTTCCTGAAAACTGAAAAAGGACCAAATAAGGGGACAGCTAGGTGGCTCAGAGGATACCAGAACCAAGCCTTGATACAGGAGATCCTGGGTTCAAATTTGACCTCGGACATTTTCTGTCACCCTAGGCAATTTAGTTAATTACAATTGCCTGGCCCTTAGGTGTTCTTCTGCCTTGGAACCAATGGTATTAATCCTAAGATACAAGATAAACTTAAAAAAACAAAAGCAAAAAGGACCTATTTGAAGTCAATGACTCCATGAGACAACAAGAAATATTAAAACAAAGTAAAAAACCCTCTAAAAATGTATAGTTTAAAAAAAATTATCTTGTAAAACAGATGGGGAGAGTGGGTTGGGATAAAGAATCATTAAGTTACCTGAAAGGCATGATCCTAAAAAATCCTGGACATAAATTTCAAGAAATCTTTTTTTAAAAATAGCTAACCAAATTAAAAAAAAAAAACACCCTTCCCTTCTATCTTAGAATCAATACTCTGTATTGGTTTTAAGGCAGAAGAATGGTAAGGGCTAGGCAATGGGGGTTAAGTGCCTTGCCCAGGGTCACACAATTATGAAGTATCTGAGGTCATATTTGAACCCAGGACCTCCCATATTTGGGCCTGGCTCTCCATCCACTGAGCTACCCAGCTGCCCCTGACCAAGTTTTTTTAGAACCAGAAGGTACAGTGGAAATAGGCATGAAAGTATTCGTCAGGTGGAAGAAACCCCCAAATGAAAACTTCCATGAACATTATAACCAAAATTCAAAGCAATTAGGTCAAAATAAAAATGTTACAAGTAGTTAAAAAGGAAGAAAAAGAAGGCACATTAGGATCATGTATGCAATTTAGTAAGACTCAACTTGAAGAAGTAGAGTTTGGAATACAATATTACAGAAAGCAAAAGAGAAAAGTTTGTAACCAAGAATAACTTTCCCAGCAAAACCAGGTATATGAGAGGGGTGGGGAACGGATTTTTAATGTAATAGAAGACTTCCACACATTTTTGTTGAAAAGACCAGAGCTGTAGAGAAACTTTGAAATACATACAAACATAGGACTTAAGAGAAACATAAAAAAGTAAACATGAACCTGACAATCCTGAGAGACTAAACAAGCAAAAGTTGTCTACATTCTAAAATGGGGAGATTGCACATAACTTTTGTGAACACTATTGTTATCAACAGTAATAGAAAGGAAATTTAATTAGCCAGGAAACATGGAAGTGCTTCTGTTATATCTTAATACTCTTTAAAAAAAATGGAAAAGAAAGAGGAAGAGGAATATTAGAGGGGAAGGGAAAGCAAGTTAAGGGGAAATGATTTCACATAATCAATGCAAAGGAAGTCTGTACAAATTAGGAGAAGGTGGTAGGAGGAACAACTGAAATTTGAACCTCACTCATCTGAACTGACCAAAGGAAGAACATACACACAAAGTTGAGAAATACAGTTCACTCGATAGGTAAATGAGAGGAAAGGGGGAGAGGGAAGAAGAGGAAATTAGAGGACAAATTTAGGGTGAGTCTTAAGCAAAGTGAACTCTAATGTACAAAAATATAGTTCTTTGTGAGGTAGGTATTAAAGAATTGGAATCTAAGCAGGTACAAATCAATTAGGGAATGACTGAATGATACATATGGTACTATAAGAAATGATAAAGAGGCAGCTAGATGGCTTAGTGGATAGAAAAACTAGAGATTCTAGGTTCAAATCTGATCTCAGGCGTGTCCTAGCTGTGTGACCCTGGGCAATTCATTTACAATTCAATACACTACTGTGTATTGGTTCTAAAGCAGAGTCAGTGGGGGTTAAGTAACTTGCCCAGGGTCACACAGGTAGCCTTTCCACTCTTCTAAGAAGCTTTGGTACTGATACTTAGTATTGATTCTAAGACACAGGGTAAGGGTTGAAAAGAAAAGAAAAATAATGAAAGAAATTATTTTAGAGAAACTCAGGAAGATGTACATAAACCAATGTTCAGTAAAATGAACAGAACCAAGAGAATAATTTCTACAACAACAGCAATATTGCTAAGACAAATGACTTTGAAGTACCTAAACACTGATCTGCATAACCATATGAACTACAATTCCAAAGGACTAATGATGAAGCATACTGCCCATCACCTGACAGAGAGTACAGAAAAAAACATTTGTATGTGTATTATTTGAAAAATAATAAAGTAGAAAATAGATCAAGGACATTGACCTATTTTTTCTATGTTTTTAAAAAAAATGGTATGTCATAGAGAGAGAGGAGGGACAGTAACTTTGAGTTTCCTAGATAAAAGCAACAAAGACCTAGATAGAACTGAATTTTAAAGGGTTATTAAGTGATGAGCCTAAACATGGCATCAAGAGAACCCGGTGTATGTCCATTCCTC
Organism: Monodelphis domestica; assembly: GCF_027887165.1. NCBI lineage: Eukaryota > Metazoa > Chordata > Mammalia > Didelphimorphia > Didelphidae > Monodelphis > Monodelphis domestica. The sequence continues at coordinate 173,959,366 of NC_077229.1, read as the reverse complement.
ATGTGTTAGGGATGCCAGATAAGGAGCAGGCAGCTTTGGAGATGATGTGGATGAGAATCCCTCTCAAGGAGTGGCCAGAGTCCACAGCTCAAAGGATGATGCTAAACTGGCAAACTAGTAGATTTCCTAGCTACAACAGGGAGGAAGGAACTAAGAAAAAAGAAGTCAGATTCTTGGAGGAGACATTGAGTCACACCTGGATAGAGAATATCTATGGCCTGGAAGATCAATTTTGGCTGACTTGTCCAATTTAGATTGAGATGCAGCACACTCCCTATTAAATATATGAATGAATGATACACATCCCCTATAAAGGGCAATTCCAAACCAATTATTTCATTCTGTGACAACTGCAGTCACTGACACTTAATCAGTTATTTTTTTTTATCCCCCTAACAAGATGGAAATGGGAATGTTCACCTTCTTTTGGAAGAAACAAGGGATCTGCCTGGTAGTGGTTTTCAGAGGAGGTCATTGTTAGCAGCAAAGAAGGAACTCTGGGGGAGGCTGCTTCAAAAAGAACAACAGCTGGAAGGCTTCTATCAGGAAGCATGAAACCATGGCAGGCATGCAATGAGATCCTTTACAAACCATCTGGAATGATTTTTGGCTTCTCTGTATGATTTAAGGCAACTTGGGACCCAAGGTCAAGCAGGACCTCTACTACCACTCAAGTGATTTTTGGAAATCATGCTTTACTTTTGAAACTGATGATTACATTTTCCTGTTTCATAGTCCATATTTGAAAAAAAAGCAAATATATGACCCCATTCCTTGAAAATATGAAACTAATAAGGAACAAAGAATACACAGTGCTGCACCATGGGGAAAAGGAAAATGAAGGAACTAATTAGAAATGAACTCACTTTTATGACTCTCTAGTCTGAAAGGCCAAGTCTTTGAGGTATCTATCAGCAAAATCCTAACAGCTGGTGTGTTTCAGGCAACCCAAGATTTTTTTATTATTTCAAATTGAAACTAGTGGGGATAACCTTCTGCAATGAAATATACCCCATATCAGAAAAAGAAATTGAACAAGCCATCAAAGAACTCCCAAAGAAAAAATCCCCAAGTCCAGACGGATTCACAAATCAATTCTATCAAACATTCAAAGAACAGCTAACCCCAATACTATACAAATTATTTGACAGGATAAGCCAAGAAGGGGTTCTACCAAATTCTTTTTATGACACAAACATGGTACTGATCCCAAAGCCAGGCAGGTTAAAAACGGAGAAAGAAAACTATAGGCCAATCTCCCTAATGAATATAGATGCAAAAATCTTAAATAGGATACTAGCAAAAAGACTCCAGCAAGTCATCACAAGGGTTATCCACTACGATCAGGTAGGATTCATACCAGGAATGCAAGGATGGTTCAATATTAGGAAAACCATCCACATAATTGACCATATAAACAAGAAAACCGACAAAAATCACATGATTATCTCAATAGATGCAGAAAAAGCCTTTGACAAAATACAACACCCATTCCTATTGAAAACACTAGAAAGTATAGCCTTTCCTAAAAATAATAAACAGTATATACCTAAAACCATAAGCAAACATCATCTGCAATGGGGAAAAACTCAAAGCCTTCCCAATAAGATCAGGAGTCAAACAAGGATGCCCATTATCACCTCTATCATTTAATATTGTACTAGAAACACTAGCAGTAGCAATTAGAGAAGAAAAAGAAATTGAAGGTATTAAAATTGGCAATGAGGAGACCAAGCTGTCACTCTTTGCGAATGATATGATGATTTACTTAAAGAATCCTAGGGAATCAACCAAAAAGCTAATCGAAATAATCAACAACTTTAGCAAAGTTGCGGGATACAAAATAAACCCACATAAGTCATCAGCATTTCTATATATCTCCAACCCAGTTCAGCAGCAAGAATTAGAAAGAGAAATTCCATTTAAAGTCACCCGAGACAATATAAAATACTTAGGAATCTATCTGCCGAGACAAACACAGGAACTATATGAACACAACTACAAAACACTCTCCACACAATTAAAACTAGATCTAAACAATTGGAAAAACATTGTTTGTTCATGGGTGGGACAAGCTAACATAATAAAAATGACCATCCTACCCAAACTTATCTATCTATTATTGCCATACCCACTGAACTACCAAAAAACTATTTTACTGAATTAGAGAAAACCATAACAAAGTTCATTTGGAAGAATAAAGGATCAAGGATATCCAGGGAAATAATGAAAAAAAAATGACAAAGGAAGGAGGCCTTGCAGTCCCAGATCTCAAACTACATTACAAAGCAGCGGTCATCAAAACAATTTGGTACTGGCTAAGAGACAGAAAGGAGGATCAGTGGAATAGACTTGGGGTAAATGACCTCAGCAAGACAGTCTATGACAAACCCAAAGATCCCAGCTTTGGGGACAAAAATCCACTATTTGGTGAAAACTGCTGGGAAAATTGGAAGACAGTGTGGGAGAGATTAGGTTTGGATCAATACCTCACACCCTACACCAAGATAAACTCATAATGGGTGAATGACTTGAATATAAAGAAGGAAACTATAAGTAAATTAGGTGAACACAGAATAGTATACATGTCATACCTATGGGAAGGGAAAGACTTTAAAACCAAGCAAGACTTAGAAAGAGTCACAAAATGCAAAATAAATAATTTTGACTACATCAAATTAAAAAGCTTTTGTACAAACAAAACCAATGTAACTAAAATTAGAAGGAAAGCAACAAATTGGGAAACAATCTTCATAACAAAAACCTCTGACATAGGTCTAATTACTCAAATCTATAAAGAGCTAAACCTGTTGTACAAAAAATCAAACCATTCTCCAATTGAAAAAATGGGCAAGAGACATGAATAGGCAATTTTCAGTTAAAGAAATCAAAACTATTAATAAGCACATGAAAAAGTGTTCTAAATCTCTTATAAACAGAGAGATGCAAATCAAAACAACTCTGAGGTATCACTTCACACCTAGCAGATTGGTCAACATGACAGCAAAGGAAAGTAATGAATGCTGGAGGGGATGTGGCAAAGTAGGGACATTAATGCATTGCTGGTGGAGTTGTGAATTGATCCAACCATTCTGGAGGGCAATTTGGAACTATGCCCAAAGGGCGATAAAAGACTATCTGCCCTTTGATCCAGCCAGAGCACTGCTGGGTTTGTACCCCAAAGAGATAATAAGGAAAAAGACTTGTACAAGAATATTCATAGCTGCACTCTTTGTGGTGGTCAAAAATTGGAAAATGAGGGGATGCCCTTCAATTGGGGAATGGCTGAACAAATTATGGTATATGTTGGTGATGGAATACTATTGTGCTCAAAGGAATAATAAAGTGGAGGAATTCCATGGAGACTGGAACAACCTCCAGGAAGTGATGCAGAGTGAGAGGAGCAGAACCAGGAGAACATTGTATACAGAGACTGACACATTGTGTTACAAGAGAACATAATGGACTTCTCCAGTAATGGCTTTACAATGTCCCTGAACAATCTGCAGCAATCTATGAGAAAAAAAAAAACTATCCTCAAGCAGAGGACAAACTGTGGGAGTAAAAACACCGAGGAAATGCAACAGCTTGACTACAGAGGTTGAGGGGACATGATGGAGGAGAACCCTGGGATTCCCCTCAGGGTTGATTCTCACAGGAACAGGGAACAAGCTTTGGATCTTCCACTTACAAGCTAGTCCTAAAACTTGAGTTTCATCAGATCCACTAGACTACAAGTTTGGGGTTTCTAGATTCCATGTTGACAACTTCATAAAACAAAGCTGTTCCCCAAAGATAAGTAGTCAAAGGAAGAAATCCAAGTTATCAGTAATTGAATGAAAAAGTGCTCTCAATCACTAATAATTAGAGAAATACAAATTAATTCAGCTGTGATATTCCACCACATACCTAACAGATTGGAGAAGATGCCAAAAGAGGGATAATGACAACTGCTGGAGGGGCTGTGGGAAAATAAGTACTAATATTATGAACCTTAAAAATTCTCAAGCCCTACTTCATAAGGTTAGGATTGTAAACCTTAAAAAATTCCCAGACCCTACTTCATAAGGTTGGATTAAGACCATTCCCCATTGGGACCATTCCCCATTTGGGGAGTGAAGGTACTTAGATCAGGAATGTGAGACCTCTACTCCACCCCTACTTAAGTCTGCCCTAGCAGAAGATAAACTTGTAAACTCTTTGCCGAACAATGAAAAGTACTTAAACCCATACTTATAGTAAGACAAAAAGTTCTTTAAGCCATGCCTATTTTAGGACTAATACAAAAGGGTGCTAAGTACCTATAAAGGTCAAGCAACTTGTGAATTTACAAGGAACAAAGAGGTGAGAAACTTACTCAGAGCTTTCCTGGTGTGAATTACTCAAAAATTTACAGCTTCTTAGGTGTGAACTAAGAATGGTCTGTCCTTTGAAAACCGTCTACTGTGATTGGTAGATGTAAGAATTTAGGGGAGGTGACATAGGAGAAAATTCCCTTTAAATAGGAGCTCAGATAGAGCTGAAAGGATTCGGATTATTATTCAGATGGAGGATTGAGCTGGTGAAGTCAGCTGAGATGGAGCTGGCCTGGTGTCACTAGAATCCTTGCTTGGACAGATCTTGTGGTGAGTGATTAAGGACTGACTGATCTTTTCTCTTAGGGCTTAGGCCTGAGTTGGCCAGGACTGGCCAGGGCCGGCTTATCCCTTTCTCATTATTTCCTTTTTATCTCTTTCTCTCTTTCTTTAATTCCTCATTGTATTATTAATTAAATTTTCTATAAAACCCACTTGACTTGGGTATATTCATGATTGGGAATATTTCCCTGGCGACCACCTTACATTTGATTTGAAACAAGACACTGTAGTGAAAACATATTTTCTGCAGTCAAAACTTACTCAACCACTCTTACTATCTATTACAATTTAAGTCTTCAACTATTTTAATCACTACAGTTTATGACAACCACCAATTTTAATTATTACAGTATACTACGGATAGAGCTGTGAACTGATCTAGCCATTCTGAAAAGCAATTTGGAACAAATGGGACTGGACATAGCTAATTTGAGATGAACTAGATTGCACTATGGCCACCACCACCATTTTACACTTAGGTCAGATGAGGCAAAGCTAGATAAATTAGTAGTAAACATTTTTATGACTGAAAATTCATGCCAATGGTGAAAATCTGTGCCTCCCCCTCTCCTTTTTGGACCAAACAAATAGATAACTAATAAAAATTTTTTGGCTTGTTTGTAATTCCAAATTTACTGAGAATTTTGACACTAGCTCAATCTAGATAAAATAACTTCTTTGTATTCTGCGTTTCATTACTTGTAAATGAAGAGCTCCAAAAGAGAGGAACAGGGACAGAGTTGACAAAGAAGTGAAAACAAATAATCAGCAAATGTTGATGATGACTAGGGTATTAGGAGCTAGATAAGAGAATTATATTTATTACAGGTACCCCTTCCATATCACAAGTTTCCCCATTATGGTTTCTATATATTGCAGGTCAGCATAAGAAATTAAATGGGAATTTGAGGGGAGTTTTGTGGAATCCACAGATGACATGTGAAGACCAACAGATGATACAGAAAAAGTTTAGAAATTCAGAAATAAAAATATATCTATATTACATATAAATATATTTTATATTTTAATACCACAAATATATACAATTTCTTCTTTAAAGTTAAAATAAGTGTGAGAAGGAAATCACTTTTAAAAGACTTTCCAACATTTATAAGTCTAAGAAATTTTGAGGTTTACATAAGTAAAAGATGAACATTTATAAAAGGAACCCCAGAGCCAGCAGATGATACACAAAAGCAAGAAATGTCGAGAAATATTAAAAAGTTTAATAACTCATAAATGCATATAAGGTACTGTAAATATCCCATAAAAGAAAAAGAAAACATTCAGACTTCTTTGGTACAAAGGGAACGTCAAACCATTTTGTGAGGATTTTCCTGATTGAGGGGGTGCCACACTCTTAAACCCCACAATGTGAAAGGGATACCTATGATTTTTTTAAAACCCTTACCTTCCAACTTAGAATCAATATTTTCTACTGGTTCTGTTGACTGGGAAAAACACAGAACTATTAAATAGTCAAAATCACTCTTTAATCAAGGGCAAAAGGGGTTCGGCGCTAGTAGACAACATAGCTGCGCGCCACACTGCACAGAGTCTGTTAGATTTATAATGGTTTTGGGGTTTAAATTGTTGTGAATAAGAGAGTGGGAGCCATAAACTGTGATAATTAAAATGTTTGGGAGCAAGGGAAATATATATAACAATTATGACCACTGAAATATGTTTTCTACTGTGTCTTGGGTTTATATAAATATAATATGGTCGCCAGGGAATATATTCCCAATTTATGAATATGCCCAAGCCAACTGGGTTTTATAGAGAAATTTAATTTATAATACGCTGATTAATCAATAGAAAAAGAGAGAAAGTAAGAAAGGAATAAGAATGAAGGGCCTCAAGCCAATAAGGCCTAGACCTCAGTCCTAAGGGATAAATCAGTCAGTTGGTTTTATCACTCACCCAAGATCTCTCTAGGTAAGGCTTCTCATGCCAACCTCAGGCTCCACCTTCAAGAGAGCCTCAGGCTCCACCTTTCAAGAAATGTCTCCAGAGAATTCTCCTCCTGACTCCTCCTGAGTTCTCCTTCCACAGCCTCCTTCAGGACCTCTCCAGGAACTCTCCCTCCAGGACCTCTCCTCTCAGACCTCCTCCAAAGCAGCCACCTCCTCAGAGAAAAACCTCCTCTTGTCTTCAGACCCCGCTATCTTTTAAGCCAACAATCTAAGTTCCCTCCCCTCAGTTCTCACATCTACCAATCACTGTCGATGTCTCCCCTGTGCCAATGGTGGCTCTAGCTTAACCCAGGACCGCCCAGAGGTCTGACCCCTTTGCACATGTCTGTTGAAGGTCATATTCTCAAATAATTAAATCTTGATCTTTGCTGCAGCCCTTCCTAAATCCTGTTACTCTCAGTAGGGTGGAGATTGTAGTTTCCAAGACCTGGTTCTGTCATTCCAAGTATCTCTATTGAATCAATTCTAAAATCAATCATGACTCAAAGAACTTCCTGTTCTATGCTTAAGCATAGGTCAAAGCCCTTTCCATTGTTTAGCAAAAGGTTTCTGTCCTAAAGTAGTCTTAAGTAGGGAGGAGAAGGATCCTCCCATGCCAAGGAGTTTCACATTCCAATAGAGTTCTTACTATGAGTAGGAAATTTTTTCAAGTATGAAATTTCCCAATGGGGAAATTTCCAACATTCATAAGTCTAAGAAATTTTAAGGTTTACAAGTCTGAGGATTGAACTCTGGCCTCTCTGGTCACTGACCCGTGGGAGTGCCATCACACTAGATGGACTCCAGGGATCAAAAGAATTTGGGAACCTATATACCATTTGGGGAATCCAAGGGCAGGAAAAGATGATTGATATAACCATAGCTACAAAGGAAAAGGGAGTGTTCAAACTACATTGATGGGATACAATCAAGCTTGGGAAAGGAATCATAGCTAGAGGCTAGGGTGTAAAAGAAGGGGTTGCTTACAATGGATACTATAGGATGGTTCCTGCTGATACAATAGATAGTAGTAGTAGTAGTAGTAGTCTCTCCATGATGGAGAATGACGATTGTCTTTGTGCATTATCATCTATTGATGTACCCTCATGTGGCTTTGAAGTCCAAAGGCTGAGGCGCAAAGTATATGGCACATGGGGCATGGGATGCCAGTTGTTACGGGAGGTGTGGTTGTGGCCTGGTGTCGGCTTTCATGCACAGTTGCAAGACGTCGACGTCACTTATCTTCAAAGGTGGTGGCGGCATGGTGAATGTGGGTTCACCAGCTGCTTCTGTCAGAGGCAGCAAGTTCTAGTTGCTTTGGTGTAATGCCAGCCCACTTCAAGTTTGACTTTAGCTGATCCTTGAATCTTTTCTTTGGTCGGCCTTGTTTCCTGAGTCCAGCTGACAGTTCACCATAGAATACCTGTCTTGGTATTCGCTGTGGATCCATGCGGATGACGTGTCCAGACCATCGTAGCTGGGTTTTGAGGACCAGGACTTCGATGCTGGTGGAGTTGGCTCTGTCGAGGACTTCCTGGTTGGTGATTTGGTCCTGCCATCGGATCCTCATGATTGACCAGAGGGAGCATTGGTGGAATTGCTCCAGCTGTTTCATGTGCTTCCGGTACAGTGTCCATGTCTCACAACTGTACAGGAGTAAGCTGAGGATCACTGCGTTATACACTTTGAGCTTCATCGCAGTGCTTACACCTCTGTGTTGGAGGACTTTGGAGGGCAGCCGCCCGAGTGCCTGGCTGGCCTTTTGGATCCTGGCATTAATCTCATGGTCTAGGGACCCGTCGTTGGCAATGGTGCTGCCCAGGTACTTGAAAGTGTTGACATTAGAAAGCTGTGTGCTGTCGATTGTAATGCATGGCTGGTTAGTTGGCCTCCCTGATGTGGGTTGGAACAGCACCTCTGTTTTGCTGAGGCTGATAGTCAGGCCAAACAGTTTTTTTGCTGTAGAGAACCTGTCCACAATGGTTTGGAGATAATTTTCTTGGTGGGCCATGAGAGCACAGTCATCTGCAAAGAGAGCTTCCAGGATGAGTCTCTCTGTTGTCTTTGTTTTTGCAGTCAGGCGGTGAAGGTCGAATAGTGAGCCATCCAGTTGGTATTTGATATAGACAACCAGGTCTAGATCCACCACAGCATGTCATAATACTTGGGTGAAAAATAGGTTGAATAGTACCAGAGCGAGGACACAGCCTTGTTTCACGCCATTGGAGATGTTGAAGCGATCAGAAGTCTCTCCACCAGATAGGACTTCCCCTGTCATGTCGACATGAAAGAGCTGGATCAGTTTGACGAATTTTGCTGGGCAACCGAGCTTGCTGAGGATCACCCACAATGCGTCCCTGTTCACTGTGTCGAACGCCTTCATCAGGTCTATGAAGACAATGTAGAGACTCAGGTTCTGCTCAAGGCATTTTTCCTGCATTTGCCTCACCATGAAGACTATGTCGATGGTGCTGCGATCTGGTCGGAAGCCACATTGTGATTCAGGCAGGTTCTGCTCTGAAACAGATGACAGGAGTCTGTTGAGTGTAACATGGGCAAGGATCTTTCCAGCAGTGGAGAGTAGTGAGATGCCTCTATAGTTGTCACAGGCTGCTCGTGCACCTTTGTTCTTGTATAGGTCTATGATGGAGGCATCTCTGCGTTCTGGGGGCATGTCTTCCTCTTCCCATATGCTGGTCAGCACTATGTGGAATACCTGGAGCGCCTTTCCATTTAAGGCCTTGTACACCTCAGTTGGGATCCCGTCTTTACCAGGTGCCTTGCCTGCACTCATTTGTTTAATGGTTTTTTGGACTTCCTCTATTGAAGGAGGGACATCAAGTTGTTCAATGGTGCGGTTTTGGGGGATCTGGTCAAGGGCGCTTTGGTCGACTGAAGAAGGTCGGTTAAGAAGCTGACTGAAGTGTTCTTTCCACCTGTTGCTGATGCCTTTTTTATCTTTTATGAGTGTCACTGTCAGAGGATAGCAAGGGAGTGGTGGTGGGTTTTAATGGCCCATAGACAGTCTTGAGGGCACTGAAAAATTGTTTGTAGTTTTTCGTATCAGCAAAGCGCTGGATTTCTTCTGCCTTTTTTCCCCACCATCGGTCTTGCATCTTCCTGATCTCACACTGGCGTGGCTTGGAGAGACTTGAATCTGTTCTTTTTAGGAGCAGAGTTTGGGTTATTTTGCCACTCCATAAAGGCTTTGTTCTTTTTGCTCAATAGTCTTCAATAGCAGTGTTGTTCTCCTCGAACCAGTCCTGGTGGTTGCGTTGTTTGGGGCCTAGGACTGCCTTTGATGTTTCCTTCATTGCATCTCTGAACTGGTTCCATTTATCGGTTGAGCTTCCAATGAGTGGTCCCTTGATACAATAGGGGAGACTACCTAAAACAAAGAGGGTCCTTAGCATATGCTTAGTCCTACTCAACTAGGATTGTCATTCCCCTGAGGGTCCCCCACTCAGTCTGAAACTGTTAGCCTGGGATTCCCTTCAGGGTAGATTCCCATGGGAATAGGGAACAAGGACAAACTTTGGGGTCTTCAACCTTTAAGCTAGTCCTGAAACTCGGGGTTTACCAGATCCCACTAGGCCACAAGTTTGGGATTCCTAGATTCCATGTTGACAATGGCAGCAAAGGAAAGTAATAAGTGTTGAAGGGGATGTGGCAAAATCGGGACACAAATGCACTGCTGGTGGAGTTGTGAATTTATCCAACCAGTCTGGAGGGCAATTTGGAACTATGCCCAAAGGACTATAAAAGACTGTGTGTCTTTTGATCCAGTCATACCACTACTAGGTCTGTATGCCAAAGAGATAAAAAAAAATGGGAAAGAACTTGTTTGTACAAAAATATTTAGCGCTGCACTTTTTGTAGTGGCAAAAAATTGGAAAATGAGGGTATGCCCCTCAATTGAGAAATGACTAAACAAAATGTGGTATATGATGGTGATGGAATGCTATTGTGCTAGAAAGAATGATGAGTGGGATGATTTCAGAAAGAGCTGGAAAAACTTTCATGAACTGATGCAGAACCAGGAGAACATTACACTCAGTAACTGAAACATGGTGGAATTATCAAATGTGATAGATTACTACTAACACCAACACAATGATTCAGGACAATTCTGAGGACTTATGAGAAAGAATGCTCTCTACCTCCAGAGAAAGAATGGTTGGAGTAGAAATGTAGATGAAAACATATGATTTATTACTTGTTTATTTGAGTTTATGTTTGGGGGTTTTGGTTTTATAAGATTATTCACTTACAAAAATCAATAATGTTTTGCATGATATGTTTTTTGTGATAATACACATATGACCCAGGAAAAATAAAAATAAATTTAAAAGAAAAAAAAAAGTGGGAAGGCTGGGTCTAGTGCCTTTGGCTAGTCAAATGCCATTGCTGTACTGTGAAGGCATCCTGTCTTCTCAGTTATTTTTTCTGCGTTCACATAACCAGAGGGAATTCTCTGTGGAGGTAGAATAATGAGTATGTCATGCTTAATGAGAAGAAAATGGAAGTATCTGAATCCTAACTAGCAATGTCCACATTCTGAGGGTAAGGGAAAAAGGAGAAAATCATACAGTGATAGGTGCTGGGGATATAAGGGCAAAGCAAAGCAATCCTTGACCTTGATGTGTATTAAGAGTTATAGCATGTTTATTAAATTGGCTACCCATTAGTCTAATGGCATGTCAAGGTGTGCAGTGTGAATGAAGAGAACTGTATTGATAAAAGCAGGAGATAAATAAGTTATAAAATGTCTATTCTGACTCTTGGCTGGCATTCCTCCATTTTCCATGTCTCACTTCCACTGGTACTCTAGGCAAATGTGTGTGTGTTTTAAAACCCTTAATCTATCTTAGAATCAGTATGTATTGGTCCTAAGGGAGAAGAGTGGTAAGGGCTAGGCAATGGGAGTTAAGTGACTTGCCCAGGGTCACATAGCTAGGAAATGTCTGAGGTCATATTTGAACCCAAGACCACTGTCTATTGATCTGGCTCTCAATCTGTTGAGCCACCCAGCTGCTCCCAACAAATGTATTTTGATGATTACTAGCCATAAATTATTTGTTTATGCTCATTCGTATTTGTACCTTTGAATCAAATGGATGATTAACAATATGGTAATTGATTTAAGATGCATAACATTGACATAGAGGAGTGATGGGGGTAGAAAATGTCACACAGGTCAAAGTATAACTAGAGATGTTCAGAATAGCCAAGACAGGACTTCACATTTTTTTTAATTTTATTTTTATTGTCATGCAAAACATACTTCCATATTGGTCATTATGGTAAGAGTACACTTTCACAACCAAACCCCCCATATAATAAAACCATAAATCCACTGATGTGAAAGATGACTCCAGCAGTCCTTTCTCTGGAGGTGGGTAGCATTCCAAGCCATAAGTCTTTCAGGATTGTCCCAGATCATTTACATTTTTCTATGTTGAAGTTTCTAAGAAGTAAAACAATTTAGGAGGAAAAGGTCATCTGTACTACCAATAAGAAATTATTGAAATAGTACTAGAATGAAGACTTCGGAGGAACTATTTCAGAAATCTTGTTACCAGAAATGAAAAAGCAGCTGGTGAAGCATGCAATGGACTGAAAAGGTGAAGGATGATTTTTCAGCATTTTATTTCAGTCAGAACTCAGTTAGTGGAAGAAATTCTAAAATTGCATTTTGGAAGACAGGCAACTTAAGGAGAAAAAAGAATGCAGGGCTAATTATGCATTAATGACTCAAATTTTTTAGCAGTAACTACCTAAGAGAATCCTTCTAAGACTCAAAATTCACTTATTTTATTAAACAAAATGCTTAGTAAGTCTATGAGTGGTAAAAATATGAGTCTTCATTATTATGGCAAACATTTATTGAGCACCTACTATGTGCAAAATACCAAGCTACTTGCTGTAGGGAACCTAAACATTAATGAGACAGTTCCTGCCCTCAAGAAGTTGCCATTATAGTAATGTATTCAAGACACAATCACAAATGAATTTGCCTACTATTCTATATACATTTTTTAGGAGTTCTCAATGTTTTTATTGGGAGTGGACAGTTTTAATTTCCCTGAAGGGTTGCAATGGACAGGATTGGATGATATGACCATATATATGGAAAATCCTAAAGATTCAACTAAAAAATTAGTTGAAACTATCAATAATTTTAGCAAAGTAGCAGGATATAAAATAAATCCACATAAAACCTCAGCATTTCATGTCACCAACAAAATCTTGCAAGAAATAATAGTATGAGGGGGCAGCTGGGTAGCTCAGTGGATTAGAGCCAGGCCTAGAGAAGGGAGGTCCTAGGTTCAAATCTGGCCTCAGACCCTTCCCAGCTGTGTGGCCCTGGGCAAGTCACTTAGCCCCCATTATCTATCCCTTACCACTCTTCTGCCTTGGAGCCACTACACAGTACTGACTTCAAGATGGAAGGCAAGATTTAAAAAAAAAATAGTATGAGTTAACCAATTTAAAATATCCAAGGATAGAATAAAATACCTAGGAGTATAACTGCTAAAACAAAGTTGGGTACTATAAGAACATAATTATAAAATGCCTTTTATACAAATATGGTCAGATTTAAATAATTGAAGAAATATTAATTTTTCATGGGCAGACAGAGTCAATATAATCAAAATGGCAATTCTACCTAAACTAATCTACTAAATCAGTAACATCTAAATTAAGTTACCAAAAATATTTTCTTGTACTAGAAAAAAATAATAAGAACAAAAGATAAAGAATCTAGGAATTAATGAAAAAATGTACAGGAAAGAGGTCTAGCAATACTAGATTTTAAACTGTGTTATGAAGCAGTAATAATCAAAACTGCTAGATTTCAAAACTGGCCCTGGTTAAGAAATAGAAAAGTGGATAATCAAAATGCATATATGACATAGGCATAAAGAGAGATATCATAAGGAAGTTAGAAAAGGGAATTTACTACCTATCAAATTTATAGATAGGAGAAGAATTTATGAATAAACAAGAGATGGAAAGCATTGTGATGTATAAAATGGATAATTTTGAATATACTAAATTAAGAGATTTTTGTAAAAATACAACTAATATAGCCAGGATTAGAAGGAAAGTAGAAAATTGTGGCAGGGGGAGGGGGAAGGATTTATAGACAGTTTATTGGATAGAGGTCTCATATGTAAAATATATAGATAACTTTGTCAACTTTATAAGAATATAGGCCATTCCCTGATTGATAATGGTCAAAAGATAAGAACAGGCAGTTTTTGGATGAACAAATCAAAGCTATATACAACTATATGGGAAAAAATTCTCTAAATCATTATTGATTAGAGAAATACAAATCAAAACATCTCTAGGATATCATCTCACACCTATCAGATTGGCTAAAATGACAAAAGGACAAAATGATAAGTGTTGAAGGGAATGTAGAAAGATGGGGATACATTGCTGGTGGCACTATGAACTGATCCAACAATTCTGGAGAGCAATCTAGACTTATATTAAAAAAGTTATAAAACTATATACCTTTTGACCCAGTAATATCACTATTAGATTCATTTCCTAAGATGATCAAGGAAAAAGGAAAAGATCTTATATGTTCTAAACTTAGACAATAAGATATTATGTATTGAGGTATTCATACTGTAATACTCATAAGAGAAAATAGTTAGATAAGTCTATATCACCCACAATATCCTCTTTTTGGGGGAGGGGATTTTATTTAATTAATTTACAATATTTTTCCATGATTACAAGATTCATGTTCTTTCCCTCCCCTCCCCCCAACTTCCTCCCATAGATGATACAAAACTCTACTAGGTTTTACATATGTCATTGATCAAGACTTATTTCCATATTATTGATATTTACATTAGGGTGATCATTTAGAGTAGGGGTCCCCAAACTTTTTACACAGGGGGCCAGTTCACTGTCCCTCAGACTGTTGGAGGGCCGGACTATAAAAAACAAACAAACAAACTATGAACAAATCTGTAAACTGCTGTCTGGGATAGCAGAGGCTGCTGGCTGTGATGGTCCTGTCACACCTTGCACAGGCCCATCATTGCCACCACTATACCAGGCAGCAGTATACACAGTGCGGAATCCCCTCCCCCAGGTCACTGCTCACCATGCTGATATCTTCCATTGTGCAGCCCCATAATCCTTTGCGCAGTGCCTCGTTCTCATTCAGTTACTCTCAGAACAAGGTGCAGTGCAAAGGATTATGTCAACAGAAGTACTACTGTATGTGAGTGACACCACCAATACAATTACTGACCTCCAGTGAAAGAGGTGGCCCTTCCAGAAGTGTAGTGGGGGCCAGATAAATGTCCTCAGGGGGCTGCATGTGGCCTGTGGCCTGTAGTTTGGGGACCCCTGATTTAGAGTCTACATCCCCAGTCATATCCCCATCGAACCATGTGATTAAGCATTTGTTTTTCTTCTGTGTTTCTGCTCCCACAGTTCTTCCTCTGGATGTGGATAGCGTTCTTTCTCATAAGTCCCTCCAAACTGTGCTGTATCATTGCAGTACTACTAGTAGAGAAGTCCACAATACCCTCTCACATAAGAGATTCAAGAAAGTTGCCCTTTTTGCTCAATAGTCTCTATCAATGTGTTCACTTTAATTAGGACAATAAGAAAGGGCAAATTAATTAAAAACTAATTAAAGGACATTTAATCAAGCAACATAAACTACAAAATAGTCACAAATGTATACTCTCCCCTGGTTTGAGAGAATATATGACCGGTATGTATGAAGGGCACAGAGTGTGACCATGAAAAATATGGTTTTCAAGACTATGAATTGCCAAAACTGTAAGGTTTTTGCTATGCTGGTAAAGATAATTTTTAGTGTCTTGATTTAAATAAAAAATAAGTGGTTGCCATGGGGAAAATTCCCAAATATGAAAACTACCCAAGTCAGCTGGGTTTCATGGAGATTTTTAATTAATATAAATGAAAGAATTAAGGGAAGAAAAAGAGTAGAGAGATGAGTTTATAGTAGGAAGGGCCTAGGCCTTAGGAGAGACTAGTTAGTCTTTTATCAACTCACTACGAGATTTGTCCCAAGCAAAACTCCAGTCCTTCGCTGAAATCCTCAACTCCTGAACTGATCAGAAACCCAGCTCCAAACTCCTCCACCTCCAGAGAGAACTCCCTGAACTAAGTTCAGAGAGCTCCTTTTAAAGAGAAATTTCTCTTATGTCACCTCCCCTAAATCTTCACATCTACCAATCACAGTAGACGTTTTCCCTAGGACTGACCATTCTTAGTTCACATCTTCTTTTATTCTCACCTTCTCTGAGTAGACTAAAACTTCACACCTCTTTGCTAAGCTTGCTCTTTGTAAGTTGCTTGACCTTTTAGTGATTAATTTGACCTTCATAGGTACTTAGTACCCTTTTGTATTAGATTTAAAAAGAGACCTAGCTTAAGGTTCTAGCTTTACTATAAGTATGGGTTGGGGACTTTTTCTCATTGTTCCATCAGGAGTTTATAACTTTATCTTCCCCTAAAGTACACCTAAGTATAGGTGGAGTAATGTTAGAGTTCCCAATCCATTCCTGACCAAGTACCTTCATTGTTTAAAATGGGGAATAGCCTTAGCCAAATGTTCCAAGGTAGAGTCTGAGAAATTTTAAGATTCCCAAGAGGCACATGGGGCTAGAGTACATGATTGGTTGGAACAATCCATATCTCTGATATTATAGTCTCTATGATATCATTATGCTGTTTAGGTGTCATATTTCTATTCTTTTGTTGGCATTCCATTGCCTTTGCAAAGTAGAGCATTATCTTCGTTAGGAATTTTCATCAATCCCTAGTTGTGATAAAAAAAAGATAAATTTCTGCTACCATTTGTTGGTTCCTCAGGAATTTAGTCTCTTTGGGTCACCCACTACCCTCTACTATCATCTGCCAGGATATAGTGGTTAGTAAGATGCAATGACTAGTAAGCCTCTCCCTTGCAAGGGAGGTCTTAAGTTTTTTTGTTTTTTTTTAATCTATATAATTGAAAGTTATGACAGACTACACCTAGTCAGGCATCTAATAAGTCTGAAACTTTCAGGTTATGATTATCTTTTCTTTGGACTGACTTTCTGTTTTTCTCTCTGTAATTCCTTGTCATAACACATTGTCACATAATTAGAAGATGTAATTGGATGAAGATTCAACAAAGGACATGGAGAAGGAATAGTCAGAAAGGTAGGAAAAAGGGGGCAACTCTGAGGTTCAGTGAATTGAGACTCAGGCCTAGGGACTGGAGGTCCTGGGTTCAAATTTGGGTTCAGATACTTCCTAGCTATATCACCCTGGACAAGTCATTTAACTCCCATTGCCTAGTCTTTACCACCCTTCTGCCTTGGAACTAATAAACAGTATTGATTCTAAGATGGAAAGTAAGTGTTAAAAAAAAACAAAAGACAGAAAGAAAGATTGGAAGAGAATCAGGAGAATAATATCATCAAAACCTAGAGAGGAAGAAATATCCTGAAGAAAAGGGTGGTCAACAGGATTAACGGCCGCAGAAGAGACAAGAAGAATGAAGACTGAGAAAAAGCTATTCGATGTGATGATTTGAGATTGTTGGCAATTTTAGAAAGAATCATTTTAGTTGAATGATGAGGTCAGCAGTCAGATTGCAAAGTTAAAAAAGAGAATAAGAGGCAAGCAAATGGAGGCACCTATTTTAGACAGATTTTTCAAAGACTTTAGTTTTGAAAAGGAACAGAGATATAAGCCATTAGGTAATAGAGATGGACAGATCATGTAGGGGCATGTTGGTAGAGAGTAGGGAACCATCCAGTGGACAAGGGGAGACTGATGTTTAGTGAGAGAGTAGTGATGATGGAGAGAGCAATCAGCTGGAGAAGATGGGTCAAATGGGATAACGTGTGCATCCAGAAAGGTTTACCTTGGTAAAGAGAAGGACCACCTCTTCATGTGATACAGAGGCTAAGAAGGAGATGGTGGTAGAAGGCATCTGAGAGATACAATGAAAAGTGGGAGTTTTCTTTGAATGGCCTCATTTTTTTTTCAGTGAAATAGAAATGAAAGTTTTCAGTTGAGCAGGTAGGAGGAGAAAGTGAGCCATGAGAGGTTTGAGGAAGGATGAAAAGTTTGGGAAAGACTCTAGGATGAATAGATAGTGACCCAATTAGAGAAAACTAAAAGTATAGCCTTGCCATGGTGAGGACCCAATTGAGATTTTATAATAAAATTTTAGTGGACCCAGTCAGCATAGTTTTGTGAATGATAGAAGCACTAGATATATGAATAAGTGGTGTTTTCTGTTTTGAATTATATTTTCATTAACTAAAAAAAAAAAACTCATACTGTCCTTCCATATTAGAAGGAATGCAAACTTAATTGCTATCTGTGAATGGGACAAACATAGATATCAAGATCTACAGAGATTTTTGTTGGATTTAGAAGTCAAATTTACTTCCAAGACAAGTCTAAAATATCCCTTCTTTTTGACATACCTCCTCCAAAATAATTGAAACATCCTGACCAGCTCTGTTATTTCACTGGCTCATTTTGCTGCCAGAGACAAGTCTAAAGGGAAGAAATGGAATATATAGAATTCTGAAGATGAATGAGGAGACAAAAAAAGGTGATGAGAATGGAGTCAAATTAGTCGCTCCTTCCAGCCATTTACTTGAACTAAGACTTCAGACTTCAATAGTGAGTCTACACATCGGTTGTTTTTTTTTCAATGCAACTTTATTTTCACAATCCAAAAATTACAGAATACACTTATTAACTATATACTAGTGCAAGACTACTTGCCAGAAGTCTGGGAAGTGACAGTCTGATTCTGTATCACAATTCAAGAGTTCAAGATCATTTTAGGCATGATACACAGAACCAGGCTTTGAATGCAGGGAGATGAATACGAAGAAGGCAGTAATCAGGAACTACTATTGCAAGCACAGAGGAACATGGAGTGAAGCCAAGTGAGAACAGAGACTTGTAGAAGCCAAGCTGGACAAAAGGCAAAAGAAAAATAGAATCCTGTCATGACGTTAAGTGACTTCCAGATCATGTAGATTTTGTGCTTTTTGCAGTGAGTCAGAAAATGGTTCTCCCAAATTCTGGCTACTCTCTTTGTCTTCAAAAGTTTTTCCCATTTAAGTTTGGTGACTAGAATTGAAGAAGATGGATTGGATGTGTTGAGAGGTAAAAGCTGGTAGTTGAGTAAACAGGTGAATGAAAGTTGATACAGAACATCACTGAGGGGGCAGCCAGGTGGCTCAGTGAATTGAGAGTCAGATCCAGAGATGGGAGGTTCTGAGTTAAAATCTGACCTCAGTCACTTCCTAGCTGTGTGACCTTGGGCAAGTCACTTAACCCCCATCACCTAGCCTTTGTTGCTCTTCTGCCTTGGAACCAATATACAGTATTGATTCTAAGATGGAAGGTAAAGGTTTTTTTTTTTTTTTTTAAGTAAATTGTACTCACTTGAGTCAGTTAAGAAAGGAATAAACTTTAGAAGAAAAACTCAGCTTATGAGAGATTATGTGACCAACAAGATCTATTAGATATTTATTGTTCAAACCCTCACAAAATCATTTGCTTCAAACTCCATGACACAAAGTAGCTAAATTGAACAATTCCAGTGATAGATAACCAATTCTGCAAGTGATCAGAAGGAAGATCTTCAAATGCAAAAGAAAGGAAATTTGAAGAATATTTTTTCTCATTAGAAACTGTAGAAGAGAATAATGGAATGATATGTTCTAAAAAGGAAAGACGCTCAAGATATGACCCAAAGTGACATATCCTGAAAATCTGAGCCTAACCATTAATGAAAAAAGATGGCTGCTCAATAAAAAAGAAGCATTCAAAGCACAAAGAAAACCAGACTCAGACAAATTATTTGCTTTTCAAACCCTCCAGACAATAAAAATACAAGAAAGGTAATAAATTCAGCAACCAGGGACATCAACAACCACAAAATAATGGAGAGACCATTAAGTGATTTATTTCTAAAAGTGCATAGAAAAACAAGGGTGAAAGCAGCAAAAGTCAAAAGGAAGTAATGGTGTAGAAATAAGCCTTAAGCATTGTGGATTCACACCTACATGTGAATTGAGGTGCTTGTGGTAGTACATTTTAAAAAAAGAAGGCACTTAAAAAGCCAGCCATGAGGAAAAAGATAGAGGGGAATGTTATGCACCCTAGTCTAGTTAAAGGTTAGCATGAAGGAGATATATTTCCTGTAGTTTTTCATGAAGAAGGAAGCCCATAGAATTCATCAAGAAGCAAAGGGAATGAATCAAACAGGAAGAAAGGCAAAAAGTTTTCTTTCATTGATGGAAGTGGGTACCACAATTGAATAATACCATTAGGAAAGAGAAATGTTCTTTTTTTTTTTTAATTATTACCTACTATCTTAGAATCAATATTTTGTATTGGTTCCAAGGTAAAAGAGCAGTAAGGGTTAGGCAATGGGGGTTAAGTGACAGTGTCACTCAGTTCCCTCAAAGCCACACAGTTTGCTCAAAGTCACACAGCTGGGAAGTGTCTGAGGCCACATTTGAACCCAGGACCTCCCATCTCTAGGCCTGGTTCTCAATTCACTGAGCTACCCAGCTGCCCTGAGAAATGTTCTTTTAAAAGGTATCAGGGCCTTATTATTATGATGGATATAATCTGCAGGGATTTGGTGTTTAAACTGACCATTCAGCCTTCTTCAGGAGGGGAATCAGAGCTTTTGGGGACAACTGGCTTCCAGTTTTCCTGAGAGGAAATGGGCCCAGGGAGAAGATTTCTTGGTAAATGGGGGGAAAAAAAATCAGAGTAAAAGTAAATGATGAACTGGACAATTAGGGAGATGGGAAAATTCCTATCACAGAGCTAATGATTATGTAACCCATGTCATTCTTCCACAGGGACCAGGAGAGTACACCAAGCTCCTCTATCACTTTAAGGATACTGATCTATCATGCATGGAGTTTGTCAAAAGTGAAAAGCTGGAGGCAAATACCTTCATTGAATCCCTACTGGGGGTGAAGAGGCAGATGGTGGATCTGATTTTCTGGGTCTTTAGTTTGCCAACTGGGTGATGTTAATGGGCGTTGACTCATTTCTACTATTTTGAGAAAAGACTATACTTGCATGTATTTGGCTTTTAAAATTTGTTCAGTCAACAAAAATCTAAACTGGTCTTTATAATATTATAATAGAGCTAAATGTGTTGGTAAGAGAATCAGATGAGACCATGGTAACAGATGCCTGTAGCTTTGGGGAGTCAAGTTAACTAGATGGTTTTATCTATGGATCTTTATGTACAAGGGAAAGTGTTATATATATATATAGGCAAACTTCAAGCTGCCGAAAGACTTTAAATAGGTCAATTAAAATTTTTTTGTTTTTTGTTTTTTTATTTTATTTATTTATTTATTATTTTTATTTTTATTTTTTTGGTCAACTTTTAAAATGAGCCATCATTTACAAATTATACATAATAGAGGTAAAGTTGAATGATTAAAATTTATAGTCCTTCCAAATTATCTTGTTACTGGGATTTCATTTATACCAGCTATTGTCCTAATTGACCACCTCCTAGATCTGGGAAATCTTTTTTGTTGTGTAGTGGGAATTTTCTTGGGGGGGGGTGTTGATATAGCAAGATATAGCACCCCCCCTTTAATCACTCAAATAGCCGGAGAGCCCAATATAAGATGAAGACAGACAGAGGCTTTATTGCTTTCATGCAATGGACAAAGACGTTGCTCTCAAGTCAGAAACCCAAAGATGCAAATGAATTCTCCAATTTATAGGAAACCAACACAATATCCTCCACCTGTACAAAAGAGCACCAACTAAAGGTCTATGTGAAAGCCTGGGAAGGGGAAGGGGAAAGGGAAAGTGAAGCTGTATCTAATTAAGCCATTCAAATCTACCCTCCAAAAGGATATTGATCTTAAAATACATTGAGAATAATACATTGATTTTCACTCCATATAGCTATTTGATGTTTTCCTTTGTCATGGGACTTGATCTATAAACAAAATGGAGTTGAGCAACCTAATAGAGGCCCCTAAAGAGAAAATTAGTCATTTTTAAGTTCCCATATAATGTGTGTATACATACGTACATATATATATGCATATGTGTGCTATTTATATTTTTTAGAATTGGCTTCCTAAAATCATAGAAATCCTCAGTGAGGAAGAATTACAGAATCAACGAATTTGAGAATTAGAAGGGACTTCAGTAGCTGTCTATTTGGCTATCTGGTTCAGAAGAGAAAGAGTACTATTACTTGAGATTAAATAGTAACCAGGCTGTAAGGAGCAATGCAAAATATGCAACCAAGTTTAAGACCTTAAAAATCTCAAAAAAATATGCATAAATATTTATAGATATACATGCATATATATATATATATACACACACACAAAGTGTAGATGCCATGACTTCATGACATGCAGTATAGTGTCATGACCCTTTCCTTGTTGGGGGCTACCAAGAAAGTAGCCAAGAAAATCCCAAATGGGATCAGGAAGAGTCAGACCTAACTAATAAAATCAAAACAACTACAAGGAAACCCTACATAGGTACTTATTCTGTGTTAATGTCATCTTTAGGGTCTATTTCCTCATGTAGTATGTCACATGCCTTTAAAAATCCTTAATTTCCATCAAGAATCAGCCCCAGGTGCCAGCTCCTCTATGAAGAACTTCCTGATTTCCCTTCTCTTGTCCCTAGAGCACTTGAACTCATTGTCCCCTTTAACTACCATCATTCCTTACCTTCTATATGTTTATTTGTTTACAAATCACATTTACTTCAAAGTAGTACATTAGCTCCTTCTAGACCTGGAATGACCCATTTGTTGTCTTTGTATTACCGCTGCCTACCTTGGTTACAGGGACAAAATATATGCTTAATAAATGAATGCAGAGAATTGAATTTTATAAAATGATACTAGAAACAAATAGCATATTTGTTCAAATAAGAAAATCCACAAAAAAGTCATCAAATTGTATTTGCTTCTTTGTAATAAAAAAAAAGGTAAATGTGAGATAATGTAGCATCAAATATATAAAGTCCTCTATTTTGCATTTAAAACTCTTCAGAACCTGTCCTTTTCCTACATTTCTAGTCTTCTAAAACTTTACTCCCTTCCATACACTTCATATTGCAGCTACATGGACCTATTTGCTGTTCCTGAAAAATGGCACTCAATATTCCATTTCTACGCCTTTGCAATGGTTATGTCCAATGCCTGGAATGTTCTTCACCAACCAAGGCTCGTGTGGTGGCACATACCTATAGATCCTGTTACTATGGAGGCTGAGACTGGTGTATTGCTTGAGCTCAGCTCTTCTCAGATGCAAAGGGGCTAAAGATAATTAGGCATCCATAATAATATCAATATGATGACCCTCTAAGAATGAGAGACTGATAGAGTACCTGAACAAGGGTGAACCAGCCTGAGTTTAAAAGTCAAGTTTTGGGGGCAGCTGGGTAGCTCAGTGGATTGAGAGCCAGGCCTAGAGATGGGAGGTCCTAGGTTCAAATCTGGCCTCAGCCACTTCCTAGCTGTGTGACCCTGGGCAAGTCACTTGACCCCCATTGCCTAGCCCTTCTTGCTCTTCTGCCTTGAAGCCTATACACAGTATTGACTCCAAGACGGAAGGTAAGGGTTTAAAAAAAAAAAAAAAGTCAAGTTTTCTGAACAGATAGAGGGGAGGAGGAAGGAGAAAAAGGAGGAGGCTGAAGACTAGAAGGAGAAGAAAAAGGAGGAGGGGGAGTACATAGAATAGTATAAAAGCACAAAAGTTTGAAGTCATTTGGCATGGGGGAAAAACCCTAATCTACCTTAATTGCCCTTGAAGACTATTGTAGAGCTTTTTCTTAACTAGTGTTCATACTAATGACCCAGACTTGTAAAGACTAATTAAGTATTAAAATTAAAAATGTGTTCCACATAGTCTTTGCTCAAAATGTCTTAGAAAGGATTCTGGTAAGATCAATATCATAAATCATTACAATTAAAATTTTGCCCATTAAACCCTATTTTTAAAAGGTTAACTGTTTGGTTGATCCATTCTTTAAGGACACCTTGTTCCCTGACACTATACAAATGTTATTTCCTCTCTTTCTCTGTCTCTGTCTCTGTCTCTGTCTCTCTCTGTCTCTCTGTCTCTCTCTCTCTCTCTCTCTCTCTCTCTCTCTCTCTCTCTCACACACACACACACAAAACCACTTAATGTTCTTCTTACAATGGTGATATTCTGTTTTGTCTCCCCCTTTAGACAGAATTCTTTGAGGTTAAGGTCTTAATGCTTTTCATGGCACTGCCTCTAAATCAGAACTGGGATGCTGTAAGGTAAGTAATTCAGCCAACACCAGTAGAATGCAAATTCTGTGCTCCAGATCTGCTGTGAAATTCTTTCTCCTCATCTCTAAAGGAAATGTAGCAAGATTACTAACTTCTTGAGGCTATTATGAAAAGAAATTAATAAAAAAATGATTGCCAAGCATTTCAAAAAGGTGCCATCTAACAAAAATATATAGTAATCATTTGGCACTTTGAAAGAAGAAAAGCTTGGTGAAATGTCTATTGAAAATTTGCCACACAGATGACTCACATCTGCTTCTTATGCTTATATTTTAAGGACTTCTCAGTATTATTACCCAAATAGCAAAACTGAAATACTGCCATTGAATGAGTAATGGTCATGTCTTGTTAGACTGTAGACATCACTTTGGAAAGACAGATAGCTCTCATTGAAGGTGAAAGGCAGGTACAGCTGTCCATCTTTGGTAGTTTCCTCCAAACCCTGAAAGAGCAAACAGATGTTGTTCTGATGCTAGTGACGGTTTGAAGCCAATCCCTGGGCATTTGTGAGCATGTATATTTGAGGTCAGAGAATATGTGGAAAGAGACAAGTAGTGCATCTGAGTCCATGCATGTGTCTGTGGAGTGAGAGTCGCTGTTATGATTGAGTAGAGAGGTTATATGAATACAGTTACCTGAGCCATTTCAAGGTATTTTTTGCCCATTTAGGGAAATATTCCTAGTGGAAATAGGGACATGGAAGAAGTGTATGCTGGGGCTAGGGGGAGGCTAATGTTTTTAGTCCAAAGAATGAGAAAATTCTGGCTCCCGAGATTAACCCTTAGGGAGGAATGTCAGCATTTTGGAGGTTTGGAATGGTGAAACTCTGACTTCATTGCCATCTTCCCTCCTTTCTTCCTTCCCTCCTTCCTTCCCTCCTTCCTTCCTTCCTTCCTTCCTTCCTTCCTTCCTTCCTTCCTTCCTTCCTTCCTTCCTTCCTTCCTTCCCTCCTTCCCTCCTTCCCTCCTTCCCTCCTTCCCTCCTTCCTTCCTTCCTTCCTTCCTTCCTTCCTTCCTTCCTTCCTTCCTTCCTTCCTTCCTTCCTTCCCTCCTTCCTTCCTTCCTTCCTTCCTTCCTTCCTTCCTTCCTTCCTTCCTTCCTTCCTTCCTTCCTTCCTTCCTTCCTTCCTTCCTTTCTTCCTCTCTTTCTCTCTTTCTCTCTCTCTCCCTTTCTTTCTTTCCTCCTCTCTTCCTCCTTTCTTTCCTTCTATTATTTCTTTCTTTCATCCTTTATTTTTCCTTCCTTAATTCACTTTATTATTGCTTATAGTTTTATTTATATGATGAAAATATTGAGTTTAAATCAAGTCAATCCTTTAGGAAGCTATCATTTCATTCATATGAGTATTCCTTGCACTGGGGAAGAACACAATCACTCTCTGACTTAGCAGATGGCCTTTTTGATTTTCTGAGGCTAGAAAAAAAAATCATCACCTTGTGGATGAACTATTGCTGAGCCTCTGAAAATTTAAATGTGGATCCTTGGGTCTTAGCTATTGTCCTAAGAAAGAAGTTGTCATCATCATCATTGCTAGCATTTATATAGTGCTTTAGGATTTGCAAAGTACTTTATATGTTATCTCTTGATCTCTACAACAACTTTGGAAATAGGCACTATTGTCTAATGATTAAAGTTTTCTTGGAGTGTGTATATTAATTTATAATTATTTATTAGTAAAAATTGGACAGCCAAAAAAAAGTCTCCAAATTACTCCTGGCCTTTCCTTGCCTGCCCAGTATAAGCAGCTACAAGCAGCAGCAAACCGGATATTCAGGTCAGATAAGATAGTTTCCTGAGTGCAGTCCTGGCACTCTATCCACTGCACCACCTAGCCACCTACTTGTTGATTGATTGAAATATCCATCTTCTCCCTAATAGCAGATCCCTGATTTTCCTGTCTTTCAATTATTCCCAGAATCACTTTTGTCTCCACCCATAGTTAATTAATCCCATCAATCCTACTTTCAAAGTATTTCTCTCTCAAACCTTTCCCTCATTCCTTTCCATCATCACTACTGCTATCCTAGTTTGGGACGTTATGACCCCCTGGATTATTATAATAGCTTCTTTTTCTTAAAAAAAAAAAAAAAACCTCTTACCTTCTGTCTTAGAATCGATACTAAGTACTGGTTCCAAGGCTGAAGAACAGTAAGGGCAAGGAAATGGGGGTCAAGTGACTTGCCCAGGATCACACAGCTAGAAAGTAGCTGAAGCTAGATTTGAAATCTCCCAATTCTGGGCTTGATACTCTATCTACTGAATCACCTAGCTGCCCCATCTAATAACCTCTCAACTGGTTTTCCAGTTTCTAGTCTCTCATCTGCCCCACATACCATGTCCAAAAGAAAACTTAAAATATCCTCTTTGTCATTCTCCTCTTAAAAAGTCTCCAATGAACCCATAAAGATTTATAAAAGGGAACAGAATTCATAGCTGAACCCAAGATCATTCTGTGAGGTCTTTCTTATTCCTCAATTGGCTCACACCTCAAATATTCTGGAGGGTGATGTGTCTTTATGCTGGCACCAACCCTTCTCTCTGGTTTCTGGTCACTGGATTTCCCTTGGCTTGGTGGAGAGAAAAAAATTCCCTTAATCTCTCTAAGCTCTCTTAGGGCTATAAAAATCTGAAACTATTCACTTCATGGGGAAAATTCATGGGGAAAATGACACAATGCTAACTACAAAGCTTACCATGGAAAATGACTGATTTTCTTTTATACAACCCTCTCTTCCAGAATTGACTCCCCTCCTAAGTATAGTGGGTGCACATTCCCTCCCCAAAACAAAACAAAAAACTAACTTAAAGCTCTCCATCTCTCCAATTCTCCTCTTGGACCCTTGGTTTAACAGCAAGGAAGGGAACAACCATATTTAAATCAATCCATCCATCCACTGGGACTAACTTGTCTAGATATTGGGATAATAATAATAAAGCTAGTATTTATGTATCACTTTACAGAATGTTATCTCATTTGAGCCCCGTCTGTGTCTGAGGCAGGATTTGAACTCAAGGCTTCTTGACTTCAAGTCTGGCACCCTCTCCACCATACCATCTAAGTCTCCAATGAGATAGTGGAGATAAAGAAAGATCCCTGTCTCCTTTCTCTGAGGCACATTCAATATCAAACAGCCTGAGCATACTCCAATGTCCTGACTTTAGAGTGAATAAAAGGGAAGGAGAAAAATGAGAAGTCATTTCTTGACATGCTCTCCATGACGTAGAGGTTGCAGTCTGAACTCCATGATCCTAATCTGTAAGGCACTTCTCAGCCTTGCCTCAGATCGCCTTTTAAACCATGTTACCCACTCATGCCTGAACGCAAATCCTCTCCTCCAGGCCAGCTGAGGAGTCATTGTTCTTAGCATGCACTCTATTTATTCCAATGTATTAATTTGCTCATCACGTGCTCACAATCTGGGATGACCTTCCTCACCCTCAATTTTTTAACTTGTCTAAATGCAACAGAAACCTAGAGAAAGTTTCATCTCCTTCATGAAGTATTCTGTGACCATTCCACATTTCTCCATCCTCCAAAGTCCAATAGGATTTATGGTCTATATATGGTCTATATGGTCAGACTCAATTAGAAATGAGGGCTGCTCAACCATACATAAAGATCCCTGTGGGGTCCATATTGACTTAGAAAACCATACATGTTTATCAATTTCTTTTTTTATTAATACATCAACATATCAGAATCAAAAAGGTCTTCCTAGCTGTATGACTCTGGGCAAGTCACTTAACTCCAATCTCCTGGTCACTGCCACCCTTCTGCCTTGGAACCAACACTTAATGATCCTAAGACAGAAGGAAAGGGTTACAGAGACAGACAGACAGACAGAGAATCAGATAAGGACTTCATTTTAATCTGATTAGGAATGCAATTGGGATTTTGGACCTGATGGGGACCCACTGGCCATGTGTTTGGAACTTCTGGTAATAGCTAATGTTTACACATGTAGGAAGGAAAACTGGCATGGAGGAGCCATTTTAGAATGTTGGCAGGAGGGAGAGTGGCAGTTGGAGGAGCAGAAACAGTTGGTGGGGTTGAGAGCTTTGCAAGGGGTCTTTTGCCCTGTGGACTTGTGAGAGACAGGAGCGAAGGATCTGAGCCCTGGACCCCAAATCTGTGGTGTCAGAGTCTTGCCTCTATTTCCCCTTAGCCTTGAAGACAGATCCCTAACATCTTTGAATCATTGATAAAAGAAGCAAAAGAACAACACCTGCTGCTGAGGGGCACTTTACTCCTGAACCTCACGGTGGTCACCCCAAAGACCTATCCTAACCCACTGCCTTCCCAAGAAGGACACTAGTGACCTGTTTAGATTAGGCTAGCAAAGTGATTAGAGGAAAAAGAGAAGTTCTGAAGGCTGAGCCCTTTGGCTGGGCTGAAGAAGGAAGTGACAAGCTACTTGAATAGTTCTATAGGGTTTCCTGCTCCCTCTGACCTAATCCCTCCCTGGTCTCTTGAACAAATAAAACCCCCTTTTCTGAAGAATCACAGTCAGATCTAAGGTGTTATAGAAGTTAAGGAAGAGAGTTAGAAAGAGAGAAAGAGGGAATGGGAGTAAGCTGACTATTTCAGCTTTGGCAAAGCAAAGCCCAAAGCAAAGTCCTGGGGAAAAGTCAACACCATAACCCAGGAAACCTATTTACTGGGACACAGTCTCTGTCCATCTCTGTCATACACCTTTTCAGGGATATCCTTCTTGAGTGGTTAGGGTGTGAGGGAGAGGGAGAGCTTTCAAACTTTCTCCCAGCTCCAGGCACTCTCTCTCCCCTCTACACCAACCTTCCTTATCCCTTCATCTCCTCCATCCCTATGCCTTTCCATCTCTATCTCCTTTTATAATCATAACACATAGAACTTTTTTTTTTAACCCTTACCTTCTATCTTAGAGGATAAGACTAAAAATTAGTTCCAAGGCAAAAGAGTGGTATGATGGTTCAGCAGCCTTTCTCCACTAGGGGCTCAGGAAGCTCCTACATCTATGGCTATGTTGATGCCTCCTAACAAGAGGGTATGAATGAAAAGCAGTGTCTCTAGTTCACTGTCAATGCTCTCTTGTTTTGGCTATGGAGGGAGATGGCTCAAGTGGTGATGTTATTTGGCTGGCAGCAATTACTGAGAAAGGAGTGGAATGGCAGGTGCTTATGGGGTACCTGGTTCCCCAATTCCCTAGTGCCAGCTATCCTTTGGCCTGAGATCTCCTACCTCCTCCTTATTCTCTCTGTACTCCTCTCTCCCCCAGCCATAAGCCATACCCAGATATACCCAAGATTCAATAAAATCTTGGTTATTTGGGGGGGGGGATAGATAATGGAGGTTAAGTGGCTTGTCCAGGGTTACACATGCAGGAAGTGTCTAAGGTCAAATTTGAACCCAGGACTTCCCATCTCTAGCCCTGACTGTTTATCCACTGAATTACCCAGCTGCCCCTTATATGATGCTTTGACCACTTGCAAAATGCTTTACTTATTTAATTTCATTTGATCCTTAATATTTTTATGAGGTAGCTTCTAATATTCTCATTTTATAGATGAGAACACTAAGCCAGAAAGAAGTTAAGAAACTTGACTAGGGTACGAGCTAAATAAGTATGTGAGATGGGACTTAAACTTCCTAACTCCAAGTCTAACATTATCCCCTTTGCCACCTTTTTCTGTTATTTGTTACTTGCCAAATATTTTTCTAGATTTATTGAGAGTCTGGGGGGATTATCCTCCTCCCATCTTTGGGAATTCTCCATCTTTCCTCAGAACATTCCTTCTGTGGGCATTCCAGCAAAAAGCTATACATTATTAATAAAATATAGAAACCACTAGCCTAAGGAAACTAAAGAAAAATTCACATTTCCCTGTCAGAAAAAGAAAGAGTAAAAGACATTCTCAGAGCACATGATGAGCAGGTCAAAATTCTACAGACATTGGAACAAGCAAATATCACTTCACCAAGCAAAAATATGAGCTGATTAACATTTATTGAATGTAATCCAAAGTACCTTATCTCCAGAAAAAAACTGATAAAATGACTAAGATCCATGAGTGTGGCCCTCTGTGAATATATCTGCACGAATTCAGCCAACAACATGTTGACAAAGAAACAGTGAATAAATTATTGAATCATGCATGTCAGTTTAGGGAAATGGTGCTAGGGGCCATCAGACCATGACGTCTTGACAGGGTCAAGCGTGGTAGCTGGGAAGACCACAGAGTGGTCCTTGGCGAGATGTCACTGCCCACTCTATCCCCTTTACATGACCTCTTTCATCAATGCCCATTACCTATGAATTGACATGATTATTATCCCCCTAGTCTCAAAAGAAATAATGCAAGAACAAAACACATGTACCTTTCCTTATTCCCCAAAACATCACCAAAAGATCAGACCCTTAATCCCAATCCCAAAAAAGACTATCATGGGTTAATTTTTACTTAGGTACATAATTCCCAGCAAAACCACAGCTACAAGCCAAGACCAAAACTTTCTCATGAAGTCATAACACAAATCAATAGTAGAGGCCCATACAATACGTACAGGTACAGTACAGGTACACTAAGCTTCAATATGCCTCAGTGACTTAATTACACAAATCAGTAACTCAGAAACTCCCTAGTAAGCCACCTGTGACAAAATCATTTATCTTGTATGCTTTCTGTAATCACAATACAAAATATAGAATGTTAATCAAGTGATTTGTTAAAAGTTAATGTATCACTTTTCCAATTATCTCTCTTTGAACATGTGTGTTAGGTAATGCAATCTGTATGCCAAGAAAATGGGTATAAAAATAAAAACCAATCCTGGGAATGGCAGAGCAGCTGTCAGATGCAAAGCAGTCCCATGGCTATAATGATTAAGCTGTCTTCCATTTGTTATTCATTTTGACTGATCTGATCATTCGCCACCTGCCGGGAACCCTGGAGTTGCGAGTGAGGCTGGACCCTGACAGTGGCAAAATGGGAAGGATTTATAGTGGTAATTCAGGACCAGGTCATTGCCACCTGAATTTTTTTCAAGTCTCCTTTAAGGATCACCAAAACAATGACTCATGTAGATTATGCAAAGAAACTGTATGGCAAATCATTGAAAACTACAAAAATGTAATACCTCTTCTGGATAGCTAGCTAGGTGTCACAGTGCGTAGAGTCAGGAAGACTCATCTTCATGAGTTCAAATCTGGCCTCAGACACTATTGATGTCACCCTGAGCAAGTCACTTATGTGTATTTACCTCAGTTTCTTCACCTACAAAATGAGCTAAAGAAGAAATGACACGCAATGCCAGTATCTTTGCCAAGAAAATCCCCAATGGGAGTTGTGAATTGGTCCAACCATTCTGGAGGGCAATTTGGAATTGTGCACAAAGGGCATTAAAAGAATGCCTATCCTTTGACTCAGCCATACCACTGCTGGGTTTGTATCCCCAAAAAGATAATAAGGAAAAAGACTTGTACAAAAATATTCATAGTTGCGCTCTTTGTGGTGGCAAAAAAATGGAAAATGAGGGAGTATCCATTGATTGGGGAATGGCTGAATAAATTGTGGTATCTGATGGTGATGGAATACTATTATGCTGAAAGGAATAATGAACTGTGTGAACTGAAAATGATGCAGAGCAAAAGGAGCAGAACCAGGAGAACATTGTACACAGAGACAGATAGACTGTGGTACAATAAAATGTAATGGACTTCTCTAGTAGCAGCAATGAAATGACCCAGGACAGTTCTGAGGGACTTATGAGAAAGAACACTATCCACATTCAGAGGAAGAACTGTGGGAGTAGAAACACAGAAGAAAAACATATGATTAATCACATAGTTCGATAAGGATATGATTGGGGTTTGGATGTTAAAAACTCACTCTACTACAAATATGAATAACATGGAAATAGGTCTTAAACAATGATACATGTATAACCCAGTGGAATTACTTGTCAGCTCCGGGAGTGGGGAGGGAAGGGAGAGGGAGGAGGAGGGCAGGAATCATAAATCATGTAACCATGGGAAAATATTCTAAATTAAAAAAAAAAGAAAACCCCCCAATGGGGTCATTAAGGGTCAGACGCAATTGAAGAGGACTGACCAACAATAACAGGAACACCTAACTATACATAACCTGGTAGTTAGAATAATATAACAGAAACTTAATTTCTTTTATGAACTGATAAGAAAAACAAATATCCATAATACAAATAAATATCTCAAACTATCCTGGAGGTCTTAGCCAGTAGATTGTATTGGCACTGGAACATTAATATAGATAAGACTGTTCATTGCATATGACATTGTTTCATAAAACTACCTGAATAAAAAATAAAATACAAAATAAATATAAAATATACCGGCATATAACATTGTTTCATAAAAACATAAAATTGTCTTTAGCAAATGTCATTTGAACAAATACTCAAGATCTCCAAACTATGCAGAATGAAAGCTTCAAAATAAAACTAAAGAAATCAAAATTATGTAGGAATATGATAAGGTACGTATCACCCCCCCCTTAAGAATGATTGAATGAATGAAAATACATTTATTAAGTATATGCCAAGCACTGTGCTAAACCATAGGAATACACATAAAAAAGAGAAGATGTAGAACTTATATTTTAAAAAATCCCTTATCTTCTGTCTTAGAATCAAAACTAAGTATCTTAGTTCCAAGACAGAAGAGAGGTAAGGGGTAGGAAATGGGGGTTAAATGACTTGCCCAGCATCACACAGCTAGGAAGTGTCTGAGGATAGATTTGAATCCAAGGCTTTCTATCTCTAAGCTTGGCTCTCAATCCACTGAGCTACCTAGCTATTTCATAGAGTTTACACTTTAACAGAGACAACACATATAGGGGAGTAATGGCCAAGGAGGAACTGTTTTAGTCGTCTTAAACCTTTCTCCTATGTACTCTACAATCCAGTGACATTGTCATCCTTGCTGTTCATCACCTAAGACACTTTATCTACTGATGATGCACCTTTTCATCAGCTGTTTCCCTTGCGCTTAACCTCTCCCTCCTCTTGGATTTCTTGTTTTCCTTTAAGTCTTAGCTAAAAAATATACGTTCTATAAGCTACCTTTTTCTGGTGTTCCATAATGCTAGTGCCTTCCATCCAAGATTATATCCAATTTGTCTTTTGGTGCTTAGTTATTAGCATGGTGGCCATTAAATTTTGAATTCCTTGAGGATAGGGACTATTTCACCTTTCTTTTTATCCCTAGGAGTTCTCAGAGTATCTGGCACATAATAGCTTTGCTTAATAAATGTTTGTTGACTTGACTTGATAACTTGAGAATGAGATACATTCTACTGAAGAGAGCCAGGGAATAAACTAAGGCATCTGGGCAGCTAGATGGCACAATGGATAGAACACTGGACACAGAAGGATGTATAGTGGTAACTCTATGTCAATGACCAGGTCATTGACATCCGAAATTTCAAAACAGTTCCCTTTAAAGGTCTCAGACATAATAATTCATGTAGTTTATGCAAAGAAATAGTAGAAACTGTGTGACGCATCATTGTAGGCCTCCTGGATATCTAGCCTGGGCAGCTAGCAGGCACAGTGGATAGAGTGCCAGGCCTAGAGTCAGGAAGATTCATCTTCCTAAGTTCAAATCTGGCCTTAAGCACTTACTAGCTGTGTGACTCTGGATAAACCTGTTTGCCTCAGTTCCTCATCTGTACTCTAAAGGGAGGGCAGCTAGGTGGTGTAGTAAAGAGAGCACTAGCCCTAGAGTCAGGAAAACCTGACTCAAATCTAGGCTCAGACACTAGCTGTATGAACCTGTTTGCCTCACTTTCCTCAGCTGTAAAAGGAGTTGGAGGAAAAAAAATGGCAAGCCATTCTAGTATCCTTGCCAAGGAAACCTCAAAATGGTGTCACAAAAAGTTGAACATGACTTAATGAAAATGAAATCGAAGCCTAGCTGGAAGATATGTATGGAGGATAATTTCAGTAAGCCTAAAGAAAATGAATTACATCCTAACACTCTGATTTAACAAAGCAGTTATTTTATCCATATCTCCATCTACAGAACAATCCAAAGAACATTAACCATAAATAAAAAAACGATATCAGGATAATGCCTTGTCCCAGGATCATTTTTATCTTAACTCCATTGAACTCAATGTTTAAAAAATGGCTTTCCCTATAATAAAATAATAACTAACATTTATATGGTGCATAAGTTTTGCAAAACTGTTTTTATATACATTATCTCATTGGGTCCACAAAACAACTCTGTACTCTAGGTATTATTGATGAGGTTGTACAATGGGAAAGAATGAGAAATGGTGCTTTAAATGGTCCTTTGAGATCCTCTTTAAATGGTGCTTTGAGATCTTAGCTTTTTACTAGTTAGCAGATATTGCCAGTTAGAATGTAGATTCCAACCTTGTGCCTTCCTGTCAGTTGATAAGAGCTTGCAAGACAGGGAGAGGAGGACACCCAAGCAACCTTGAAGGTCAACAGATAATGTTAAGGACACAAGAGGAAACATCACTCAAGTGTATTGGGGATCTTTGCAATGAAGGGAAGATTTTTATGATTAGGAGAAATCCCCCAAACTCTTTGTGTGCCCTTTTACTCTTTTTGTGCCCTAAAATTCACTCCATGACATGTAAAACTTTAAAACAAACCTACCAACAACCTACATGCCCCTTGTCTTAAAAAAATATAAAAGGGGAATGTTTGGACCCCATCCTGGGAGCTTGGACTTTCAGTATTGAGAGGGGGAAAGAGAGAACCCCCTTCTCAAAGCAGGGTTCAAGGGAGATGTAACAGGTTGGCTCAGAGAGAGGAGAGGGGGTTTGAAGATTTTCCCCCCTTCTGCCTTCCCTCCTTAGCTAAAGCTGCTCTCCCCAATGCACTCTTGTCCCTCTTGTCCCCCCTACACTACTCAAGACCAAAAGGTCTCCCCTTGATCCATTCACTCACACTCAGCTTGGGGAACAGATAACTTTAATGTTAACTCAATCAGATAATACAAAAGGAGTAATGAGCAGGGAAGAATGGGAAAAGGAATATGGGAAAAGGGGGTCCCTGTCTCTATCTAAACCCTTTTCCCTTCCTCCTTGAGTTTGGGGAGAACTCAGGCCTTGGCAGCCTGAGCCCCCTGAGAAAAAATCAGGATGACTCATCCCTGGGCAACAGGAGCTCAGGTAAAGTCTGCTTAGGTTTCTCTTCAGAAAGTCCCTTCAATTGGGAAGTTTTTGGGGAAAAGATTTTCAGTTATCAGCAGGAAAAGTGGGTAACCCACAGGAGAAAGTCTTTATCCACCTCTCCCAATTGAGGACCTCACTGCTCTCCTCACCAGAGTCTCCTCTCCTCTGGAATTCACTCCTGGGGCCCCTCCCCCATCAAGGTGATCAATTTCACATATTCTTCAGCCTGGCACTTTTTCTTCTAGTGCCAGGCTCTGTCCCACCCTCCTCTGCCCCTTCTCTGCTTTTTAGTCTGGACTGGCCTGGAGAGGAATAATCTGAGGAAAGGTAAAGAATTGCCAAAGATGAGAGGGGGAAATCCCCTAGACCAGTGATGGGAACCTATGGCACAGATGCCAAAGATGGCATTCAGAGTGCTCTCTGTGGGCACTGGCCACCCCCCCCCTTCCAGAGTTCATTACTAGAAAGGCAGAAGGACTTGGGCAGAGCTGCTCTCCTTCCCCTCTCCATCCTGTCTGATGACATTTTCTCACTTTACCCACCCCTCTTCCCAGCAGCTCAGTAAGAGAGCTTTTCCCCTCCCCTATGTGGGATGAGTGTGAACCTTAAAAATTTCTCAGACCCGACTTCATAAAGTTGGGTTAAGACCATTCCCCATTTTAAACAATGAAGGAACTTAGATCAGGAATGTGAGACTTCTACTTAGATCAGGAATGTGAAGACCTCTACTCCACCCCTACTTAAGCATATTTTAGGGGAAGATAAAGTTGTAAACTCTTTGCTGAACAATGAAAAGTACTTAAACCCATACTTATAATAAGGCAAAAAGTTCTTAAGCTGTGCCTATTTTTAGAACTAATACAAAAAGGTGCTAAGTACCTATAAAGGTCAGGCAACTTGTGAACTTACAAAAGACAAAGAGGTGAGAACTTACTCAGGTGTGAATTACTCAAAAGTTTAGTCTACTCAGGTGTGAATTAAGAATGGTCTGTCCTTTGGAAAATGTCTACTGTGATTGGTAGATGTAAGAATTTAGGGGAGGTGACATAGGAGAAATTTCCCTTTAAAAGGAGCTCAGAAAGGGAGCTGAGATTCATTCAGATTCAGGATTGAGCTGGTGGAGTTAGCTGAGATGAAGCTGGCCTGGTGTCACTAGAATCCTTGCTTGAACAGATCTTGTGGTGAGTGATTAAGGACTGACTGATCTTTCTCTTAAGGCTTAGGCCTGGGTTTGCCAGGGCTCCCCTGGGCCGGCCTATCCTTTTCTCATTATTTCCTTTTTTCTCTCTTTCTTTAATTCCACTATTTTAATCACTACAGTTTATGAAAATCAACTATTTTAATTATTACATGAGGAGGGACAGCAGTACAGAGCACACCCAGCACTTGGGGGGGGAGGGGGCAGTCAGAGCATGACACATGGTTTTTAAATGTTCACCATCACTGCCCTAGACCCTCAATAAATCTAGAAACCTGAAACTTTGCTGCTGCTGCTGCTATGGCCATTCCACCACCACCCTTTGCTATTATTTATCCCTGCCCTGGCCACATTATATGTAACATCTTTGCATAAACACTTTTATGCCTTCAGATGAATAGGTTTGAGTTGCAGTTCTCTGGAAAAGAACCAGGATTCTCTCTCCCACCACAAAGTTGTTCTCCCACAACAGATTTTGGTACCCAAACCAGGCAACATTGCTTTTAGCTCAGGCACCCTCCATCTGAAGGTAAGAAAGCCCTCCTTCACTCCTATCTCCCTGGGGTCCTATCCTAGCAGCCAGCTTTAGTTAGGAGCAGGAAAAATACCTGTAGAAACAGTGCAGGTATAAACTACCCTCCTCTTGGCATAGGCAGAGCTGGTGCATCCTCCCACCCCTTCCCAGCTGGCTACAGCACAGGTAGAAGTGCCCTCTCCCTGTACCCATGGTACTCGTAGTTATTTGGCAGACTCTGCATGAATAGGGGATACCCTGTTTTGAATATAGCCTGGTTGTTATTTTTGCTTACTCAATCTGTCCCTATTGTGTTAATCTAATCCCTAAAAGTGGATAGTGGAGATGGGGCAAAAGATTCATCTTTGAACTGTACAATTGGGACAAATTCAATCTGTTTGAACTTAAGCAAAAGTGGATAGTAATATAGTTTGGCCTCAGTAATCCCTTGGGGACCAGGAAGTGTGGTCAGTAAACAGAACCCCAAATTATAACACCATTCTGCAATGGGGACACCCCCACCAGAAGGCAAATGGATGGAAATACCAGGTGTACTAGATTTTATAATGCTATCACAGAGTCATAAATTAAGGAAACAGTATAATATTTCCTAGTTCAGTTTTTAAATCTAAGACAGAGAAATAATCCTTTAAAAGTATCTAAGAAAAAAAAGTCAGGTTTAAGAGAGTTTTCGAAGTAATACCACAATTAGTACAGAAATGTTGCTCTAAAAAGTTCTCATGATTTCATTTTTATCTTTTAATTCAGAAAGTAATAAATGTATTCTTAATATTACCTGTGAACCTCGTTAAAGCTTCCTTAAAATGCTTAATTGTAAGATCTTGCTAGCTCCTGCCTAATTGTGACATTGTGACATTCTGGGGTTTGTAGTTTGATAAACTAAAGCCTTCTCAGTCATTATAAAAGATTTAGTGATCTAAGTTTGAATTTTCATCTGTGAAATTTTGATTTTGCATACTCAAGGGTTTCTTAACATCATAATTTTATAAGTTTGACAATAGTTTTCTAAATCAAATTTTTACTTAGTAAAATAACCATTCTGCTGGACAGAGATATGATTGAGGCCAGCTCTGTTATCAGCAGAGAAGGAAGTTTGTTTTGAGATCAGCAACTAACAAGTGAGCAAAAGAGGTGAGAAGGAAGAGGCAATTAAGCACTAAGATTTTTTTTATCATCAAGGAAAATTTTTCACAAATTCCTTTACATATTGCAAATATTGGTATTAAAGGAAAAAATTTTGAATTTGCCAATTTATCAATTTGCTTGGAATGCTATTGAAATATGAAGAATTTAATTGGTTGACTGTAAAAAAACCCAAAGTGATTGATACAAATTTTTATTTCAAGGATTTTGTTTAATCTTAAAAAGTTATTTCAGTTTACTAATTTGTACTATGGACTAAATTAATGTCTGGCATAAACTAAATAAATAATATGACTAAGATATAGTGTTTAAATGGTGGATTCTTTTTAAAATCTGGATTCTTTTTTGGTTTTTGATTAGCAAATAAATTAATACTAAGAGAAAATTTGCATTATGATGGTAAAAGCATGTAGAAAAAGATGAGAAAAGTTTTGGATTAGAATATAAAGAAACAGGGTCTTAAAGGACTTTAATCAAAGTCCATTGAAAAGTTAAGGGGCTTTTATTTATTATTACATTGGGAGAAATGTAATGTGTAAGTTCTAAATAAGTAGGAATGGGAGGTGGTAAGGCAGAAAGAAAATTGTAATCTGCTTTAAGGAGTGGGTTTGAGGATAAAAAGTTTGAATGTTTAAATGCTAAAATTAATTTGGAGCTGTAGTTAATTTGTAAACTGATGCCTATTTTATTATTTGTTCAACTGAGTTTTAAGAACTGTCTTGTTTATTACAAAAAGAGAAACTTTTTAAGGCTAAAAGAGGGGTAAAGTCCAAGCCCTCCTAAGAATTACCAGATAGATGAATTGTAAAAGTATGGGGGAAATTCTATCAATTAGGTTAATTATTAAGGGGTGAGGCTCAGTAAGGACTAGGAAAATAATTGGGAAAATAGAAAAGAAAGAAAAATTGGTAATCACTGTATGGAAAAGCTAAAGGGAAAAAAACCCCAACAAATTTTCCTTTATCTGTAAGTTTTCAACCCATATGAGCAAGGTCATTATGGGGGAAAAAAGCTTGTTTGGGTTATAGAAGTACTAAAAAATAAAATTGGATTACTGAGAATGCACAAATCTGTTTATAATACAGGAATGATTATTAACAATTGATCTTCATGCCAGGAAGTTATAAGTTGAAGGGAAGAAAATCAAATAAAAGCTATGGAATGAAATTTGCTCTATGTGTGTGTGGATCCTGGAAATTTTCAACTCTAAGCTGTGGTTGGTGAGATCTGCCATTTGAGGAAAAAGCTTTTAGGACTTCAGTTAATATTATCTTAATTCTTGAATTCTAGAGTTGTAGAGTTGTCTGATGGATCATTGATCATTAAGTTGGTAATCTAGCATTCAAGAGAAAAGTCACAAGTTACTCAAAGAGAATGTGATCCTGAATTGTTACAAGTAGAGATCTTGATCTGGCAAAGGTCAAGGGGTGATTCTCAGCACATCTGAGGGTAGGATCCCTTTGTGACTCAGTAACTCCATTTTGTCATTTCCTTTTGAATAGGAATATTTCCTACCTGATTATTCCTGAGTCTAGCTGTGAAGTGGGATTGTTACTGCATGGTGGATTGATAATTCTGATTCATATAAAAAGCAAAAGTGTTAAATCACTCTATGTATTTTAAGTTTATAACTAAATGGACCAGTGTTTATGTTGTTATAATCTTGTTCCTGCTTTTTTTTACTTTATGGCAAATTTCTATGATTGGTGCAAGTGATTAATGGAAGATATGAACACAGTGGAAATATGCAAGCTGTTTTTAAACTAATATATGGTCATTCCATATCCCAACAACCAAATCAATTGGTAATTGAAATGTCTATTAATGCTTATCATGTATAAGAACATAAGAGTAAGTCCATACAATTCAAATATGGTTAACAACCAAATATGTTTTATTATAGGCAACTCAATTGTTATACCCTGTTCTCTGTATAGAATTGGGAATTATTTCTTTAAGTATATCTGCAACCTGCCCCAATTTTTGTTTTAATTGGAATACAATTAGTTTCTTTTGAGTTAATTCATTTGTGTAATTACTAAACCTAAGGGTGTAGAAATATATATCTGCAAAAGTGTTGTTATTTATGTGTTCAGATATAGGGTTAGATTCTTAATAGAATCTGTCCCTCCTTAAAAAAGGGAATTAATTGAAATGAAAGGTATTGAGAAAGTAATAGGTTAGATAATTCTTTGTGTTAAATATAAATTATTCTGAGACATGTAAAAACCAAAATTTACTGTATTTAAGTGTACTGTGAGTTTCAGATAGTTTAATGATAGATTAATGAAAAACTGTACTAATCTGGATTGAGATCTGCTTTGTAAAAGATTTTAGAAGGAACTTATAAAGAATCTCTATAAGCAATATGGAATCAAAGAAGCAAATCTACTAAAGGGAAGATCTATCCCTGACTGGAGAAAAAATGTTTTTTTAACAGAGTTGGTTAACATTGGGGATGGGCTACTAAAATGAAAAGAAGCCTGATGTTACCTAAAGTTAATTAATATTGTATTACCTTTGCTTTCTATATTACTATATCTGTATACTAATTTCTGTTTGCAAGTTGAGAGGATAGATAGGGTACTTAAGAAAAGGATAGTGACACTTTAGATCAAAATCTGCCTCAATAGCCTCACATTTTGCCATTACCTCTCTACTACTAGTGGTAGAGACAAAATGGGTATTGGCAACTCACAGTTTCCATTAAAGAACAAGTTTAAGCAAAAAAGGGAGATCAGATGTTCACTAACTTGTCTCTTCATCAGCAAGGGTCAGGAGAGTCTAACCCATACCATCAAAGTTTTCCTTTAGGCTGTCATTTGGATCCATATTATCCTGTGAGCACCTGCTGTGAGTAGGGGATGTGCCAGAAGAACAGAAGTCTGGAAACTTGGGATTGTCATGGAGCTCCTGGTTACTTTCCATCCTGGTCCCCCTTCCTGATTACTTTATTAATAGTATTTCTCCTCCTAATTTTTGGCCTAATAGATCTCTGGAGAGAATTGAATGGCAACAGAAAAGAATATACCTTTTTTTTTCAGCAGTATACAGCTCCTAATCAAAAACTAACCATGTATTAGGGCATGAAAACTTCACAACCAAATGCTGAAAGGGAGAAATAATAATGCATGCTATTTAGATCATAATGCAATAAAAACTATTATCAATAAAGCTCTATGGAAAGATAAATAAAAAATGAAT
Organism: Monodelphis domestica; assembly: GCF_027887165.1. NCBI lineage: Eukaryota > Metazoa > Chordata > Mammalia > Didelphimorphia > Didelphidae > Monodelphis > Monodelphis domestica. The sequence goes on along the minus strand of NC_077229.1, from coordinate 173,918,164 downwards.
TAGAGACTAAATAATCTAATGCTTAAAAAAAGTATGGCTCAAAGAACAAATTATAGAAACAATCAATAATTTCACTAATGAGAATGATAATGATGAGACAACATAACAAAATTTATGAGATACAGCCAAAGCAGTGGAAAATTTATCTCTCTAAAAGTTATATCAATAAAATAGGGAAAATGAAGATCATTGAATTGGGCATACAACTAGAAAAAGAATAAACTGAATATTCCCCTCTAAAGATTAAATTGGAAATCCTAAAAATTAAAGGAGAAATTAATAAAATGAAAAGTAAGAGAACCATTGTACTAAGCAATAAGATTGGAGATTGGGAGTTGTTTTCATGTTGATGTTGATGAAGTTGATGATGTTGATGATATTGTTGTTGATGATGCTGGTGATGCTGATGATGTTGTTGATGTTGATGGGAGTTGGTTTTATTAAAAAAAAACACAAGTAAAATAGTGTTGATTAATTTGATTAAAAAAGGAAAGAAGAAAATCAAATAATCAGTATCAAAATCAAAAGGGTAAACTCATCACCAATGAAGAAGAAATTAAAGCATTCATTAGGATTATTTTTGCCCCATTATATGCCAATAAATCTGACAATCTAAGTGAAATAGATGAATGTTTACAAAAATACAAATTGCCCAGATGAGCAAAAGAGAAAATAGAAAACTAAAATAATCCCATATCAGAAAAAGAAATTGAATAAGTAATCAGTGAACTCTCTAAGTACATAATCTACAGGGCCAGATGGATTCACAAAGTGAATTCTATCAGACATTTAAAGAACAATCTAAATACTACATAAACTATTTGGGAAGATAGGCAGAGAAGGAATTCTACCAAATTCTTTTTATGAAATAAATATAGTATTTTTGTCTAAGGCAGGAAGAACAAAAACAGAGAAAATTATGGGTCAATTTCACTAATGAATATAGATGCAAAAAGTTTAAATAAGATACTAGCAAGTAGAATAGAGCAATATATCACAAGCATTATTCACTATGATAGTGGGATTTACACCAGAAATGCAGGACTGGTTTAATATTAGGAAAACCCTTAGCATAATTGACCATATCAAACCAAAGTAATAGAAATCACACAATTATCTCAATAGATGCAGGGAAAAAAAGCCTTCAGTGAAATATAACACCCATTCTTATTAAAAATACTAGAAAGTATAGGAATAAATGGGTCATTCCCTAAAATGATTAGTATATACCTAAAACTTTCAGCAAGTATCGTCTGCAATGGGGATAAGTAATAAGCCTTCTCAATAAGATCAGGGGTGAAGCAGGGATGCCTATTATCACCACTGTTATTTAATATTGTATTAGAAACGCTAACTTTAGCAATAAGAAAAGAAAAAGTAATAGAAGGAATTAAAGTAGGCAATGAGGAAATTAAACTATTACTGTTGCAGATGATATGATTAAATACCTAGAGAATCCTAGAGAATCAACTAAAAAACTAGTTGAAATAATTAATAACTTTAGTAAAGTTATAGGATACAAAATATATACACACAAATCGTCAGCATTTCTATATACTCCAACAAAGTACAGCAGCAAGAATTAGAAAGAGAAATTCCATTTAAATCACTCTAAACAATATAAAATACTTAGGAATCTACTTGCCAAGGCAAACACAAGAATTACATGAATACAATTTTAATACATTTTTCATACAAATAAAGTAAAATCTAAACAATTGGAAAAATATTAATTGCTCATGGGTAGACCAAGCTAATATAATAAAAATGACAATTCTACCTAAATTAATTTACTTATTCAATGCCATACCAATCAAACTACCAAATAATTATTTTATAAAACTAGAAAAAATAATAACAAAATTAATCTGGAAAAACAAAAGATCAAGAATATCAATGGAATTAATGGGAAAAAAATGTGAAAGAAGGAGGCCTAGTAGTAGTACCAGATCTCAAACTGTACTATAAAGCAGCAGTTATCAAAACAATCTGGTACTGGCTAAGTAATAGAATGAGATAAGTGGAGCAGATGAGATACATAATATTTAGGGGTAGATGACCTTAGCAACCTAGTATTTGATAAACCTAAAGATCCCAGCTTTTGGAATAAGAACTCGTTCTTTTACTAAAAACTGCTGGGAAACTTAGAAAACAGAATGGCAGAAGTTATGTATAGACCAATATCTCATACCCTATACCAAGATAAGGTGAAAGGGGATATATGATTTAGATATAAAGAGTGACACCATAATGAAATTCATTATCCACATAATAGTTACCTGGAAGATCTTCAAAGAAGGGAAGAATTTATGACCAAACAAGAAAGAGATAGAATATTATAAGATGTAAAATGAATAATTTTGATTATATTAAATTAAAAGGCTTTTGTACAAACAAAACTAATCTAACCAAAATTAGAAGAGAAACAACAAACTAGAAAATGTTTTTATAACATATGTCTCTGATAAAGGTCTGATTTCTCAAATTTATAGAGAACTAAATCAAATTTATAAGAATACAAGTTGCTCCCCAACTGACAAATGCTTAAAGGATATGAATAAGCAATTATCAGATGAAGAAATCAAAGCCATCAATAATCGTATGAAAAAAATGTTCTAAATCACTCTTGATTAGAGAAATACAAATTAAAACAAAGCTGAGGTAACACCTCACACCTATCAGATTGATCAATATGGCAGTAAAGGAAAGTGGTAATGTTGGAGGGGATGTAGCAAAATTGGACACTGGTGCATTGCTGGTGGAGTTGTAAACTAAAACAACCACTCTGGAGGGCAATCTCAAACTATACCCAAAGGCTATAAAAACTGTGTATAACCTTTGATCCTGTAATACCACTACTGGATCTGTATCCCAAAGAGATAATAAAAAAGGGGAAAGCACCTAGCTGTACAAAAATATTTATTGTAACTCTTTTCCTAGTGACAAAGAATTGGAAATTGAGAGAATTCCCTATCAATTGGGAATGGCTAAACAAATTGTGGTACATGTTGGTAATGGCATACTATTGTGCTATAAGAAATGATAAGTAAGATGATTTCAGAAAAAGCTGGAAATATCTGTGGGCACTGATGCAGAGCAAAAAAGCAGAACTGGGAGAACATTGTACACAATAACAGTAACATTGGATGATTATCTGTGAAAACTTGGCTACTCTCAGCAATTCAATGGGACAATCCTAAAAGACTTATGATTGGGAATGCTATCCACCTCCAGAGAAAGAACTGTTGGAGTCATCTTTCACATCAGTGTAGTTTTGGTTTTATTTTGTTTTTGTTTTGGTTATGTATGAGTGTGTTCTTACAACAATGATCAATGTGGAAGTGTGTTTTGAATGACAATAAAAAAATAATTTTAAAAAGGACACAGTAGGGAACATTTCCCATGTACATGGGGATCTTTGTTATGAAGGGAAGATCTTTATAATTAGGTAAAATAAGCCCTCTGCATGCCTTCTTACTCTTTTCATGCCCTAAAATCAACTCCATGACATGTAAGCCCTTAAAAAACACCTCTACCTGACAATCCATATGTCCCTCCTCGGCCCCTTCTCCACTTTTCAGTCTGGAATGCTCAGGGGAAGAATAATCTAAGGAAAGGTGCAGAATTCCCAAGGATGGAAGGGGAGCAATCCCTCAGACTCTCAATAACTCTAGAAACATGAGGCTCTGCAGCTGTGGTTGCCACTACCTTGGTCATTCCTTTGCTGCAGGGCTATTCCACCACCCTGGGCTATTTCCACCCTCTGGGACTTACTGTCTGTAACATCCTGGAATAAACACTTTCATGCCTTCAGATGAATAAGTCTGAACCACAATTCTCAACAGCATTTGTTCTCCCACCACAAACTTGAACTTCCACAACAGTATTGTCATTATAGATGAGGAAACTGAGATTCAGTCATACAAAGTGACTTTTCCTTACCATGCAGTTAGCTGTTGTAAGAAGGATTTGAACCCAGGTCCTCCTGATTCTAAGTCTAGCTCACTACCTCTTCTTTCCAACTGATGTATATAAGCTGCTTGGGGGCAACAACCCTGTCTTGGATATCTTTATATCCCTTATAGCATCTAGCAGATTTTCATCCATGCTTTGCAGGATCAAAAAGAGATCATCTTAATAGGTTCTGATCAAGGACATATGTAATACCCAATGAAATTGCACGTGGGCCACTGGAGGGGTGGGGGGAGGGGAAGGAAGACTAGAATATGATTGTTGTAACCAAGGAATGTTTGAAATTGACCAAATAAAATATTTAGAAATCGATCATCTTAAAACTAGAAGGGAAGCTGGAAGTCATCTAGTTAACTCCCCTCATTTTATAGATAAGGAACTTTAAGCTCAAAGAAATGAAGAGACACAGGTCAGAGGAGAGCAAGCATTTATTAAGTGCCTACTGAGTTCCAGAATCATTGCTAAGTGCTTTACAGATAGTATCTCTCTAGTTTTTCACTTACTTTCTGCCTTAGAATCAACATTAAGCATTGGTTGCTACGCAGTGGAGCAGTAATCTCCATGCCCTCACATAGGCTGTGACCTAAGTGGTGACCACTTAGAACCTCTTGTTGTCTTCAAAACTTTATACTCAACTACTACCTCTTACAGGAGACTTATCCTCATCTCCCCGGGTACTACTTACTGTCCTCCCTCCCTAAATTACCTTTGAAGTGGGGCACTTCATAAAGTGAGTCTAGACACCCAGCAGTTCAATGATTGGAACCGTTATTTATTCATCTATTGCCTACTAAAGAGCCTAGCGGCTGGCCAGCTGGGACAGGCTTCCCTAGCGGAAGTTGTGCGGGACTGAGGTTAGAAGACAGTTTATATAGGTTACAAGATACAAGGCTATTTCCTTTCCCATACCGGTTCTTATTTGTCAAGCAAGCAAGCCTTGTCACAAACACAGGTGTGTGTGGTCAGCAACAAGTGGCCAGCACTCAGTTCACTCAGGGGTTATTTATTTTCACATACACTTAACCACTTATCCATAGTTACTTCGAATTCCTTCCTGACATATTCATTTATCCTGATGTTCCTTTGTTTCCTGGCCCTTTTCTCAGCTATAGGTTAATTGGATTCTAGTAAGTTGCCTGACCTCCCTGAGGGACTGGGTCAGTTTCCTTAAAAATGCAGGAATGGCTTAATTTGCTTTATCTACTTCAAATCTACTTTATTTTCTAACCTGCTTCGCTAGTTCAAAGGACTTCACCCTGTATTATTTGCTTACCTTATATGTAACTATGTACATGTATGGAAGAGAGAATGTAAGTAAACTCCTTGAGGAGAGGAATTCTTTCATGTTTATCTTTTACCCCCCAGTGTCTAAAAGAGTACTTGACCCAGAGTAGGTGATTTATAAATGCTTGTCAATTAAAGACAGCATCCTGAAGCCATGGTTCCGTGCAGGTCCTCTGACCTAGGGGGGAAGGCAGGGACGGGAAAATGGATGGGGTGATAGGCTAGGAAGGAAGCGAAAGGTGCATATAGAAAAGTAAAGACCCTGACAGAGAGTAAAATCTGATCATCCCACAGCCTAGCCCAGACAGTTGATTAACAAATTAACAATCTTTGGGATTTCAGGGAATTCTCCAGTTAAAGGAAACAGCAAAAGTATTTTACATAAACTAATCAGTCCATTTACAAAAACAATGATCCAGGTGGCAAGGAAACAGGTGGGGAAGAATGACTACTGCAGTCTTTGTCACCCCCCCCCCCCACCCAGTTCAAAATCCTCCTCGTGTATCTGCAGCTTCCATTCTGCTTGTTCAAATGATAATGTGGAACTTTTGTGATTTCAGTCTGCCTGTGCAGTAGCTGAGATTCCTGAAATGCTAATAGAAGCCCAACAATTTTGACCCCAAATTAATTTGATAGAACTATCCAGTATAAGTCAATCATGTGAATTATTAAAAATAGATACCCACAAGTCTGATCCATGAACTCCTCACTCATCAGAATCAGCTCTTGAATACATATTTTATCATCCTCAGGATTCGTTATATCTGAACTTCACATCAAGAGCTTGGAAAATCAGAAAAGAAGTCAAGCCTCTTCTGTAGTAAGAAAGAGGGATGGAAGATGAAGTATCTGAGAGCTTCAGTGGTATTCTTGAGAGGTTAAAAGACCCACAAGGAGTCTTTTAGCTAATTGGAGGGATCCTCTAAGCATCACTGGCAGAAAGATGCATTAGGACCATATAAGATAAGAAAATAAGGAGGCATTTTGACTTGTTCTGTCATGGGCATTGTACCCCCAGAAACTCAGGCCAACTATCATCAGGGAATTTCCTTTGCTCCCTTACACCCTCAGACTCCCAACCCCAAACATCTGGCCCTGAGAGGATTATCCTCCTTTGGTTGTCCCATTGATCCAAATCATGAGAACCACCCCCTCGCCTTAGCCCCAGAGTCAAGTCCTCTTTGAATAGAAAACCCCCAGAACTGAGGCATTTGGAGAGCAATCTAGAGGGTTGCTCTACTCATGCTGTCTTGCTTGCCAAAAATGCAACATTACTAATAAATCTCTTTACTTTTAAGTTAAGTTTGGAGTTTCTTGCATTCTTGCAAAAGGTGTCCTTCCTGAACCCCAGGGGTACACATCTGCATCCCACAACAGTTCTGGTGGAAGGAATACTGATAGTCATGAAAGGTCAGAGGCATCTAAGTATTTTTCTATTACCCCCTCCTTTCCTTGGCTGGTAGCCAGGTACCTGAGTACCATTGGAGGCTGAATTGCTAATTAATTTATGGAATTATTTATTGAATAAGAGAATGAGACCACAATGGGGGAGGGGGGAGGACACTGGAACAAATTAGGGAAGTATATTCAGTTCTGTGGATACTAGCCAGGAAAGACCACAATGGCAGTGGGGATTAATGTTTCAATTGTTAGGGTCCAGTTCATCACCCACCACCATGGAAGACCCCCGGACAATGCAATCAAGCAGGAAGGTCCTTTATTCTGGTACACACCAGGGGAAGCTCAGCACAAGAGTTCCGCCTGCAGTTGTGACTGCAGAGTCTTTTATACCCAATGCCTGACAGCATATCACTAGCCACCATACATGGCCCACAAGTTTCTCCTGGACTCTATGTTTTGGGCGTCAGTACAAGTTTCTCCTGGACTCTATGTTTTGGGTGTCAGCTCATTTAGGTTCCCTGACAGGGGTCTGTTGGTCAGATGTTCTATAGTGATATGTGCTGTACTGACCAAGCAGCTCCCTGCTTGGGGCTCCTTCATTCCCAACTTCTTTTTCTCTTAGGGGGCAGAGGGGGTGCCTGTCCACTGAGGCAGCTTGTGGCCCTCCATCCGGGGCTCGCTAGGGGTCGGTACTGTTGTCGGAGGGCCAACACCTGGATGGCACCCAGCTGGTCCTTCATGAACCAAACAAGGCGGTTAAAAACGCAGGGGCCAAATGTCAAGAGTAGGGTGAAGATTATGAGGGGTCCTATGAGGGATGTGACTAGGGGGAAGAATTGAAAAGGTGGGTGTACCAGGGGCCGGCAGTTTCCCTCTCCTCCAGTCAGGGCTTCTAGACCTTCTCGTAGCTTGCTCGGGGAGTCCCTAATAATCCCTGAGTGGTTAACATAGAAGCAGCACTCCTCACCCAAGGCTGCACAGAGGCCCCCCTCCTTAAGGAAGAGGAGGTCCTGCTTGGCATAGTAGGTCACTCGAGGTACTATTGTGAGGGGGTGCAGCGGGCAGTGAGGGAGCTAGGGGAGACACAGGGCTGTAGGCCAGAACCGGGGCACAGCCAGTGCGCTCCTGCGGGTGGGATAAGGTATCTCCCGATTGAGGGATACTCTGTGACAAGGGAGGGGGAAACCAAGAGGCGGGGGAGAAAGTGAAGAAATGGAAGCGAGTGGGTCATGTATTCCTTTTGCTAGCTGTCTCCCCACTGCTTCTGGTGAGTCCTGCCATCTGGCCAGCCCAGCCATCCATAGGGGAACCACACAGCCCCCCGAAGGGCCAGAATCTCAGGCCCCACCTGGTTCAGTGCCCCCTGCCATCCCCTCCCCTCCCCTCTCCAAATGTCTAAGGGAAAAAGGGCGGAGGTCCAGATCTTCTGTAGTTTCTTCAGTGCTGAGCATGGGTATATGCTGTCCCTACCTATGTGTAGGAGAGAAAGGGAGGGGAATAAGAGGGGGAGGGAAGGCTGCAGACAGTGTCTTTAGGGGCGCGTCCTCAGTGGATTCCAGGGTCCCAGGTCGGTGGAGAACTGCCTGGAGATCTGAAGGGTGTCCTGACACTCCTTCCCTCGATCGGCAGACTGGTCACAAGGGGAAGTCAGCCCCTAAGAGAGAAGGGTACTGGGGCAAATAGCAGATAGGAACAGGACATTAATACAATAGCAATGAACATCACATATTTGCATTTGGGTATCTTAACCAACAGATTTCATCCTCAAAAATCATCTTCTGACAGGAACAGATCCCTTCCTGAGTTGTTTGCAGAGCTGGTATATGATATTTCTGTTAAAGAATATCCCATTGCAAAGTACACATTAACTATAACATCTATAACCACTGGAGTAACAATATCTTACTTATTTCCTTACCCAGAGGCTGGGGAAACCAAGAAGGCTGTGAGCTATATTCCCAAGCTCAAGAACCAAACCTCAACTGTGGTAAATTAAGGCTACAAATACATACCATCTAGGAATAAACTCCATCTATTTCTCAAAGCATGTTCCTAACAATTTGAGAATTCCCAATTATTAGGGTTGTTTGAGGAAATGGAAACTTTAATATCACAATTTGCATTATGTGCTGATCGTGGGAATTGTCAGGAAGGAAGAAGGTCCTGAAAGGGAAATATCTCCAAGTCACAAAAGACACACCAAGCAAGGCTGTCACTTGCCATTGTTGTTCCACTCGAGAATGGTCAGGAAAATTCAGTCCAAAGTGAGCCTTGGGTTGCCTTCTCTATAGCCATCCTAGGACTTTTTCTCTCCTTAGAGCACTTGCCACTGGATGCCAGAGGCCTTCTTTTCCTTAAAGGACAAGTCTCACCCATTAACAGCTCAGAGAAATTTGCTTATCAGCAATCCAGAAACAAATCTCCACACCCCCAAACAAGCCTTTAATATCCCTACAAGGCTGATCACGCAATTATTTTCATGTATTTACACATCAGGTGTAGTCACATGAGTGCTGAATTAAGTAGTTCCCCATAAACCAGGGCTGTATCATCTCCTGGACCTAGGCCATCTGAAAGACTAAGAAACACATTTTAGCAGCCACTCACATAACAATCATAGATTTCTGAGCAAGCATTTTCACATATGTGCCATTTTTAACACCCTACCTATTCTTTGGCTATTGTTTGTCACATATATCCTTATACAGATCAAAATGTAATCAAAATATCAACCAACAATCCCCAGAACTCATATGAGGTAACTTCATCAATTACATATCACTCAACTCATTTTATCATTCTGGACCTGGAATGTTTGTAGTGAGATTCCACAGCTGCAAACAAGCCTTTTTTTTTCTGGTCAGACAGGGCTGGCAATATTTGCTTGCTTGAGCACCTTAAAAGCTCCGTTTCTACAATTAAGATATACTCATCTTAAAGTTCTATCACACAGTGGTTGTTAACTCTTTGAAGCCCCTATGTTAGTTCATAACGTTATAAGCACTTCTTTCTCCTTCCTGGGTGCAAGGAAGGGGTTAATAGCTTCTGAGCAATTTTATCCCAAGGCTGCTGGCTTTGACTTAGATTTTATTACTTAGCAAACTTGGCCCATCCTTCTTTAACCAGTGAGCTCACTATAATGTAAAAGTTTGAATGTATCAAACTCCCTTCATAATAATTTAGTCTCAGTGGATTTCAATTTGAACTCCACACTTCCAAATAAGTCTGATTAAGTCCTTTAGCAATGTTTCAGTGTAACCAAACTGAGGTGCAAAGCATTTACCTGTACTTCTCTCAAACCTGTCTAAAGTAGAACAGAACCTCCAGTTTAGTCTCTTTCTAGCTCAAAACACTGCTACATTCCTAATTTAAGTCCATCAACATTATTCCAATTTATAATTTGTTGTGTCTATTTCACGCTAGAATTCATAGTATCAATTAGTATCTCTATTCATTACTCTTATTGAAGTGCAGCACTTCATAAAATGAATCCAGACATCCCAAAATTCAATTATTAACTTATATAGATAGGTTATAAGACATAAAGTTATTTCCCTTCATATGTACTTTTTAATCACTTTTCCCTACTTAGCTTCATGCTACCTGGCATTCTAGCCTGATCTCTTTGATATATCTGAAGCTAGACTGTATTTAATCCTCATGAAAAGCCCTCTCGATTACAGGGCTGGTTGAATTTATCTTAAGGGCACACAGGTGGTATGTCATATACCCTTAACCTATTTAGGTGGAAAACTTAATCCTCTTCATAATATAATGCATACATATTTAGCATTCACTAATTTCCAGCATTTGGCATCTAGATTACAAATTCCTTCCTATGCATTTTGCACATTTAAAAACAATTCATATAACCTTGATTAAAAACATTATTTAAAAATTTCCTCTTTTGTAAAAAATCAATTCTTAGCATTTATCTCATTAATCCCATGCACATATTAACCACTTTGAAAAAGAAAAAAAAACTTCTTGTGTGTGTAATATAATTTCTTGCTGCTATTTCTGACAGCACATATATTAAAATAAATATGATTTGAAGGATTCCCAAATTCAAATTCTAGAATAAGTTCTTTTCAACAACACAAGTTTTTCTGAATAACTTTTACATCTATAAAGTAGTCAGTACAATTTTCTGTCTATACAGAATAAACTTTCCTCTCTGCATCAGACTTGCTATCAATCACATTTACACAATTCTCAAATTCACTGAAATCATTATGCATTGCAAGGTTTAACAAAGCAAACTTCTAATCAGGAGTTTTATTGTTCAATAAAAATCTGGCAACATTTCACATTTGACAAACAGTAACTACAATACATTACATATGTACCGTATCAAAATCATTAGCAATTCACCCAGTTTGAGAATTAATTTTAAGAGAAAGTTTCTAACTGTGGAGTAAGAATCTCCCTTTTCTGCTCATAATTTTCTCTCTTCCTCTCCTTTGGGGGCCCATCCAAAGGAAGAAGGAGGGAAAAATCATTGAATGGGTAATTGCACTCTCTCCCGCCCTGAAGCCTGTCACAGTGTTACTTTATCATGGCTTGCCTGGTTGGAACGCAGGCAGAGGGAGCAGGGGTGCAAAATCTATTCTCCTTTGTAACCCTGCATCCCAAACTCCCCCCCTTTTTTTTCTTTCCCTTTAATCCAGCCACAACAAAGACTCAAAGAACCCTATAGGACACCCTCTCCCACACATCCACATACCTGCGTCCAAATACAGAAAGACACACAAGACAAACAGCAAAAGCCAGAAGACAAATAACAGAGACATGGACATGTAAACTCACCAATCCTAGGAACCTATCTTAAGAGCTCATTTCTTGGCATGTACTTGTAAGGACCATAAAACCTTGAGCAAGCTGTTTGACAAACAGGCTGATTTTCTATTATTGAGACCAAGAAGTTGCAAGGAAAGGGTTAACAACTGCCTAAAGCAGCTAGTTTCTTATCAGGAAAGAAACCTGACCTTAGGCTTCTTCTTCCTTTTTTTTTTTTGGCTGCTTCGGCTTCCTTCCACTGGCCCCACAGTAAAGAAAGAAACCTGATACCCGCAATTACTTATCAGTGGCCAGCTTCCTTCGACTGCCTCCAACTATCTGTCAGGGGCAAGCAGCCAGCAGCTGGCCACCTGATCCCTTTGTGTGGCAAAAAACCTCAGTGTGTCTAAAAATCACCTAGAGATCATGGGGCGTCCCCCAGTCTCTCCTAGGGGTGCAATATCTTCCCAAAAGGGGACTCGAACCCCTTTCCCTTCAAACCAGTTGAGAGCAGTGGCCACCTAGCGGAGACACGGAGCTCCGCACTCAGGGCTCTCTCAACAAGACAGAGACTGTAACTCCGTACGACCGAGTCAGACCTCTGTCCCAGGGGCCTCAAACCACCTGGAAGTTCCGATCTCGGCACCTGCCCTGGACCGTATCCTTCCCCCACCGCTGATCACAGACGTTTCCTCAGTTTCCCGACTGGCCTTCTCTCGAAAGACACAGAAATGCGGTACTCCCAAGTCAACACTCAGAAACAGGTGGGAGGGTCGGACCGATGCCTCGAGGCTAAGCCTCTCCCCTTAGAAAAAGGCGGGCCCTGGGGCTTGGCATTGGGGCTCTTGTTTAAACCGCAAGAACGAATGCCCCACTGAGTCTTATGCCCATCAGGGGTCCTCATCTCCCCCATACACATTCGGTCACCATTCCCACCCACAGCCACACAACACTCAGCTCACCTGAAGGTCCAGTCCAAGACAGTGCCTTAGGCCCTCCTGTCTGGGGGGGTTCCAAGGTGGGGACGAGGCAGACGGACAAGCCCCCAAATGTTAGGGTTCAGTGCGTCACCCACCACCATGGAAGACCCCCAGACAATGCAATCAAGCAGGAGGGTCCTTTATTCTGGTATACACCAGGGGAAGCTCAGCACAAGAGTTCCGCCTGCAGTTGTGACTGCAGAGTCTTTTATACCCAATGCCTGACAGCATGTCACTAACCACCATATGTGGCCCACAAGTTTCTCCTGGAATCTATGTTTTGGGCGTTGGCACATTTAGGTTCCCTGACAGGGGTCTGTTGGTCAGATGTTCTATAGTGATATGTGCTGTACTGACCAAGCAGCTCCCTGCTTGGGGCTCCTTCACAATCATACTTTTAAAATTTTTATCTATTTCTTTACGTTAAAATTCCCACATGTCCCCATCCTTCCCTCCCAACCTCCAACTAGAGAAGGCATCCTTTGACAAAAAGATCATCAGTTACACTTTAATAAGGCACAGAGGGTACAAGGGCAAATGGCATAGAAAGGAGAGACAAGTGCTCCAGATGATATAGAGATAGTATGGGGAGAAGGATGAGGTGGTATAGGAAGGCAGACAATGTGAGGAATAGAATGAGAAAGCGAAGAGTCACTTCCTTAATCATGGAGTGGAGTTGAGAATACTTAGGCAGCATGGATCCAGATGGAGGTGGAAGAATGCCAGAGGTAGGGTAGAATTTGGGGTTCTGTTTTTATAGGGTTTTGTTGAGGGACAGAGTAACTCCTAACTGTGCCACCATATAGGTAGTTCAATAATACATCCACATGATCTCAAAGTTACCAGCAACATTTGGTGTTCTGCTGGTTTTTTTGTGTTTTGTTTTTTTACTGTGGATGTCTGGAGCTTATCTGAGGCTTAAAGACCATAGCAGTTAACAGGACCAAAAGGCCCTTACTGTAAGGTCTAGCTGCCTTCCCCTGATTTAACATATAGTGTCAGAATGTGACTTAATTTATGATATAGTTTGCAGGAAACTGTTATGCTCCTTTGATCTATGGGATCATCTGTTAGTTGTCAACTAGAAAAAACGCAGAACTATTAAATAGTCAAAATCACTCTTTAATCAAGGGAAAGGGGGTTAGCACTACTAGGTTACGACAACAGAGCTGCTCCCCGGGACTGCAGAGAGTCTGGACGCCCTGGTCACTGACCCCTGGGAGTGCCACCGACTCAGGATGGACTCCGAGGAACAAAAGAATTTGTGGAACCTCTATACCATTTGGGGAGTCCAGGGACAGGGAAAGATGATTGACATCACTAGAGCTACAAGGAAAATGGGAGTGTTCAAACTACACTGACAGGATACAATCAAGCTGGGAAAAGAATCATAGCTAGAGGCTAGGGTGTAAGAAGGGGCTGCTTACAATGGATACTGAAGGATGGTTCCGGCTCAGGTGTGGATCTTCCTGGGAAAGGTTCTAATACAATAGGGGAGACTACCTAAAACAAAGAGGGTCCTTAGCATGTTCTTATCTCACCCAACCAGGATTGTCATTTCCCTGAGGGTCCCCCACTCAGTCGGAAACTTCTAACTTGGGATTCCCTTCAGGGTAGATTCTGTGGGAACTGAGAACAAGTACAAGCTTTGGGGTCTCCAATCTTCAAGCTAGTCCTGAAAATTGGGGTTCATCAGATCTCCCTAGGTAACAAGTTTGGGATTCCTAGATTCCATGTTGACAAAGTGAATTCTAGTTTCCCCTTTGAAATCTTACTTTCTGATATTTTCATTTTATACTGGCTACTTATAAACTTACTATACTAATTGAAAGGGAATGAAGCAAAGACCTATAGTCCTAGGGAATCCCTGAAGTGCTCCAGGAAACCTATAGGCAGACAGATTTATAGTCCTTGGGAAGCAAGAAGCCTGTGGCCTTCCAGACAGTCTCCAGCTTAATAAAACTTATAGTCAAATTTATGTAAGAAATGACTCTGATGACAATGAAGTGTACCCCTTCCCACAGTAATGCCAATGACATGACATCTGCTTCAGTGAGATATTGCTTATTTGCGTCTGCAAAGGCCTATAAGAAAATGTATGTGTGTGGAATTGTTTGAATCTACCAATTTCCTGCCAAGTATACCTCTATAAATTCTGTACTTAACCACTGCTCAGTGCAAATCTCACTTAGGAGGCTGCAGTGGTTGGTAATTAAAGGTTCCTTAAATTTGAACTTTTGGATGTCTGAATCTTTGTTGCATGAAGGGCTCCACTTCAGTAGAGTGGTCAGGGGGACCAGAACAACATGAAATTTTAACAACCCAATGAAAAGCATCAGCCCAAATGACTTTCTTACATAAGATAAAAGGAATTGACTCCTCATTGTCAGCTAACTTCCTCTCTTCCTCTAGACCCATTTTGTTTTGATGTGCTTCTAAAGACTTAGGAATTTCTGTTATGGGAAATGGCATTCCCAAGGGAAACATTGCTCTTTTTAGGTAAAACAAGAGAAAACACCTACTTAACTAGTTATAATCCATTATTTTTCAATCTATAAGATTTTTTCTCAAAATATTTAAGAAAAACTCCAAGCACCAAGTGTCAAGAGATTCTACATTATAAATATTCTTTAAATATCTCCATTTTGAATACATTTGTAGCACCCTTCATCCCCACCCCAACTCATTACCTCAACTTGCACTGGAAGTCATAAGATAAATTTCCAAAAAGTGAATAATACTTTTTTTTTTCAGAGCTCTAAGGGACACTCACCATGAATAATCCACGTAGATAGTAAGCTTTTTTTTTTCTATTAAAAAAACAACAACAACAAATCCTTCCATCTTAAAATCAATACTGTATATTCCTAGGCAGAAGAGCAGTAAGGGATAGGAAATAGGGTTAAGTTACTTGCCCAAGGTCACAAAGCCAAGAAGTGACTGAGGCTAAATTGAACCCAGACCTTCCCATCTCTAAGCCTGCCCTCTCAATCCACTCAGCTACTTAGCTGCTCTGGACTTTTAGAAAAAATATTTACTAAGAAGGCATGGTGAGAATATTTGATATACAGCATTTCCTCCAAACTTGAGATGTATAATCTCTAACCAATACATACAGAGTCCATGTGTCAGGGACAGTGGGCATTATTTAAAATAAAGTAGGAATGAAGCACATGTAGGGAAAACATGTGACAAAGAAATAACTGATAATGCCTTCATTCTAAGACCCTTTCTGTCTGTATTGTCCTCATAAAATTTCCTTTCTGTGTAGCTCTCTGCTGTGTTCCAGTGTCTTTGTAATCTCTTGTTGGTACTTCTCTTTGCCTGAAAGAGATCAAAATTCTTCCAAGCTTCCTTTCCTTTTGTGATGATTGCTCTGAATGATTATTGCTCTGCATCTGTTTCTGTGGCATGTCTCTTTTCTTCCAATGTAGATGTTCTGCTACCACCAATCATGGTCATTCTGGTAGACGCATCAGCCATTTTGACTTTTTGACCACTTTGAGGACTTCTGAATCTCTGCCACCTAGACATTTCCATCTGAAAATACTTGTCCACTTTAGATTTGAAAATACAAACAGTGACAGAGACAGCCATTTGTTTACTGATGTCACCCTGGCCAGGATAGAGACAGAGTAGTCATCCTTCTTCCATCTGGTTCTCAGGGAGGAATTTCAAAGTAGTCCTCTGTAGCTGTAAAGGAAAGATGAAAACATAGGGCAGTCCTCCCTTTTTGTATAGCCACTGAATTCTGACCCAGGAACCCCTGGGTTATTGTTCTGACTCTAGGAGCCAATTAGAGAACTCTCTCCTCAAATAGTGCAAATCCCTGAGACATGACAACTAGAATTCTGTAAGCATACCTCAAACTTCTAGTTGGTCACGTTGACTAGAAACAATTAGGTATCTGTGCCCCACAAACCAAGTATCAATTATAACAATACAACAACAGTGATAATAACAATAACAATTAGCTAACATTTGTATAAGAATTATTATGTATCAGAAAATCCACAGACACTAAGGATGAGTGTTGTCTGACCAGGAGACACATTCTCATGGATCTATGTATTACTCTCTCAAATGGTCTGGTGTTTTCAAAACTGCCTAATTTTCAGATTCTGGGGAGGAAGTGCAGAACTGGCATGATAGGCACCTTGTCCAAGCATAAATCCAGCAAAAGGTAAAGTCAGTCTTGCTCTGGAACAGCCCCTGAGCTTCTGCAAATTGCTGCAAGGCCATTTCCTTTTGTCTTATCAGAGTCAAATCCTGTGTCCTGATAAACACTTCAAGCTGTGAACAAAACATTCCAAGTGGCCAATAACAATCTTCTGTCTGACTCACAGTTTCTTCAGATCATTCACCCTGACTCTCCCCCTCTCCAATTCCCCAAGAAAACACTACATAAGCTATTACCTCTTTCTCCCTGTCTAACGTGGCTTTGTTCTATGTCCCAGTATGTATCTCTTATGTCTCTTTCTCAAGAAAATAAATGTAAGCAGTTAAACTTGTGGCTGTCATTTATAGAATTGACATTAATCATTTCATAAATAACCCTGGAATGATAGTATATAAAAGGTACTCTATTATAGTAGGTGTTATGCTATATTATGCTATACTATACCATAGTAAGTACTATTATCATCTATTTTACAGATGAGGAAACTGAGGCTGAATGAGGTTAAGTTATTTGTCCAAGGTCACACAGCTAGTAACTTGAACTCAATCTTAATGGATTGCAGTAGGCCAATCAATCCACAATGCACTTCATTAATCTCCCAACTTTGACAACTTTATCTCCCAACTGTTCTCCTTTGATCAGTTTGTTTTCTCAAACTCTGGAAGGAGTTTCTTCATAGCACCAAATTCTCTGTTTGAATGTTTTCTCCCCTAACAAGAACAGTCTTGTGTAAAATGAAGTATACTTGGATCTGAAAGCCTAGGGCTATTGGCATGAGCATTATAC
The DNA here is from genome assembly GCF_027887165.1 of Monodelphis domestica. Classification (NCBI taxonomy): domain Eukaryota; kingdom Metazoa; phylum Chordata; class Mammalia; order Didelphimorphia; family Didelphidae; genus Monodelphis; species Monodelphis domestica. The sequence continues at coordinate 173,900,782 of NC_077229.1, read as the reverse complement.
TCTCAAAACTATAGAAGAGTTTCAGGCAAACTGTCAGCAGGGAAATCCTTTGCTTCCTTATATTCTTGTGACTCCTAACCCAAAACATCTGAAAACTCAGATAAGATCCTGAGAGGATTATTCTCCTTGGATCATCCTTTAGATGGACAGAGAGATATACCTCCTTGATATCATCAAGTTGTGTCTCAGACATCCATCAGCTCTCTAAACTATGAGGGTCACCCCCCCCCCCCCATGTCTTTAGGTCAATCTCCCCTCTGCCCATGCCTCAATGCATACCACTCTGGAGTCACATCTTCACCATGGCACAGAGTCATGTCTTCACTGTTGTAGAGTATAAAAACCCCATAATCATCTTGGAACAGCTTTCCATCTATGCTACCCTTCCAGGGTCAGCTTTCCCCTTCTATGCTGTTCCACTTAGGTACCTATGCTGTCTTCCTGGCAAGATTCAACATTACCTTCTAAATTAATAAATTTCTCTTTTTATTTCTACGCTAAGTTTCAGAGTCTTGCATCCTTGCAAAAGGTACCCTTCCTAAACACCAGGAGTTCACCTCAAGCCCCCCCCAACACTAAGACAACAACAATATATAAATCTATATTTATTCTCCATTTTATAAACCTATTATATTGTAGTTCTTAACTAGCTCTCCCACTGACTGACTTCTTTGTCCCATTTTAATTTCTTATCTTCAAGATTTTCAACCATCCCTTTGATAAAAAAAAAAAAAGACCCTGGAGAGTATGGAGTTAAATCTTGAACACTATCAGTTCTTTTTGTCTTTCCTTCTTTGTGTCCTGGAGGTATGAAAGGAATTCTTTCTAAACATCCCTACAAAAACAATGTCATAAATAAATGGGAATTTATTAAGGGGAAGGGAATTGTGTAATGGTTTGTATGATGGAAAGTGGATGGTTTATTTCATCCTGTGGAAAATAGGAAAAAGAGGGGAATGGAATAGTAGGGAGCTATGCTAGAGCAGGACAATGAACAAAAAAAAAAGAAGTGGAAAGGCATCCAAATGGGACAGAATAGTTGAAAATCTTGAAGATGAGAAATTAAAATGGGACAAAGAAGTCAATGGAGGAGATAGTTAAGAACTACAGTATAATGAGTTTATCGAATGGAGAATTAATATTATTATATTTGTAATAGCTTCAGGCTTTCAGATTCAAGAATACTTCATTATATACAAGATTGCTCTTGATAATTAAATGTGAATTGAACATTGTAAAATAGGGGAGTAACATAGTTATTGATCTCCTGAATTCTTTCCTTCTTTCTTTCTTGTGTATTTGTTCTAAGGCAGAAGAGCAGTAAGGATGAGGCAATTAGGGTTGTGACTTCTCCAACGTCACACAACTAAGAAAAGTCTGAGGCCATATTTGAACACAGGATCTCACATCTCTAAACTTGGCTCTCTATCCACTGGGCCACCTAGCTCCCCCATTAATTCTTTTCTAAACTGAAGAATCTTTAATGCCAAAAATCGTTCCCTAATTTTTCATTCCTCTCCTTTTAAATTTGACTACATGATGCTAATGATGTAAATGTATCTCGAATTCCGTTGGGACTTTTTTTAAAAATGCAGTTACAATTAAAAATATTACTATCATGGTGATCGTTTCCTAGCTCAGGACCACATTTCCTGGATAATATCACTTCCACTGTAATTGAAATGGATCACTTGGAGAGACTACATGGCTTCAGGCTAGACTACAATTTTCCAGTTTTGAAGCAAAAATGCAGAAGTGAAAGATGCGTTCACGGGGATTCCTTATTTTGGCCAACGAGCTGTTAAATCTGCACCAAATGAGTACCGCCAGTATTCCAGGCTGAATATACAGCCTGAAATACAAACATAGCAAGTCAATAAACAAACAAACAATAAATAAATTTTTAAAAAATCAAAGGAAGAGGGGGAGGGGACTCCAGTTTTACCTCAGCGTTTGATGGCATCTGGGAATTGCCGAGGGCTCAAAGATCGTTTATTTATTTAATTATATTTGCCTTCCATAACTTGGTAGCTGGCACAAGCCACCTAGTGACATCATGGAACTCAAAACCCAGATTATGGCTAGCGTCGGTCACGCGGTGTCGCTGGCTCCCTCTCTCCCAGACCCATTCTCCTCCCCCTCGGGCTCTCCTCTCCTCCCCCAGGTCCTCCCTTTTTCCCCACCCCCAGCTTCAAGTCCAATCCCTCTTTCCTCCCTCCTTCCGCCACTTTCTTGCTCTTGGTGTCCCGCTGTGGTTGCAACCTGAAAGCTCTTTTGGTTTGTCGGCAAGCAGAGGAAACCGAAGGGAAGGAAGGGACTGAGGGTAGAGGGGCGTCCTAGAAACCGCATCGGCCAGAGCTGCAGGAGGAGAACCGGCAGGCAGAGGAAGGCTGTTAAGCACTCCGGCAAAGTTGGGTTCCCGTTTGCGGGAACTCTGAGCGGCCGCAGAGGCGGAGTAGCAGCGGCTGCAGAGGCAGTGGCGACCCGAGTGCGGGTCCCAGAGAGCCAGGGGAGGAGCTCAGCCATGAAGATGAATGCGCCCTGGACCCGATTTTATTCTAACAGCTGCTGCCTATGCTGCCATGTCCGCACCGGCACCATCCTGTTGGGCATCTGGAACTTGGTAAGAACGGAAAGGTTTCCCCTCGGGGCGTTGGGGAGAAATGATGCAACTGGAAAAGTAGAGGTGTCTGAGCTTCCCCACCCCGGCCGCTTTAGAGTTTTAGGTGAATTCTTCCCTCTGGTCAGTGGGGGTGGGAGTGGGGTCACAGGTGGGAGTTCCACCTTCCCCCGGGGCTCCTCTGAAACGCTGGTTCCTCACTTTTTCTGGGGGAGGAAAGGCGAACGTACGCCCCCAAGGATGGAATGGGAAAGGTGTGCACCGGGCAGAATAGCAGGGAGAACTGGCGCCTTGGGGCGCGGGGTTAGGGGAGGAAATGTGGGCATAGAGGCGTGCCAACTGAATGATCCCAGGGATAAAATAGGGGGTTCTTAATCTGGGATCTGTGAACTGGGATCTTTTAATATTTTGATATCTGCGTTTAAATAGAATTGGTTTCCTTTGTAATGTTATGCATTTTATTTTGTGCCTTTAACTACATTATTCTGAGTGGATCCCTAGGCGAGGTTGCCCTAGAGGGTAGGAGGGCTATGACACAATAAAGGTTAATGAACCGTTAAAAAAAAAAAAAGCTCTTGAATAGGACTTAAAACCCTGCGTATTTTCGCAGGTAGAGGTTGGGGGTAGGGTAGTGGAACGGAACTAAAACAAAAAACAACAAAAAATCCTTGCTTCCTGGTTCCTAGCTCCCTGAAATTACTCGACTACTTTCCTCTCTAGTGGCATAGCTTTTTGTTATCTCCCCCACCCCCTTGTTTCCCTAGCTCTTACGTCAGTGGCTTGTGGATTTCAGCAGTTCGAGCAGGGTCTATCCTTTGGACTGGGTGTTTCTGGAGATAACCCTTCTAAATGGTGTTATTATTAGAAATTTAATTCCTCCTAAGAGTGTAATTCCCTCTGACTGCGCTAACTTGTGGCAGGATCCTCTTCTCTCCTTAAGTCATTCATCTCTGGGAAATCCCCTCCTGGAGGACTGGAGTATTTGGAGTACTTGGTCTGCTGGGAACCAAAGCTTCCCCCTGGAGAACTCGCATCCTGCTTTTGAAAATTTACCTTCTGTTCAATAATAATTACAGCTAGAGAGTCAGAAGTCTCTCAGACAGCCTGAGTAGGGGCTTTGTATCACTAGAGCTAGGGAAAGTCCCCCATTCTCAGAAAATGTACTGAGTTTCCCAAATATTATTGACTTTAGCAATGGAGAGGTTTTTTTTTTTCACAAAATCATAAGGACTTTATGTTGTAGAGACGTTTAGAGAGAACCCACTGAGGTTACTGGGCTTTTTGCAGGGATATATATATATTTTTTTAGGTTGGAGCATTTGGCATTTTTGCCCTCATTGCCAGACTCCTGTTTTCAAATCTTCTGAATCACTGATTTGTAGGTGCCTTTCTAGTGTTAGAAGTTTTGAAGGTTCTTATCACAGTCCCCTGAACTTTGGGTTTTTTTTTTTATTTAATTGTTTTGTATTTGGCTGGCTGGTTTGGTTTTCCTTTGTGCTGGTTTCAGGATGGTTTTAAAGAAACACTTAGGGGAAACTTATCAAGATACTGTTACTGCCTCTTAATCTACTTATTTTAAGAAGCCATTTTGCACCCATTTATCTGTTTCCTCTTTAGTCACTGGAGATCAGTTTTCTTTTTTCCTTAGCAGTGTAAACTAAGCTGGACTTTTTTTTTTAACATTTGGGTACAAATTTTTGTATTTTCAGGAGAGTTGATGAGACTTATGTGAAGTTTTAAAACTCTAGGTTTACTTTCTTAGTCTGCACCAACACTTGTGCAAAGAACTGAATTTGAGTCCATTGCATCACTATTGTAAGAGTATGGGGCCATTTTTAAAAGCAAAGTTGATTTAAAAGAAAGACAAAACTTGGGCAAGAGAGCATCTAAAAATTGCTTTGGTGAAGTCAGATGGACCTTTTTACTGTAGATAAGTTCTTAAGCATAATTAAAAATATCAGTTTGCATTTTAAAAATCCTTTAACACCACTAATAATATCCATATTTCATAACACAGACATTAGATCTTGAAGTAATTGGGTACTGATTTCATATCTTTCTTATAATTAAATATGAGGTTTTAAAAGGAAACATGTTTGTAGCCATTTACAATTCTTTCTGCACTAAGTATAGCTCCAGCTTTCCTTTTGAGTGAGCATATATTGTGCTCACATAATTTTAATTTCTTGCCTAAAAAGCTTTTGAACATTTTTTTCAGGGTGTGGGCCTTTAACAGTGCAGCATGAATGCAGATAAAGCATCAGTGTGTTGGCTCAACTCTCACTTTGGTAAATGCCAGGAAATCCTTTAGATAATTAAAGGGAAAAATGAAGATGCATCAAATACAGTTAATATATTTATTTATATTAAAACTGTACTACTTTGAACAAAGGACTTTGGAGTCCTTTTGAAAATTACCAATTTGAAGACTTGCAAGTACATGAATGAATAATTTAAAAAAAAAAAAAACCTAGGGCACTGCATCAGACAAATGCAGTATGGAATATACAGTTATGATAAATCTACTTTTTATAATCCAACAAAATTTAAAGTATTGGTGTGATAAATATTTTAGCTAGTACTTGAACACTTTGTGAAAATCATTTATTGGTGAGTTGGGAGTTATATATAAAGTCCTCAAAAATCTGAATTAGTAAACAAGACCTCTACATATTTATATTATAAAATCCATTCACTACAGCCTCCTGGTGGTGCCTCCAGGTCTTTACTAAAGTCTATACTCTTGTTTTATTATATACATTGCTGATGAGTTTGGTTATCTGATTTTCAAACCCTTCAACCTTCCTTGCTGATCGGCAATAAATAAGAAAAAAAGAAAGGGAATGTTGATAAAGGCAGCTCTAAGAGTTAGCAGAGATAAATGAGAGTTGATGGACTGACAAAAGAGGAAACAAATTATGAAAAGTAGACAAGAACTCAAAGTCAGAAGCCTGGAGCCATTTAGTATTAGAGCAAGCAGTTCTATATGTTTCAATAAATCTTGCGCAATACAGTAAAACAAGTGATGATAACAAAATAATGTCCCCAAGTCTTTGGGGAGAAAAAAGATGCAGTATCCTATTTTTAAAAAGGTAGGTAAGACAGATTGCCCTCTAAAATGGTCAAACCAAATAAACTGATTGTTTAAAGGAGGCATATCCCATACTATACAGAAAATTCCGCTTTCAACAATGACTCCTTTGTCAATTATAGATAGAGGAAGTCATTTTGTAGAGAGCAACAGTTATACTCTAATGTGAAGGACTGGGCAGTCAAAAGACCAGCTTTAACACTGCTGTGTGACCTTGATCAAATCACTCCAAATCCCTAACTTCAATTCCCTCATCTGTAAAAAGGAAAGGCTTGGACTAAAGAATATCTTTTTTTTCCAGTTCAAACATTCTATAGTTCTAAGTAAATCAGTGAGCAAAATACCAAATATTCATTTAACTCTTTTCTCCTTCAGTTTCTTCATTTTAAAATAATGGTATCTACCTCAAAGTGTTGTAAGCTTAGAATGCTATATAAATGTTAGTCATTTATCCATCCATCACCCATCTATCATCTATCATCCATTCAGCTGATCTATTTATTGTTACATTGTTGGAGGGAGAATCCAACTCAGATGAGGCAATAGATCCAGAATTTAGCATGAGGCCTGGTACAAAGGTAGGTGCTTAATAAATATTGATTGAATTGAATTGACATCCTTTTTTGTATTTACTCATACTCATGTTTCCTTCTGTTGTGGGAGAGCAAACTTGCTGTGGAAAAGCAAAGGCCAGATTCTCACCCAAATAATTGGAAGCTCAGACTCCATTCATCTGAAGGCATGAAAGTGTTTATTTAAGAAAGATAAAAGAGTGTGTGGCCAGGGAGATAGAATAGCAATTGCAGAGATCAAAGTTTCTAGATTTATTGAGGGTGTAGGGGATTACCTCCTCCCACTCTTGAGAACTCATCACCTTTTCTCAGAATTTTCCTCCTCTGGGTGTTTTGGCTAAAAACTCTAGAAAATGGGTGTTAAAAGTGGCAGGTATCCTTTCAAATGAAAGTGTGTTTTTAAGGGTCTACATGACATAAGGTAAACTTAGGACACAAAAAAAGAACGAAGACATGCACCAGTTTGGGGAATTTCCCCTGACTTCAAAGGCCCCTCCAGTGTACATGTGGTATATTCTCTCCTGTGTTCTGCTTAACATCACCTGTCAATTTGCAAGATGTCTCAGATATTCTCTACGGGTTTGGAATGTCTGGCAAGCCTTTATCAGTTGGGTAGAATGGACAGTGAAAGCATAAGGTGCTCTATATTATGGGTAGAAAGAATGGTATTAGTATATACTTTTATTTATTCTATTTTGCAATATTTGCTAGCTGGCGAAAAATTCAGGGTTTCATCTCAAAGCCCAGGGTCCTATCTCCATCACTGCTCACTCCAACCACTTCCATATAGGACTTTTGTGAGGAAAGGGCTTCATTAGTTCTAAAGTGCTGTACAAATGTGAGTTGATATCATTCATTCTTTTTTTTTTTGATCCTAACCTTTTGTCTTAGAATCAATACTAAATATTGTTTCTAAGGCAGAAGAACAGTAAAGGCTAGGCAATGGGAGTTGTGATTTGCTCAGGGTCACACAGCTAGGAAGTATCTGAGACCAGATTTGAAGCCAAGTCCTCCTGACTCCAATTCTGATTCTCAATCCCCTGAGCCACCTAACTGCCCCATATCATCATTCATTCTACAAACATTTACTTGGTGTCCTCTACTACCTTAGAACCATCAATTATTAAGCAAGGGCCCCTCTTCAGTGGACGACAATACTGCATTAGATTCCGTATCATTTTGATCATCTAACAACCTTTTTTTTTTTTGAGTGGCTTCTATATGTAAAATGAAGTAATTTGCCCATAATAATAGCAAGTCATTGTCAGTGGTGGGATATGAACCCAGATCTCTCCTGTTCAATTTTTTTCACTAGTGTGCTATTTCTAAGAATATGATCCACTAAGGTAATTTACAATCTAGCAGGGAACTTAAGGCACCTGGGAAAAACAAATGCCTTAACTGGGCATTGTACAGAGTGAGTGCCCAAAGAAGGCTATGGCAGAGAATAAATGCAATGAGTTCATAAAGAAGGTTAGTATGCCAGCCTAGTTTTGATATGTAGAGAACAAGTAGCATTTTAACTGGCCTTTTGAAGAGCAGAGGGATCGTGGGCCAGTGGAAATAGCACTGACTATAGTCTAAGGACCTGTGTTTGAAATCTGCCTTTTTGATATTCATTACCTTTGTGACCTTGGGCAAGTCACTCACTTTCTTTTGAGTGCCAGTTTTATTTCTGAGGGAGCTGGTCTGGATGGCCTCTGCGTCTCATCCAACTCTAGCTATTTGGATCCAGTCAATTAGACAATATTAGCAGGGAGAGGTGGAAAGGTAGTTGGCATGATACACACAAAGACGGAGAAGGAAAAAGTGCATATTCTGAGAGTTGATCAGTGTGGAGCAAAGGTTTGTAGTAAGGGAATAGTTTGAGGTCAGTTTGAAAAGATACAAGACCATTCTGAGGAAGGCTTTGGATGCCAGAGTAAGAAGAAAAAATCTTTTAGGCAGTGGGGGTGGGGAGGGGAGCCTATGAACATTTTTGAGAAAACCAGATCAGAACAGTTAGGTCACACAGCCAAGAGCTCGAACCTAAGTTCTCCAACTCTAAATTTGCTTTTGAGAGTTCCATGTCCTTATAACTGTCATGTATTTGTAATATGACACTCATTATGACATAATATATTTTTACAATAGAAGGCAATCAATGTAAAGGAATGATGAAGTTGTAAATGTATGAACAGAAGAATCTATTGGCTTTTCACTTCTTAGAAAAAGAAATGATAATGGCTTATACAATGGATTGGAGCAAAGAAAGACAAGGTGCCTGGTTAGAAGATAATTACATTAGTTCAGAACTAAAGTACCTTAGACTGGAATTAAGGGGCATGGGGAATGAGGGAAAAAAAGCCACAAATGCATGATGCCAGTGAAGAGTTCACAGGGCATTATGCTTGGCTAAATGGAAGAGGGGAGGAATCAGAACTGACTCAAGTTTCAAGTCTATGTGATGGGGAGAATGATGATGTAATTGAAACGAACTGGTTTGGGAGTGATGCGCAGAAGAAAAGATGATGAGTTTTATTTTAGACATATTGAATTTGAAGTGTTGCTGTGTGGGACTTAGGGTGAAAATATACATTGGGTAATTACTTGTAAATGTGAAATGGAAGCACAAAGGAAAGAGTCCTCTCTGGCCCATCTTATTTTCAACCAGATCCAAGGAAGATGTTTTTGCAGACTCACTCATTGACCTATTTCAGTATGTTTAAACTGTGTTTATCCCAGCCCAAATTTATCATACTGTAATTTAAGGACAGCTAGGTAGTACAGTGGATAGAGCACCAGACCTGGAGTCAAGAAGACCTGGGTTCAAATCTGGCCTCAGTTATTAGCTGTGTGATATGGGCAAGCCACTTATTTGCCTCAGTTCCTCATCTGTAAAAGAGGGATACATTGGAGAAGGAAAAGGCAAACCATTCCAGTATCTTTGCCATGAAAACCTCATAGAAAAAGTCCATGGGATAACAGGCTTATTATTCACTTTATGATACTGTTTCTCTTATATAAACTGATCTATTTTTTTACTTATTTAGAAATTTCAAGAAATCTACTTTGAAAATTTGGGGGTTTTATAGGCCTGTGTGTTTGCCTCCACCATAGTCTTAGTCTGATGCCACATCTTTGATGGTTATGTCAGTGGAGTATAGACTCTAGCACATCCTACAAAGCTTGGCAATCCTCTCCATCTAAACTAAACCCTTTGTTGAAGGCCCAGGAGAGTCTCACTTTCTCTGTGAACCTGGCTATTTATTCCCAGTTCAGATGAGTTCTCCCATAGCCAACCTCAGTGAGAATATTGTATATATCACGTTTGACAATTAGTATTTACTAACTTGGATACCTCTTGGGCCATTTTTTACATTTTTGCAGTATTTGTTATTAATGGGGCAATAGATAAACAAGAGCATGAATTTGAATAAATACAATGTATTTGAGAAGAGAAATAAGAAAAATGTGAAGTCTAGGCAAAATGCCATGAAAAATTTGAAGAAAGAGAATTTGTCTTGCCTCCCCAGGGATATAAATTCTTTGAGGGCTGTGGCAGACATCATACATGTGTTTCCCTAACATTACCTAGTAGAGTGAAATGTACAAGGTAAATATATTTTTGAATGGATTCATAAAGCATATTTATGGGATCATTGATCTACAGCTGGAAGGGACCTTAGACATCAGCTGGTCCACTCCCTTAATTTTATAGATGAGGAAACTAAGGTCATGCATTTTTAAGCATCAGAGTCAAGATCTAAACCTAAGTTCTCCAACTCTTAAATTTACTATTTCAAGTTACATATTTTCATAATTGTCATATATTTATGATATATTGTGACATTATATACATATATTTATAATGTAATTTTTAATATAAGGCATTTAGTATAAGGGCTTAATGAAGTTTTAAATGTTAATAAACTATAATCAATATAATGGCATGATGAAGTTTTAAGCGTATCACTAGAATAATCTACATAGGCTTTTCACTTCTGCCTCTGCCTTCTTTTACAAAACCGTCCTTTTCATCGACACCATGACCTCCAATCCATTTATCCCTCAATTCTCCTAGGCTATTTTTCCAGCACTATCTCTCCTCTTCTCTCTGTCTTGGTCTGTTGGTAAACCAAGTCAATTATACACTGTCCTTCTCTTCTGAATCTAGACCCTTTATCATGTCAGTGATTATGCCCAGCCAACATTTGGCCCTGGATCACTCCCACCATTCATTGCCTTCTCTCCTATACACAGGTGCTGCTGAATAAAGATAAAGTCACTAATCCTTCTGAGTCCAGTACAAACTCATTTTACATAACCTCAAATAAGTTCTCACTGCTGCTTAGGTAATCCTACTTTACCTCCCTTGTCAACTCACTCTTAATTCACACCCCTCAGTAGCTCTTCTAAATCTTTTTATCCCTCCTCAAACTTCCTATGGTTCCCTCTCTCCACTCTCCTCTCATAATTTATAAAAAAAAAGTTGAAGCCATTCAGTTTGAGCTCCTTCTTTTTCCCTCTTCTTCATTTCCTGTTACTTTCTATCATTTTCTTCTCCTGTAATTCGTTCTCACATGAAGTAGCCTTATTCCTTACCAAAGCTAACCCCTCTACTCACTGAAGGGATCCCATTCCATCTCATCTCCTTCAATAGATTGCCTCATTAGTGATCTCCACTCTTATTACTTATATTCAATCTCTCCCTATCTACTGTCTAATTTTCTATTGCCTACAAACATATCCATGTATTCCCCATCCTTAAAAAATTCTCACTTGGTCCTTCCATCCCCCTTAATTATCATCCTATATCTCTTCTGCCCTTTGGAACTAAATTCAAAAAAGTTGGGTACAATAGGTGCCTCCAGTTGCCTCTCACTGTCTTCTTAAAGCCTTACAATCTGAATTCCCATCTTCCATCCTGCCAAAATTGCTCTCTCCAGAGTTATTAATTATCTCTTAGATGCCAAATACAATGGTCTTTTCAGTCCTCATTGTCCTGGACTTCTATTTATCCCTTGAATTGTTGATCACTCTTCTCCACTTTTTTCTCTTTAGATTTTCATGACATCACTCTCTCCTTAGTTTCTCTGTCTACCTCTATGACTGCTTCTTCTCTGTCTTTTTTGCTGGATCATCTTCTAGATCATGCTTTCTACCTGTAGATGTCCCACAGATTTCTGTACTAGGCTTGCTTTTCTTCTCCCTTTATACTATTTCATTTAATGATCTCATAATTTCTATGGATTGAATTACTATCTCTATGCTGATCATTTTTAAATCTTCTTGTCCTGCCCCATTCTCTCTGCTGACCTCCAGGTTTACATCTCCAAAAGCTTTTCAGACATCTTGAAACAGATATCCAGCAGACATCTTAAATTCAGTATGTCCAAAACATTCCTCATTATCTTTCTCCCTAAACCCTCCCCTTCCTCCCACTTTCCCCCTACGGCAGTAAAGGGCAATACCATCCTTTCAGCCCCTCAGGTTCACAATTTAGGAGCCATCCCAGAATCCTTGCTATCTCTATCACCCCCTCCCCCCATATCCAGGCTGTTACCAACATCTATCCACTTTTACCTTTGCATCATCTCTTGACTATATTCTCTTCTCTCCACTGATACTGCCACCACTCTGGTGCAAGCCCTCATTACTTCATATCCTAATTATTGCTATAGCTGGTAGGTTGGCCTGCCTTAAGTCTCTCCCTGCTCTAATCTGTCCTCCCTTGAACCACTTATGTGATTTTCCAAAAGCACAGATCCAACCATGTCACCTCTTTCTCAGTAAACTGCAATGGCTTCCTATTGCCTCCAGGAACAAATATAAAATGTTCTATTTGGCATGAGAACTCTTCATAATCCAAGTTTCCATGATCTTTCTAGTTTTTTTACACCTTACACCCAGATGTGCATTCTCTGGTCCAGTGACACTCCATCTCTGGGCTCTGGACATTTTCTTTGGCTGCCTCCCACAGTTGGAACACTCTCCCTCCCCAACTCCAACTACTGACCTTCCTTGCTTCCTTTCAGCCCCAACTAAAATTCTGTCTCCTATAGGAAGCCTCCCCTGACCCCCATTAATTCCCTTAGTGCCTATTATATACTATTTATCCAGTCCATGGCTTGCTTTGTGTGTACATACACACGCATGCATGTTATCTCCTCCATTAGATTATAAGCTCCTTGGGCACAGAAATTCTCTTTAGCTTCATTTCTATTTCCTCAGCCCTTAGCATGGTGCCTGACATAGTAGACTCTTAATATTTATTGATTGACTGCTTATTAATCAAACAGAATGATTTATGGTTAGGATTCTTTAAGAGGTATGAACCTTTTTGGTTAGATCTGGAGAAGTCTAGTGTGAAACAAGCTGACCACTCCTGGGGCTTTAAATAACAGAAAGTTCAGCATGTAGTTGGTCCTGGGAAGCATTCAAGCTTCTGGAGTTTCTAGGCTTGGGAGCTTCTATGGGAAGAAAACCCTTTTGCCTGTTGTCAGAGGGCAGTGAGAGCAGTGAAATGAGTGGCATGAGCCCAGAGGGAGGGTTATACTTTTCCCCTGGCCCCAATTAACTTATGTAGATGATTTAAAAAAAAAACTGTTTCGGAGATCGGTTAGAGAGAACTCATCCAAATGGCAGCAGAGAGAAATACATGGACCCAGATGCATAGATAGAAAGCCACCTGAGGGAAGAAGTAGCTTTAAGTTATATGACCCTTTGAACTAGAAAGGAATGCAAGTTATGGACTAAAAAAAGGACTTCAGTACCAAGAGCTGTGAGTTCAGTGTTTGACCATACACATTCTATATGTGTACCTCACAACCATTATATTCTAAGTTTAAGTCCACTCCATGAATCTATTTATATTGATGGGAAAGGATGCCTCAGCCTTTTGAGGGTGGGGGGAAATCTTTTATATTCACTGTAATAATTAGATGTTTAATGTGTATGCTTTCACTTTATCACCTTTGCTAAAAGCTAATTACTGCCCCTGGCTGATAATCAGTGAGATGCACACACCATGGGGGCTTGTGACTAGAGAACAAAAAACTACAGGGATCCTCTGAATTACCTACTACAACTCTGAGGAAGTAGGAATGATTATCCCCTGGACACCCGGAACACCAATATAAGTTGGGAGTTGGCAAAGTTGGGTGCTACATGAATAAATTAAGACCTTCAATACTAGGATAAAGTTGATAACTTTAAAATATTCCACATTATTTAATTGACCTGCTGTTTAATACTTTTTCTAATAGAATTGATTTCCAGGTATTTCAATCCTTTCTTCTCCCCACAAGACATCCTGCAAACATAGTGTCTTTCATTCAGATATTAAATCTGTAGTTGTATATAATTTTCTTTTGGTTCTATTCTTCCTGGTTTAGATGTTACTTCCATATTTGTTTCATAAAAGGAGTTTGGTAAAAAACATTTACCTGTTTAATAATTTCTGATGTCTACTTATGTACAATTTTTATAGGGCATCCTTCATGATTAGATCTAGTGCCTTCAGTCTTTATCTCTTGAAATTCCTTCAATGCCCCTATTAGCTGCCCCCTTTTCCTTCCCTTGATTCTGCCTTCCTCTGTTAAAACTACAAGCAAAAACTGTTACACACCTTGTAGTATTTAGCTCAGACCCCTTAATTTTGCTTGCCTTATTTTCTGTTATATTTTAGATATTTGTGTGTATGCCAATATTTCTTTTGGGAAAAAGATACTCTTTGAAAGCAGGGTCTATTTTTTAGAGCTTCAATATACCACACAGTGCCAGACACATTTTAGGAGGGAAGTCTGTATATCAAAGGTATAAAGGATTTCAAAGGTATGGGAACTTCTAAAATGGAATTTTCTTTCAGCAATGAAGAGCAACAACTAGTTTGGGACATACAGTCTTAAAGAGGAACCTGAGCTCTGAGATGTTCAGGGGCTTGCCTATAGTCACACAACTAGTATAGATCAGAAATGGGATTCAAACTCAGTTCTTGACTTCAAAGCTGGTCTTCTTCTGGCCATTATGCTATGTTACCTCTTCTACAATTTCTTGGTAAATATTTATTGTATTGAATGGAATGAACTTAATATTTTTATATGGCATAAAGGGAGTAAATTTAAAATTTGCAAGTTGTCACTACAATATTTTTATGTAATTGTTAGTGTTTATTTAATATCTTTGGGCAAAAAAGTGGCTATTACCTCACTATTTCAAAGAACTGGTTTAGTTGTAATTTGTTTTTTAAACTTCTGTCTCAGAATCAGTACTGTGTATTGGTTCCAAGGCAGAAGAGCAGTAAGGGCTAGGCAATGGAAGTCAAGTGACTTGTCTAGGGTCACACAGGTCAGGTAGGAAGTGACTGAGGCTGGATTTTAACCTAGGACCTCCCATCTCTGGGCCTGGCTTTCCATCCACTGAACTACCTAGCCACCCCCATCTTTGTAATTTTGAATCAAAACTGATTACATTCCCTAAAGTTCATATACATAGACTTCATATCACATGGAAAGAAAGATACATTGAAGAATAACTAGAGTGTTTTATACAGACAGTATTTTATGTATTTTTTTTTCAAAAAAGAGAGATTTTGATTCAATATCCCTTCTTCAGGTGCATTTTAATCCACAGCAGTGAAAGGATATCAAAAAACAAGGATGGAAAAAGTCAAATGCTCATTTCTATTTTTGTGTTATGTCTAAACATTAGTGGACCTAAACCTATAGAAATCAGTCCACATAATCTTCAAATTGACAGTCTTGTGTGGTCATGTATGTTTTTCCTAAACTACTCTTCTAGGAGTACTGCTACTGTGATTAATATTTTAATTTATTTTACTTAGCTAGATGATTACATTAAATAGCTAAAATATTAATTAGCTATTTTTGATGACTAGTTCATATCTTTTTCTAAATATAATAAAGTAAATAAAGGCCTAGTGATTTGGTGATAATACAGTTAAGGAAATGTAAGGTATAGTGCACTATATTCCCATACAGTAAGGAAGTGATAAAATACAGTAAGTAGATCTAAGGGAAAATATTCAAATTTAAATCAGAAAAATTCTGTTTAAATGCCTTCTTAAATATTGGTTAACCTCACCAGTACGATGCTCGGTACCTTGCACAGAGAAGTCACTGAAATATTTGTTGTTTTAAATTGAATTCTCATTTTTCTTCTATGCTTGGCATTTGTAAACTTACAGGTTTCAGTAAGCATTCTGAAGTATTGATGCAAAAATGAATAGCAGCTTAATTACAATTGGTATGTAGACAGCATAATGAATTGAATGTGAGTCACTATTTGTATCTGATAATCTCTTCCCCAGTTTCCTATTAGAATAGTTGAGGAGGAATAATGATTAAGAGAAGTCATTGACTTTCTGCTTAAATTGAAAACTGCTTTCTTTTAAATTAAGGGTGGTAACAGTTAACATACTGAGAATCCCATTGAACAACTTTCCATTACCTAGATCCATAGTGATGAATATTTATGGAATTTTTAAAAGCCTGACTAGGGGAAGGAGCTGTCCAGCAATTCAGCACAGTGATTACAAAACATTTCTTTGGTCTAGAAAAGATTCTTAGAAGTTAGCATAGCAGGATATTTAAAGATGACTATGAAGGCATTTTTGTGAAGTTATATTTTTTAAAGTATATAAATTATAAATATATAGAAAATATTATATTTAAAACAAGTTCTCCTTTTTCCATTGACATTTTTGTGTTTTAGAATTTTACAACTATTTCAATTCTTCCAGAAAAAGTACAAACAACAAAAAAAGTATAAACAAAAGTTTTTTTCCTTTTGGGGTGAAAATAACTTTAATCCCCAGTTAAGAGTTTGCTATTACCTAGTAACAACAATACTATATGATGATCAACGGTGAGTGACTTAACTTATCCACAGGACAACTCCAAGGGATCCAGGATGAAAAAGGCTGCCATAGAAGGAACAAACCAGGGTCTAAATGCAGATAGAAACATAGCATGCAGGGGGCAGCTGGGTGGCTCAGTGAACTGAAAGCCAGGTCTAGAGACAGGAGGTCCTAGGTTCAAATCTGGTCCCAGACACTTTTCTAGCTGTGTGTTCCTGGGCAAGTCACTTAACCCCCAATTGCCTAGCCCTTACCACTCTTCTGCCTTAGAACCAATACACAGGATTGATTCTAAGACAGAAGGTAAGGGTTTTTTTTTAATGAAAGAAACATAGCATTCTTTATTTCCTCCATGAATTTTTCTCTAGTGTAAGCAAAATGTGGCTATTTTCACACGATATACATGGAAATCTGTGCAACATGATAATATGTACAACCTAAATCATGTTACTTTCCTTCATGGGGCAAAGGGGAGGGAAAGAGAACAAGGAAAGCAAAATGTAAGAAAATGAATATTGAAAAATTGTCATGTAATCTGGAATAAAAGAAAGATAATTCTAAAAAAAGTCTCCTGTGCCCCTCTCTTTTATGGCAGAAAGCTAATGGAGAAGTCCTCAGCTATTTTTTTTTCTTTCTCAGAAGTAAATAACAAAAATGTTGACAAACATTAAGAGTATTTGGAGAGATGAAAATTATTAATCTGGGGTATATTAACTATTTTATTTGGATAAAAGATAGCCTGACAAAATGGAAAAAGCATTTGGCATGTAAGAGTCTTGAGTCCTAGACTTGGTTTTGTCAATAAATATTGTATGACAATTAGCCTCTTTGGTTCTCAATTTCTAGTAGACTATAAGCTCCTTAAGGGTTGGTTTCATGCATTTGTAGTCTTATTACTTAGTAGATTACATATTTTAGGCACTTCATATTTTTTATAAATTAATTCCTTACTTGGGAGATGACTAGTTTATACTTTTCCCCAAAAATTTCTAAACAATGGTTCTTTTCTCCTTTCTTCCTCATAAAAAAGAAGGTATTGCATTAAGTCAGGAGTTCGAACGGGCATCTAGATAGCACAACAGATAGAATACCAGGCCTGGAGTCAGGAAAACTCATCTCCCTGAGTTCAAGTCTGGTCTGAGACATTTACTAGCTGTCTGACCCTGGACAAGTCACTTAACCCTGTTTTCTTTGGTTCACCAATCTGTAAAATGGACTGGCGGGCAAACCACTCCAGTATCTTTGCCAAGAACACCCTCTGAAATGAGGTCACAAAGAATCAGACATGACTAAAAATTGGCAACAAAATCTTAACCTGAGACTGAATTTGTTTCATGAAGTATTAATTTTGATAACTATTTCAATATCACTGATTTCTTATGTAACAATATGTATTTTAGTTATGCAGATTTAATAATGTGATTCTTGTTGTTGTTTTTTTTAAACTCTTACCTTTTGTCTTAGAATTAATACTAAGGATTCCAAGGCAGAAGAGTGGTAAGGGTTAGATAATTGGGATTAAGTGATTTGCCTAATATTACACAGCTAGGAGTGTCTGAGGCTAGATCTGAATCCAAGACCTCCCTTCTTCGGGTCCATCTCCTGGACAACCCTAGCTGTCCCTAAAAATATGATTCTGAAAGGGTGTCCATTCACTTCATTGGACTTCCAGAAGAATCCATGCAAAGGTATGCTGGAGCCAGTTTATACCATCTGTGCTGATTGTTACATTTTTAGTGTGAGCATTTAGATCTGGGAAAGTGGAAAATCAGAGCTTAATTTATTGTTTTGCTGATTGCCTAGACTTAAGAAAATAATTGAGAAAATGATAATAATGCATGTTAATTGAAAAGTAAGTTGAAAGTATGTTTTGGAGAGCTGCAAACTCCTAGATCCAGGACATAAAAATGATTAAGAATCCTTTTACTGAATGATTACTTAGGTCCTTTCTAGTGCTAACATTCAATATTTCTATTCTACAGAATACTTACATAATTAATGGAAAGTATTTTGCAGGTCAGGTGGTATTCCCTAGAGCCTCATATTTCACCATTCCCACTATCATAAGCAATCAAAGAATGTGCCTTTTGGGGCAGCTAGGTGGTACTGTGGATAGAGGCCAGATTTGAAGTCTGAAGACTAGTTGGGAGGACCTAGGTTCAAATTTGATGTTGGAACTTCCTAGCTGAGTGATCCTCAGCAAGTCACTTAACCCCCTTAACCTCCTTTCTTAGAGTTGTCACTAAAGACAGATAGGTTTCAACTCTGCTGGTGTTTGGAAAGGCCAGTGAAATATTCTCCAGACATCGATGAATTTTGTTTCTAATCAGATAGTCAAAACTCTTCTGTTGTACCATTTTTGTATCAAGTTTCTGAAGACTTTTTCTTCCTATCTGACATCAACATTGAAACAACCAGGAATCCATGCTCCTGGCAAGCAAGATTACATCTTAAAGTTATAATTTACATCCTTTCTCCCTATTGATGATTATTACCCAATTGCCAAATTTTATTTTATTTTTTCTTTTTTTTTTAACATGCTTTCTGCCTTAGAAGCAAAACTGTGTATTAGTTTCAAGGCAGAAGAGCAGTAAAGGCTAGGCAATGGGGATTAAGTGACTTGCCCAGAGTCACACAGCTGGGAAGTGTCTGAGGCCAGATTTGAATCTAGGACTTCCTATCTCTAGATGAGGCTCTCAATCCACTAAGTCATCCCTATCAAATTTAATGCCAGGCCAGTACCTCTTTCTACAGTATAGAAATGGAACAGATATCAGATTTAAATACACAATTACAGCCTGTATTCGCAATCTAATTTTTATTTGATAAAATTTGTTCTTTTTTAAAAGGATCTTCCATGTCATCTAATAAGGGATATTATTTATATATCTTGCTTTTTAAAAGCACATTCTGGGGGCAGTTGGGTAGCTCAATGGATTGAGAGCCAGGCCTAGATAGAGATGGGAGGTCCTGGATTCAAATCTAGCCTCAGACACTAGCTATGTGGTCCTGGGCAAGTCACTTGACCCCCATTGCCTAGCCCATACCACTCTTCTGCCTTAGAACCAATAAACAGTATTGATTCTAAGAAGGAAGGTAAGGTTTTTTAAAAAAGCACATTCTGTATCAGCTTTATAATTTATCAATTGACCTTAAAAGTTTGCCTGATTTCATGTCATAGGATTTTACTGGAAAAGCTGAAAAAGACCTTAGCAGTTATCTCTACTTCAAACTCCTTATTTAACAGATGAGAAAGTTAAAGTGTAGATATTAAGTAATCTGTCTGAGGCCCTACAGAGACTATTTGTGTTCTTCTGTTCCAGCTCCTCTCCACGAAATCTAAAAACTTTGTAATGATTACTTGACAACTTATATAATGTTCTTTCAATAATAATTCAAACAGAACCTCCTAAGTGCTAGGCTCTAGGAATATGTAGGAAATCAATAAAGTAACTGGTAAATTATATTACCTTTTTGCATTCCTTTCCAATTTATTTCAGAAAGAAATTCAGTAATAGTTGTCACAGCCTACTCTTTATTTTAAAGCCAATTTTTAAGGGTTTTAATAACTCAAAAGCATTATATTCCTAGATATTTAATTTGAGGTTGCTTTGGTTAGGCTTAAGTTAAGGCAAAGCACAGTGTATTAGAAATAATGTTGGACTTCAGTCAGATAGTTTCAGTTTGAATCCCAACTCTGTGTGACATGGACAATTGGTAAACTCAACTCCAGTTTCTTTATCTGTAAAATGAGATCAATCATTCATAGTACTTACCTTCCTGAGTTCAAGTCTGATCTGAGACACTTACAAGGCTGTGTGACTAGGGAAGTCACTTAACTCTATTTCCCTCAGTTTCTCATCTGGAAAATGATCTGGAAAAGGAAATGGCATAATACTCCAGTGTCTTTGCAAGAGAACCACAAACAACCGGAAAACAACCGAACAACAACCTGTGTGGGAGAGGGGTTTTTTGAAGAAGATATTTCATAAAGTGCTGTATAAATGTAAATTATTTATTGAATTGGGTTGTTTTAAGCTCCTCCACTCCTTTTTCATTTTGGTTCAAGGCTGTGATTCCTAGGACTGAACAGAGGACAGGTTAGGGCATGGCACCATTTGAATTAGAGAGCAGAAGGTGGATTTATTTATCTATGGAAACAGTGATGTCAAGACAACAGGGGGATATGTAACAGGAACATTTTGTAAATACAAGAGACACAGTTAGTACATGAAGTACATTACTAAAAGAGGAAAAAAGATAAAATGTAACTGAATGTTGAGGGAAATAAATATCCTTGTTTTTCTCTCACTTCTAGAGAGGAAAGGATCTTTATGTAACCCACCCTTCAAGTTCTTACTATCTAATCAGTTTTTTTTAATTCAATTTTATTTTATTTTCGCCTGAATTAAATTTCATGTACTATCTTTTTAGATTCCATTTTACTTTGTTTTCACCTCTGAATTCTCTCATGTCCCCCTCTCCCACTGAGAAAACAAGAACAAAACCTGTTACAATATATTTAATCAAATGTAACAAATTCAATGTCCAAAATCCCATAACCATGTCCAGAAAAAGTTATGACTCAATCTGAACTTTTAGGTCATCAACTTTCTATCTGGAAGTGGGTAGCATGAATCCTCTGGAACTGTTATTAGTCATTGTGTGTTGATCAGAATTCTTACAGCTTTAATGGTGTTTGTCTTTATAGTATTATTATTATCTAATTTGTTCTCCTGGTTCTGCTCATTCACTTTGCATCAGTTCATACAAGTCTTCCTAGGTTTCTCTGAAATCACTCCATCATCACAATATTCCAACACATTCATTCATTTACCGTAATTTATTCTGCCATTCTCCAGTCCTTTGCCATCACAAAAAGAGCTGATAAAAATATTTTTACATGTATGTCCTTTTTGTCTTTTATCTCTTTAGTTTATCATCTAATTAGTTCTTATACTTATAGCTTATTAATGATAAGCATTTTAAGCTCTTTACAGGGGACAGTTAGGTGCCTCAGTGGATTGAGAGCCAAGCCTGGAGATGGAAGTTCCTGGGTTCAAACGTGACCTCAGCTTCCTAGCTGTGTCATCCTGGGCAAAGCTCTTAACTCTCATTGCCTAGCCCTTACCAGTTTTCTACCATGGAAGCAATACTTAGTATTGATTCTAAGAAATAAGAAATATTAAAGGTAAAGGTTGGGAGAAAAAAAAGCACTTTACAAATATTATGTCATTTGATACCAACAACAATCCTGAGAGGTAGGTGCTATTATTATTCACTTTTTAAAGAGGAGGATGTTATGACACAGGTGAAATAACTTGCCCAGAATCACATTACTAATAAGTATCTAAGGTAGGATTTGAACTTATGTATGCCTGACTTAGTGACCAGCATGCTATAAGCTATACCACCTATCTACTCTTTGTCTTTGTCCAGTAAATAGAATGTAAGAACCTTGAAAGCAGAAACTGTGTTTTGTTTTGTTTTTTAATTATTATTTGAGGACAGATAGGTGGCTTAGTGGATAGATAGCCAGAGGTACTAGGTTCAAATCTGGCCTCAGACACTTCCTAATTGTGTGACCCAGGGCAGGGCACTTCACCTCAGTTGCCTAGCTCTTACTACTGCTCTTTTGCCTTGGAACCAATACTCAGTATAAATTCTAAGACAGATGGTAAGGGCTTAAATTTTTGTTTCCTTGACAGATGGCATTTATTCATAGATGGTATTTTGTTTTGCATTATCCTAATGGAGAATTTAGTTTGATGGAGGCGCTAGGTCTGTGTTTTCTTTAAAACAGTGCTCACTGTGTTCTCAGAACTCTCTTAACCTTTTCCAAGTCCCAGCATGTTTAACTGCTATATTAGCAGTTTCTACCACAGACATTTAGACTAAATTATGTGGTTCTAAGAAAATCATATGATCCACAAGAGACTGAGGGACCCAAATGCTCTGAATCTTACTCTACTCTGACAGTTCTAAAAATAGAGTAAGTACAGGTTAGTATCTAGGTCCCATGTGAAAAAGTTCATTAAGTGATTGGAAGACCATAATGAGCCAATTCTAGTATTTATTGTCTTTACCTATTAATGGTTGGTTTAATCTCTTTACCACCCTTGGCTAGACCATTTGTCAAAAGGACCACTCTGAGATTGTCAGAGCCTCAACTGTAATCAGTGCCCGATGGTTATAGGGTGAGGAGCTAAGATTGAGGAAACTGAAGTTAAGACTGGGAGTTCAGAATAGATAATAGGGTTTGTGAACAGCTTGGACCCAGAGAAAGGCCCAGAAGTTGGTGGTGAGGGTAAGACCAGGAACTGGGAAGCAAGTTGCCTAATAGTTGGTAGAGGGAGAGGGAGAAGGTAAGAACTGACAAGTTTCCAGTCAAGGTGTGAAAGATCAAGCTTACAACAGATAGTCGGTCCACATTTCTAGGAAACACTTTGGATACTTAGGACCCAACAAGGAGATAAATGGCAGGCAGGTGTCATGACCTGTTTAGGTAAAAGGAAAGCAGGGGCAGACTTTCATGGTTGTGGAAGCTCAGGACATGGGCTTTATTATTTAATATCTTTAGTCCATAGGATCCCAAGATTTAGTCCCACTCTCTCATTTTACAAATGAAGAAACTAAAATTCAAAAAAGTCAAAGTCACAAAAGTAAAAAGTGGTTGAGCCAGAATTGGTAACCTATGTGGCACAGTGGATGGAGAACTGATAGAGTGGTGGACCAGAAACAAGGAGAGTTCAATTCAAATCTGGCCCTAGATATTTACTATCTCTATCATCACAAGTCACTTAAGCTCCATCTATTTTGGTATCTCCATCTATAAAATGGAGATATTTTGGAAAATTTTATTTAATGAATTAATTTAGAATAGTTTTCCATGATTCTATGATTTATGTTCTTTTCCCTTCCCTCTCATAGCTGACAATTACTCAGGGTTTTACATGTGTCATTGATCAAGATCTATTTCCATATTATTGATATTTATACTAGGGTGATCATTTAAGAGTCTACATACCCAGTTATATCCCCATTGAACTGTGTGAGCAAGCAGTTGTTTTTCTTCTGTGTTTCTATTCCCATGGTTCTTCCTCTGAATGTAGATAGTGTTCTTTTATTTTGAGGATATAATGAGCTAATATCTGTAAATCTCTTTGCAAACCTTAAAGCACAATATAAATGTTAACTGTTATTATTGATAACAAATGTGACTTCCAATCCAGGGCTTTTCCTATTATATAGTGTTGCTCATAGAGGTGAGAAAGTGTCAAAATTGTTCACAAAAATGTAAAACATAAATAAATTAAAGGTTAAATGAACCCCAAAGTACAAGGGATATAACCTATAGAGAATAAATAAATGGGCAGCAATCCAGGGTAACTCACAGAAGATGAAAGGGTCATGAAGCAGATTTACCACATTGATACCAAAATGACTTGATCATGAAGGTACTGCTCTGGGTCAAGCTCAAAGCTTGGTCATCTGTGGTTCCATTTGAGTTATAGAACTCAATCTCAACCTGGTTAGCTAGTCTGGACCCAATGGATTTCTACTTGGTAATTGAGTATATTAAGTGTTTGGGTAGGAATATACAGTAAATATTTACATAGGTGTATTATATATATTTATACAAATAAAGCTTGATTTAAATAATTGGAGAAATATTAATTGTTAATCAATGGGCAGAGCAAATACAATTAAAATGACAATTCTACCTAATATCCTTACATTCAACTAATCTCCTTACATTCAGTATCATCCCAACTAAATTGGGATTGAATGTAAATTCAATCAAATGTAAATTGGGAATTGAATGTAAATATAACATTTACATTCAGTAAATCTAACTAATCTCCTTACATTCAGTATCATCCCAACCAAATTATTCCAAAATTATTTTATTTAACAAGAGTAATAATGGAATTCACTTGGAAAAACTAAAAGTCCAAAATAGCAATGGAAATAATGAAAAAAAGTTAAGGAAAGAAGTCTACCAGATTTCAAAAAAGCAGTAATTATCAAAACTATCTGATACTGGCTAAGAAGTAGAAAAGTAGATCAATGGAATAGAATAGACACACAACAAACAGTCAACAAAAGATTATAGTAACCTTGTGTTTGATAAAGGTAAAGGTCCAAATTTTTGGAGTAAGAATTTATTATTTGGTAAAAATTGTTTGAAAAGTGGGAAAGCAGTTTGTTTGAAATTAGATATAGATCAATATTTTGCACCATTTACCAAGCTAAGATCAAAATAGATAAATGACCTTGGTAAAGGGAGATGCTATAAACAAATTAGAGGAACAGGGAATGTATTATCTATTAGATTAAAAAAAACTTATGCCTAGGAACCAGTATTGGTTCCTAGGCAGAAGAATGGTAAGGGCTAGGCAATGGGGGTTAAGTGACTTGCCCAGTATCATACAACTAGGAAATATCTAAGGTCATTATTTGCATCCAGGACTCTAGGCCTGGCTCTCACTCCACTAAGCCATGTAGCTGCCCTCTATCTATCTAGAGGAGAAGAATAAACAAGAGATAAAGCATTGCAAAATGGATAATTTTGAACACATTAAATTGAAAAGGTTTTGTACAAATAAAACTAATGTTGTCAAGGGTAGAAGGAAAACAAATTAGGAAAATTTATAGATAGTTTCTCAGAAAGATATCCTATCTAAAATATATAGAGAACTTTGCCAAATTTATTATATGAGCTATTCTACAATTGATACATGGTCAAAAGCTAAAGCCATCATTTTTGGATAAAGAAATTAAAGCTATATATAACTATTTGAAAAATATTCTAAATCATTATCGATTAGAGAAATGCAAATCACAACTCTGAGATACCATTTCACACCCATCAGTCTGGCTAAAAGGGCCATTTGACAAATGTTTGACAACATTTTGACAAATGTTGGCGGGGATATGGAAAAAGAGATAGTAATATATTTTTGGTGGAAGTGAATAGGGCCAGCCATTTTGTAGAGCAATCTGGAATTATACTCAGAGTTATAGAATTTTGGGTATGCTTTTTGTATGCCAGTAATACCACTATTAGGTTTATTTCCTAAGGTGATCAAGGAAAAGAGGAAGAAATAACATATTCTAAAATACTTATGGTAGCTGTCTGTGGTGGTAAAGAACTGGAAATTGATGAGATGTCCCATCAGTTGAGGAATGGCCAAATTGTGGTATATGTTCATAAAAGAATAATGAAAAACAATGATAAAAAAAAAACAAACCTGGAAAGACTTATATGAAGTGATGCAGAGGGAAGTGAGCAGAACCAAGAGAGTGATGTATACAATGACAATAATAATGTATGATGATAAACTGTGAATGACTTACCTACCAAGCAAGGATCCTGGACAACTCCAAGGGACAAGTTCCTAGTTCTACTTTCTGAAACCAAGTACAACAAACCTAACTTCTGTTTTACAGGACAGCCCTTCATGTATTTTCAGAACTTCATGATGACAATTATCATGTTCCCCCAAATTTTCTCTTCTCCAGTCTAAATAGGGCCAATTTCTTTTCAACTAATCCTTTTATGGCAAAGTTTCAAATCTCATCATCTCTGATTACTCTTGGTAATTCGTGCCCTTCCTGAAATGTGGCATACAATACTAAATGTTGAATACTTCAGATGTGATCTGATTAAGGCACATTAATGTGAGACTATCCTCCTTTTTTAATTCTAGGCAGGGTTGTATCTACTACTTAATATATCCTAGTATAGTATCAGCCACCCAGCTGCCCTCATTTTTTTTTTAAATCAAATTTACACTGTTGACTAAGTTTGAACAAATAAAGGAATTAAGACAGCATTTATTAAACATTTACTATGCTAAACATTGGGTATATTGTTCTGGGATTACAAATAGAAAAATTGAGTCAGTTTTGAGCATCAAAGAGTTCTCATTTTAATGGAGAGAGATAATACATAAAAGAAAGTTTAATTGCATCATAGATGGAAAGGCCAGGAAGTCTTAAGGATTCAACAATGGGATAAATGATAAAGTTGAGAGACTGACAGGGTTATATGGATGTTAAGGTAAGAATGAAGGGAAGGAGCATATGCAGAGCATAGAAATAGGGCAGATGGGAAGGCTTGGAGGATTTTAGGAAGAAAAGTAGATATTGGCCTTGAGGTCCTCTGTTTCATCAGAAGAAATTAAATCATTGACTCTGTGCCCTGTAAGCAGCCAAACAGCCTGAGTGAATCTAGAAGGCAAGGTAGGAAGAGGCCCTCAATTGTAGCAGCTTTCCAGAATGAATTTTGAGATGTCTAGGACTGGGGAGGGGAAAAGCAAGCTAAAAGTGAAGGTTCTTCTAGATGATGGCAACTCATCTAGATGATGGCAAATTTTTTTCACATAAACTAAGAGGTTTGGTCAATTTTCTCCCCACTCCTCTGCTGATGCTTGTACAGTTAATTTTTAAAAGTCAAATAAATGTAGGTCTTTATATTTATCTCTGTTCAACTTCATCTTAAATTTAAATTGTTATCTTAACCTACTGAGATATTTAGTTCACTCCTACCTGGGTCAACCATAAATGTCATAACCATCCCATCTATGCATTTATCTAAATCATTAGTAAAAAGGTTAAACAGCACAAGGCTTTCTGGGGCACATATGCTACAGTGACCCCCTATAGGTAATATATCCATCAGTCCTTGTCCTTTGGGTCCAGTCATTCAGCCAATTTTAAATCCACTTAGCTTTCTAATCTCTAGTTCTCCATTTTGTCCACAAGTAAATCACAAGTGTCCTCTTCACATGCCTTGTTAAAATCCATTCTCTACCTGCAGCATCATTCTGAGTTACCAGTTTCGTAGATCTTCTTTCAGAGAAGGAAATAATAAGTCTAAACTGGCATGATTAATTCTTGTTAACCTCATGCTGGTTTTTAGTGATCATTGCTTCCATTTGCTGAATGCTTACAAACCATCTCTTTAATCACTCGTTTTAGATGTTTATGCCAGCCATCAAAGTCAAGTTTTTTTTGTTTTTGTTTTTAAACCTTACCTTCCGTCTTGGAGTCAATACTGTGTATTGGCTCCAAGGCAGAAGAGTGGTAAGGGCTAGGCAATGGGGGTCAAGTGACTTGCCCAGGGTCATACAGCTGGGAAGTGTCTGAGGCCAGATTTTAACCCAAGACCTCTCATCTCTAGGGCTAGCTCTCAACACACTGAGCTACCCAGCTGCCCCCCAAAGTCAAGTTTAAAAAATGGGGACATTTATTTTTTTTGGTCCTGCACTCTCTTCCATTCTCCCCTCCCCATGATCTCAAATAGTAACTTAATAATCCTTCATACGTTTTTACAGTACCCTGGGGCATAGCTCATGGGCCCAGTGATTTTATCTTACATAATTCAGCTGGGTGATGTCTTACTTTGCCTTCATTTATATTGAGTTTCACTTCTGGATTAACCATTTTTTAAAATACATATCTCAATATGAAGAGCATTCTCTTAGTTGGAGAAAACAAGAAAAAATAGGAGTTAGCAATACTGCTTTTCCGTGTTCATCCATAATTATCTTCTCATCTATGAAAAGCAGTTTCTCTTCCTCTTCTTTTGATTATTTTCCTGCTCCTAAGAGTTCATATTTAAATTATGAAACCACTTCAGTGTTTCCTAGTGGCACCTATTGCTTCTTATGGCTTAAGAAGTTCAGATTTATCACAGTATAACATGGAAATGAGTGAGGATCAAACTGGGCAACTG
Organism: Monodelphis domestica; assembly: GCF_027887165.1. Classification (NCBI taxonomy): domain Eukaryota; kingdom Metazoa; phylum Chordata; class Mammalia; order Didelphimorphia; family Didelphidae; genus Monodelphis; species Monodelphis domestica. The sequence continues at coordinate 173,872,897 of NC_077229.1, read as the reverse complement.
GAGCAACAAATTCATTGAATGGCTTTCCCACAATGAGATCTTCCTAATGTAACCAAAACTATAATGTCAAGACAACAAAGCAGTAAGCATTTATTGAGTGGTTATTCTGTTCCAGGCCCTGCAATAAGCCCTGAGGATAGAAATACAAGCAAAAGGAGAGGGTAGTTCCTATTGTCTCTCTATTGGCATTTGTAGTCTGATGGGGAAGAAGACAACACACGAAAAGTGGAGTAGGTGGGGGCAGGGATAGAGAATGGTTTTGAAGTCCAGAACATGAACAATATGGATGTGAGGAGAGTAAAGGTTGGCTCGCCCGTGTCCTTCCACAAAACAGAGGGCACACAAGGAACTCACTGAAAGGAGAAGATGACTAGCCTGCTGCTCAGATGGATATTTCAGAGTGAAATAGTTGGATATTCCAAGGTGAGGAAGCCCTAGAAGCTGAGGGAGGTTCCAGAGTGAGTTTGCAGCTAAGAGCATAGTTTTGAAGTCCAGAAAGTTAGGAACAGAGAGGGGAAAGAAAGAAATAATAAATAGTAAAAATTATCTTACACTTAAAATGTTTTAGGATTTTTCCAGGTTAAAAAAACTAATATCTTTCATAATTGAGGCTTTAGAGCATGGACTAATATGGAGGTAACCCTGCTTCTGGAAGGACACATCCAGAGTTTCTATACTTGTGGGTGGGAATAGTATGTCTCTTTTTTGTATGTATGCTTTTTTATAGTATGTCAAGTGACTTGCCCAGGGTCACACAGCTGGGAAGTGTCTGAGGCCAGATTTGAACCTAGGACCTCCCGTCTCTAGGGCTGGCTCTCAATCCACTGAGCTACCCAGCTGCCTTCTTTCTTTCTTTCTTTCTTTCTTTCTTTCTTTCTTTCTTTCTTTCTTTCTTTCTTTCTTTCTTTCTTTCTTTCTTTCTTTCTTTCTTTCTTTCTTTCTTTCTGTCTGTCTGTCTTTCTGTCTTTCTGTCTTTCTTTCTCCCTCACCTTCCATCTTAGAATCAATACTGTGTATTAGTTCTAAGGCAGAAAAGTGATAATGGCTAGGCAATGGGGGTGAAGTGATTTGCCCAGAGTCACACAGCTAGGAAGTCTCTGAGGCCACATTTGAGCCTAGGGCCTCCCGTCTCTAGGCCTGACTCTCAATCCACTGAGCCATTCAACTGCCCCTCATACCTTCCTTCTTAGAATCAGTACTATGTATTTGTTCTAAGGCAGATAAGTGGTAAGAACTAGGCAATGGGGGATAAGTGAATGGCCCAGGATCACAGAGCTAGGAAGTATCTGAGATCAGATTTGAACCCAGGACCTCCCATCTCTAAGCTTGGCTCTTTATCCCACTGAGCTACTTAGCTGTGCCCCGGAATAGTCCTTTTTGATTACCTGCATAGGCAGAACAGGCTGCATCTTTAGAAACTGAAGTACCAGGCAACTGGGACTTTTGCTTTCTTCTCCTAAATGATAACCTGCTCAGTATCATTCTAGGAAGACTGACAGTCACAGTTCAACCTTCTCTTGATTCCAGTAGCTCCTCCTTCCTTTATTAGGTTTCCATTTATTGCCAAATGTCTAGAAAAGATATATATTCCTCTCACATTCAGTCTTCAATTCTCCACAATTTGAATTCCATTCCCATGATTCCACTGAAGCACCTCTCTGGAATCCTTTGCTTAGTTCTTGTTCTTCTTGGCTATTTCTCTTGATATTTGTTCCATTGGCTTCTATGATGTTATTGCCTCCTTCTATCTGTCTCACTACTCTATCGTGTTTTTTTTTTTTTAACCTTTACTTTTTGTCTTAGAATGGATACTAAGTATTGCTTCCAAGGCAGTAGGACAGTAAGGGCCAGGCAATAGGGGTTCAGTGGCTTGCTCAGGGTCTTAGAGGTAGGAAATGTTTGGGGACAGATTTGATCCCAGGACCTCCCATCTGGCACTGTATCCACCGAACCACCCAACTACCTCTGACTACTCTCTTTATTCTTCTTCTCTGGTCATCTCACTCTTTATATCCACTAAGTCTGGGTTTTTTCCAAGGCTCTTTCTTCAATTCTCTTCCCTTCCCTCTATATATGCTTGGCTGCTTCCAGCCCCTCCACTTGTATAACCTCCTTGCATATGACCCAAAGTCATATATCTAAGCTTGATCTCATTCTTGAATTCCCATCCTGCAGCTGAATATCCTGTGGATTCCTTAAAAGAAACATGTACTGAACTGAATGTACCATCTTCTCTTTTAAAATGACTTTTCTTCTCAACTTCCCTATTTCTTTTGGCTGTATGACTATCCTTTCAGTCATGCAAGCTTAAAACTTCAGGATCATTTGGATTCTTTCCTATCCCTCCCCCCACCCAACAAGGTCAACTAATTGCTAAATTCTATCCATTCTCCCACAAATATCCTTTGCCTCCATTACCTCCTTTCTTATCCCACTGTCAACACTCTTGTTCAAGTTCTCATTGTCTCTGGATAGGTCTAGACTATTGTAAGAGTCCCTGAACTGACATCTGTCTCTATTCTCCACACAGCTGTCAAGATAATCATCTTGGTGCACAAGTCTCATCATGCTGCTCTTTCTCAAAAACCATCAGTGCCTAATGAAATACAAACCCCTTACGTTGGAATTTAAAATACTTTTGTCATCTAGCTTCAGCCTAGCTTTCTAGCTTTATTTTACTATTCTTTAAACCCTTACCTTCTGCCTTAGAATCACTATTGAGTATCAGTTTCAAGGCAGAAGATTGGTAAGGGTTGGATTGGGGTAAAGTGATTTGTCCACGATCACACAGTTAGGAAGTGTCTGAGGCCATATTTGAACACAGGACCATGTGTCTCCAGACCTGGTTCTCTATCCACTGAGTCATCTTACTGCCCCTCTTACTTAAGCGAATTAATTAATAAATTAAGCTAATTTTGGGGTACTTGCCTTTATTCAGTCTGTTATGATCAAAGTAGGGTACTAACTGTTCCGTTATGTTGCCCTTCTGTTTCTCATGCCTTGTATACAATATAACAAAGGTTTATTAAGCACCCACTGTCAAGACACTTAATGAGGGCATATATACAAAGATGAAATATTTTTCCTTCTGAAGCATAACTGGTAAAGATACTTTTTCAAAATGAAGTTGTGCAACCCCTAATATTTTCTTTGGCTAACTTTGCTTACTCCCTATTTACTTTGGGAATATATTCCTGCTTGGTTATGCATTCATGTTTGCTCATCCTTATGCATACATTCATATTTGAGTAGATGATCATTTATTCCTATTTGTTTAAAATTAAAAATCATCCCAAGGATAAATTGGGTTGATTTCTTAAATGCTTCATTGACTTTTACATTAATGACTTTTTATACTAGTCCTTTGATTGGAATAACAATGAAGAATCACTGTCTTGATTAGTTCTAATCAGTAATTACTTAGATGAGTTTAAAATTGAACATTACTGTGCTGGTGGCTGTATCCAGAGGTTAGGCAGATTCATTCTCTCTCTCTCTCTCTCTCTCTCTCTCTCTCTCTCTCTCTCTCTCTCTCTCTCTCTCTCACACACACACACACACACACACACACACACACACACACACACACACACACACTACTGAGACCTTTGGTCATCCCTTTACCATAGATTCATTACTTTGGTTGAGTTGGGAGGAGAAGGAGCTTGAGTGCCTCGTTATTAATGTAGAAACTGTTTCATATGGTAAAGGCTTTGGAGAAATGCTGTGAGTCTGTGGGAAATGAGAATGACATAAGGAAATGAACAAAAATGGAAGGGAGGGAAGAGGAAAGTAACTCAACCGGACAACATTCATTGAGCCCCATTGTCTTCCTTCTTACCCTTGTCATCCTTAGAGTGCCAGTGGGCCAGTCCAGTACTGAGCAGTGTGGTACAAAGATCACTCAGACAGAGACCATGACATCCATACAAAGAAGAACCTAGTAAATTAGTTTGATGAAGACATTCTTATTGGCAACCGTATATATCTTGGCTTTTCAAGTCATCATGTCATAATTTTTTCTTTTATTTCCTCCTAGTTGTATTACTTATTTTTAGTGAAAAGTTGATTTATGACTGGTGATTGTTTCTCAATTTCTATATTTAATGATTTAATTCCTATGATTTATATCTTCAGAATTATAACTGGAATAAGAATTTACCATAGAAATATTATCTGGTGGATGTGCTTGATTGACTGGCTTTTGATCCCAGGGTTGATTTGTTCTCTCTCCCATCTCATAGGGGAAAGTAAGTGAACTTATTTCTGAAGCCAGTAACACAGGGGACAGAGTACTGAACTTAGTTAGTTAAACTTAGTTAAACCTTGTTTAGCTATGTGACTGGGCAAGTTATTTGACCTCTCTCAGCCTCAGTTTCCTTATCTGTAAAATGGGGAAAATAATAGCACATATCTCCAATGATTATTGGAAGTTTTTTTAGCCCTTGCCTTTTTTTTCTTAGAATCAATACTGAGAATGCTTTTAAGTGGGGCAGAGTATTAAGGACTGGGCAGTGGGGGTTAAGTGACTTGCCCAAGGTCACAGCTAGGAGGAAGGTCTGAGGTCTGAGGTCACATTTGAACCCAGATCCTTTTGACTTCAGGTCTGGCACTCTAACCATTGTGCTACCTAGCTGCCCCTCTCTAAAACTAATTATTTTTTTTTTAATCCCTTACTTCCACCTTAGTATCAGTGCTACGTACTGGTTCCAAAGTAGAAGAGTGGTAAGGGCTAGGCAGTGGGGTTAGGTGACTTGCCCAAGGTCACACAACCAGGGAGTGTCTGAGGCCAGATTTGAACCCAGGACCTCCTGTCTCTAGACCAAGTGTTATTGTGAGGATCAAATGAGATCATATTTGTAAAGACTTAAAGTACAATATAAGTGCTAGCTATTGTTATTATTGTTATTGTTCTTGGCATGTTTTACAAAACTAATGTTTTACCTTTCTCTTCCATTTCCTACTGTAGATCATCAATGCAGTGGTACTTCTGATCCTATTGAGTGCCATGGCAGATCCAGATCAGTATCACTTATCCAATTCTGAACTGGGGGGTGACTTTGAATTCATGGATGATGCCAGTAAGTACATTTAATAACCCATTGTGTAGATTGGTGGTATTTTTAAAAGTAATTCCTATGAGTTGAGATGTAGGGTAGATTTCCAGCTACTAATTAAATATGCTGTGCCTGAATTGAACAAGTTAAAATATCTATTTGTTGCTTAATGTTCCTGGTGATTTTGCACATACCTTCAGCTGTTCCATATTTATATGAAGATAACATTGGTACTTAGGTTGATTCAATGTCTACTGTCCCCCCGCTCCCCCCCATTCTGAATTTGAGTGAGTTCTTTCCTTTCACCATAAATTGAATCAAATATACAGATAAAACATTTATTACATACTGTGTGCTTGGCAGTCTGCTAACTAACCAACATTTCTATCATAAAGAAATATACCTGATGCATCTTCTCAAGAGAACCCCTTCCCATTTCAGTTTCAGAGAACATAAATCCCACTTGTCTTGAAACCCACTGACTTTCTCTATTTCGGCACTTCTTTTCTTATTCAGTCATGTCTGATTCTTTGTGATTCTATTTGGAATTTTCTTTGCAAATATACCATAGAGGTTTTCCATTACCTTCTCTCGCTCATTTGATAGACAAGGAAACTGTGGCAAACTGGGTTAAGTGACTTACCCAGGGTCAAAAAACTAGTAAGTGTCAGAGGCCAGACTGAACTCAAGAAGAATCAATCTGACTTCAGGAAGAGTACTCTGTCTGCTTCACCACCTAGCTGCCCTTACGCACTTCTCTGGAAGACAATATACTAACTACTCCCCTTTCTAGAAATTACTTTGTTATTATCTCCAGGAAGATAAGATCCAATTTAGTCTTCAGAACATGCAAGGCTTTGGTTGAGGGATGGAGACCAGTGTCATGAAACTAAAAGTCACGTACACCTTTCTGGTGCTCTAGATGTTTGGAATTATAATGGCTTTATACTTTGAATATTGTCTACATAATCCCAAAGAGCAGGTAATCCAAATTCATTTCTATTTGGCTTTAGAATATATTGAATGAGGGGGCAGCTGGGTGGCTCAATGGATTGAGACTAGAGATTGGAGGTCCTGGGTTCAAAACTGAACTCAGACACTTCCCAGCTGTGTGACCCTGGGCAAGTCCCTTGACCCCCATTGCCTAGCCCTTACCACTCTTCTGCCTTGGAGCCAATACACAGCATTGACTACAAGACAGAAGGTAAGGGTTTAAAAAAAAAAAAAGAATATATTGAATGGGCTGCTCTCTGCTGCATGTTTGCCTGGACAAGTTTTCTTTTTTTTTCTTTAACTGTCTAGTTCTATGATGTTTTAGTTTATATTAAATTAGTTTTTACTCTTAGCAGACATGTGCTGGATTGACAGGTTAGATAACCAGGATGATGTAGGCTGGTTGGTGTAGTCAGGTCAAAATTAAAAAGTTGTTTTGGATAATACATGAAAATGATTCATCTGTGAATGAATATTTCAATTGCATTAAAAACAAACAAGCCTAGACTTTTATTTCCCAAATAATGGACATTAGTTGCCATAATCTTCAAGGTTTATTGTTTCATTACCTTTATCCAGAAAACAGGAGTCTCCTTTGCCCTCATGCTTCCAACCTTATCAGAAGGGAAATGTTTATCAGGTCTTGAGTCAGAGTCTGTAAGAAGTGAGGAGAGTGTTATGGTTGCTAACTTTCAGTTTGCATTTTACAAGATGGATTTGTGCTGTGTAAACACCTCCCACTGAGGAAGAATGCAGTCCTAGGGAATATGATACATGAAGGAAGAGGAGTGGCTTCCCCCATATTACATAGCTAATCAACACCAGAAGTGAGATTTGAGCTGGGGATGGGGGGGATGACTGTGGGGACCTAGGGATTAAATCCCCCCCTAACTCCTCTCCCTCTTCTATCCTGTAAGTTCACAAAGAGGACACAGGTGCAGAGAAAAGGACAACGTAACCTTGAGAAAGATATGGAAAGAAGAAAGAAATCTCATCCCTGGCTCCAGAGGCCAGGCTCTAGTCAAAACTATGTTTGTTGGCCATTTGCTTCCCTTAATGAGCTACCTTGGTAGCTTCTGGCTGAAAGCAGAACAGCAGAAGCCTGATTGTGGAACATGGTGGAATAAAACTAGATTGTTATAAGCCTGCCAGTGTGAGAGTCTCTCCTCCCTTTATGCTATACCCCTTTGGTCCCTATTCTGGGATCCCCAAGATCGTGACATGAGCATAGTTTTGTAAAATTAATTTATTTATTTAATTTAAAACATTATTCCTTGGTTACAAGAATCACATTATTTCCCTCTTTCCCCTTCCCCCACCCTTCCCGCAGTGGACACACAATTTCATTGGGTATTACATGTGTCCTTGAGCAGAATCTATTTCCATGTTGTTGGTGTTTGCATTAGAATGTTCATTTAGAGTCTACATCCCTAACCATATCCCATGTAATCATACAGTTGTTTTTCTTCTGTGTTTCTACTCCCACAGTTTTTCCTCTGAATGTGGATAGTGTTTTTTTTTCTCATCCTTCCAGGTTGTTCAGGATCACTTCATTGCCACTAATGGAGAATGATTACATTTGATTGTACCACAGTGTATCAGTCTCTGTGTACATTGCTCTGGTTCTGCTCCTCTTACTCTGCATCAATTCCTAGAGGTTGTTCCAGTCTTCATGGAATTTCCTCCACTTTATTATTCCTTTGAGTACCATAGTACTCCATCACCAACATATACCAAAATTTGTTCAGCCATTCCCCAATTGAAGGGCATCCCCTCATTTTCCAATTTTTTGCCACCACAAAGAGTGCAGTTATGATTTTCCTTATTATCTCTTTGGGGTACAATCCCACCAGTGCTATCACTGGATCAAAGAGAAAACAGTCTTTTAGCACCCTTTGGGCAAAATTGCCCTCCAGAATGGTTGGATCAATTGACAAATCCACCAGCAATGCATTAATGTCCCAACTTTGCCACATCCCCTCCAGTTTTTATTACCTTCCATTGCTGTCATATTAGCCAATCTGCTAGGTGTGAGGTGATACCTCAGAGTTTTGATTTGCATCTCTGATTCTAAGAGATTTAGAACAATTTCATATGCTTATTAATTTTTATTTCTTTAACTGAAAATTGCCTGTTCATGTCCCTTGCCCATTTATCAATTGGAGGATGGCTTGATTTTTTTTTTGTACAATTGGTTTAGTTCTTTATAAATTTGAGTAATTAGACATTTGTCAGAGGTTTTTGTTATGAAGATTGTTTCCCAATTTGTTGTTTCCCTTCTAATTTTGGTTGCATTAGTTTTGTTTGTACAAAACTTTTTAAATTTGATGTAATCAAAATTATTGATTTTACATTTTGTGATTTTTTTTCCTAGCTCTTGCTTGATTTTAAAGTCTTTCCTTTCCCAAAGATCTGACATGTATACTATTCTGTGTTCACCTAATTTGCTTATAGTTTCGTTTTTTATATTCGAATCATTCATCCATTCTGAGTTTATCTTGGTGTAGGGTGTGAGATGTTGATCCAAATCTAATCTCTCCCATATTGTCTTCCAATTTTCCCAGCAGTTTTTATCAAAAGGTGGGTTTTTGGTCCCCAAAGCTGGGATCTTTGGGCTTGTCATAGACTCTTGCTGAGGTCATTTACCCCAAGTCTGTTCCACTGATCCTCCTTTTATCTGTTAGCCAGTACTGTATTGTTTTGATGACCAATGCTTTAGAGTATAGTTTGAAATCTGGGACTGCAAGGCCTCCTTCCTTTGCATTTTTTTTTCATGATTCCCCTGGATATCCTTGATCTTTTGTTCTTCCAAATGAACTTTTATGGTGTTTTTTTCTAATTCAGTAAAAAAAGTTTTTTGATAGTTCAATGGGTATGGCACTAGGTAAATTAATTTGGGTAGGATTGTCATTTTTATTAGGTTAGCTCATCCCACCCATGAGCAATCAATTTTTCTAATTGTTTAGATCTAGTTTTAATTGTGTAAAGAGTTTTGTAGTTGTGTTCATATAGTTCCTGTGTTTATCTCAGCAGATAGATTCCTAAGTATTTTATATTGTCTAGGGTGATTATAAATGGAATTTCTCTTTGTAATTCTTGCTGCTGAAATGGGTTGGAGGTATATAGAAACGCTGATGTCTTATGTGGGTTTTTTTATATTCTGCATCTTTGCTAAAGTTTTATTATTTCACCTACTTTTTTGGTTGATTCTGTGAGCCTAGTTTTATTAAATCCAAACTCAGTACTATATGTTATACTATGACATCTCTACTTGTATTTTGGCAGATGTATAATACTTAGGGCATCTGTCACACTTATTTATTTCTTCTGGGAGGGATAGTGAATCCCTATCATATTACCTATAATAGTAATGAGGTTAATTTAAAAAAAGATGGGAGGTTCAAATCTGTCCTCCGACATTTTGTAGGTGTGTGACCCTGGGCCAGTCACTTAACCCCCATTGCCTTTGAACTGATAATAGGTATGGATTCCAAGATAGAAGGTACGGGTTTTAAAAAAAAAAATTACAAAAAACTTAATGTTAGCTTTAAAAAATTCATGATTACTACAAAGGTAGTAGTAATTATTCTACCTCCCTTCAAAAGATATATATATGTTAAAAGAATAATTTTGAGAGGTGGTTTTTTTATTTCTAGCAGCCAGATAAACCATCATGCCTGGTGTCAGAATGATTTGATCTCTAGTCTGGCACCAGACACTTAATAATTGTGTGACCCTGGACAAGTCAGGACATCTATCTGTCTGTCTCAATTTTCTCAGTTGTGAAATGGGCTTAATAATAGCACCTCTCTCCCTGGGTTGTGAAATGAAATAAACCCAAGTCCTTGATTCATTGGTTAAGGTATTAATCAATAGGCCTGCTTTTCCTTGTAGAAAGCAGACATCAAGAATGCACTTTCTTAGGGGAAAGTCAGAGGTAACATATGGTTAATGTACTTGAGGATGACCCCTTAAAGAAGAGATAAATCCAGTAAGATACACAATGAAATGTCTTGTCCTGTCCACCCATGCTAATGGCACATCTGGCTTCTGTACGATAAGGCTTGCTTGCTCTGGTCACTAAGGCTATATCTCACTGTAGGTATGATTGAAAGCAATATCTCATTTTCGACATCGAATAAGCTTGCTTTACGTCTTGCACATCTGTAACTATAAAACTGTCTGTAACTTCAGTTCGAGGCAGCTTTCAGTAGGAAAGTCTGCCCTGGCCAGTAGATTCATTTATTAATCAACAGACGAATCAATAAATATTGGTGCCATTAAATTGAACTTCTAGGTGTCTGGATTAGCTTTATGAAGTACCCCATTTCAGTTGTTAATGGGATTATATGAGATATTTGCAAAGCACCTGGCACACAGTAGGCACATAATAAATACTTGTTCCTTCTCTTCATTAAATGCAATTTGATAAGATGACAACATTTTCCCCTTATCTCTTTACATAATTAGGTTTAGGGAACGAAGAGTTATAATAGACAGATGGGACTTTAGCTGAAACTGGCATTAAAATGGAATAGTGTGTCCTAATTCTCAGAGATTAACCCTGGTGATGATTGTCTGACAATGTAGGCTTTATTTAGCTGACTTCAAAAGCCTGCCAGTACTTAAAACTCCAAAATAGTTACTCTATTTTGTAATGCGCTGGCTATTAACTCCAGTGCATTTGAGGTTTATATTCTCTTTTCATGTGCAATGAAGAATTGAATTGTCATGCTTGTGCCCCCCCTTCCCCCTTGAAGCTGACCAAATGGAAAATATTGTCCATTTGGATTGACCCCTCTTTTTATTACCTTTTTGCCTCTTGAATTTTTCTAATTATTTGATTTGGCCTACTTTAATTAGTCTTCAGGAACTGAAGCAGTCAGCTATCATAATTGTCATATCATATTTGACTCTAGTTGTGAGCAAAACTACAAATTACCTGAAATAATAATTGACATTTAAATAGTAATTTAAGGGTTATGCATGGCATATCTCACCAGAGCCTTATATTTTGAGTGAAATTACGTTCCTGTAAGTTAAGACAATTTGAGGCAAAAAAGGTGGCTCAGTAGATGTTCAGTACTGTATGTGGGAGGTCCTGAGTTCAATTCTGGCCTTAGATACTTCCTAGCTGTATAACCTTGGGCAAGTCACCTCATCTCTGTCTTTATAATTGTTTTGCCTTGGAACTGATACTTAGTATTGATTCCAAGCCAGAAGCTAAGTTGTTTTAAACTCAGATAACAGTTATAAGAAATGATAAGCAAGATGGTTTTGGAAAAAGCTAGGAAGATCTGCATGTACTGATACAGAGCAAAATAAGAAGAACTGGGAGAATATTACAAAGTAACAGCTGTATCGTATAATGGCTAACTTTGCTACTCTCAGCAATACAATAATCTGGGACAATACTGAAAGATTTATGACAGGGAATGCTACCCATTCCAGAGAAAGAAATGTTAGGGTCAGTGGATGCAGCTCACACACTATCTTTCATGTCAGTGTATTTATGGATTTATTTGGAGGTTTTGGTTTTGTATGAATGTGCTCTAACAACAGTGACCAACAAAGAAGTGTGTTTTGCATGATAAAAATTTGGATTATTCACTGGGAGATCAAATACTGAAGCCGAAGTTAAATACTTTGGCCACATAATGAGAAGACAGGACTCATTGGAAAATACCCTGATGTTGAGAAAAATTGAAGGAGAAAGGAAAAGGGCACAGCAGAGGTTGAGAGGTGTAGTGACACGGAAACAACAAATTTGAACTTGGACAAACTTTGAAAGAGAGTGGAAGACAGAAAGTCTTCCCTTTGTGACAAGGAAATCACTTTAAAAGACTGATATATATTAATTTAAGGTCGCCAAGGAATTCAGCTATGTAATTCCTAAATGAAAACTCAAGTCAGCAGTCAACCTTTTATGGAGTTTTTTATTACAAACAGGAGGAAGAAAGGTATGAGTGAGAGAGAGAGAGAGAGAGAGAGAGAGAGAGAGAGAGAGAGAGAGAGAGAGAGAGAGAATGAGAGAGAGAGAGGGGAGAGAAGGGAATAGGGCTTAAATACCCCCTCTGTTTAGGCTGGGCCAAAAGGCCCAAGCCCTTAGATAGCTGAGGCAAAGAAAAGAGATCAGTCCCTATCACTCACGTGACCAAAATGGAGAAACAGTCTCAGGGGCCTCTACCTTCAGTCTTCTTCAGAGCAAGCTTCTCAGAGCACAACCTCTCAGAGCAAAACCTCTCCAACCTCCTCAGTCCTCAGACCCCTCTATCTTTAAGGAAACCATCTCAGTTCCCTCCCCTCAGTTCTCACATCTACCAATCACTGTCCATGTCTTCCCTGTGCCAATGGTGGCTCTAGCTTAACCCAGGACCACCCAGAGGTCTGTGGCTTTGCACATGTCTGTTGAAGGTCATATTCTCAAATAATTAAATTTTGATCTATGCTGCAGCTCTTCCTAAATCCTGTTAGGACTGAGTAGGGTGGAGATTGTAAGTTCCTGGTTCTGTCATTCCAAGTATCTCTATTGTATCAATAATCAATCATGACTCAAAGAACTTCCTGTTCTATGCTAAAGCATAGGTCAAAGCCCTTTCCATTGTTTAGCAAAAGGTTTCTGTCCTAAAGTAGTCTTAGGTAGGGAGGAGAAAGATCCTCCCATGCCAAGGGGGTTCACATTCCAATAGAGTTTTTACTATCAGTAGAAAATTTTTCCCAAGTATGAAACTTTCCAATGGTGAAATTTCCAACATTCACAAGTCTAAGAAATTTCAAGGTTTACACCTTGCTATGGTCCATGAGGCCATAAAGAGTCAGACAACTGAATGACTGAACAACAAAAAACTCAGTTTCATAAATGTGGGGTTTAAAATGCACTCTATAGTAAGAGTTTCAGAAAATTAGAAGTTGGTTTGTGGGTGTGTATGTTTACACTGGTAAGGAAACATTGGTAAGTGAATCTATGATATCGTTGATGATAATCACATGAAAGACCACATCAGAAATAAGAAAAATGCTAATCAATTGGAAAAGTATTAAATGAATTGTGGTACATAGATTTAAGTGTATATTACTATTCTGTAAGAAATAATGAGTATGAAGAATCATGTGAAGCACAGGAAAATTTGCCTGAATTGAAACAGGGGTAAGTACCTGGAATCAGGAAAACAAAACAATTCACCGAATGAAGTATAAAACCAAATGGCAAGAACAGCAACAAAAATTAAAAGTCAAATGCTGTAGAATTATAAGGATAGAAAAAGAGAGATGAGGATGCTGCTCCTCCATTTCTTTGTTGTACAGCTAGAAGACCGTGCAGGAGCACATCAGATACTGACAGACTTCACTGATTACTCTGGTTATTTTACTGACCTGTCTTTCTTTCATTTTCTCTCATTCTATCTATCTATCTATCTATCTATATCTCTTTTTTCCATTGTAGGAGATATAAGAGATGGATCTTGTGAGGGCTAGAGGAGTATATTAAGAAAAGACAGTGGCACACAAAAGATAAATAAAAGCTGAAAGAAAAGAAAAAAGGCAAATGATGATCTCCAAATGAAGAAAGAGCTCTGACTTACACAGAGTGGATTTGCCAGGCATACTTCAGATCTTCTTTAATTCATGTTACAAAAGCAGTGATCAAAGTGCATGTGGTGCTACATCTGGATTTAATTAAAGGATTTGATATGTGAACTCATGGAGTTTTATTTTGGTAATTAATTCCTCTTGGTTTGGCTGTGAGCTCTAGATCATAGATTGAATTCTGACTAAAGAAATATAAACAGCCGTTAGGAAGCCTGGTAGTAAACATGATTGGCTCATCATAATCTTTTTTTTTTTTAATCCTTACCTTCCACCTTAGAATCCATAAACCCTTACCTTCCACCTTAGAATCCATATTATGTATTGGTTCCAAGGTTAAGAGTGGTAAGGGCTAGGCAATGGGGGTTAAGTGACTTGCTCAGGGTAACACAGCTGGGAAGTGTCTGAGACCAGATTTGAATTTAGGATCTCCTATCTTTAGACCTGGCTCTTAATCCACTGAGCCACCCAGAAGCCCCTGGCCCATCAAAATCTCAAGGGGAATATTACCAAAGTAATAACCTAGCCCTTATTGCTCTTCTGCTTTGGAACCAATTCACAGTATTGACTCTTAAGATGGATGTTTGATAGAATTCACTGGTGAATCCGTCAGGCCCTGGGGATTTTTTTTTTTTAAATATATTTTATTTGATCATTTCCAAGCATTATTCGTTAAAGACATAGATCATTTTCTTTTCCTCCCCCCACCCCCCATAGCCGACGCGTAAGTCCACTGGGCATTAGATGTTTTCTTGATTTGAACCCATTGCTTTGTTGTTAGTATTTGCATTAGAGTGTTCATTTAAAGTCTATCCTCTGTCATGTCCCCTGGGGATTTTTTCTAAGAAGTTCTTTGATTGCCTATTGGATTTCTTTTTCTGATATGGGAATATTTAAGAAATCTATTTCTTCTTCTGTTAGTCTAGGCAATTTATATTTTTGTAAATATTCATCCATATCACCTAGGTTGGTATATTTATTGCCATATAGTTGGGCAAAGTAGTTTTTTAATGATTGCCTTAATTTCCTCTTCATTGGAGGTGAGATCCCCCTTTTCATCCTTGATGCTGTTAATTTGCCTTTCTTCTTTCCTTTTTTAAATTAGATTAACCAGTACTTTGTCTATTTTGTCTGTTTTTTCAAAGTACCAGCTTCTAGTCTTGTTTATTAGCTCAATAGTTCTGTCACTTTCGATTTTATGAATTTCTCCCTTAATTTTTAGGATCTCTAGTTTGGTTTTCTTCTGGGGGTTTTTAATTTGTTCGTTCTCAAGTTTTTTGATTTGCATTTCCAATTCCTTGATCTCTGTCCTCCCTAATTTGTTAATATATGCACTCAGGGATATGAATTTTCCTCTAAGTACTGCCTTGGCTGCATCCCATAAGGTTTGAAAGGATGTCTCGCCGTTGTCATTTTCTTCAATGAAATTATTAATTGTTTCTATGATTTTTTCTCTAACTATTCGATTTTGGAGTATCATATTATTTAATTTCCAATTAATTTTTGATTTGGCTCTCCATGTACCCTTGCTGATCAATATTTTTATTGCCTTGTGATCTGAAAAGGTTGCATTTATTATTTCTGCTTTTCTGCATTTGAGTGCCATGTTTCTGTGACCTAGTGTATGATCTATTTTTGTGAATGTGCCATGTGGTGCTGAAAAGGTGTATTCCTTTTTGTCCCTATTTATTTTTCTCCATATGTCTATTAACTCTAATTTTTCTGAGATTTCATTCACCTCTTTTACCTCTTTCTTGTTTATTTTTTGGTTTGATTTATCTAAATTTGATAGTGGTTGGTTCAAGTCTCCCACTAATATGGTTTTACTGTCTATTTCCTCCTTCAATTCTCCTAGTTTCTCTATTAAAAATTTGGATGCTATTCCGTTTGGTGCATACATGTTGATTAGTGATATTTCCTCATTGTCTATTCTCCCTTTTAACAGAATATATTTTTTTTACTATTTCCACCTTCAAGACTCTTAAGATGGAAAATAAGGGTTAAAAAAGGTTTAAAAAGAAATAAATTCTCACATGGTGTTCTCCTGTGATAGGTAGGTTGTTACTTCTTTATAGAGTATTTGTGTATATTTATGTGTATATTTATAGAGTATTATATAAATTGTATTTATATCAACATAGACCAAGATTTTCATTTGTAGTCAGCTAAGTGGTATAGTAGATTAGAGTGCTGGACTCTGAAAGAGAACTGGTTTCAAATCCTTCCCCAGTCATTTATTTAGCTGTGAGATGACTCTGGGCAAGTCACTCAGCCTCAGTTTCCTCTTTTATAAAATGGGAATCATAGGAGCACCTTTCTTTTAGGTCTAGTATGAGGATCAAATGTGATAACATGTAGATTGTTTTATAAATTTTAGAGGAGTATGTAGATTGTAGTTATCATTATTAGAATAAAAAGCTATTGTTTATATTTTCATATTTGGAGGTGGCCTTCATCCTGATGGGGATGTCTAGTCACAAGTGTAAGTTAATGTGAGTGTAGCAGAAAAAAACAAAAGATACAATGAGCCATTGTGTCTCCTGTGAGTATAAAGCATTGCTTTCCTGGACCTTTTCCTTCCAGGAAAAATCTTATGTTGTCTTATATACAAAGCAAAAAATGTAGATCTGGCCTGGGGGATGAGACTGTAGGCAGAAAGACCAGTTAGTAGGGTATTCTAATATCCTGAGAGTGAAGTAATGAGAGTTAGGATTTAAATAGTGTCCACAAAAATTACCAAATCGCCAATATTCCCTTTTTAGGGGCTAGGAGAAGCAATAGAGCTGGAATTCCTTCTTCCTTCTACCTTCACTGGTCAGCCCCCAGTTGGCAATGTATAGCCCATGGTCATTGCTTAGAGCTTTGTGAAGTGAAATAACCTTGTAACCAGTATGGTCAGGCCAAGATGTATAGATCTCGGATCCGTTCTAGGGCTATGGAAAGTTGGTGGTACAATAGAGCTTTCCAGGTCCTTCACCTCCTCCCACCTAGGAACAGAGAGTCCTCAGTAGCAATTTTCTTTTGTAGGGGGAAGATTTGGGATCTAATGATTAACCAGATGTAGCCTGAGACTGATCAGTGTGGCATGGAAGAGCCTCCCCATACAGCACTGGTGAAATTGTAACTAGAAGACTGATCCTTCCCAAGCAAACACAATGACAGTCACGTACCCCAGAGCTGGCGAGCATCCAGAAAAGAGAAATTAAAATGACTTGGGAGTTTGGACAGTTTATAGCTCAGACAAGGAAGGCGTGGGTGACAAGCTGTCCATTTTGCCAACTTTTAAGATTTCACAGGGAGGAAGGAGGATACCTAGGAAGAAAGAGAATGGAGAGTTTGGAGAAACTGGTAACTTCAAACAAGAGACATTCAGATTCTCTCAGTCCACAGTGGGTAATTAATATATTTTGATGATGGATTTACTGGCAAGGAGCTAAGCCTTCTGTGGGCTGTGATGTGATTTTAGGAGGTGCATTTGAAACTGGTACTGTAGTATGAAGTAAGGAATTTAATTTTAGGGAACAGTCTAACATGATTTGCCCTGCAGTGGGGACAGGAGAAATTTGCTATGCAAAGGGAAAATTAAAAGTGAAATAAAAGACTTTCATCGTACAGGATTTCTGCTAAGTTAAAAAATTAAAAGAGCTTCAGTAATGTCTTAGCCAAAATTTTCATACTTCTTATCCTTATTGGAAACATTAATAATATTCCTGGTATTATTTATTTCCATTTGGAACTCCTTGACCATCTTCCTTGAGCATGATTAAAAATGTAATTGCCTGGAAAGCAGTATCTGTGTTATTTCAGAGGAGTTTATGATTGGCCTAGATAAAGTGGGAGGAAAAGAACCTTTTTTTCTGTTTATAACAACAATAGCTAGAAGCTAAATAGCACTTTATAAATATTATCTTTTTCAATCTTCATTACAACCCTCAAAGTAGCTTCTATTATTAACCTCATATTACAAATGAGGAAGCTGAAGTAGAGGTTGTCACTTGCCTGGGGTCCCACAGTCAGTGTCTAAAGCATAATTTGAACTCAAGTCTTCCTCACTCCAGGCCCAGGGCTCTCTCCACTGTACCATCTAACTGCCCATTTTACAGGGATATTTGTGATTGTTTACTCATCTGAATCTTAAAGTCTGCTTTTTATGGTAAAGGGTGCTAGAGCTAGACTAGAACAGTGGAAACCTCATTGATTCTGGAGTTAGAGGATCTGTCTTCAGATCTTGTTTCTAATGCTCATAAATAAATTTCATTTGTGACACAACTAAAACAACTAAAATTTATATAGACAGAGCTCAAATTAGAAAATACTGTAAACAACTTTATCAGTCATTTTCAAGTCAACTACTAATCAAAAAATAACTAGCTAAAAGGGTAAAAATGGCCACTATTTTCAGCCTGTTCCCAAGTGGAACTACCTCCTGTCTCCTTACACTTAGGGCTCAAACAATTTCATGTGACTTTCAGGCAATTTTGATTGGGTGACAGATTTAGAGACTTTGATGGAAGCCCACCCTGTAGTGACCTGGTCTTACCTGGTAAGAAGGAAGCTTAGAGGATGGGATCTCTGAAATGGTAGGGTGACGATGGTCTGTTTTTAGAGGGTCTTGTTTTTCATGCTTGGGTTAACAAAGTTTGATTCCATGCATTGCAAAGTGTAAATCTAGTTAGTGTTTCTGTTGTGCTAGTTAGCATATGTAATGGTGAATAGGAGCCCATTATTTGCCTCGTTTCTGTTTAGCTCCATTTACTACAGCCATAAAGAACATTCCTTTACTAGGTACACTCTTATCTCTACCATCAAGCCAAGGGTATCACAACAAAAACAAAGGCCGGGGTGGCTCTGTTGGTCCCAAAGCTAAAATATTTGGGTTTGCAGCTGATCCTCAGCTGTACAGGTTTAGTATTTTCTTGTTCTACCAGCTACTTCCTCTTTATGCTCAGTTTTTGCTTCCCTTCTCATCCAGATAACTGGACAGTTTTGTCTGTTAATCTAATCAGATCTGCACCAACCATTTCCGTGCTAACTGACCATGTAATTCATTATTTAACTATAAACATCTTCTTTTAAATTGATTCTTCCCAGTCCAAAAACTGTCCAGATTCACTAAAGTAAGCCATTAGTGACCAGTACCTTTGTATTTCTGACATTGTATCAGGTTTAATATATGAATATTCCAACACAGGTAGAATTTTTATTAAAAAAAGAAAATTTATTATGTTTTTATTTAGCTTTCACTCCAAATACATTCCCTCTTAACTTTCCTACTGAAAGAACCATTTCTTGTAAGAAAGAATAAAGAAGAGATTGAAGAAGCTAGTTCATCAAAATTAACTTTTGACAGTTATTTATCATTCTGCATCCATAGTCCCCTACCTCTGCAAAAGTAAGAGGGAGGTACATTTTCCTCTTTGGGGCCTTGTTTATATTTTATAATTAAAAAATTCATTTCTGTCTTTTTAGTTCTTTATGTGTACATTGTGGTGGTGGTTTTCATTCAATCATTTTTAAGTCATATTCAATGCTTTGTTATTCCGTTTGGAGGGTTTTTTTTTTTTTGTTTTTTGTTTTGGCAGAGATACTACTTCTTGGGATGGTTTGCCATTTCCTTCTATAGCTTGTTTTACAGATAAGGAATCTGAGATAATCAGGATTCAGTGACTTTCCTGGGGTCACACAGCTAGAAATTGTTTAAGGCTAGATTTGAATTCAGAAGATGAGTCTTCTTGGCTTCAGGGCCAACATTGTATTTACTGAGCCATTTAGTTAGCCCCCAAATCATGGTAATCCTGTAGATTGTTTTCTTGGTTATGTTTACTTCATTTTGCATCATTTCATATGTCTTAATTTACTGCTTTATATTCTTCATATTCATGATTTTATCCTTGCACAGTAATACTCCATTAAATTCATGTACCACTTTTAGCCATTTCCAATCAATGGCTCTCCACCTTACTTTGTTTGAATTCTTTGGCATCCCCAAAACTCACCACTAAACTACTTAGCTGCTTTAAAGCAAAACATTGTGAACTATGGTTAAGAGAGAATTCTTTTTTTTTTTAAGCCCTTACCTTCTGTCTTAGAAACAGTTGAAAGACAGAAGAGCAATAATCAGGGTAAAGTGACTTGCCCTGGGTCACACAGCTAGGAAGTATCTGAGGCCAGATTTTTTTTTTAAAACCCATACCTTCTGTCTTGGAATCCTTGGACCCCTTTTATGTCACCCATTAGGATACCAATGTAACAATCTGCCTTCACCAGAAAGAGAAAACTTTTCTTTTTTTAACCCATACCTTCTGTCTTGGAGTCAATACTGTGTATTGGCTCTAAGGCAGAAGAGTGGTAAGGGCTAGGCAATGGGGGTTAAGTGACTTGCCCAGGGTCACACAGCTGGGAAGTGTCTGAGGCCAGATTTGAACCTAGGAACTCCCATCTCTAGGCCTGGCTCTCAATCTACTGAGCTACTCAGCTGCCCCCTAAGACCAGATTCAAACCGAGGTTCTTCCAACTTCAGGCTTGGTGCACTCTTATCTATTGTACTACCTAGCTGTCCCTTACAGAGAATTTAGACCCGCAGACTAGAGAGCAGCAAGCCAGGAAGTCCAGAATGAGTAGAGTAAATGTAGGCTATCGACTGAGGGCATGATTATAAAATTTTCTAATGATTGAAAACTGGGAGAGAAGACTTAATATGTTCGTGGATGGAATCAAGAACCAGAAATCTTTCAACAGAGACCAAATAGGAAAAGATGCATTTTTTTAAAACCATATCTTGTCATTGCCTTGCTATAGGCAACAGTTCTGCAACTTAGCATCTTAGAGCATCATGGAGGTGACTGAGAGTTTAAGTGACTTGCCCAAGATCACACATGGCACAGTAGATACATAGAGTGCCAGGGCTGGAGTCAAGAAGATTCAAGTTCAGTCTCAGACACTTAACTAGCTTTGGGATCTTGAGTGAATCATTTAACCATGCTTGCCTCAGATCTTCATCTATAAAATGAGCTGGAGAAGGAAATGGCAAACCACTCCAGTATCTCTGCCTCCAGAAGCCCAAATACAGTTGAAGAGTGGGGCATGGCTGAACCATGACAAGATCTCACAGATCATATATACTGGAAGCAAGAACTAAGCTCAGCCTTCCAACACCAGGGCTGGTCCTTTTGTCACTCTAGCACCCTTAATCTAAAGATGATTTTGGTTTTTACTGGGTTTTTTATTTGACTGTTGTAGGAAGTTTCCAATGAAGATCTTGTTCATGCAACAGCTTTGAGTGTTAAGAGTTTTCTGGTCCTGAGAGGTCCAATAACTTGCTGTCACTTAGATAGCCAGCGTGTGGCAGAGGTACCATTTGAACCCAGGTCATCCATCTTGCAAAGTCAGTGTTTTGTCTACTACACCATGCTGCCTCCCTCAAAATGAGACTGAATAGGAACAAACGTAAAGTTCTACATACTTATCCTTAAAAAAGCAATTTCCCATGACGAGAGGCATGACCGAGCATCAAAGTAATGGAGGGTTTGGTGGATGTAAGCTCAGCATAAGCCTGCAGCATGAAATGGAAGCTAAGCTGCAATGAGAGGCATCATGTCCCAAACAAGGGAAGTGGTTGTTTCATGTTATTTTTCCTCTCTTTAGAACATTTCTAGATCTTTGTTTTCTACTCTGGGCTTCATACTTTAGGGAGAAAGAATGTTATCAAGCTGATAGTCCTCTAGAGAATTGACCATAATGATGAAGGGACTAGAAATCACATCAGAGAAACACCAGTTGAAGGAACTGGAGATTTTTAGCCTGTATAGAAGATTTATTTGAAGATAGCTATTATTATTAATGTCACCCCTCCCACTCCTATTTGAAGGATTGTTTGACACATTCATTCATAAAAGATTGTAGTTCTTTAGCCATTTCAATCATGCTGACTCTTGCTGACCCCAGTTGGGATTTTCTTGGCAAAGATACTGCAGTAGTTTGCCATTTCTTCTCCAGTTATTTTGCAGATGAGGAAACTGAGACAAATAGGGTTTTACGAGTTGCTCAGAGCCACATAGTAAGAGTCTGAGACCAGATTTGAATTCAGAAAGAGGAGTCTTTCCAATTCCAGTCTTGGCTCTCTCCACTTCACCACCTAACTATGGGAGGAAGGATTAACCTTGTTTCTTGGCCCTGGAGGACAGAACTAGAGTCAAGGGATGACATTTTCAGAGAAATCAATCAAGGCTCAATTTTAGGATGAGTTAAAAAACAAACAAACAACAATTTGAATTGTCCAAAAGTACAATGGGTTGCCTTAGAAAATAGTGGGTGCTACTCGTTAGATGCCTTAAGTGAAGGGGCTAGAATGACATTTATTGAGTATGATATAGAGAATGGCGGTGCTAGTTGTGTTTAAGATTAAGGTCCCTTTCAACTCTGAATCACTTGTATTCTGAGATCCTATCACTGTCCAGCTAAACTTTAACTAGGAGATAGATAATAGTCTCATGTTTTATGTTAATAGGATATTTCACAATGGAACTTAAAACTCTCCAATTGTCAGATTCCTCTCCAACCCTTTTATTCAACATTTACTAAGCTTCTACTGTGGACAAAGTACTACCTGTTGGGTAAGCACAGAAGCATATGATCAACTCTCACAAATTGGGTAAAAGACAAGTACACAAACACTATGAGATAAGTGAGAGGGAGATTAATGCCCAAGTACTACAGGAAGTTTGGGGCTGGGAGATGGCACTGTGATAAAATCAAAGAGATGCTGGGGGCTGACCCAGGGACAGAGAAGCCACAAATAATTTTCAGAGACACCTCTGTGTTCTGCTGAAGGCCACAGCAAAGATGTTTATGAAAGTAGCAGGTAGGATATCTGAGAATGTTTTAGGTAAAGTCTTTTCATAAACAATATTCTGTGGGAAAGAAACGCCTCCTAAATATGAGGTCATTAATGCTTAGCACTCTACTCTCTATAAAAATCTTTCTCTTTGTGATAATAAATGGAGCTTATGCGAAAAGACCCCACCTAGCCTCAGTCCCTGTTCATTCTTAAACATTTGGACCCTAACAAGCCCAGAAGCTGGCAGCACAGTGGATAGAGTATTATTCCTGAAGTCAGGAAGACTAGAGCTGGGTGACCCTGGACAAGTCACTTAACCTTGTTTGCCTTGGTTTCCTCATCTGTCAGATGAGCTAGAAAGGAAAATTGCAAATTGCTACAGTATCTTCACCAAGAAAACCCCAAATGGAGTTACAAAGAGTTAGATTTAACCAAACAAGTACAGGAAATTTAAGGAGGGAAGAGAATTTTCACCTGAGGAAGGTTAAGGAGTTATTCCTACAGGTGGGATCTGCATTAATCCTTAGAGGAAAGGAGGAGTGAATGTAAACAGAGACTTATTTTAGGAGGGAACATTTTAGGCATGTGGGGGATGACTTGAGCAAAGATAAAGAAATGAGAAAGCAGGATAAGAATAGGGAATAGATGATGTATCCCCTCATTTAGCCAGAACATAGAATTCATGAAAGGGAGCTCCATGTGAAAGCCCTTAAATGCTAATGTCAAGAAATTGACTCCCCTTATTCGGTGGGAAATCCATGAAGTTTTGGGGGAACAGAGAGTAACATGGCCATACTGATACTTTAGAAATTTTACTCAGGCAATATTATGGAGAACAAGCTGTAAGAAATAGATGTTTCAGAAAAAATAAGAACATAATTGACTCCTTTTATGTTTAAGATGTTTTTTTCAAGCTTGAGACATTTTTAAAAATGTTTTTATGGTCAGACAATATTCTGATGTTGGGAATCTTTGTATAGTAGAAGGTTTAAAAGACTAAGCTGAATTTATTATCAAAACACAGCTCTTACTTTATACAAATCTTTTGTTCCTAGGTTTAGCACATGGTGGACTTAATAAAGGTTTGAAGAATTGACCTCAATCCTAGAATGTGGTGTGCTTTTCAAAATTTAATCTGATGTTAGTTGATTTTCTTATCAACTGTCTTTCATTTAAAAAAATGTAGAAAGTGTTCCAGTTTTTTTGAGGGGGTTGATTAATCCGTGTTTAAATTCTGTTTGTGTTGGAGAACAGAGAAAAGGGAGTATTCCCTTCAGCATTGTCCCTTCATAAGCTTATGCTTCTAGTTGTATCAGAGAGATTAATTATCTTTTGGGGCCCACTTCCAGGTTATTTGTCTTTCAGTCACCATAAGCAAAATGCCTACTGGGAGGAAGTTGACAACATACCACCTTGCTAAACATGCATCCAAATGGTTTAATAAATGATGCCTGAATTAAAACTAAAATGAAAATGAAAAAATGAAAATGAAAAACAAAAGATGGGTTAGACTCCCACCCTTCTGAAAACATTAGCTAGATGTTGAATGTTCATTGAAATGAAATGACTATTTGTATTCATTTACTTTTGGCAGATATGTGTATCGCGACTGCAATCTCCCTTCTCATGATCTTGATCTGTGCAATGGCAACCTATGGTGCATACAAGGTAAACAAGCATAGGGCCTGGCTCTCTTCCTGAAGTCTCCCAATTGGGAAATCTCATTTTCAGCAGTGATTTTGAAATTTACAGTCTTAGAATTTCCTGTAAGCTGAGATATTAAGTGACTTGCCTGAGATCACGTAGCAATGTGTGTCAGAAGTGGAATGTTTTCAATATTTCTGCTTTTTAAGGCCACCAGACTTTCTTTTTCCTAGACCAAAGGCATTAAACAGATCCCTTCAGCCCATAATTAATTTAGAAAACCAGAAAATAACATTACCTTTCTTGTATTGTATTTTTTATTTATTTTGTTAAACATTTTAAAATTATATAAATTTTTTGAAACTCTCTTAGAAGTGTGGTAAGGGCTAGGCAATGGGGGTCCAGTGACTTGTCCAGGGTCACACAGCCAGGAAATGTCTGAGGGCAGATTTGAAGCCAGGACCTCCCGTCTCTGGGCATGTCTCTCAATCCACTGAACTAATCAACTGTCCCTTACAATTAAATTTTTTTAAAAACAAACCCTTCCCTTCCATCTTAGACTATATATTAGTCCCAAGGCAGAAGAATGGCAATAGGGCATAGTGACTTACCCAGGGTCATAAACTAGGAAGTGTGTGAGGCCGGATTTCAACCTAGGACCTCCTGACTCACCTCTCAAGTCACTGAGCCACCACCTAGTTGCCCCTCTACAATTACATTTTAATCTGGTTCCAGCACTTGGGAGTCTTGTGGACCTCTTTCAGCCAACTGTCCTAAACTGAACTAGTACATATTGCCTCTCCAAAGTATTTCCCATTTTCCCATTGCCATATTATTCCCTAGAATAATCTTTGGAAATAGTTTTCTGTTTTCTATAAGAATTATTGATGGTTTAACATCTATCTAGAGTATTGGAGATGCCACATGGTCATAGATTTAGAAATCAAAGGAATTTTAGAAGTCATTGAGTCCAACCCCCTGGTTTTACAAATGAGGAAATTGAAGCCCAGATGGGTTAGGTGACTTGCCAGGGTCATAGAACTAATAATAGCCAAGGTAGGATATGAATTCAGGTGTTCCTGACTAAATTCGGCATTGGACTCCCTACTACCTTGCTGCCACATTGAATTAGAATAATCCTCTTTCAGAGAACTGGATTGTCTCCCAAGCTAGTTTTGTCAGAAATCTGTCTAGTGCTAGTTTGTCTATCAATAAACAAAAGACTTTCTCAAAGGATACAATAATAACAGCTTAGAATTTAAAAAAAAAAATTGGGGGTAAGTAATGACACTCTTTTAATACTTTGTTTCTTTTTTTGTTTTGTGAAGCAACATGCTGCCTGGATCATCCCTTTCTTCTGTTACCAGATTTTTGATTTTGCCCTCAACTCATTGGTAGCAATCAGTGTACTTGTTTATCCAAATTCAATCCAGGAATATATACGCCAGCTGGTAAGTAGTCATCAGACCCATGCTCAGCATGTTCTCATTAGGGTGACATGGCTGACTAAAGGGATGTTTCTGAATAGTTTGAAGATTTGTGAGACTTAACAAGCTATCCCCACTGCTATCCAAACTACGGGGGAACTAGATTAAATAGATTTTATCTGTGCACTTAGCCAACTCTGAATCACCTAGAAGTTTTGAAGGCTAATTAGCTGAATAGGGGCTTTTAGTTTCTTGGACACCATCCTGGGAAAACATGAGCTCCCCAGAGCCAGAGTCTAATAAGCTTGTGGTGGTTTAGTACTCATCAAATCATTCTGAAAGTTGATCCCCACCTGTTTTACTATGGCAAAGTATATCATTGCTTTGTTGGGTAGAAATTGAGGAGAATTCTCTTTGATGCATTTGTTGAGAATGGAAGGAGTAAGTCACAAGTCTATGAAAGGGACCTTTGTGCTTGTCTAGTTTATTTGACAGGTGAAAAAATCAAGACTCAGAAGAGCAGAGTGACTTGCCTAAGGTCTCTAAGGTTTAATAATTTGCAAAGCTGGTATTCAGACAGGTCTTGTGATTCCAATGTCAAGGATGTCAGGGGTGTAAAAATAGGGGAGTTTTGAGGAGAGGATATTTCAATAGCAAAGACAGTAGCAGTCAGCAAAGATGGTAGAAAGTGATAATTGTAAAGGGATGTCAGAGTGTGGGATGCATGTGAGATTATTATTAGTAAAAGCAGTAGCTCAGAATTACATGAGTCCATAAAAATCATATTATAAAGATGTTTTTTTAAACCTTTCTGTCTTGGGAATGAATGTCCCTTAAGACAGAAGGGCAAGGACTATACATATAGAGTTAAGTGACTTTGCCAGCATCATACAGCTAGGAAGTATCCAAGAACAGATTTGCACCCTGATCCTCCTTATTCCAGGGCTGACACTATTGATTGTGCTACCTAACTGCCCCATATCGAATAGATTTAGAAGTAGTTAAGTGGGTGTTTTTCAAAAAGCAAGTTCAGACACCCAGAAGTTCAAATTAGTGGAAACAACATTTTTTTATTAATCTATTGCTTAATAAACGTATCTAACTGGCCAGGACAAACCTTCCTACTGAATTTAAAGGTGGTTTTTATAGGGTTACATATGAGTAAGAGGTAAAAAAGTAAATTGAGCTCATCCAATGTCTAGGAGGATATATGACTTTTAAGTTTACAATGAGTGAAATGTGGCCTTAATGACCAGGGCAGAATGACCAGGGTAATCAAGCCTTATCATACACAAGCCAGATGTGCCATTAACCGGGGAGGACAGGACATTCCTGTGTATATCTTATCCTATACCTGATTTATCCTTTCCTTGAGGGGCCATCCTCTAGTTCTGCTGACCATCTGTTGTTTCAGACTGAGAAAGCACATTCCTTAAGCCTGCTTAAGCTTTCTATAAGGGATATTATGCTGTATTGATTACTACTTTTACCAATGATCAGGGACTTCATTTTGCTTTACTTCACTAGAAGGGACCTTAGAGTCTAAGGACCATCTCCATGCTTATATATACATATATGTCATAGAGCCCTTGTTGAACTTTTGGGTAAGGACCTCCTTAATATTAATATTTTAACAGTGTCAAATACCACTTCCCAAATGAGACTTTTCCGGATTTCCCCAGATTCATGTGCTATCCTTACCATCTAAAATAACCTTTCAGTTGTTTAGACATACCCCATTCTTTGTGATCCCATTTGGAGGGCATTTCTTGACAAAGATAACTGGTGTGGCTTGCCATTTCCTTCTCCAGATCATTTTTCAGATGGGGAAACTGAAGTAAACAGGGATTAGTGACTTGCCCAAGGTCATACAGCTAGTAAAGTCTGAGGCCAGATTTGAAGTCCAGAAGATGAGTGTTTCTGACTCCAAGCTAGGCACTCTTTCCTCTGTGCCACTTAATGGTCCAAATATTACTTTATGTTTTACTTTATACCCCACTTTTTAATATTCATTTTTATATCCCATTCATTTATAATATTTTATTCATGTTCACCATATTTGAATGACATTGACTTATGATAATTACACAGAAATCAGATCTTGCTGAGCAGTTGTTTCATGGTAAATTCCTGCTTTGTAATTGAATATTAAAAGACCTCTATTCACTATTAACTGTTTGGCAGACTTTGAGACCTCTTAGAAGGGCTTCATTTGGTCCAAAGGAGAATCAATATGGGAGATTTCCAAGGTAATATTATAAACACCTGTTAGTACAAGACAATTCATTCACTAGTAAATAGTACTATGCTGAAAAGTTTCCATTAAAGAAATTGGACTACCTTTCTCCATTTCCTATTTCTTTTTAAAAATTCCTTATCTTCCATCTTGGAATTAATATTGTGTATTGGTTCTAAGGCAGAATAGTAGTAAGGGCTAGGCAATGGAGGGTTAAATGATTTGACCAGTATCACACAGCTAGGAAATCTGAGGTTAGATTTGCACCCAGGACCTCCTATCTCTGGACCTGGCTCTCAATCCATTCATTCACCTAACTGCCCTCTCTATTACCCTTTTCAATTAATTAACAAATATTTATTAAGCACTTATGATATTACAGGGCCTGTGGCTATAAAGACAAAAATGAAGCAATCTCTGCCTTCATAAATTTTGCTTCCTTGTTTGGAGGAAATAATAAATCCTATAAGTGTATATGAAAATATAAAAAGGAAATATAAGATAAGTTGTAGGGGGCAGCTATATGACTCAGTAGATAGAGAACCAGGCTTAGAATTGGAAGGATCTGGGTTCAAATTTGATCTCAGACATTTTTTGGCTGGGTGACCCTGGGTAAGTCATTTAATCCCAGTTGCCTAGCCATTACCACTCTTCTGCCTTGGAACTGATACTTAGTATTGATGATGAAAGGTAAGGGTTTTTTAAAAAAAAGATAATTCAGAAGACATATTCAGGGAGACACTATTAGTTTGGGGAACCATGACATGAAATGCTTCATGCAGGAAGCGGCAACTGAGCTGAGTTTTGAAGGGAAGTAGTGATTTCAGGAGCCAAAATAAGAGAGCATATTTTATCTTCCACTTAACCTCATGTACACACCTTTCTTCTTCCCAAAGTTTTAGGGTCTCTAAAGGGATGTTTTTTTCTAGAGTGAAAGTGGCACCTGGAAGTTGATTAGCAAATAAAAAAGAAAATGTAGCTGTTTCTGTGTTTAATGAAAAAAAAAAACAACTTACCTTTCAAGTACCTTCATTTCATTCCTTCCCCCCAAAACACACACACACACACACACACACACACAGAGAGGGGGGGGGAGGGAGGGAAACTAGATTCTCATTATCTCAGTGTAATTTTTATTTGTTCCAGATGAACCTGAAATTGTATCTTGGTCCTAAACAATAGCTATCAGCTTTAATTAATTGTCTTCTGATAGGAATGCCTGAAATATTGCCCAGGGAATGGGATCTTGAATGATTAATGAGATTTGCTAATGAAGTTTCTTTTTTTTTTCTTCTATCCCTAGCCTCCTAATTTTCCATACAAGGAAGATCTCATGTCTGTGAATCCTACTTGTCTAGTCCTTATTATTCTTCTCTTTATCAGCATTGTCTTGGCTTTTAAGGTAAGAATACATATCTTGTGTAACTTTTCTCTATTCTAGGGTTTCCTCATTAATAATCATTACCCCTTTCTTCCAGAGCAATTAATGTCTACTTAAGAACTTATGGAGACTGGGTTATAGTTTACTGGAAGCTCCTACTCTCACTGACTTGTGGGGAAAGTGTGTTTGTGCACACTGACCTTATTTCCTTCTAAATAATAATAACAGATAACATTCATTTACTTAAAAAAAAAAAAACAACTGGATGGGGTAGGGGCAGCTAAGTGGCTCAGTGGATAGAGAGCCAGGTTTGGAAACAGTAATTTCAAATATGGCCTCAGATATTTCTAAGCTGTGTGACCCTGGGCAAGTCACTTAACCCCAATTGCCTTGTCCTTGCTGCTTTTGTACCTTAGAACTGATACTTGTATTGATTCTAAGACAGAAGGTAAAGGTGTTTATTTGTTTTAAAGAGTTGTCAAGAAAGTTGTTATCAAGTGGTTGATATCAAGTGGGTCCAACTCTTCATGATTCCAGGGATCATAGCACACTGAGCCCTTCTAGCCTTCACTATCTCTCAAAGTTTCTCCAAGGTCATGTTTGCTATTTCCATGGCACTATCCATCTTATCCTCTTTTGTTCCCTTCTCCTTTCTCCTTTAATCCTTCCTCATGTCTCCAGAATAGGAGAGCCCAGAAGAATTATTATGTGTATATTCAGAAAAAAAAAACAACTGCACATTGATGAGATCACAGATTCACCCACGGATGTCCTGGGACACATACAAAGGAAAAGACAATGAAATGAGTATTTATTAAGTGCCTGCTGTGTGCCGGCCAACTTTGTGCTAAGCACATTGTAAATATCTAGGGCTAGTTTTGAACTTAGGTTTTCCTCACTACAAACCTTGTACCCCTAGTTAGTTTCCCAGCATTAAGGTTGCATTGTAGAGCCCTGGATCTAGTGTAAGAATTATCCCTTAGACATTTTGCTAGTACTGTGACTCAAGGCAAGTCACTAACTTCCTAGGCTAAAGTCTCCTCATCCATATTGATATGGATGATAATAGCATCCCCCATAGCTGCCCCATAGAGTTGTTATTCAGACTAAATGAAATCATACCTATTTTGGAGGGTTTTTTTAATATTTTGGGGGAGGGGTGTTGGGAAGATTTTTCTCTTCTTTTTCTGTTTTTTTTTTCTTTGCTTTAAAATATTTTGTTACAAGGAATGGCTGTTTGAAAAGGGATGAGGCAGGGACATAGGGGGAAATCTAAGGAGGTGACCCAAGGAATAGTGAATTAGTTTAGGGAAATAGAGTGAGTCAAAGCTCTCATGTCAGTTTGAATGGGATTGGGCAGTGAGTAGTTCTTTAATTCCAAGCTAATTTAGTCAATAAGACCCAGGCATTTTTTTTAAATGGAAAAAAAGAAAACCTAAGCCCTGAAATTGAATTTCAAAGGAGAACCCCAGAGGAGTGAAGATTGAGATGAAAAGGCCTTCCAAGTAGGAAATGGCCTTTTTAAAGGTACAGAGGTGGGAGTGTCCACAGCATGTTCTGGATACAATGAATAAACCAGAATGGTTACAATAGGGTAGTGGGGAGCTCCTGTAGGGAAAATCTCTTTAAGAAACAAATGCAAGAGAATCCTAATGACATTAGATTTGCCTGGGGCAAAAATATTATTTGTGTTTTATCCTTTAGATATTAGGGAGTTATTGGAAGTTTTTAGGGAGGAGAGTGATAAGGTAAGGAGAATGACCCTTTCCCCAGTCCTGAAATTTTTTTTTCCTGTATTTTGTATTTTGTATGTTTAGCTATCCAGCATTCTTGCATGGTTTGTCTACCTGAAAGGGAAGCTAGGGACTGAGGGAATATAGGTTGAAGGGTTTAAAAATAGGGAAAGGTAGGGAAAGCATAGATAAGAAAAAGAGACACAGGATTCTTAAACATAAAGGGCAAGCCCGTGATGTCTAGCTCTGATGGTGTTAAAGCCTCCTGACAGTCTGGTAGACTGAATTTTATTGAGGTTATTGAGTAATCAATGACAAGCTAAAAGAGATCCATCCTAAGACAATGGAGTAATCCATGCCCAGACCAGAAGTTCATTTCACCTTCCTTCCAGAGCTGAGATCCAGAGGTCTCTCAGAGGGTAGGGTCATTCTGTCTAGGTAGAGCAGTCAGTGGAATGAAGAATGGGTTGAACTGCGTGCTCAGTCCTATGTGTGTAGGCATCACACAGTGCTCTGCCATGGCACAAGGTTTGTATATTATATAGGTTCAGTGAATACATACTTTTCTGGCATACAATCAATTTTCTACAAAATGATCTACATTTAATTGGATATGTCACACATTAACAAATCACTTAATCAACATTCTGTGATCATTTACCATGCTGCTATAGCAGAAATTCATGATAGAGATAAATGACATGGATAGGGTAATCTGGAGGTTAGTTCCTTTTGACCTGAGAGAATCATTGTTCCTTTTGATCAGCTTTCACAATCACAGTTACTTAGGAGATGGGTAAACAAAACATTTCATAGCTAGGTACAGGGTTAAAGGGTAACTTAACACAGAGTAGAATTGGGGTTTTCCTCAACTTACAAGTTCTGTTTTTCTTGTGTTACTTTAAAGCACTTTCAATGTTGCCTGGTTTCTGTCTGTAAATGAATTCAGTGGAGTGTGTTAACAGTGTATTTAACACACTCCACTGAATTCATGGTGCTTAAGCATTTGACTGGTGTTGGGTTTGGGACCTTGGAAGGTGTCTATGTTTGAGAGAGAAAGGAGGGGTAATGGCTCTTTAGGTTTTAATTCTGTGAGTGTAATGTTTTGGAGGTACTAATTTGGGGAGATTGGGGTGGGATTTGTATATTCTTTGCTCTTATATTATTTCATTTGTATTAGAGAGAGAACAATAATCATTCATGAGAGAGAAGTCACAGAGGGAGATCAATGGGAGCCTCAATTTCTGGGGGCTGTCTTGCAGCTCTCATCTCCCAAACTGTGACTGTCAGCCAGTGGTGGGGTGTGATGGCTCCCAACAACCTTCAGCACACTGGCCCTATCTCATACAAATGCTAAATGCCTTTGACATTACTTAGGAGACTATAGAGATAGCTAGCCAGCCTTCCAGACTGCAGCTCCTGGGAGGGGTTAGAATACCACAAAATTTGAGTCCCAATTCTATTCAAGGCTCTGGAAATCAATCATGTGAAGTATTAGAAATACATCCATAATTCTGGTACAGGAGCACTTTGCTCATTAGAGTTCACTTTTGAATACATCTTTAATATGTTCATGACACATTCATACTGGAAATCTTAGAGTATGTATTTATCTGTGTATTGTAAATGCTGTAGTAGACTATAAATTCCTCAAGGGCAAGGTCTGCTTCAAATTTGCCTTGTATCTCCAGGACCTAGCAAAGCATATAGCACAAAGTAGGCACTTGATGCTTGTTGAATTGAGTTAAATTGAAGTAAGGAAAAAGGGGACAAGTTTAGGGCACACATGAAGATGTTAGCTTTGGAAAAGCATTATTGTTGTTCATTCATTTCAGTGACGTTCCGACTATGTGACCATTACTCCCCCCCTCAAAAAAAAAAACATTTTAAATCCTTGCTTTCTATCCTAGAATTAATTCTAACTATTAATTCCAAAGTAAAAGACTGGTATGGGCTAAGCAATGGGGGTTAAGTGACTTGTTCTGGGTCACACAGGTAGGAAGTGTCTGAGGTCAGATTTAAACCCAAGACCTCCCATCTCTCATGCTGGTTCTCTTTAGTCACTTAGCTGCCCTGAGATTTCTTTTTGAATTGACCATTTTAAAATGGTTTCTATGCTGAAATTTGTGTTGCTCTTTTTTCATGTGAAGTTCAAATAAAGAAGTATTTATTAAGCAGCTACAATGTGTATATAATACATTGTGTAAGAGTGATAAGGCAGAGTGCCAACAAGAAGCCTACTATCTAATTGGGGCAGAGGCACATCCTTGGATATCTAGAATGTTCAGTGCAAACTAACATACATATGAGGGAATTTCAAGAAAATGTGATATGACATCTGAGCAAGGACAGGCCCTTTCTGACTCGGTGGCATTGGAACTGGGTGATGAGATCATAAGCTCCTCTAAGACAACATACACCAGCTGTGTGACCTTGGACAAATCCCATAACCTCTCCCAGCTTTAATTTTTTCGTCTATAAAAAAGGGATAATGAACATCTTCCTTGACAAGTGGCAAATGGGAGACTATAAGTAAAGTGCTTTGCAAAGACTAAAGCACCATACAAATGGTAGCTATTGTTATTACTGTTATACTACGTTTAATATTAGCAGCTAATCAGAAAGGATCACATATCATACTGAGTCTGTTATGTCATCTGCACTGTTGCTAGAAGGACTGCTGACATGTCCTTGGTCTTATAGCCAGCATCCTCTCATGGCCACTTGGAATGTCCATAGCTAAGAACCTTTAAATTTCAGAAAGGATCCGTACTGGAAGGTATCAGTCTGGCTGACTGGGGGTCCAGCAATTCCCTCTGGGAATGGAATGGGCTTTATATTTTTCCCATACTTTGGATTTCAGTCCTCTGTTTTGTTTTGGACTAAATGGGGTAACAAACATTTGTTCAGTAAACATTTATTAAGCACCTACTATGTGAAAAGCACTGTGCTATGTGCTGAAGGTATTAGGATAAACAATGACACTTTGACTAGTAATTTATAATCTAATAAGGAGGTGAGATGCATCCAAATAAATATGTTAGACAGAAATGAGAGCATAAAAATGATCTTGTAGAAGGGCATGAATAATTCTGGAAAGGAGAATGTACTCTTAGCTTGGAAGGAGATATGGAAAGCTTGGTAGAATTTGTGTCCAAGGGTTTTAAATGTATTTTTGTTTGTAAATATATTCCATTACATGAGATTCCAGCTGAAGAGTTGAAAACTGTATGGTTTATATAGCAGGATGCCATGTTTTTTATATGCCTTATTTTGTTTATTTTAAAACTTAATTTAAAAAAGTTTTTTAAACCTTTACCTTTTATCTTAGTATCAATTCTAAGACAGAATAGTGGCAAGGATAAGGCTGTTGGGTTTGAAGGACTTGCTAAGAAGAATCTGAGACCAGAATTGAAACCAGGTCCTCCCAACTACAAACAACTACAAACAAATATTAGGTAGTAAGAACCTTTATTGAGCCGCAGAGTAGTATTTTCATTGACTGAGAAGCCTGGTCTCATGAGGATGTGTAAGATAAGGTCTATAGGCAGTAACTAAATCTGGGAAATATATGATTTGAAGAAGAATTATCCTTTTTTTAAAAGCACTAATAAATTTTCATTTCCCCCAAGAGTTCCTTTGGGTCTGGAGGACAGAAGGAGACCTGAGATGAAGCTCAGTTAATGTTGTTCTTCTCCCACTCAGCTTATTTTTCAGGAATGGGGTCATTACAAGCTCTTAGCTCTCCTTGCTTAATGGTCAGTCTAGGCGCATACCATTAGTGTGTCTGCATCTTGAAATATATGTCTCTACGTAGTGAGATGCACTAAAATTCAGCTGGATCTAACACTTTAATTGAATTCTGTGTACTAGCAAAAGTGCGCACAGATTTATGGAAGCCACTTAATGAAATGAGTGTTGGCCAGCATCAAATGCTTCATGCTATTTATCACTCTAATATTTAAAAGTAGACATGGACAAGTTTTATGAATTGGAATTAAGGATCAAGTTTCCAGCATTCCTGGATGGATGCTTGCCAAGGAGTCTTCTAGGTCAATGCAGAAAAGGGGAATGGGCTCCTCATCATCCTCTGCCTGTGGCTTATTGCCAGCCTTTAGAGCTGTCCTTGTCTCCTACTCTTTGGGCAGGTCAAGACCATAGTAAAGGACAAAAGTTCCCCAGATGACATTAAGGGGATACGCCATGGCTCAGACATTGTCCTTCCCTGTTATTGTACCCAGAAAAAGCAACAGAAAACATGACTTGAAGCTAACTTTTTTCAAGACAAATTCACTGGGGTGGACATGAGCCCAAGATTCTACCCTATGATTCAGAGAGGGAGAATTCAAAAAGCTTTTGTGGCTGGAGACCCCCCAGATGCTGCTCTCAAGGCATTGTTGAAGAAGCCATTATCAGAAAGGGAAGAGGGTAGAAAGGTCCAGGCAGGAAGGGGGGGGGGGATGTGGCTGCTGAGAGGAAGCAGTTCACTATCTAGAAGCTTTCTATTTTAACTCCTTAAAGTTAACTTTCTAACTAGTCCCTAAGCTCAGGTGTTTTTATGCTGCTAAAAGACTGCAAGTGCTTTTAGTGTCCTCTAAATTTCAGTGCCTGAGATAAAGCTCTGATTGCCCTACCCTTGTTAAAGCTCTCCTGTGGCCTCATGTTGCAGCTTAAGTGAAAGGGCTACTTTTTTGAATTTGCTTACTCAGTTTAAGTTTACAGTCACTAACAGTAAGCCAACAGTCTTAAATTTCAACTCCTCCCAAGGGAAAGATCTATATTTATATTTGGAATGAATTATAATGCACAGAGCAAGACTTATCATTTGAAATTAGACTGCCTGATGGGAATAATAATATGTGCCTATTTTTTGAGTTTGGTTAATGTTCCCACTGATCTGTAGAAACAGTTTTGCTACTCTTTACATAACCCCATGGTGCCAATGTTTCTATTTTTAAACCTTTAGCTCTTAAATTTTCCTAAATCCTTTACCTTCCCAAGAACTGGGAGCCAGTCAGTAAGAAGTTTTAGTGACCTTGTAATGTTGAGTGTTATCTTCATTAAAGAAAAGATTTTTATAATTCAGATAATGTTCCATTATGAAGATCAGTAACCTTTATGAAGAGCCAGTATTACTAGTAGGACTCAATTATAGTCAATCAACAAATATTAATTAAGCATCTTCTAGCAAAGCTAATGGAATCCCAATTTGACTTCAGATGAATGATGATATAGTAGGAAGGGGTAGCGGGGCCAGTGCTTGCTCAGTGGTAACTGTCCAATAAATTGCCTACTTCCATGAAATCTCATTAAATCTCATTAGATCTCATAATCACCAGATCCCAACCTTCCCATACCTTTTCATCCCTTGAGACATTTGTCCATGACCTAAGTTTGCCACATAGTTGTGGTCGCTTATCTTTAGGGGCTGCATGATATGAAAATACTAATAAGATCATTTGAGCTGTCCTTTGGTGATCCTTTGCTTTTGCCGCATCCATGACCAACTCTTTTTTTTTTTAAACCCTTACCTTCTGTCTTAGAACCAATACTGTATATTAGTTTCAAGGCAGAAGAATGATAGGCAATGAGGGTTAAGTGACTTGGTCTGATTTGAACCCAAGACTTTCCTCCCATCTCTAGACCTGGCTCTCAATCCATTGAGCCACCTAGCTGCTCCCAACCTGGCTTTTTAAGTTATCTTTTTCTTTGAGGATATCTTTTATGCTGATTTATCTGTATTAATTCCATTTTTTACTTGTATTACAGGCTGATCATACCCACCATGCACCTTTCTATTATATTACCTTTTAACTGATTAAAGTAAATACTGATTTTCTATTGGAGGGGTGCATTTTTCTTTAATAACGTTCAATTAATGATTCGATTTTTTTTAAATTCAATTTCCCAAATTGGACATGATTATGGTCACACTCTTGAGAATTACTGAGACTTTACTGAACTGTTCTGTATTCTTTATTGATTAGATCAAATCTGCCTAAACTTGAGCATATCTTTGTTTAGAAATCGAGTAGATGATTTTTTTTGGGAATTTTTAGTTTTATTATTTTATGAAAGCTGAATAGCTTTCATTTGTTTGCCAAATGTAATTTGTTTCCTGAGAATTAAATTTGGACATTTTTTGCACATATGTATGGGATTGTGTACCCAGAAGCACAGGTATCTCTTACTTTTATGGAATCAAAGTTTCATTAAAGTTGTCTACCCACATAACATTCTATAAATTGAATCCTACAGAAAAATCAATTCCCAGTAGACTAAAAATTGTCTCTCATGTAAAGGACTATCCTAGACCTCCAACCTGGTGAAAAATCTCCATTTTTAAACTCAGAAGTAATATATAAGGAAAAAGGCAACCATGTGTGTTTAAAAGAAATGGATCTA
This sequence comes from Monodelphis domestica, assembly GCF_027887165.1. NCBI lineage: Eukaryota > Metazoa > Chordata > Mammalia > Didelphimorphia > Didelphidae > Monodelphis > Monodelphis domestica. The sequence goes on along the minus strand of NC_077229.1, from coordinate 173,835,598 downwards.
GAATAATATTTGCCCAGAGGCTATTCATCATTACTAAAAATAAGCTAGGTGATGACAATATAGGAACAAAGGAAACTTGTCACACCTCAGTACCTTCAACCAAGAGCAGGCTCTTGGCCCATTGACTGCCCTTTCTTAGGTTTGTTTATTTGTTTGATTAAAATCTTTACCTTCCTTCTGGGAATCCATACTGTGTATTGGTTCCAAGGCAGAAGAGCAATAAGGAGTAGGCAATGGGGGGTAAGTGACTTGCCCAGGGTCACACAGCTAGGAAATGTCTGAGGCCAGATTTGAACCTAGGACCTCCCATCTCTAGGCCTGGCTCTCAATCCACTGAGCTACCCAGATACCCAGCTTCCCCCTAACCCCTTCTTTATTTCTGACCTTATCTATGTTTCCAATGAATGGCTTTGGATTGCCTCAAATGCTTCCTGTGAAACAACCTGGACACATTAGAGATTAACATTTTTAATTATCTCAATTGCCCGTGGCCGTTAGCAACTAGGATGAGCAAATAAAAATTGGGCAAGGATTCAGATATATGTCCATCTCATTCTCTGTTGAATTTTCCCAGTACTTTTAGGATTTTTGTAACTCCAAGATTTCCTCTCTATCCTTATCTCAACCTCCCTTTCTGAAGTCATGGGAATATTAAACAAAGATAGAGATACCTGCTTGTACACGTTTTTGGTTTATGCTTCTCTTTTTCTTTTGAGCGGCATGCAAAGTAATATAATCCTTAAGCAGCTAAAGTTTTCTATTTTGCCAGTAGGTGCCGCCATCCAACGGCTGATGGATTCCAGCTTACAAATTCTTACCTGATAATTAAGTTTAGGGAATTCTTCTGCAGAATGAATCAGTGTCTTGCTTCATCATTCTTGCTTATTATAAGTACCCCGAAATGACTTCATTTTAAGGGATTCCTTTAGTAGTATTAATAGTGTTGTATTTTTTTAAATGAAGCTTTTAAATGTCTTCTATTCCTGCCAGGGGTACCTGATTAGTTGTGTCTGGAACTGTTACCGATACATTAATGGCCGAAACTCCTCTGATATTCTGGTTTACATCACTACCAATGATACTACGGTAAGCACGGCATTCTTTAACTTCAGGGTCCAGCTTCTCATTTTGATTGAGATACTAGCAGCACCTGTGGTCTTCCTCCTTTCTTAAAAAGCTTCTGTGCAATTCAAATAATTTTAATATTCACTCCCCTAGTTACCAGCCTCAGCAGACTTTGTCATCATGTTTAAGTAGGCATCAGTATAGTCCGCAGATTCTACAATCTGTTTATTTGACAAAAAAAGGTTTAAGCCATTGAATGAAACCTGGCCGATGACATCATCACTCAAATATATCAGCTACGCATTGTAGGTCCTCAGCCATAGTCTATTTAAAATTCTGGTTTCTTTTGGAAAAGTCAAAATGTCCAAGTGAGCAGCTGAATTAGAGAAAACCATCCTCAAGAGATGCCTAGAGATGGGAGTTCCTGGGTTCAAATGTGACTTCAGACACTTCCCAGCTGTGTGACCCTGGGGAAGTCACTTAACCTCCATTGCCTAGCCCTTACCACTCTTGGTATTATAATCAAAATATCCATTCTTCTGGATTGAACATTCTGGTTAGAGTCTTAGATGACAGATAAGGGTTTTTTTAAAAAATCGTTCAACAAGCCTTTTTAATTTGCCTTCAATGTGCTAAGCACTGTGTGAGGTGGTAGATACACAACAACAAAGTAATCTCTACCCTCGAGTTTCCATTCTATCAGGAGAGGCAAAATGTGAGGTAGTAAGGAAGGGAGTGCAACAGTAGTTGCAGGGGAGTAGGAGGGTTGAAAAAGGTTTTTATATATAAAGTTGTGTTTAGGCTGCGTCTAGAAGAAAGTGAGGGTAGAAGTCAGGTAGAAGGTAGAAGTCAGGAAGGAGTGCATTCCAAGCATGGGGGACAGCCAGTGCAAAGGTGTGGAGAAGGGAAACAGAATTTCATGTGTGAGGAACAGAAAGAATGATAGTTTTGCTGGACCATAGGATATTTGAGCTGGATTAATGGACAATATAAATTATTTTCCATTTTTTAAAAAGCTACCACCAAACCTTTTTAGATTTTTTTTATTATTTATTTTTTGTGCTTGAGTTTTGTTTAGTTAATTACTTCTTGTAATATTCCAAATAGACAAATCTATTGCCTAACCAGAATGTATAATCTAGAATGGATATTATCATTATGATACCATTAGCACATATAAAATGAAAGTAAAAATGTTAATTCCCAACTCATTTGGATGCTAGTGAATACAAATGAGTCATTTCTCTGTTGAGTTTGAATATAATAAATGCAAGGCACTATTATAAATGAGTAATTTTTTTCCCAATCACTGTTAAGACTGTATCTTCATTATGAGCCCATGGTGGAGATGATTTTTCCCAAATGTTGAACAAAAAACACTAAGCATTTACTACATAGAATTATGTCTTCAAATATGAAATTGCTCAGAAAAATAGCTCTTTGTTATGTCTTTCATCTTAGTGAAGAATTATTTTCTCTACTTTGTAGTTTATAGTAAATAACTTCTTTTTGCCATTACTTCCCCATACTCCCTACTCAAGGGCATGATGTTAGTAATTATGTTTTTAAAAATTCACTACTTGAAAAATATTCCTGGTGAGAAGATAGATGACCAGACTCCCCATGTTAAAACTTCGCCCTCAGATGGCATTTCTGTAGGAAGAAGTTCTCTGAAAAATTAAAATATGGCTCTAGCTTTGGAATTTGTAATTGCTGAGTGGACAGATCATATATGACCTGTGTGACCATGAGAAAGTCACTTTAACTCCTCTGGACTTTAGTTGCTTCATCTGTAAAATGAGGGCATTGGACTAAAAATAAATACTCCTTAGAGATCCGGATTGTTGAATTTTGAGTCTAATGCTGAAAGGGAGGGACCAATTTTCAGCATTAGCCCCAAAATTCAATGATCTGGATTTTTTCTTTTTAAAGTGAGGAGGACAGTCTATTATTTTGGATGGATCTGACTGTGGAAGATTTATGGAATGGCATGGAAAGGAACTGTGAAAGATGAGAAAGCATAAAGATATGGGATTATTCACCAATAAGAATTATCTTAATTTAGATCCAGAATCAGAGGTCTTGAGTTCTCCTCTTTTTCTTCCTTGTAAATTTGGGCAAGTCATTTTACTCCTGGACCTCAGTTTATCCATCTGTGAAATGACTTGGATTGGATCAAAGGGGTAGGGGTACATATGGATTGGCAACACATCTGAAGGAGGCTAGAATGCAATTAAATATAATTGGGAAATATTCCACAAAACTAATAAAAAAATAAGAGCAGCTACGTGGCTCAATGGAGAGAATCAGACCTAGAGATGGGAGGTTCTTGGTTCAAATCTGGCCTCAGACACTTCCTAACTGTGTGATCCTGAGCAAGTCACTTTACCCTGTTTGCCTCAATTTCCTCATCTATAAAATGAGCTGGAGAAGGAAATGCAAACCAGTCCAGTATCTTTGTCAAGAAAACTCACATGGAGTCACAAAGAGTCGGTCATGACTGGAAAAAACTGAACAACTATCCTCTAATATCTGTATTTTTGACTTTTGAGGTTGGGATAGTAATGTACACAACAATAAAGTGATCCTAAGTTGTCCAAAGTTGAAGAATCCAATGATTTCTATCACTTTCATTCTATTACCTGCCAGTCTTTAAATCCAATCAAGTGAAATCCAAGTCTCTCTTTCCTTGGCTTGGGAGGGAGGATATCTGTTTGGTGGGGGCAGGACCCAAAATGTATATTTAAAAAATGAAGGCAAAATTAGTACCCAGCTGAGCTGCTAATGGAAAATGGAAGGTCCTCCCCTAGAAGAGTCTACAGAGGTGCTGATACATAAAGGAAACCCAGAAACTCACTCCCACTCATAAGATGGAGGGTAGGGGAGGGAAAACTTTTGTTGAACGTGAATGTATTTTTAAAAATGGGTTTATGTTAAATGTGATCTTTTTGCAAGACATGTTTTAAAGACCATTTGGGAGTATGTTCTAAAAAAGGATTCTAGTCCAGGTCTAGACTAAGTGATACCTGAATTCTCTTGTAACTGATGTTTTGTGATACTGTGTTAGAAAGACAAAACATTAATAAGTGCTTACTTCTTTGGGCCAGGTCATGTACCAAGTACAGTGAATTTAGCATCTGTAAACTGGATTTGGACCCAAGACTTGAGTGTCTTCATCTATAAATGAAGGGTTTAGACTACATGATTTCCAAGAGCTCTTCTAGTTCTAGGATCAAATAAAGTCCTCAAGGAAGTCACCAGAAGCAAAGCTAAAAGGAACCACTTATAAGAGAATAATTTAGAAATTGTCTTCCCTAAAACACTTTGACATACTTCCTCCATCAAACTTTCATTTACTCTTTTCACTGAGGATTTCGACTTTTACTTTAGTGATAAAGGCGAGGCATCCCTTTCTTCTAACCTCTTTAGTGCCCATCTCTTTGTCTCAAAACCCTTTGCTATCATTCCTAACTCTCTCCTTTTATACAATTCTTTTAAGTAAAAAGCTCATCTCTTCGCAAAGGCTATCTCCCTATGTACTTACATGTACCCATGTTACACATCCCAAAGGTGTGCTGGAGCCAGCTCAAACCAAGTCAGGAGATCAGATTTATGCCTTGGAAATTGACAAATGTTACAGAGTCATTTGGACATATTTATAGAAAGATAAGTGGTAATAAGTCAATCAAAGAGTGAGCATTTATTAAACACTCGCTAAATACTAGGCAGTGTACTAAGAGTTAGGGATGCAAATACAAGCAAGATTGTATCCAACGTTAAGGTACTTACATTCAATGGAGTAAGACGATATGCCATATATGGCAGGCTGGTATGGTAATAGCTAGGAAATTACAGAAAGATCTGGTTCCCCATAAAATAAGGCAAAAAGTACTTGTCAGAGCCTGGTACTGCAGGGTTGGCAGAGTCTAACATGCTAGTTGAGGAAACTGGTTGGAGTTTAGGCAGCATGCTACGGAGATGGCCAGGAATCAAAACTAACAAAACTTCATGATCTTTTATTAACTCCCATAATGCCTCTTGTTACCCTGTAGATCAACTTGAGCCAAAACCAAATAGACCAGGTAGTGTTAGTGACCTCCTCCCTATTTTCTTTTATTCTTTGATATGTATTCTGGACAGCTATAGAATCCCCAGTCTCTAATTTATATGCAAATTGAGACTTTAGAAATAGGAATTAACATCATATTTATAAATGTATATTCCCCTTCAAATATTAGCATTTAAAACTGAAGAGATTCTGGTATTCTAACATTTTAATAGTATGCATTTATTTCTAAAAAAAGATGAAGACATTTAAATAATTTCCATTTTAACTTGGAATTTCTGTGTGATTGAGTCCCTTGGAAAAGAGTCCAATGAACTCAAGGCAGCATCCCAGAATTGAATGGCAAACAAAAGGAAGAATGATCTCAAGAAACAGGGCAGCTCCTTTGTAGAGTGAGGGACTAAAGGAGTGGAAAATGGTATGTAGTATCAGATTCAGTTAATATATTCATTATTTTTGCTAAAATACTTTTTCCTATCTTCCGTATCCTTTGGTTATGAGAGATGGCTTTTTGGGCAGTGGAGGGAGAAGAATGTATTTGGAAATGATGATGATGAAAAACAAAAGATGTCAATTTTAAAACATTTTTTCAAGATGCAGTGAAGGAAAATTCCTATCAAGTAAGGAATAAGGAGAATATGAAGTTATTTCCTGCAAAAGGGGGAACATTTGAATAATTTCCTTTTTACCTTAGACAAGTCACAGACTCCTTGGACCTCAGTTTCCTTGTCTATAAATTAAGGGTTTTTCCGAGGTCCCACCTAATTCATGATTCTATAAACAAAAAGGTTAAGATAACGTCTTGGGAGATGGCCATGATATTTGAGGGAAGCACATTTGGGAGAGGTGTGGAATTAGAGGTTCTTCTCCCCAAAATGGGTTGGCACAGTTATTATGTTATGGAGTGTATTCACTCCTAAAACATTCTTTAACCTCTGGGAATTTTATTCCCTATATCTAAGATATATTATTGATAGTGAATTTTCTGATTTCAGGTAATTCATGGATCAGCTAGGTGGCTCAGCAGATAGAGAGCCAGGCTTGGAGATGGGAGATCCTGGTTGAAAGTTGGCCTGAGATAGATCCTAGCTATGTGACCCTGGGCAAGTTACTTAACTTAATTAAAGTCCTTACCACTCTGCCTCCTTAGAAACAATATATAGTATCAATTCTAAGAAAAAAGGCAAGGGTTTTTATTTTTTTAAAAAAAGGAATTAGAAAATGCTGATTATAAAAAGCTGGCATAATATTCTTGTTTTAAAGAATTAATCAAAGCGAACTTTATAAACCTGGAAACACATAAGACACAGACTGGCAGTTTTGGGCATGCTATAAAAAGTAATTGTTTTTTAAAATAAGTCAGACCAGAATGCTAAGCCACATGCCACTAACAGAAATAAAACAGAGAAGCAATTTATCGTATCCAGGTTGAAATTAGATTCAGTTCATTAATAATGGAGCCTGAATTCTAGCTGTAACATCAAGGGCACCCTCTTACATATTGGTGCCCCAAAAAGCTCCCCAAGATTCAAAGCATTTTATGAGTTATCTCCCACTCGAAACCAAAGGTTCTGAGCCCCTAACAGCGTGTTTTCTTTTTATAAGCCACCCATTTCAAAACAAAAGATTTGTTCATTCATATTGTTGTAAACAACATTATGAATAAAGGACCCCCAAAAAAATTCCATCCTCTGCTCATGCACACATGGGTTACACTGTCTCAAACATTGTCAAATCACCAGTGGGGATGGGGGACCACTCTTGAAGGGAATATATATGGCCAGGGAACATATTCAAAGGGGCATATGCCAGGAAACCCATGTGGTCAGCATGTCAACAGAGCCAACATCAGTAACCCATATGGCCAATGATAGATTGTTGTACCCATGTGATACCCAATATGGTGGGACATACATAGGAACATGGGAGATCAGAGTGTAAACCTTGCCAGGATCACTTCTATGATACTGCAGAGCTTTTTGCTTCCTCTGGTGATGTCTTCATGCTTTCTGCTATTCTCTGTAGGACAAAACATTGTCCCTAGGAGTGGTAGCTAAGTGACTGAATAGAACACCAAACCCGGAGCCAGGAGGTCCTAGATTCAAATCTGGCCACTTCCTAACTGTATGTTCCTCAATAAATCATTTAATCCTATTTACTCAGGAAAACCAATACCGAAAATAAAACATTGCCTCTACAAAAGGTTGTACATTGTTTCTCCATCCCTTGTCACATTGATTCCACTACTGATCCATTTCTGAGTCTAAAGGTATTCATGATATTTTGCCTAGCTCAACCTCTTGCATTCAAACTGTGAGGTATAAAGAGGAGTTTTAAAAAGGAAGACAAGTCAAGTAATAGAACTCTCTGTAGAATCAACAGATTCTCTTTATTTAAAACTTGTACCTTTTTAATAAGCTGATCATGAGACTATGTACATTTTTCAGAATGTGGTTTCCTAGGCATCTCACCACACCAAAATTTCATTCATCATCTGGATATATGTTGATGCCAACTTAAAGGATATATGTCATGGCATTTTCCCTAGGAATGGAGGCCAGCTGATCATCTTTTCAGAGAAAGTCTGGCTGGAACCACCACCATTAGGTGGGAGAGTGGACTAGATAACTTTTGAAACCCCTTCCTAAAAGAGTCAATTTTAGCCTTCTGCCTAATTCCATAACCTGTTCATTTCCTCTCAGAATCCTCATGCGTTTCTGCCCCATGCCAGTCTTTTAGCCAGGGGTCTTAGATCAATGAATCCTTGTTTTTCATTATAAAGGAACTTGAATACCTGATGCTTTCTAGTTAGTTCATCTGCACATGTAAACATTAGGAGGTTTTGTATCCGGAGAGTCATGGCTGCCCTGAGGGGACACACAATACAGGAGCAGACAAACACACAAATGGCCACGTGGAACCCATCCTCTCACAAGAGTTTTTTAAACAAAGTTTGGTTTTCATTGAAGATGATTTCCTTTAAAAAAATTACACACAAATAGAAATTTACTCTAAAGTGAATCACAAGAAAAGCAATCTCTTAGCTGGTTTAATTTGAGGAATGAGGTTTGGGGCTTATTTTTAAAGTGTCTAGGATATATAAAGGGAAGGAAAGGAAGGAAGAGAAAATAGCAGTTGTCAGAAAAAAGCTTGTTGTCAGGCAGGAATTCAACCCGAGATCCATATACTTGTTTTTGTTCTCTCCCTACCCCTTCCTCCCCCTTAACCCTCAATCTTAGAATTGATATTAAAGATTGTTTCTAAGTCAAAAGAGTGGTAAGAGTTAGGCAATTAATGTTAAGTGACTGTCCCAGAGTCACACAGCTAGGAAGTATCTGAGTCACATTTGAACCCAGGGCCTAGGCCACCTAGCTGTCCCTTCTTGTTCATTTAATATTTCAATAATCACTTCATTATGAAGGATGGAAGGAAACATGCTACTTACTTTTTACTCCCAGCTACTTACTTTGGCTAGAAGCGGTCTGCCATTTCCTTCTCCAGTGTGTCCCCATTTTACAGATGAAGAACTGAAGCAAATAGTAGTGGAGTGACCTGCCCAGGTTCACATAGCTTGTTAGTGTCTGAGGGCAATTTCAAACTCAGATCTTCCTGACTTCAGGCCCACAATTCTATTCTCTGTACTATCTAGCTACCCTGGTTCCAACCTACCTTTTCCCTATTTCATATTATTCACTTTTATGTAAGGTTTATTATACTGGACTCTTTGTTCCTCAAATTTGACATCCCTTTTCTTATCTCCATGCCTTATATCCATCTCCCCTCACTAGTACAGAATGTTCTGACAGAATTATAGAATTTTAGAAATGAAAGCAATCTCAGTGATCGTCTGTGCCTGAAAAAGAATCCCTTTTACAGCAAACCCCAAAAGTGATCATCCATCCACTCTTGAAAACTATTAATGAACCCACTTGGGAGGTAGTCCATTGACAGCTCATTCGACCTTTTATTAGCTCCAGTTCTCTAAGTTTTAGAAATTTTTTCCCCAACATCATCTACCCATCCTTCCTAGTTCAAAAAGAACAAGACTAATCTTGTTTCATATGGCATCCTTCAAACACTTAAGGATAGCTGTCACATCATTCTAGTCCCCCAAAAAAACCCTTTCAACATTTATCTTTTTGTTTATTCTGTGAGGCAGAAACCCAAATTACTTTAATTTTCATTTTTCTAATTAATAACATTTAGGAGCATTTTTCATAGTATTAATAGTTTGTTTCTTATTTTGAAAAGTACCTGTTCGTATCATATTCTTGAATCATTTAATAACTGGGGACTCTTTTAAAGTAGCTCAAGATCTGATTAGTTTTTTTGGCCTCCCTAGTATACTGTTGATTCATTTTGATCTTTTATTCTACAAAGACAGCCAAATTTTTTTTTCAAATAACTGTCTAACCATTCATCTCCTCTTGGATACATACCTTTTGCCTTTTAGAATTCTTAGCTTCCAATGCTGCCTGATACAAAAGTAATGAACTTAAGGAGCAGGATGAAGTGAACATTTGTATTTTTTGGACATGGCCAATGTGGGAATTAGTTTTGCTTGACTATATATTTGTTAGACAAGTTTGGTTTTCTTTTTCTTTTTTTTCCAGGGGGTAGGTTTAGAAGAAGGAAGATGGTAATAAGATTGTATTAAAGCAGCCATTGAACATTTATCAAACTCCTATTGCATGCTAAACATTGTCCTGAACTTTGTGGATAGGAAGAAAAATTGTAAATTCCTATCTTCAAAGAGTTAATATTCTAATGGGGGAGAAAACATCTGAATTACTAGTTATATGCAAGATGTAAATAATATAAGTAGAAGGTAATCTTGGGTTGGGAGAGAGAGAGAGAAAGGAAGAAAGGGAATTGATAACTACTTATTTTTCCATAAATTGTCAAAATGAGAGCAGTTCCAGAGAATTCTGCAGGAAGAAGGAATTGAATGTATGAAATTCACTTATATTTCATACAGGGTATAGGCAGGGAAATCTTCTTTCATTCACATTTAGACTGGAAAGTAATGCTAGATATTTCTTCCTCTTAGTACCTGGCAGAAAAGGTTGTAGACTTTAATCCTCTTGAATTTCTGACTCCTTTGTAATTCAAAACAAACTCCGGGGCAATCCAAAATCTATTTAATCCTTTCCCTAAACTAGGAAGTCATATTTCTAGAGAAGTAATAAAACATGACCTAATTAATGTAAATATGGCTTATTTTCATCAGGATACCCTATGAAAATTTTTGAATGGTGAGTTCAAGGAGAAATTCATCAGTTAGAGCTGGTAAACATATCTTAGGTGTTTGACAAATGTTTGTTAAATTGAAATAAGCAGACTTTGGGGCCAATGAGAGACCTTTGAAAGGAAGTTCTGTCTGTAAAATGTGGGGGTGGTTATTTGAGGCTTATTATGTCTACATCTGACATTATAATCATCACACCTTCCAAAATCATCATTTGAGGGAATCATTTTCATTTTCCTTAGTGGAAATTCAGGTTCACATTTCCAGGTTTTTATAGAAGAATTGTTTGACCCGGAGCAGGGAATTTCTGAACACTAACTTTTAGCCAGATTAAATCGCAGAGTTGTATTTTCTCCCACAAGCATGTTGGCAACACAACAGCCTCTAATCTGTTGGTCCTATTTAAAGATTCCTTTTTTTCCCTGAGCTTTATTCCATACCTCCCTTATTATCCCCCCATATTTTTTCTATGTATTTGTGCACACACCTATATTTAACAAACCATAGAGGGAAGATAGTCACCCATTTTAAATAGTGGTGGAAGTTTTAAAAATATTTTTTGCCAAACCATCACATCCCCCATATTAACCAGTGAGGTGTGGTGGAAAGAGTATTAGATTTGGAGACAGGAAACCTGGGTTAGAATCCTGCCTCATAATCTTATCCAGCTGTGTGAATGTGGGCACGTCTTTTAACATTAAGTGTCATCTATAAAATGAAGATAATGATATACTATCTTAAATTCCCTTTCAGAGTTAGTGAAGAAAGCACTTTTCAGTCCTTGAAGTGCCATATAAATATGTGTTGTTATAAATAACCACACCAGGAACTGGTTGATAAATTCCTACTTGAATTTATTTAAACCAAAGTGCATCATCAAAAGATGACTCCATAGTCTTCCTTGACTAAACTAGAAAAGTGAAATGGAGTTTCTTATTGTGGTTACCTTCTTTCCTTAGCTATAAGGAAACTCACCAAAAAATCCATTGAGAGTAATGAGCTCATCCCAGATGCCTGGTTATGTCTACTTTCTCTCATCGTTTCAGACAAAGTCCTGTTCTGTTTTTCTACCAACAAGCCACCTCAAATATTTCTGCTATAAATCCTACAAGTTTCACCAATTTTTGTTGTCTTCTTTAACCAAAAAGAAGGAATTTATGTTGTCTGAATCATTAGGCACTGCTGATTTTTTAATAAGGCCAGAAATTAAAACTCTTCCTGTAAAAGCTGGTTATTTTAGAGATTATTCCCATTTGGGCATGGGTTTGACTAGATGGACTAGCCTTTTCCAGTTTTGAGGTTCTATGATTCTATGACTCAAGCTGCCCAGAAAGGAATGTTCTCTTTGCTAGGTCCCTTTAGAGAAAGTTTACAAAATATTATTTAAATGTATCAAATTACTCCCCTTCTGTTTCGTATGGATAAGGTGCCTTGAGCCCCAAATGAAAGGAAGCCATTCAAATTAGTAAACTTATTATTATGGAAAAATAATTATTATTCAAGAAAACTGGGGACATCAATTAAAATCTAATCCAATAAAATTTTATTAAATTCCTACCAGTCACTGTGCTAAATGTAGGGGATATAATTGATTTTTTAAAAAAGGACACTATTCAAAATTCTGTGCTTCTCAAATATAAATCCCTCCATTTGGCTTTTAAAGATCTTCACAACTGGGCCCCTTTCTTCCCTCCAGTCTTTGTGTCCATTGCTTCCCTCCACCCATGTGACAGTCCAATCATATAGATCTTTTTTCTGTTGCTCACATGATAGTCTATCTCATTTTTCTTCCTTTACTTTGTGTGTCCCTCATGTCTTCTTATCTCCCTTTCTTAGAATCAAAGCCTTATATCAGATTACTTTCTACAGGAGTCTTTTCTTGGGCCACTCAACTGTTCTCTCTTCTACAGTTAATTCTCCATCTTCTATGCATGTACCTTGTGAAGCCTTGTGGAGTTGCTTATCCACCTTTCATGCAGCTCTCACCTGTCACTCCAAGAAACTCTAGAATGTGAAGTAGTCATTCCCCAGTAAAATGCTTTTGGCAGATGAGCTAAGCCATGTTGAAGGTAACCAGCAGGTTTTGAACCCATATGAGAGTTGGGGGTGGTGCCTCAGACATTTACAAGATGTGTGAACCTGGGCAAAGTCAAAGTGTCTTGTCTGGTGAAGGGAGCAGAAGAAAACCATGGAACTATGGTGGATGGGTCCTCAAAAAATGCCCTTAATTTCCCATGGCACTCATTTTATACTTCTGTGGTCAATACACTACTCCACTCTCCACAGCAGCTTTTTCAAACTTTTTCATTCCTCCTCATATTCTTATGACACTCCTTCACCTGACACACTCAGTTGGAGATCTTATGTTAGAGTTTTTTAAAAAAATTTTTAAAAGGAAACTCGGTCCATTTGAAAAGAGCTCCCTCTTCTCTCTACTCCTCACATTACTCAGATGTCTTTTCTCTTTATTGATTTATTAAATATTTATTCATAGATCACGCCTTTTTGACCCAGAAAGAAAGAGTTTACTTTGTACATATTCATATGTATGTTGTCTCTCCTATTGGATTGTAAGCTCTTGGGGGGCAAAGGATTGCCTCTATTTGTATCTTTAGCACTTGGCATAGTTCCTGATATGTAGCATCTAATAAACATTCATTCATTTATTTACCTTTCGTTCATTAAAAGGGATTCCTTTCTTTGCCAAAGCAATTACACCTTTGATCCTTTCCCTACCCATAGTTCAGACAGATGGCCTTCTCTATCATCCCCACTCTCTTTGTTATTTGCAAACTTGCCCAGTCTGCTGGCTCTTTCCTATTGCCCATGTCTCCCCCATCCTCAGCTTCCTTCAGGTCTCAGCTGAAGTATGGGATATCACCCTTCCTTGATTCCTATAGTCATTAGTGTTTTCTTCCTTCTCAAACTACTCAGTATTACCTGATCTATACAACAGTTGTATTTCCTAGTGGAAATATGAACATTTGACATGTTTTAAAAGCATAGTTTAGAATAATCTTAGTTTAGAATAATCTTGAGATTACTTGCTCAGAATAAAGTACAATATCTTCATGTGTGTGTCCTATTGAAAGAACACCTGATAGTCCAAATGTAATTTATAAAAGCTGGGTGAGTGATTAAAAATGCTACAAAATGTTCATTCCTGGTAGTATGATCATAACAAAACTGGTTAAGTGATTTTTTGGAGAGTCACCTATGGTAGAGATGGGATTTGAACCCCATAGTTCTTTGGCTTCAAATCCATTTTTTTACAAAATTTATACCGATAAAGTCAAGCCAGAGTTTATTGATTTGGCAATTTTACTGTTGATTTTTTATATCATGTTTATTTCCTGATATTTACTCCTCACCTTCTAATTAGCCTTCTGTCCATTATAACAAAGAAAAGTAGCTTTTAAAAACCACCACCACCATGATTGCATCTGTGGGTATAAACAACATTCCACTTCCATATTCTTTCATCTTTTCACCAAAAGGATATAAAGAAAAACATTACTTTTCAGAAAGTGTATCTACCGCATAAATTGAGGTATACTATAGATAAATTTTAGTTTATCTTTATTTTCTACCTGGGAGAACTGACATACAACTGGTGCTTCCCTGATTGATTAAAGCCACCACAAATCTCTCTATTCCTTTAAAGTGTGATTTCTTTTGCTCATGATACCTAGTCATTAAACCAAACAGTGTCCTTGATCTGAAATTATAAATCACTGAGTTGAAGGAGAATTTTAAAAAATCTTATTTTCTCTCTGTTGGTTGGCTTAAGATATCATTATATCTATTTTACACTTCTACAAGCCTCTGCTTAAACACATTCATTTACGTGTGCTCAGTGTTCATACATAGCAAATGACTCATTTTGAGGAACTTTTTATTCTGTGAATAAAAGAATACAGATGTTCCTCTAAACCAGGAAACAACTCCATAAGTGTTATTTGGTTAATACAGACTTAACATTTCAAGACCTGGTGATGAATTGAATCACTTTTCCTTCTCACAGTGTGTGATAGTCTTATCCCTCTCTAACAGATAGGCAAAGCAATAGGATTGTGCAACATGTAATCCAATTAGTGGGGTGATCTTTTTTTTTTTAATTTAAAATATTTTAAAACCTTTACCTTCCGTCTTGAAGTCAATACTGTGTATTGGCTCCAAGGCAGAAGAGTGGTAAGGGTTAGGCAATGGGCGTCAAGTGACTTGCCCAGGGTCACACAGCTGGGAAGTGTCTGAGGCTAGATTTGAATCTAGGACCTCCCGTCTCTAGGACTGGCTCTCAATCCACTGAGCTACCCAGCTGCCCCCTGTGATCTTTTTTATTTAAAGATTTTTAAACAGAATTTGGGGTTCACTTTAAAGATTTAAATGCTCTGTTCAACCCAAGATCCACAATGTAATATATGTAAATAAAACCCTTTGCTAATGCCACTACTCATACTACATGAGAATGTCTGTAAAGAAGGGATTCAAATAGAAAATAATAAAGAAACTTTTTAATTCCCTTTCCACCCTTTCATGTTGTTTCCAGATGTGTCATGAGGTGGAACCACACTGAAACCAAGTTAGCTGCCATCTTCCCTGCTCCAAGCTAAGGCTTTAGGAAACACTGGAAAAGTGGACAAAATAGTTTGAGTTGAGCATGGGACAACCTAATCAGTTTGGGGAGAAAGAAGGGATAATCAATCAATCAAAGACCTGGGGGATTATGGGGGAGGGGAGCAGAACTCAATGGAAAGGATTAAGATAAAAGAGGGCTATTCAAGAATACATTTCATCTACTCTTCCCACAGGCAAACAAATACTATTGGAAAAAATCTAGAATACTCTTTTGTCCCTATACTACCCAAATCCCAGTTTACAAAGCTATTCTGGTCATAATCTCTGATCTTTGTGTTCATAGTTACAGGTCTTCTGGCCAACATTCTTAGAAATCTTCATTTGGTTCTTATGGGCTAGAATTTATCAGCCCATAGTACTTTAAAATAAGTGGCAGAGTTGCCTAATGAACAGAGAGCTACTTTGAAGTCAGAAATACCTAGGTTTCAGGGCATCTGGGTAGCTCAGTGTATTGAGAACCAGGCTTAGAGACAGGAGGTCCTAGGTTCAAATCTGACCTCAGCCACTTCCTAGCTGTGTTGACTTGCTTAGCCCTTACCACTCTTCTGCCTTGAAGCCAATACACAGTATTGACTCCAAGATAGAAGGTAAGGGTTTAAAAAGAAAAGAAAACAAAATGTAAATTTAAATTCTGCCTGTGTCCTAAGCAACTAATATAACTCGGAACCCCAGGCTATTCTATGGGATTATATGTTATAAAAAAAGTATCCATCTGCATTGGTAGAGGGGGGAACTCCTGGATTTTAGATCCAATCTAATATAAGAGCCCTCTTAAATAAAGCCTTATCCTTTTAAGAGCTATAATTGTTTGTTTTGGGGGGTTGGGTTGGAAGGGTTATGGAGAGGATCTTATTGACCCCCTTTCTTATATTTTTATCATTTAAAGTTCTTCTTTGGTTCTTCTCATCATGAAATGAAGCTGACCTAGATTGATTTTAACCCCTCATCTTCCATCTTAGAATCAATACTGTGTATTGGTTCTAAGGCAGAAGAGCAGTAAGGGCTAGATAGTGGGGCTTAAATGACTTGCCCAAGGTCACACAGCTAGGAAATGTCTGAGAGTAGATTTGATCCCAGGACTTCCCTCTCCAGGTCTGGTTCTGAATTCACTAGTTACCTAGTTGTCCCCAGTGAGCTAGAATTCTTTAAGGCTATGTGAATAGAGCATGAGTTCTGTCAAGATATCTACCAAACAGAAATGATTTTGACGAGGAGGCTGGCCAAAGAAACAGCGCCTGGTATCTGAAGACCAGAGCATCCTTTGGGGCCTATAACTTTCACCAGGTTGGCCTTCTTAAAGCTGTATTTTGGTGAGGAAAAGTTCTTAGGTCAGCTCTCTAGGCAGCAACTCCCCCGGCCTGCGCTTCCTCTTCTTCATCCCCACCCTTTTCCACCCTGCTCTTGCTGCTTCTCAAAGAAGACTGACTAAAGAATCTCTTGAGGACTCAGCCCTAGATTTCAAGGACCCTCTTGGCCTCATTTCTTGGCCAGTTCTTTCTTCCTCACTTAATCTAAGAATTTTAATCAAATCAATACTACAGTTGCTTCTCTGAAGGCCATATCAGTGAGCTGAGTTATTATTCCATTCCTTATCCCTATAACTTCCCAGGCCAAAGTGCTCCCCACCCTGAATACTATTCCCCAATCAGAATGTAAGTACGCCGAGGGCAGGAACTATCTTGCTGGCTTCTTTGTTTCCCCAGAATTTATTCTATTGCCTGACACATAGTAAAGACTTAATAAATGCTTTTTTCATTCATTTATTCAACTGTATGATTTAATTTAACAGATTACGTGACTCCTGTAAGCGTTCTTTATTTTTTTGAACCCTTAGAATTAGAGGTTCCAAGCCAGTAGAGTGATAAGGCAATGAGGTTTAAATGACTTGCCCAGGAAATGTCTGAGGCCATATTCCTTTAGGACCATCAGCCTCTAGGCCTGGCTCTCAGTCCACTGAGCCACCTAGCTGCCCCCTAACACGAGTTTTTAACAAAGTACCACACTTGGAAACCTGAATATCTTTCCAGACCTGTCCCTGACTTAAGTTCTGGGCCTTCCTTCATATTTTAATAGAGATAAAAGAAAAGATATCGATGATTTTAAAGTTAATTTATTAAGATATTAATCTGAGAAAAGAAAGGTAAAACATTGGTGATTCTCAACTCCTACGTTGATGCATTATCATTGTTGAAACAGCAAAAGTCCAAACAAGCCTGTGAGCAGGTTTTCATCCATACGGTAATCATCACTCGATCAATAGGGCCCCTGCCAGGCCTTGCTTCCTGAGAGTATAAATCTGGAACCACCTAAGATCTGAAAGATTGACACCAATCCAGAACTGCCCCAAAGCTGGTATAGAGCTGGGGGTGCTGCAGGCAGAGGATGAGGCTTTGATCTGGTAATATCCATCTGTAGTGAATAGAATGGCACTAAGAAAAATGCATCTGTAAAACAGAGCTATAGTTGGGTTTGTTTCAAGGTATTTACAGTTTTTAAATGCCAGCTACTAGTGAAGGCAAGATGTGCTGTGTTCTATAAGAAAAGAGCATGCATGTGCCAACATGCTTTTCCCAACAAAGCCTCAACCCTCGTAAGTAGCGTCAGGGACCAAGTTTCTTAAATGCCAGCAACAACAAAGAAATTACTAGGATGATAGCAGAATTAAGCTTTCAAAATAAAATGTTAGTGATATCTTTGGTTTTTACATGGCCTAAGTTTGTTTCCTATTTCTCTCTCCCTTCTCCCTCTCTATGAGAACTTCTCCCATATAACAGGATATTTTTTAAAGTGTAATAAAAAGAGGAAGAAGAGGAAAAACAATCAAACCAGATCAATAGATCAAAAAAGAATCTGAAAATATAGGCAATGATCTACACCTGTGGTCTTCCTACTTCTATAAAAGAGTGGAGAGAGATATCTTCTCTTACCTCTTCCATGGGGCCAGATTTGTTCTTATAATTTTGCAATACTTTTAATTTTTTATGGTTGCTATTCTTCACATTGTTATAGTCATTGTGCATATATTTTCTTGGCTCTTTTTACTTCACTCTGCATCAGTTCTCATAAATCTTTCCATGCTTCTCTATATTCATTATCTCTTAGTATAATAATATTCCATGGTTTTCATTTGCAATGATTTGTTTAGCGATCCTCTAATTAATAAGCATCAAGCAAGAATGAATTTACAGAAATTCAGCCCATTGATATTGGGGTCATAATGGGAACAAACTTGTGTTCTCCTTATAGTTGATATTTGTGAACTTTATTTTCAACAAAGGATCATACATTTGCACTTTGGGAATGGAAAAGTGGAAGGGCTTTCCTGATTTTCAAATAAGTCAAGAGCATAGAGTTTGAAAACTTTTGAGTAGTTAGCTTGGATTTTATCTTTAACAAACCTATAAAAATTATAACCAAAGAGATGATTATTAAACATCAACAAGCTTTTGTTAAACTTCTGTCTTAATTACAGTCAGCCTGTGCTTCCCAAACCTCATTTCCATTTTTGTCAGACTTCTTGGGGGACAGACCAGGCAATACTGTACATATAATTTAACTAGATTTTATGAAAGTATTTGATGGTGCCTTTCATACTCGTGTAGGCAAGTGAGTAGTTAGCTAGTACAATTACATTCAGAACCAGCTGAAAGAGCCATAGAAAAAGAGTTATTAATGGATCACTAAAAAGGTCTGCACCGAGGAATTTGTCCTTGGACCTGAACTATTTAACACTTATATCAGTAATTTGGATTAAACTGTAAATACCACACTCTTAAAATTTGCAGATGGCATAAAATTGGGAGAAATAATTTAACACATTGGATGACAGAATGGATCCCTACAAAGGCCTCAAAAAGTTAGAACATTGAACTAATCATAAAATTAGAATAGAGATAAATGTCTAAAGTTCAAAAATGCAAATGTATAAGATAGAAGAAGCATGGATTGATAATAATTCATATTAAAATAATATAATCAGGGGCAACTAGTTTGCTCAGAGTATAAAGAGCTAGGTCTGAAGACCTTGACCTCAGATACTTCATGACTGTGTACCCTGGGTGAGTGACTTAAATCCAGTTGTCTGGCCCTCACCACTCTTCTGCCCTAGAACCAATACTTAGTATTGATTCTAAGAAGGAAGGTATGGGCTTTAAAAAAAAAAAATGTATATACCCTCTTTGACTATGTCCTTAGTGGTTATCTTAGAAACATTTTTTCTGATAATGGTTTAGTCTTTTATAGTTGTTCATTGTAAGAATTTAAAATTTAGGTTTTTCATGTTAATATGAATATTCTAAAATAATATTGTGGTCGCTGACTTAAAAATATAACAGCTTAAGTCAAAATGACTTTTAGCAGCTTTATTTACAAAGAGGTAGAAAGAGTAAAAGTGAAAAAAAGAGATGGATTCTAATAAGCCTACCAGGCCTTCTCCTGAGAAGCCAGACTCAGTCCTTGCAGGGCTTCTCCTGCTAATTCTCCTGCAGGACTTTCCTGCTAATTCTCACCCAGAAGTCTCAGCAGTGTCTGCAGCCAGGGTTCCACCAATGCAAGCCTCCTCCAAAGCCAAGGTGTAGGAATCTCCAGAACCAAGCACTCCAAAAGCCAGGAAAAGAAGGCCAGCTACTCACTCAGGGAGGTGACATACAGGATCCAGGGAAAGATTCTCTTCCTTAGTCCAGCTCACCCATGCAGGATGCAGAGAGTCAAAGATGAACTCCAAAGAAGCAGCCCCTTGGACAGGAAGTTCAGGGCTTTTTATATAGTTTTTTTATGTCACTTCCTGTCCCTTCCCCATTTTATGGGAACCAATCGCAGTCTTTCAATTTGCCTAGCACTGCCCAGGGGTGGGGCAGTAGCCTCTGGAGTTGTCAGCCACACTAGTAAGTGACTTGTGAACTTTCCATACTAAGTTGGGGTACTTAAATTTTTGTTTGATTAACTTAAAAGTTGCTGACCCTTCAGTTTCTAGGTCTTCTCACTTTATAAAGGGTTACTAAAAAGATTATGGTACTGGGTAGTGATGTTGCTGTATGAAAGGGCAAGCAAAATTTCATGGCCCTTTGAGCCTGATTCCAGAATGGTTGTATCAGTTCACAGTTCCATCAACAGTATGTAAAATAGCCAATTTTTGCAAAGATGGTGTTGTTCAGTCATTTTCAGTCAGGTCCAACTCTTAATGATTCTATTTCAAGTTTCCTTGGCAAAGATACTGGAGTGATTTGCTATTTCCTTCTCTAGATGAGGAAAAGAGGTAAACAAGATTAAGTAACTTGCCCTGGGTCACAAAACTAGTAAGTTTCTTAGAGCAGATTTCAACTCAGGAAGATGAGGTTTTCCTGATCCCAAGCCAGTGCTATCCACTCTATCCACTATGCTATGTGTCTTTGCAAAGGTTCTCTCTCTCTTTCTTACTATCTGTCTGTCTTTCTAATATTCCTCTTTATTGCCATCCAGGATTTTCCAGAGATGTCATGTCTACATTTTTCAAAATTATTTTCAGGTTTTTCTTCTTTCTGAATTCTTTTTTGTTTAGCTTTGTCTAGGTAAACTGGTGCCTATGTATATAATGTAGTTTTCTAGTTTATCTCTCTTAATCAAGTCTATTTTTGCTGTTGTCTTATCTGTGGTCATGATTGTTACCATTTTTAAAATATTTCTGCTGAAAAATGACAGGTTGCTCTGAATGAGCAATGTAATACAGTTTATCTTATACCTTGCATTTTGCTTAACATATAGTAGATGCTTAATAATGCTTTTTGGTTGATAAATGGTTGATCTTTAAATATCCCATGAAATGATATTTCTTGTTGCCTTTGGACATGTACTTAAGTCAACTCTGCCAGCTCCTTTATTTGCCTCTCCCAGGAGAAGCTGTGAGCCATTTCTCCATTTCCCAGCAGTTTCCTTCTGTCTTTTGGTTTCATTTACAATGAGATTAATAGCTTAATGAATATTATTAGATAGTTAAAAAATGAATTCTTAATCCTCTCTGTCCCCTTTTCAACCATTCCTCCACCATTAATGCAAAAATGGATTGTGTTACACAGGAGCAAGGGATGTCTTATTGAGGGCTTTGTTTCCTGTCTTACCTTGGCCAAAGAATGAATCACCAAGGGACCATCTTACTAGTGATAAGCTTCTCCGTATTTAGCTTGATTAATTGGTGGAAAGCAGACACTGTTGTTTCTTGGACCATACTTGAAGCTTTTCCTACATGATAGTATCTGCCAGAACTTGTGCTCCATTGGCATAACCTTTAAGAATTTAAAATTACTTCCAAGCCATGATTAGAGTAGGACTTAATGGAGGAACAATCTGATAAGAGAAGCCAAAAAACCTAATGTAATATTGGTTCTGCTTAAAGAGAGGTACCATGGACAGGACAAGGAGGGTGATTATCTTGTTGTTATTCCTAGTGTGATTACACTTGGAATATTGTCTTCATCTCATCTACACAATAACCAATTATGATTCCAGAGGAACAGAATTTTTTCTCTTCTTTCTCCACTTGTGATTGGAGTGGATTGGAGTGGAAGGGAGAGAAAATTGATTTTGTTAATTGAAAAAAATTACAGCTAGGTAGCACAGTGGATAGACTGTGTCCTGGGGTCGGGAGTATTTGAGTTCAAATATGATCTCAGACAATTTCCTAGCTGTTGTGACCATAGACAATTCATTTATTCCCAATTCCCTAGCCTTTGTCAGTCTTCTGCCTTGGAATTTATAAGGGAAAGATTTGTAAAAATTAGTTAGGGTGTTGTATCTAGTTCTTGGTGACACATTATCTGAAGGACACTAGCCAGGTTGATGAAGGACCTTAAAAGCATGTCATAGGGGGAAACTGAAAATTTGAACATAAGTAATAAAGTCTTCAATTTGCATTCTTACACAATTATATTCTAAATAACATTTTATTGAACTGTGTACACTCCCCGTAAGCTTCTGAAGGGGGGAAAAATCTTCATTTTTTTTATTCTTCCCAAAATGAGCAATGGTATATTTAATATATTTAATCAATGCAATTTGAATGAACCAATGACCTATAATATCCCTTACAATCCTGAAACTGTTGTTATGATTCTATTTAGCTGAATGCATTAATCATCCATCAGATACTTGCTTCATTCCAAATAAATTCTGGAGATGCCAAGACAGTGCCTGCCTTCCATGAACCTACATTCCCAAGGGTTCTATGTACATTCTGTCTCCTTCCACATATCTATGGATAGGGATATGGGGGGGGGGGGGGATAAAGGCAGGATAGGATGAGATGCCTGGGTATTGTGTTCTGGCTATGGTGCTTCATTTAAATTTTAAAAGAGGGACATTGGTTGTCTGAAGAAAGTCTAGGGCTGGGGAAGTCTGGATGATGAAAGACCTTGAATCCATGCCATATAAGGGTTAAGGAAAGGAATTGAGACTATTTAAAGCCCAGAGAAGAGAAGACTGGGGAATGACAATAGCTGCCTTTTAAGTATTTGAAGGGCCATTTCAAAGATGAGAGAGGGCAGATTCCAGAGCAATAGATAGAAGTTGAAAAGAGTCAGGATTGGGCTTTAGATCTGGGGGAACTTAACAATTAGAACTGTCCAAATTTAGAATGGGCTGCCTTAGGATGTAGTGCTCTTCCTCTTACTCAAGGACTTTAAGCAGAGATTTGATGACCATTTGTCACTCTTGTTGTAGTCGGCATTCCTTTCATGCATGGCTTGGAATAGGTTGTTATTGAAACTTTAACAATCTCTGACTCTGAAACCACTCAGCCCCCATAGTGCTCTAAGGGAATGTAGGACTGTGTGTGGTCTGAAAACAGAATCATCTCTGGGGAACGTATTTCTGTCTTCTGCTTAAATTCTCTAAACTGAACCCTTTTTTTGCTTTTCTGCTGTCAACTAGTATTTCCTCTGACACCCACTTGAAGGAATAAACTAAAGGAATTTCCTCTGACTAAGGGAGATTAAAGAAAGGGGATAGAGATCTGGCAGATTATACCCAGGGAGCATCTGTCCCAAAAGAGGGCTTTAATTATAGAAAGTTTCCCAAAGAAGGAAACCTTTTGGGCAGATGTAAATATGTGCCTTTTGTCATGGATAAGAGGTGTGGCCACAATTACTAGGAAGGGACCTAGCAGAGAATCTTCTAGATGATATTAGGGCTTTCCTAAAGGAACAGCTAAGTGGTTTAGTGGCTAGAATGCCAGGCTTGGAATCAGGAAGACATATCTCTCAGAATTCAAATCTGGCCTCAGATATTTCTTAGCTCTGTGTCCCAAAGACAAGTCATTTACCTCTATTTGCCTCAATTTCCTCATCTGTAAAATGTGCTGGAAAAGGAAATGACAAATCCCTCCAGTGTCTTTGCCAAGAAAATCCCAAATAGGGTCCCAAAGAGTTAGACACAACCGAACAACAAAAAAGGCTCTCCTAGACTTCAACATTCTCTTCAAAAACCCATTTTCTTAAAAGCATCATTTCAGCTCTAAAACTCAAACCTCCTTGGTGTCCCTTGTCCCTAGGACCCCTCTTTCCCTATGATTGGAGAAAGCAGAAAATGGACCATCAAACACTCCATTTAAACAAGAGACACAGAGTAATAATCTTATCATTTCCCACCTGACTTCAAGACTTACTCTCTTTTTTCATCTTTTTCAATGTGTTGTCTTCTCCATTAATGTGTGAGCCTCTCAGGGACCAGGACTGTCTTGTCTCTTTCTTTGTTGACCAGGCATTTAGAACAATGTCCGGAAAATAGGGTACTTAATAAATGTTTATTGACTTACTGTCCAAGGACCTATTTTTTCCCCATGAAAGGGAACCCTTTAGTCACCTATTCCAGCCCATACCTGAACAAGAATCCCATCTGTATCACACTCAATGTGTGGTCATTCAGCCTTTGTCAGAAACAGTCCAGTGAGGCAGCCTTTTTCCACTCTGTTATAGCTCTACCTGATAAGAGATTTTTCTCTTCTGAAATTTGAGTAAATGGAATATTGTTTGGTTCTAGTGCCTGCCTTCTGTTGATTATATGCAATTTATCCTATATATAACTTGTTTGTAAATAGTCTTTTGCAAGTTTTCCCCATATTTGGCTGTGAGTTCCTTAAGAGAAAAGTAATGTTGTTAACTCCTAAAATTTCAGTAAATGATATCTTTTTAAGTTGCTCTAAAAGTTATTCTCAGGGGGCAGCTGGGTGGCTCAGTGGATTGAGAGTCAGGTCCAGAGTCGGGAGGTTCTGGGTTCAAATTTGGCCTCAGACACTTCCCAGCTTTGTGACCCTGGGCAAGTCACTTTCCCCATTCCCTAGCCCATACCACTCCTCTGCCTTGGAGCCAATATACAGTATTGACTCCAAGATGGAAGGTAAGGGTTTAAAATAAAAAAAAATAAAAGATTCTCACTTAATTTTTTTGGCATGATGTAGGATTTTATATCGTGCATTATATAACAGAACTTTCCGTATTTTATTTTTAATTAAATTTTTATTTTTATCATCATGCAAAACACATTTACATATTGGTCATTGTTGTAAGAACAAAATTATACATAACCCAAACTTCAAAATAAAATAAAAAATACGACTCCAACAGTTCTTTCTCTGGCTAACTTTCCCCATCATGTCTTTCAGGATTGTTCCAGATCATTGCATTGCTGAGAGTAGCCAATTGCTTTTGATTTGCAAGCCCTCTGACTGAACTTTTCTCCTTTTTGCTGCCCCTCTTTTCCCTCAGAAATAAGGACCATAGTAAGGTTTTTATTATTTAGATAATATCAATAGATATAGATTAGGAGAGCCACTTGGTAGACCTTCTTCAGGAGTGATTCTAATAGCATCATTTGGGTAGATATTTATTTGGTGTTCAGCTGTTTTTTCAGTTCTATCCTACTCTTTGTGCCAGTTTGTGTTTTCCTGGCAGAGATACTGGAATGATTTGCCATTTCCTTCTCCAGCTCATTTTCACAGATGAGGAAACTGAGGCAAAAAAGGTTAAGTGACTTTACCAGTATAACATGGCTAGTATATTTCTGAGGTCAGATTTCCACTCAGGAGGATGTCTTGCTGATTTTTTACCTCGTTCTCTCTCCACTATCACACGTAACTGCCCTAAAGATATTTGTATTATTTGCTTAAGGAGTTGAAAGACATTCAAGAAAGTCATCTAAGTGCATTGGGAAAAACTGTATGAATGAAATGTATACACATACACATAAATATATGTGTGCACACTCATAAACACAGAATCCCAGAAGTTTTAGTGCAGATTTATGATGCCAATACTTAAAAATGCTATTAACTAATAATCATAATATTAGTAGCAATTAAGCTATTTTTCGAAAGCCAAATCAGCAGTCTCTCAAAGTTGAGGGTCATTTTCTGCCTAGGTGTGACAGCTTAGACAAATAAATAATGATGAGATGGGAGATAACCAAGTCCTCAGAGGTGGAGCTCAGGCTTCACAAAACTGTTCCACCTGGCTCAGGATTCATGTTTATTCAGTGAGTACATGCTTTTCTGTCACATAATCATTTTTCAATCATACATGATCTTCTATAGATAATTGAATATGTCACACATTAACAAATTATTAAATCAACATTCTGTGATCATATACCATGTTGCTACACCAGAAAAGTATGTGATAGAGGTAAATGAAATAAACAGGGTAACCAGGAGGTCAGTTTCCCCTGACCAGTGGGATGACCAGCTAAGAGACTAGACTCATTGTTGCCTTTGATCGGCTTTCACAATCAATCACAATTATTTAGGAGATCGGTAACAAAGCATTTCCCAGCTAGGTATGGGGTTAAAGGGAAATTTAATACAGGCCAGAATCAGTTATTTTTCTAATTTCTACATTGCATTTTTCTTTATGCTTTACTCAGGCACTTAGTGATATTACTCTGGTTAATATACACAAGCAGATTCATTGAAGTGTGTCAGCAATTTGTGTTTTAGAGGAGTTACTGATGTGGTGCTTGTGTGTTTGGTTAGCAATGGGTGTGGGGCAACTAAGTGTACCTCTGCTGAAATAAAATGGAGGGGGATAGTGGGTAATGGTCTTTAGGTTTTAATTCTGTGAATATCATCTTTGGGGTATTATTCTAGAGGGATAAAAGTGAGCATATGTATAAATCCTGTGGATATTTGCTCTCATATTACTTCTGTAACTGGGGAGAGAACAATCCTGGTAAGGGAAGTTAGTGGGGGAAGTTACTCAGAGGGGATTCAGTGGATGCCTCATCTTTCCAGAAGGTTGCCTTGCAACTCTGGCACTCACACGTGACTATGTCAGACACCATGGGCTTTGATGACTTCTCACAGCTACTAAAACCAAAAACTGCATTATGACTTTGGGGACACCTGTGTGTGAGTGAGTGTGTGCATGTGTATATGTACACTGTTCAAGCTTTTTGAGTTAAAAGACTCCAAAGTTAAAATCATACTCTGTTACTTTTACTACCTTTGTGATCTCAGATCTTGTGCTCTTTCTCTGTTTCCTTATTTGCCTCAGTTTCCTTATCCACAATATAATAGCTAATGTTTATTTAACATTTTAAGACTAGAAAAGTGCTTTCCATCTCTTAAGTAGCACAGAACATTGTGGGTTTTGAAATATTCTATTGATGAAGAAACTGAGACTGAGAGAATTTAAGTGAATTGGCCAGCCATGTGATAGATATCTGAGGCAAGATTTGAACTCGCTTTTAAATCCAGCACCTTGTCTGTTATCCAATGCTGCCTATTATGAAGGAGGTTGACTTAGATGATATCTCAGCACTTTTAAGCTTCAACTATGTTATCCTATGAGCTAGACAGTATCTTAGTAATTATGTAGCTTCATTTTGTAGATGAAGAAACTGAGTCCTAAGTTGAAATGCTCAAAATATTACTAAAATTTTTCTACATTTACCCCAAATCATTCAGCCAGTTAGTGGCAAAGCCTTGACTACAGCCCAGTCTTCTGACTCAACTTATTTTTCCATTTTATCCACATAATAATACATAATAGACATCAGAATTGGACTCATGAAATGTATTGAGAGTTTCAAAGACATTCTCTTTGAAAATTCAGTCATTCTGACTTTTGGACAAAAGATAAAACATAATTGAACATTTCAGAAAGAACACACCATCTGAATGTTGCAACTGTTGATTTTAAATTAAATTTTGTTAAATGGCAAGAAGCACTTCCAAATTGCTAAACTCATTCCTGCAGTTTATTTTTACAATTCAAATTTGTTGCAGAGTGTGATTTTTAAGACGAGTTTTATGTGTCCAACTCTCACTGAACATTTGGCAAGAGGCATATGGGGGAGATGTATCCTCCGCAGCCTGCCATTTTCTGGGTCGGCTTCCCTCATGTTTTAAAGAAGCTTTGTGGCACTTTAGGCTGTGTCCTCTATAAAGATAAGTGAAGATTCAGTTCAATCAGTCACGTAATGAATTTCTAAAACATAACATTAAAACTCCATCATCCCCAACTTGATAGTTCTTACGTGACGGTTCCAGAGTTCTCAGTTATGAGCAGTCGCCACAGCTAATTCTTTAATTCTGTGTGTGGGCTTCTGAGAAGATAGCAAGGGGGAATGGAGTGGGCCTCCTGCTCTACTAGGGGTTCAGTTTAAAAGCCTGTATTTTAGAAATTACATTCCTTTTTGCTGGTTTCTAATCTAAACTAAACTAAGATTTCTAATGTTAGAAGACTTTTACTGCCTCAGTGAGAGAAAGGCTCTGGAGCTGGAATTTTAGGTGTAGAGCTGGAAAGAAATTTAGCAGCCATCAGTCTAAGATCTTTGAGACTAAGAGTTATTTCCTCTGTTTACAAAACACCTAGCATAGCACCTGGCACATTAGGTGTTATTTAGTCATTTTTCCTTTGTGTCTGACTCTTCTCGACCCCATTTGGGATTTTCTTGGCACAAATAATAGAATCGTTCATTACTTTCTCGTCCAACTCATTTTATAGATGTGCAAACTGAGGCAAACAAGTTAAAGTGACTTGCCCACAGTCATACAACTAGTATCTAAATCAAGATTTTAGTTCAGATTTTTCTGACTCCAGGCTCAATATTCTATTCACTATGCCACTTAGCTGTCCTGGAAGAGACTTCTGAGGCTATCTAGTCCAACTTCTTAATTTTACTATTATTTTTTCCAGATTACTTTTTGATAACATTTTTACTAATCATTTTCTGATATTTTGTGATTGGAATTTTTTCCTTCCCTTCTACCCCTCTGCCAAGATGGCAGGTTAATATAGTATAGGGTATAGATGTGTTATCATGCAATACATGTTTCCATCTTTGCATTTTGTTGTATAAGAAGACATAAATCACTTACACTAGAGGAAAATTCATGGAGGTAGCCCCTTCATTTTGTGGAAGATGACACTGAGGTTCTAAATGATTTACCCAAGTCCATACAGATAGTAAGTAGCAGAAAGAGGATTTAAATGCAAGTCCTCTGGCAGCAAATATATTGCATTTTCCACTGTGCCACCCAAGATTCAATAGGTAATAACAGTAGCAAAGTGAGATTTGAACTCTGAAGTTGATGTGGCTCCAAAATCCTGTGCTCTTGCTAATAACCTCTATCTTACTTTTTTTTGTTTGTTTGTTTTTTGTTTTTTGCTTCATGGATGCATCTTATTTCCCATGTAAATTAGATTACTTTCAAAAACTCTGAAAATGGAATTAGTTCCAAATCCTCAGGTGAATAATATAATTATTTGAATGATTTCTACTAAGCAACAACTGTTAAATGGCTCTTTTGTACTTTGAAAATATTGTCTAAATGGGAAATGCTGTTTCTCATCATTTTATTTCAGGATTTTAATGATCCATTTGTTTTGTGGCAAGAGTACCCTCTCCACCATTACTCTACAGCTTGGTCGATTATCTCTTGGTAGACTCAGTCGCTATGACTGGAAAATGTTGGCCTCATGGTGAGATGCCATTAACTTTGCTGAATTGAGCAAGAAAAAACAGACTACAGCCTATCACTGGACCTGTCTGCCTACCAAGAGTTTGTGTTACTCTGCTGTGGGCATCTTTAAGGCCCCAAGTCACCTCCGTGCCATAGGACATCAAAGCAAGACTAACAGAAGGGCGGTCCATTTTAATCACTCATCTAGGAAACAACTCTTCTTACTCTTTTCAAAAGTGAAAAGCAGTCAAATAAGATTAAAGATGCATGTAGTATTGGAGAAACTGGTGGAAGCTGGGTAGACACCCTCATATGCTATTTATAGACCTGCTAATTGATCTGAATATTCTGGCAAACAATTTGGAAGTTAGCAAGAAAAGTCACTCCGTTCTTCATACTATCTGATGCAAGGTTCCCAAAGAGGTTGAAGATGGAAAGCTACCAAAATATTCTTTGGAGTCACAAACAAATTATAAGAAATACAGATGCAAAAAAAAAAAAAAAAAAAAAAAAAAAAAAAAAAAGAAATACAGATGCCTTTTATTGGGGAATTATTAAATTAATTGGGTACCTAATTAACAGAAGGATAGCTAATGGCAATGGAGTCAGGATTCAAATCTAGCCTTAGACACTTGCTGGTTGTGTGACCTGGGCAAATTACTTAACCTTATTTGCCTCCATTTCCTCATCTAAAAAATGCACTCCAGTATCTTTGGAAAGAAAACCCTAAATGGGATCACCAAGAGTCAGACATGACTCAACAACAATTAACCGAAATTGTGGTCTCTAGGTTCAGTGGTATATTGTTACTCTCAAGAAACCAAAAATTAAAATTCAGAAAACTATAGGGTCTTAAGAACTGATACAGAAGGAAGAAAGCAAAAACAAAAGGACAAAATGCACAATGACAATTAATATCAATATAAAAAAAACCCAAAAGGAGGCTGAACTCAGACTTAATACAAGGCCTACCCCTTATAATGGAGGACAAGGGAGAAAATACACTTACAGCTTACTGGCTCAGAATGCATAAGTAGGCTTTGTTTAACTTTTTCTTAGTTACAGGGGAGGTTACAGCTAGCAACCGCCTGGAGATAGTCTTAAACTTAAATTAAAGCCAAAGATCTAGTGTCTGTGGCCCTTGTACAATTATGTACTCAATTGTGAAAGTTTAGACAGGGGCAGCAAGATGACTTTGTAGATAGAGAACCAGATCTGGAGGCAAAAGGTCCTGGGTTCAAATTTGACCTTAGCTACTGTACAACCCTGGGCAACTCACTTAATCTTCTTTGCCTAGCCCTGACTGTTCTTCTGTCTTAGAACCAAAATCCCTTACCTGCTATCTTAGTATCAATTCTAAGGGATTTTGGTTTTCCTTTTTAGTCTAGGCAGTGTGTTACCAGAGAGAAGATCTTTACAATTTAGCAGATAGAGCATGGTTGTCAGAAACAATATTGATGCCTCTATATGGTATTAATTAGTTTTAGAAATGTCTTTGGCACTGGGAGTAGACTTGGATCTTAACAAAAATAAATGAAGTTGGACGTCCCAGAACGTTAATTAAGATTGAAAGTCAAGTTGAGATGATGGCACCATGACAGAACCATTTTCTCCTTGCCAGGGAAATGATTCAGCAACTCTGAATTAAGTATGGCTTCGTTTAGTCTATACTTCATAGAAATGGAACTGAGATTTGATGGTTTTGCTGTGTTGTTTTTTTAGGCACATCCAACTCTTGGTGGCCCCATTTGAGGTTTTCTTGGCAAAACTATTGGAATGGTTTGCCACTTTATTCTCCAGTTCATTTGACAGATGAGGAAACTGAGGCAAACAGGGTTAAGTGACTTGCCCAGGGTCACCCTGCCAGGAAGTGTCTGAGGTCAGATTTGAATTCAGGAAGAGGACTTTTCCTGACCCCAGGTCCATAACACTATCTATTGTGCCACCTAGCTGTCCAGACTGGATCTTAGAGGACATCTAGTCCCAACCCCTTGCCAACAAGTATTCTTACAGAACTATCCTTCAAGATCCAAAAAAACCCAGAAGAAGGAATTAAATTGGCAGGGTATAAACATTATCAGAACTCCCTGGAATGCAATATCATTCAGGCACTGTAATATTCCAAGGGTAGAAGTCCATTTACAAAGTGGGGGGAGTACTGTAGTGTGAATTCAGTGCCATGGATGGGGCTGCTAGAGATTAGCATGGGATGCTGTAGACAAAGACTGGATTGGAAAACTTTGGCTTTTGCCCTAGCTTTTCCACTAGCTAACTATGTGGCTTTGGACAAACTTTAACTTTAAGAGCTTCCTATTCTTTATCTTTTCACTATCATTTTAGAAACTTCAAATCTGTCACTCCTCAGCCCCCATCAATATCCTAATCTTTAATAGTCCACCATTAAACACAATTTGAATCAAAGGCATTATACTGAGATGGTATTAAGAAGAGTAGCAATTAAATATTTCTCCCTTAAACCTGGGAAACACTCTCCCACAGATAAGCACAACGTGGAAGAAGAGAGGAAGCTTGTCCAGGAAGTACATACTTGAAGAATTCATGCTGCCAAAGCAACCCATACTTTTGACACTTTGGGCTCCTCAAGGCTCCTCTCTTCTTATAGTGTCCTCTCCCTGATAGCCCCTGATAGCATCTCCGCTGCGAAGGTCACTCATAACTCCCTCATTGGGTATTTGGGGACCTGATCCTTTTTCCAGCTCCAACACCCAACTTCCAAAGCTGATTGTCTCTTGAATTCGCAGCTGGCTGAAACCTCTGTGATCAGGGATCACATTTCTCAGAGATACTTCAGATGACTATCTCCAGGTGCTTTCATGATGAATGAGTCATCTGATGCTTTTTGGCTAAGGTGTGAGAAATCTTCACCTAATCTTCTGTCCTGCTGTCCTGTAGTGGAGGCAACAGGAGAAAGACAAAGAAGGGACCCTCTCTCACCAGTCAGCTTTTTCCTCCATAACTGACTCTACCCATGTCCTGCTCATTATCTTTCCCTATAGGGTATTTTCTGCTTTTTCAAAGGCTATAGAGGTAAGGCACCTCCATGACATGGCAATAATGTGTTTCTGCACAAAGTTTTCAGTGTATTGATGTCTTTAATCTCTCCACTTGCCCTGAACTTTGGGGATGATACAGTGTGTGGTGTGTTGTTTGTATTCCTAGATTTTTATAAATTTCACTTAATATTGATTGAGTACAGTGACTTCTATAGTCTGATTCCCAATTTTGTCAGAATCCCAAATCTAGGTATGATTTCTTTTAATAGGATTTTGACCACAAACTCAGTTGTTCTTTTTGGCAGGAAAAACTTCTGGCCATTTAGTCAGTCTGTCTGTGATGACAAGGCAATAATACTTAAACCCTTTGTCTTTCAGCATATAAAATTTCTCTGTATGCATTTAAATGGAGTATATACTAAGGGATGACCTCCTAACCCTTTGGTCTTATAAATTCCATGATTGAACTGCATACAAATTTTACATTTTTGACTGACATCAAGAATAGCTAATAATGTATATTGTATTATTATGTAAATAATCTCTAAATAATGTATATGCTATAATTAGGTTAGTAACAGTGATAGAGTGTAAACATTTAGCATAGCATATATATATGTTGTATACAAGATTAGGTTATAGACTAGGGATTTAGAGTATAGTTATAATTAGGTAATAGATTAGAAATAAGTTAAGCATAGCATAGACAGTTATACTTAGGAATAGACTTAAGCTGCATTTGCAGATAGTTTAGTAAACTTAATTATTGTAAAGCTGATGCTAAAATTGTTTAATGGACATATATATGTATATATATATAATACTTTGCAAATAATTATAGATATAAAAAATAGGGAAAATGTTTGTATTAGTTTAACTTAGCAAGAGTAAGTAGTATTAGCACTAATATTCAAATTTCTTTGTAATGGTTTTGTTCAAGCATTTATTGTACTGCATTTAGTGTAAGACCTTAAAACTTTCTCTTAAGAGTAGATAAAGTTAGCATAGAATAGTGATATAGTAATTGAGGGAAGTTTATTTTGGGGGGGAGTACTTAGAAATTAGGTTTAGTAAATTGATAAGTATAATAAAAGTAAGTGACCTTGGGAAGGTCACAACAAATAAAAGGGACGATTGTGAAAAGGAAAACTGAAGCAAGTTTTGGATTTTCTGCCCCTCTGGTGGAACAAAAGTTGGAATGTTAGAGAGAAGATATTGACAAGAATGAAAGTTGGTGGGGGGAGAGGTACTTGGAAAGTGTCAGTTGGTCTCACTCTCATTCCTGACCCGTGGACTGGAAGGAGTGCTTTCTCCCTGTCTCTGTATAGAAGTACCACTATTCCTGGATATTTTCCAACTGTGTGCTCTACCTGAATGCCTGTGATCATGTCATTGAACAAAAGGATTGGAGGGGAATGGTTTGAATTGTAAGGCCAGTCTTTAGGGGCAGCCCAAAGAGACAGGCCCAACCAGCTCAGAATGTCAGAACCTCTTGCTGTCTACTGCTAAAGACTTTGAACTTAAGAAAGCTAGCACAGATTAACATAGATAGGAATAAAAGAAACCCTCCACCAGCCTGCAATGCCTGGCTTCAGCTCAAAAGCTTAGAGAGACTCAAATCCAATCTTAGGAAATCCCGATTCCATCTTCCCTGATACCTCCGCAGTCCAAACTTGTAATTAAATAAACACAGTCAGATAAGAGGAGAACAAACATTTCAGTCGACATCGAGGGAACTAAAACTAAGGACAGCCATTGAACCATATCAGACCCCTGCTGGGCAACCTTGGTCTGGGGGAAGGCTTGTCCCTCAGTGGGGGCCCATGCTCACCTGCTCTGGGGTATCTTCAGCATCAATCAATAAAGATGTCCTCTGAGGCTAGCTGTCATAAGTGGCCCATTTCTCAGGAAACCCATTTTTCAAAGATAGTCTCTCAGCAAGGGGATATCTCTACCCTTTTATCTCACCCTCTGTCTCCAGACATTCCCTGTTACAAACCCTTCTTTATTCCCTGTATCCACTAAATTCCCTTGAAATATTACAAGAGAGAAGCCATATCCATGATATGGCAATAACTAGCTGTTCTCTAATTACAACCAGGGAAAGAGACCGTACTACTTTGTAAGCCAATAATTGTAGAAAGGCAAGCTAGGTGGTGCAATGGATGAAGTGCTGGGCTTGGAGTTAGGAAGATGCATCTTCATGGTTCTGAGTAAATCACTAAACCTTGTTTGCCTCAAGTTTCCTCATCTGTAAAATGAGTTGGAGAAGGAATGACAAACCTCCAGAATCTTTGACAAGAAAACGCCAAAAGCAGTCATGAAGAGGCCTCTTCCAGAGTTCAAATCTGGCCTCAGACACTTACTAGTGCTGTGACCCTGGGCAAGTCTCTTAACCTTTTTTGCCTCAATTTCCTCATCTATAAAATGGGCTCGAGAAGGAAATAGCACCACCCCCCACCCCCCACCCCCTATCTTTGCCAAGAAATCTCCAAATAGGGGCACAAAGTTGGGCATGATTGAAAAACAACAAAACAGAACTTACTTGCTTCTTTCATAGTTTGATCAGGTAGGCTGGGGAAGGCTGGTTGTTCCCAGGTGTATGCCTACCTACATTGCATCTAGGCTCTGATACTATCTCTTATAACCTTGTTACTTTAATTAGCCAACAAACATCAAGAGGGGTTGTGTGTGTGTGTGTGTGTGTGTGTGTGTGTGTGTGTGAGTGTGTGTGTGTGTGTGTGAGTGTGAGTGTGTGTGTGTGAGAGTGAGAGAGAGAGAGAGAGAGTGAGAGAGTGAGAGAGTGTGTGAGAGAGAGTGTGTGAGAATGAGTGTGTTAATGTGTGACTGTGAGTGGTTTCGTCATTTCAGTCATATCTCTTAGTGATCCCATTTTGGGTTTTCTTGGCATTTCATTTGGCAATACATTTCCTTATTCAAATTACTTTGCAAATGATGAAATTGAGGTAAGCAGCATTAAATGACTTGCCCAGGATCACATAGCTAAAAAGTATGAGGCCAAATTTGAACTCAGGATTCTTCCTGACTCCAGGCCAGGCGCTATCCACTGTGCCACCTAATTGCCCCAAGAGTTTTTCGAGACTGCATGAAAAGAGAAAATAGGGTCAGTCTTACACAAGAAATTAAAAACCTGTTCCTTGCCTTCTACTCTAATGGGTAGACAAGGAATATGACAGAACAAACATAAACATTTAACATAACTTAATATATAACTATGGCTGCAAAGCATACTTCCCCATACTACCCAAACTTGGAGGGGGAAAGAAAGAAAAAGGAAATATGGGGATTATAGTTAATCTTTTATTCCTAAAATTAATTAACACGTTTGAATTTTATAATCTTTTATTCTGTACCAGGAAAGTCAAGCTCAGTCAGCAGTAATATTTTCAACGGGTAATATTTCATAAACATCAGACAAGCAGTTCTTTTTTTGTAACTGAAGTGTAAACAGGAATGTTTTTCATAAGATTTCTGATTATTCTTGTCAGACCTAAGCCAGTTACCTAAAAGTTAAGAAGTAGCATGCTTAGTAGGTATTAAGATAAACCAAAAGCCAAAGGTCTTATTTCTTTGAGGGGGTCCTGGCTATACTTTTTTCTTTTACAGACGTATCCACAAAATGCTTAGGATCATAAAAGGTTGAGTTGAAAGTGATTTTGATGATCATCTAGTTTAATCCTATCATTTTTCAGATGAGGAAACTGAGGCTCTGACAAGTTGTTGTTTGGCCAAAATCAGTTTGTTTAGTAGCAGACACAGTTGGGAGTTGGGAGGACACCCTCGTTCACCTCTGGACTAAGATATATGATCTTGGGCAAGTCACTTAATCTGTATTATGTAATAGGTAAATATGCAATTCATTATGCCAATATTTCTTGTGCAGAGTATTGTGTTGGAAAAACTATCACTAGGTTGGGACAACCTTTATCCAGTCTCTGAAATCTGAAATGTCCAAGACTACTGTTCCAGGATGCACTATTTCCTCTCTTGGTTATCCTTTTGCAAATGAGCTCTTACGTCTAAGCTCTACCCTCAGAGATTGTAGCTTCATTCTGGGGAATTCTTTTCCCTCAATTGACTGTAACTTTGGCCCCCAGTTCTCCCTATTTCACCTCATCCAGTCCTTCAGTAGTATCTTGACATATTTCTTTGCAACAATGGCAGCACCCCAGATGAACTCTGCCTCGGTGCAAAAATTCCTTGTTACAGCTCTGTTACAAGATATGTGGAAAGAAAATAAGATATGTGAGTCATGGAAGGAGAAGTGAAGCTCAGGGAAAGATAAAAGGTCATTCCTATTCTTTAGGAATTCAAAATACCTATCATTACTCCCCTTCAAACATTCTATATTTCAACCAAACTTACTTAATTTCTATTACCTGAATTAAACCTTCTGTGTTACCTATGTCTGGATTTTTCTCCTTCCTTACCTCTAGGTTTTATAATATTTAGATGTCTTACCTTTCTTTGTATTTCCAAAGCTTACCTCAGTTCCTGGCACATTTTACTCTTTCGTTTTTTGTGTCCAACTTTTCAAGATCCCCATTTGGAGTTTTCTTTTTTTTTAACTCTTACTTTCTGTCTTAGAATCAATACTAAGTGCCACTTCCAAGGCAAAAGAGTGGCAAAGACTAGACAATAAGGGTTAAGTAATTTATCCAGCATCATGGCTAGGAAGAGTCAGAGGTTAAATTTGAACCTAGGACCTCCCATCTCCAGACCTGGCTCTCTATCCACTGAGATAGATCCACTATCTATTCCAGTTTGGAGTTGTCTTGGCAAAGATGCTACTACAGTGGTGTGACATTTCCTTCTCCAGCTCATTTTTCTAGATGAGGAAACTGAGACAAATAGGGTTAAGTGACATCCATAGTCACTGAGCAAGTAAGTATCAGAGGCCAGATTTGAACTCAGGAAGATGAGGCTTCCTGACTCGAGTGGGCACTTTATTATCTACCACCTTCTGATACATTGTTAGCATTTAATAAATGTTTTTTGACTGACAAATTGACTGGCTTCTCTTCTCAGGTGCAGCTTCCTTTGAAAATCTTTTCCCACTCTCCCTTGTTGTTAAGTTTCCTATTCTCAAGTTATTTTGTATTGACTTATCTATGTATATGTTGTATCTCCCAGAAGAATGGAAGCTCTTTGAAGACAGAATTTTTCACTTTATCTTTGCATCCCCAGCACCTAAAACAACTTCCTACACACAGTAGGAATTTAATAAATATTTGAATTAGACTGATTTGGGTATGGCTAATAAGACATAACTTGATCAAAGAATCTAAGATATATGTGTGTATAAAATTTTTTTATACTGAGTTTACTGGTACCGTTGCAGCTAATTCAGCACTTTGAGATAGTTGTTTTTGCTTTTATTTATTTTTTTTCATGTGATTTTCTATTTCTTCTTCCTTCTCAGGTGCTGTTACCACCCTATGATGACACCACGACAGCTTCAACAGCAACGGGTGTAGGGCCAATGGCAGGTGTGGGGGTGGGAGCCAGTGCTAGTGGGGGTGAGACTGCAGGTAAAGAGCCTCCCCCACCTTATGTGTCTGCCTGAGCCAGAAGGTGACATGGCCCTGGGAACAACAGCTTTCCTCAGACTTGTGAACAATAGTTCATTCCTTCAGAGACATGTCCTGTGAGATGCCCTGTCTGTCACTGTCCCCTTGCAACTGTCAAACTCTGATACCACGTTACAAATTTATTGTCCAGAGTTTTAAAAAATTTGCTTTCAGCCGTATCTTCTACCTGATGGACTGTGAAATATTTGTATTTGTGTTAAACCAATAGAATCTTTTTTTTTTTGCAAGACTTTAACATTCAACATTTGGAAAATTGGGCCCTGAGTCTAGGAGCAGTTTCATTTGGTACCTATGAAGTCCCTAAAGCAAGTAGGGGTGAGGAACACTCTCCATCTTTGCCCTTTAATTTTTGAATGTGTACAGAATAAAATTAGAGGCAAGCAAGATTTTTTACTTTCCTCTTAATTCTGCCATATAGGATGAGTTTAGCAGGATTGATCCTTACAAAGTTACTTCACTAACTTGGGGATTGGGATTGCCATTTTCATCTATCTCGGGCTTCACTGCAGAATCCTTTATATGACTTAGAAATCAACAAGAGATTTGAATTCATGTTGCAATTATGTCCCCTGCCTCTTGGGCAAAGGTCTCTCTTGTCTTTTAAATTCACTCCATCTATAATTCCATAAATAGGAATTCCCTGCAGAAAAAGCTCTCCAGAACAATGAAATGCTCTGGATTTCTTTGGCTTCTGGTCTGATCCACACTGTGCACTCAAAAGGGGACTGGAGCTGCTCAATCACCTCTTACTGGCCTCTCAACTTTCCAGCCACTTGAAATGTGTTTTCCTGCTCACCATGCTCTTCTCAAATTGAATGTCCAGAAGGGTTGCATATTTAAGATGCTAAAGTCAAGGGTGATATACTCTTGCCTCATAGTTAGAATTACGAGTCACCCTCTCAATTCTTAGTCCTCTTCCTCAAGAGATCAAGTGGGCAGGCCTAAAACATATATTAAAGAACTGGTAGGTTTTTCCTATAGGTAGCTTGTAAATTCCTCACATTCCCTAGGAAAAAGGCAGAGACTCACTACAGTGTTCTTTGAAGCTATTTCCTCACCTGTAAAATGAAAGAGAATCTTGAACTTCGTGTCTCAATTCTTTAGCTCTCAGGTCTCTGTGACTCTGATTTCCCAAACCATAGTAGCTAATGTTTCAGCTTTCAGCACCCCTATTTTCTGGCGTCCTCTACCCTGAGTTCCCCACTCAGCAGTAGCTTTGACTTGTTAGGTTACTCTTGGACAAGCCTAGCGGAATGTATGCTGTTTCCTCCTCCTTTTACCTCTTCCACTTCATCCCATGCCTCCTGGCTGCCATCCCTCCTGTAACAACCCCTGAACCCTGTCTATCTTGCTTTTATGGTCCTGCTCTTCTTTGTTTTTTGTGACATCCCCAAAAATCCTCATTTATTTGACTATTCCTGTTGGACATCCCCTGCTCCGAGGGCATCAGAGCAGGAAACTTCTGGGTACAGTTAGAATGGTCCAGCTAGGAGGTTAGGGAAGAAGGCAAAGGGGACAATGAGAATACATGTAGAGGTAGGGAGGGGATGCATGGGATGAGGGTCGATCTGATACATTGCTAAGTAGACAGGTTAACAGTATTTCTGGAGCATGGGTACATGACTTATTTAAGCATATTTGGGACATCTAGGTGGTTCAGTGGATTGGAGCCAGATCTAGAGATGGGAAGTCCGAGGTTCAAATCTGGACTCTGGATTTCAAATCTGGATACTTCCTAGCTGTGTGACCCTGGGCAAGTCACTTAACTCCCATTGCCTAGCCCTTACCACTCTTCTGCCTTGGAGCCAATACACAGTATTTATTCTAAGATGAAAGGTAAGGGTTTTTAAAAAAAAAAAATTAGTTGGTTTTACAGAACCATTTGCAAGTGTTTTTTGGTGTTAAGGGGAGCTTGGTGAGGGGAAACTTATCTTATATAAGAACAAGATTTCTAGAAAAGATTTCAGAAGGTTCTTGATGGAGGGAAATAAGTTTAGTCAACCTGATGGAGGAAAGGTTTTTGGGCAGGAAAGGAGACATGTGGATATAGAAGGGTGAGCGAGCTGCCTACCTGGGGGAAAAACATAGTGAGAAGTTTAGTGTAGACTGATCCAAGTTGTGATCAGTCAGTTGAGAGAATCAAAGATAACTAATTGTCCTTGGGAGGCTAAAGACAAAAGGAATTTTGTCTTAGAGTGGAGGTGAGATGGAGTGAGGGATGTGGAGGTGAGGA
Source organism: Monodelphis domestica (assembly GCF_027887165.1). Taxonomy (NCBI): domain Eukaryota; kingdom Metazoa; phylum Chordata; class Mammalia; order Didelphimorphia; family Didelphidae; genus Monodelphis; species Monodelphis domestica. Next base: position 173,795,795 of record NC_077229.1, on the reverse strand, counting down.
AGAGTTTCCAGAGAGAGATAAGGGAGCTAGGGGAGTGGATCATCCGGGAGCAGAACAACAGTTTGTCCTTAAAGGATTGGAAATATCCCTCGTAGCATAAACAGGATGCTGTTTTCTTTTTACTGCCTCTTCCAATCAGGGTGAGGTCCTGTTGCTTGATCTTACCAAAAGCACCCCAGTCCCACTGAAGGAGGTTGTCTAATCCAGGTTCTGGGGTACATGGATAGTTATTAACACGTAGACCTTCTGACTTCAGTATCAAGATTTTCTTTCCCTCCGTCTGTCTAGCTAGCATTACCTTTTTGCTTTCTGGGATGCCCAATGACCCTCTGAAATGTAAAACAAAGCCCAAATGCCTGTGAAGATGGATACATGCCACTTTTCTTACTGGGTATTAGAAGAACTTAGATGCATTCATTTGCCTGAAAGTCAGCAACTACAGTATTTGTTTTTTGCTAAATATATTCTATGTGAAGGTTTCTTGCAATTAAAATAATATGTCCTCATGTCTAAGAAAATAGCCTTTGGGACCTCTGGGCATGCTGCCCCATGGACTGCCCCCTTCCTGATATTGTCATGCAAACAAGAAATAAATGCCATGCTTGTTCCATGTTTCTGTGTTTCCTTAAAAAAAAAAAAACTCACTGAGGAAATCAAAATATCCTAATCTAGGAGCTGGGAGAAACAGAACAGACATTCAAGGTCAGGATTCTTAACTCCTGCCAATGGCCCACTCTTCTGTGTCATACTTTCTCATCTGCCTTGCATATGGTGTGCATTGGGCCCTAAATGCAGCCTTAATAAGCTATTGAGATCTTACCCCTTACCACAAGAGACTCACTGTAGGGAATGTTTATCCCAGAGAATCAGCCTAATTTTTTTCTATTAGTGTATCTCATTGCTACCTTCAAATAAACACTCCCTAAATTCCATGACTTCCAGCTTCTAAACTCATACAGAGTTAGCAGATTGTAGAAAACAAAAAAGGAAAAGACTTACAAGGGAATTTCATCCATTTCCATAGAAGGCACTAATGAATAATTATTTAAAAATAAATGTATCCCTCTTCTCCCAGGGAGGCTAATAAAGAATATTAAAAGAGAAAAGAAAAAATAGTTCAGCAAAACTAACATCATAAAATCTTGACAGTTTTCTATACTCATAGATGCTGCGCCCACCCACCCCACCCCCATCTTAGTATCAGTCTGGGAGGTGATGCCTCCTAACTAGAATTTTATAGGGCCAAGGTTGGCCATCATAATTTCATAGTATCGCGGTTCAAATTTTTGTCCTATTTATGTTGTTGTCATTTTGTATTATTCTTTTCCTGGTTCTGCTTGCTTCACTTATCAATTCATATAAGTCTTCCTGTAATTCTTTATATTTAGCCTATTCACAGTTTCTTATAGCACACTAATATTCCATTACATCCATTGACCACAATTTGTTTAACTATTCCCAAACAATAGACATTTCCAGATCTTTGGTACTACAAAAAATGCTGCCATAAATATTTTGTTGTATTTGGTAGGGTGAAGGGAAGAAGAGTCTTTTCATTTAGTAATTTGTTATTTTCAGTTACATGTAGAAGTTGTTTTTGACAATTTTTTCCTAACATTTTAGGGTTTCAATTTTTTCCCTCCTGAAGAAATATGTAGTCTGTTACAATTTATACAACAGTGCTTTCAAACAATTTATATTTCTATATTGAATCATGTTGTGCTGAAGAAACACATCATACATACCATTAAAAACCCATGAAAAAATAAGTGGAAGATGGAATGTTCTGATCTGCAGTCAGACTCCAACAGTTCCTTCTTTGGCTGAGGATAGTATTTTTCATCATGTGTCCCTTGTGGTTTCCTTGGGAATTTGATTTGCTGAAAATAGTTTAGTTCTCCATAGTTGATCATTGTATAATATTTCTGTTAATATATCCCATGTTCTTGTTCTACTCAGTTAACTTTGCATCAGTTCATATAAGTCTTCAGGTTTTTCTGAACTCATCTTGTTCATTGTTTCTTATGGCCCAATGGCATTCCAATACAACCACATAGAGGAGGTGTCTTTTACCACTGACCTTCTTAAGATATTTGTCTAGCAGAATCACTAGTACAAAGGGCATGGATATTTTAGTCATATTCTTCAAAAAAATTCCAAATTGCTTTCTAGAATGGTTAGACCAATTTCTAGTTCCATCAGTACAATAACATGTCCTTTCTTTCAACAACCACCCCAACAGTGATATCCTTCTATCGTTGCCAAGTTGCTAAGTATGAGATAAAACTTCAGAGTTGTTTAGATTTGCATTTATCTTATTAGTGAGTTAATAATATCAATTAAACATAAAAACAAGGTAAATGACAAGAAGAAACCAAGTAGTCTCTGACTAATACACAAATGGGTACAATCTACTACGCCTTCCAAAATGGTGGATGGAAAAGAATTCTGCAGAGAAAATGTCTCAATCTGTAAGTAAATAGGTTTCCCCATATCCTCTAAGCATGCCCTCAATGTGCCTGCTACCACCCTTTAAGGATAGATTGGCGTTAGCTCTGGCTCTGGTCTTCCAGAATTCCATGTCTTTTTCTTCCTTTTCCAAGGTCAAACCCCTAATTACAGTAATATTTGTGTCTAGTCACAAAGCCCCACAGGATTCTGATGTGCTGGTCCTTCCTTTAGTGAGCCCCTAAAGCTCTGTGTGTACTAGAGCAGTGGTATTAAGTTCAGATAGAAACTGGAGCCACAAAACCATGTGTAAGGGCACATATTAACTTAGAAAAACTGTGTATTAACATTATTTACATTTATTATAATTTTATTTATTTTGTTAAGGCCAAAACACCTATACACCAGGGCATCATGGAAGCTGAGATAGCTCCTATTAAGAATAATGTGCTCAGTTGCTATTAGACAGCTATATATTTAATTCCCATTCTTTGGATGATAATGAGTTAAGTACCCAGTGCCACTTGGCTAATAAGTGGACAAATCAGAACTGAAACTTAATCTATTGATATGAAAACAGTTTCTTTTCATTATGCTCTCCTATGGATGCCCTTTATGTCATGACTATCCCAAAGGGTCTTCCACACAACAATTCTAAAAAGTAGATAGTCCAAAAATCTCCATCACAGAGGTGAAATTATTTGCTTCAAAATCATTCAGGTTAGGGCAGCTAGGTGGCGAAATGGATAAAGTGCTGAGTCTGCAGTCAGGGAGATGTGTCTTTCTAAGTCCAGCCTCACATACTAGGTCTATGACCCTGCGCAAGTCCCTTATGACTATCTCCGCCATTTTCCCATCTGTAAAATGGAAATGATAACAGCATTTAACCAAGGGGGCTTCTGTAAGGGTAAAAGTAATGCTTTGCAAACCTTGAAAGTATTATAAATGGTAGCAATGACTATTGGAATACATTTATAAATTCTATTTTTATTCTTTGGTTTTGTCTATTGACTTCCAATCCCTGCAGATCTCTGAGAAAAAGTAGATCCAGGCCAAAACCAAAACTTGTAGGACCTCTCTTGTCTATGTGCAAGGTTCAGCACTTCTTGTCTTCCATTGTGGATAAAAGGCCTTCGTTTTTCTCATCTCAGCCTCTCGAAATCTTTACTTAAAAATGAAGTGTGTTGATAGCTGGGATTATGTAAAACTGACTCAAATATTTTTCAGGACTTAATAACATCCTTTACTGTCATGTTCCTATCTTGGAGGCCAATTCTGAGTCTTTTGGATAAATATCTCGAGAGCTACCACCTCTCCCATGCAAAGCTGTCACCCATTAGCCCAAAGGACTAAGTCATTCTGCTACTACCATAACTCAGACCTTAGTAATACCCCAAATAGCTCCTGTGGTTGTTGAGCTCCTGGCATCTGAGATGCATGTTCTGAACGGGAAGGAAAAAGAGGTATTACAAAGACGTCTCCACACCCTTGGATCGCACCCAAAATGGTTCTGCAAACTGGCCAAGTCTCCTGCTGAATATCTCATTTGGGCCTGGACAGTGGCCAGATCTGTGACCTTCTGCCCGGAAGCCCACACGTACCTTCTGCCGACTTGAAGACAGAGATGGCAGGAGAAGAGATAAGCTGTCACTTGGCCAGCCTGAGAAAAATGGCATCCACACAAATCTTCCCTCTACACCCATTGCCGTAAGCCCAATTAGCCAGAACAGCTGCTATTTGAGAAGCAGCTCCTTACGTGAAGGCAGCCACAGAGACGCTCAAGCTCCGTTTCTCTCTGCCCCTCTCACTCAGCCCATGTTCATCTTTATGTGAAGAGCTTCCAGAGCTTGCTAAGATAATGCCTCTTGGAATACAGTAATGGGTTGGGATTGTTGCCATTTGCTCGCAATCATGACATCTGGGCTTTGTTGTGTGTTTATAGTGGAAGAAATGCAGAGGCAGTCTGGGAAAGGCATGGAAGGCATGCTGTGGTATGTTCTTGGTAGGTTTATCAAACCCTTGAGTGTTTGGCCATACAGAATTCATGTGCCAAGGCAAAGAGGTGGCTTAGGGGGTTGAGTGCCAGGCCTAGGGATGGGTTCAAATCTGGCCTCAGATACTTCTTAGCTGTGTGGCTTTGGGCAAGTCACCTAAACCCAATAGCCTAGCCCTTTCTGCTCTTCTGTCTTGGAACCAATATTTAGTATTGATTCTAAGACAGGAAACAATAGGGTTTTGTTTTTTTTAATTTTTAATGAGTTAGTGTGTCATCATGGCACCTTTGGCCAGGCTGATATATATCTGGTACATCCATTCATTCATTCATAAATTCATTCATTCATTCAACAAGTATTAAGTGGTTACCTAGTATAAGGCAAAAGGCAGCTAAAGGTCACAGTGAATAGAGCTCAGTCCCTAGAATCACAAGACCCTAGAGTCAAATCCAGATTCAGATATTAGCTTTGTACCTTGGGCAATTCACTTAACCCTGTTCGCCTCAGTTTCCTCATTTGTCAAATAAGCTAGAGAAGGACGTAGCAAACCACTCCAGTATCTTTTCCAAGAAAACTGAAATGGGGTCATGAAGAGTCAAGACTGAAACTGAAATAACTGAATGACAGACAACAAGAAGTTCAACGCATTGTGCTAAGGCAAGGAAATACAAAGACAAGATTGAACTCCTTTTCTTAAGTTTATATTCTAGGGTGGAAACAACATGTACATTGATAAATTTAAAATAATAAAAAAATATTAAGTTTTGTATTCTGTGATAGAAACATACATTGGTAAAAAATATATGTAATATATTAAGAAGTTTATATTCTATAATGGAAACAACATGTACACTGATAAAAAATAAAATCAAGATAATGTTTAGAGGAACAGAGAACCCTAAAACTGGAGAAGGGAGTGAGGAGGGAATTAGAATAAGAGGTGATGCTTGAGATGATTTTTTTTAAAAAGAATTTGTTTATTTCATTAATTAATTTAGAATATTTTTCCATGGTTACATAGATCATGTTCTTCTCTTCTCCTCCTCCCACTCCTGTAGCCAATGAGCAATTCCATTGGGTTTTACATGTGCTTGAGATGCTTCTTGAAGGAGAAGGATACAACAAGGAGGTGGTGGGGAGGGAGGACATTCTAGAGAGCAGTGATGGCCTGTACAAGGGTGCATGTATTCATTAGTTCACCTAGTCTTTAAAACTAGTCTTCATATATATGTAATATATATGTATGTATGTATATGTAAGAATATATGTATTCTTAAGAAAATATGTAAGAATATAAACAAATAAATAAAAATCTAATGGGATATTCCCAACCAGTGGAAGTCTAGAATCAGTTCATTAACTAGTTCATGAACTTAGAAGGTTTAGAATCTTTCAATGGACACTATTCAAACTAAAACAGGATGGAAATGTTGGTCATAGTGTAACACCCACCTGAGATTCCTGCCTGGCTCAGATGCCCACAGTGACTTCCTCCCCTGATTCATTCATCCCAACCTACTTTCATCCAGATAGGTTTGAACTAAAGGACCACCACAATATGGCTGTACTCAAACTCTCAGGCTTATCAGTATCGGTCTGTGGCTGATGAATACACTCCCCTTACTCTTGAGTATAGCTTGTGAGCCTCTACCTGGGGGATTCCCATTTAGACAAAACCAGTCACTCAAGATGACAATATTAGATTTTAAATATAATCATCTACTTAAGAGTAAGGGAGAAGAAGTAATAAATCATGACATGATTAATATAGGCAAATTAAGAAATAATCAATACATCAAAATCCACATGTAAACATGAATCACACCCATCAATCTATGTTTGTACCTATTGGGAAGAGTTAGCACACACATAGAAGAAAACCTGGCAGAAACGCATATGAGTGAGGAAAATCCTTAATTTAAACTAGGCTGCAGGTTTTTATATCAGTAGTCCATTTATCCCAAAACACATTGGCCCAGGACTCTTTCCTCATCGGTGGAGATGAATGAATGACATGCCCTATTTTTGAAGGGTAGGATGGAGTTTGTAATAGAAGCAGAGGAGCTCCAGCCTTCTGTAGTTTTGGAGACTTTTCAAACATCAAACTGCTTTGGACACTTCTGGTTTCCACCTTCAAAAGGATAGATGAAAGAAGCCAATTCTACTTCTGGTAACTGATCTCCATTCATCATGTCCCTGTCCCGGATACCTATGGAAGAGACTATGAAAAGTTTCCCTTCAGTGAAATCCAGGACACTGGTTCTTGGTTGAATTGAGTTATCTCATTCCCAGTGGGAAAACTTCCTCTTTGTATTGTCTGCTATATATTCTCCTATATATATTTTCACTGATTTTTGTTTCACTATGATTTGAATGAGTAGGTTTCTTGGCTGTTTGCTATGTGTTCATTGTGAAACTGCTATATGGTTGGGAAAGGGACCAAAGCCTTGGATACAGGTCTTTGGGTCCTTCTTCCCCCCACTAATAATGACACAATCAGAATTTAGATTAAACCCAATATTAAGTAGAAATCAACTTGTGAAGGATTCAGGTAGCAATATTAAGGTAACAGATAGATATACTTCTAGCCTATTACCCTCTTTTTTCTGAGGAAAGCAGAGCCCCAAGTTCCTCCTTCCTCTCCTGGTCAGAATGAAAGTCTTCCTTGGAGAAGGGATTGGGAGAAGAGGATAAAGATGTCTATTCTGCCTCCCTTCAGGACAATGACAGCTCTTACCCTGGATGGACCTCTCTACATGTGGGGTCTTATTCTGTGAATAATGAACTACATGAACCTACTTCTCTGCTAATTGCATTTCTGGTCCTCACTGTTATCCTGCTTGGTTAATACTCTTCTATTCTCAAATTGACAAAGCAGCAGCTCTCAGTTTTTCAGTCATTCTTAAAAGGACACTTTAAGGGGGCAGCTGGGTAGCTCAGTGTGTTGAGAGCTAGACCTAGAGACGGGAGGTCCTAGGTTCAAATTTGACCTCAGACACTTCCCAGTTGTGTGACCCTGAGCAAGTCACTTGACCCCCATTGCCTAGCCCTTACCACTCTTCTGCCTTGGAGCCAATACACAGTATTGACTCCAAGACGGAAGGTAAGGGTTTAAAAAAAAAAAGGACACTTTAAAAGTGTTATGCTATTGTATAGACTATTTTTTTCCGTCAGAGAAGTGTACAGCCCAACAAACTGGCTCTTTCTGGGCAAGGCAGGCATATTCTGTGTCTCTGAAAACTGTTTCTACACAATTGCATCTTATAAGGTTTTTGTTTGTTTGTTTGTTTGTTTGTTTGTTTGTTTGTTTTTTAAACCTCACCTTCCATCTTGGAGTCAATACTGTGTATTGGCTCCAAGGCAGAAGAGTGGTAAGGGCTAGGCAATGGGGGTCAAGTGACTTGCCCAGGGTCACACAGCTGGGAAGTGTCTGAGACCAGATTTGAACCCAGGACCTCCCATCTCTAGGCCTGACTCTCAATCCACTGAGCTCCCCCCTGCCCCCACAAAGGTGTTTTTTTGACAAAACTTTTCATCCACAAAATAGGCATCACTTTTTATCCTTTTCAAGGTTATTTAAGCCTTTTTATTTTTACAAAAGTTCATTCTCTGCCCTGCCCTTTTGGCAACTAAACTGATCATATACAAAAGTATTATTTCTTTACACACAGATTTTAGCAGTTTTTTTTTTATCAAACCAAAGTTCCTTTTCCTCTATCTTCAGCCACTAAACTGCTCACGTATAAAAGGAACATTACCTTGACATCCTTTGCAAGTTGATTGATTTCTTCTTTATGGAAAAGTTTTTTCCCTTCCCCTTTCAGCAACCAAACTGCTCATGTATTAAAGGGGCAATAACTTACACTGGAACAAGCCTTGAGAGAGAAAAAAGATTTACATTTTTTAAGGACAAGAAGACTCAAATATGGCTTTAAAATAAGAGTGATTTTGCAAAGAAAGATTTACAGTTTTAAAAAAGCAAATGCTTCATGACAGAGATGAACTTGGGCTCCTGGTGTGCTTACAGAGTTCTACCAAGCTCAAAAGACTGAGTATGGGCTCAGTCACAGACTTTTGCTATCAGAACACAAGCCTAGAAAATTATTGAGAAGCTTATCACCAGTGGGCTGACTACAAAATTATTGAGAAGCTTATCACCAGTGGGCTGACCATAACAACCCTTTAAGGAAGGAAAGAGATTTCAGGAAATGCTGAAGGCTTGAAGTCTGCACCTTGAGAAAATGATTCCTCTAACAGTCAAGTTGGTAAGGATGAAAGTAGGGAATAAAGGAAGCCCAATGGTCAGTTAAAAGTATAACTTTTGGGGGCAGCTGGGTAGCTCAGTGGATTGAGAGCTAGCCCTAGAGACGGGAGGTCCTAGGTTCAAATCTGGCCTCAGACACTTCCCAGCTGTGTGACCCTGTGCAAGTCACTTGACCCCCATTGCCTAGCCCTTACCACTCTTCTGCCTTGGAACCAATACACAGTATTGATTCCAAGATGGAAGGTGAGGGTTTAAAAAAAAAAAGTATAACTTTTAACTGTGAAAGTAGCAAAGAAAAGATGGATTGAGAATAAATGTTCGTTAAGAAAAGCAATTATTTTCAAAGACTATATGGAAAAAAAAGAATTTTGTGTCTTTTGGAGTCTGAGATGAATGAGATCATGTTCTGCCTTAGTTATCATGCCTTCTCATGCTAAAGATAATAAACTCTATTGGCAAGCCCAGGCTTAAGTATACTATTGTGAAAATGAGGATAGGGATTGCTCTGTTTTTGTATCTCCATTGTTGTCCTTCAGACTCAAAGAGGACAAACGTGACATCAATATGTTGGGGTCAATGTAGTATGTCCAATGGTAGCTGATCAGACCAACATGAGTTGAGAAGATTCTATCACAGGTTGGGCCCAAATAGCCTGTATGAACATTTGGGATGGAGGTGTCTCTAAGTTTGTGCATCTCCCATTTCCTTTGAGTTATTGCAATTCTGCTTTGCTCAGAGAGCACAGTGCCTTCTTTGATGTGGGCACATCATGCAGGCTGCTCCCATGCCAGTGTCTTGGCACATAGTAGGCACTAAACAAGTGCTTGTTGTTCTTTGCTCTATCATATGGTCAATGATCTAGAAAAGTAAGGGGCAAAATTTGAACTCCAAATAATAACCCACATTTATGGCGCACCAAGGATAAATGGTTTGGCTACCATCATACACTTAGTCAATAACTATGTCAACATCTCAAGCTTGGAATCAAGGAAGCCTGAGTTTAGTTCTGACCTTTAATATCTGACCTTTGATTCTGTCTAGCCTCCACATAATCCTGTCTAACCTATACATGCAGTTAATTCCTCCTCCATCTGCTTTCTGAGTCCCAGTGCTTTCTAGTGATCATGAGTGCTTTTGATGATGCCAGTGGCAAAATCTGTTTTTTTTTATTTTTCCTTGAAAACAACCTGATTTTTTGTCTTCCCATGAGGTAGCTATTAGCTATGTCATCCTGGGACAAGTCACTTATCCTCTAAGGTTTTGGGGTAAACTTCCTAGGATTTATCTGCTAAGATAAGGGCTGAATTCCTCTACACTGACCTAAATATTATAAAAAGTGAAAAAATACTTGCTCTCAAAGAACTTACTTTCCATTGGGGAGATGCAACCCACATATATAGATAAGTAAATACAAATTCTCTATGTAATCTACTTTTGACCATGCCCACAGAGGTCTATGACTCAAGAGATTTGTTGATTTCCCAAGTCCTGGGGTCTTCCCTGACTTTGGTATTGAAGAGGCTGTGGAATAAAGGAGGAAGCTATTATAAGCTGAAGGACAGAAGTAGGCCAGGACATGCCATGCTGTCCTGGAGGGCAGGTGAGCACAGATTGCCCTTCAGGACTACTTGTTGGGAATCCAAACAGAGGACGTGCGGTATCCTTATACCCTGCTAACCTGGTGCCAGCTGAGAGTTGATATAGAGAACCATCTTCTCTTTTTTTGCTCGTCATCCATTTTTTTTTGGAAAAGCAATTTGTCCTGGCTCTAATCAATCCTTCTCTAAATGATTGCCTCTTTTTAATCTTCTTGAAAGAACATCCAGGGCTTTGACATCATTGCTCTTTTCCTCAAATGGCTACTTTAACTATCGTGTTTTTAAAATATAATAAAGCTGGTTGGCCAACAAAATCCCAGTTTGTTGTATTTTACATTGTTATAGATAAGAAAGAAGGATGGAGTTCCTTTTCTCTGAGATGAGATATTTCTGCCCAGTGCTCAAGTTATAACTCAAGCATAACAAAAATGGAAACCTTTTTTCCACCTTTTTTATTAGGAGAAAAAACTGGAATACCATCTTGCATGGGGTTCTGACAAAGGAGAAACTTCAGCAAGTGCAGTGTTGATTATGAACTGGGCTGTTTTATATTTCCCATGAGCCAAAACAAAAATGTTTGAGACTAGAGATATTCTCAATCTTTTTTTGTTCTTTTTTGTGAAAGAAATAATTCTCCCAGAAAGTCTTTGGACTGGGAATAAACAGATACTCTTAGTCTGAGAGATTTGGGGAAATCTGCCCCCTTTCCTGACTTTCCATTAGCACTGAATCCATTAGTGCTCACATCAGAGGAGGAGAGAAGGAAGAGATCATGCTAGGTAGGCTTTCTAACTGACTTAGAGAACATCAACAATACATTTGTAATTCATACAGCTCTGCTACCCTATCAGCCCAGCACAGCTACCAGGTCCTGTACTTATTCATAACTTCCCCTTGATGAAGAGATACAAAATAATGTAAAGAAATTTTCAGAGAAGGGGATTTCTAACAATTAGGGAAGTGAGCAGAGGCCTCTGTTGGAGGTGATGCCTAGCTATGGTGTGAAGGAAGTTCTAGATGTCTATGTAGAACAAGTTATGGTTCTAGAATAAGGATTCTTAACCTTTTTTGCATCCTGGACTCCTTTGGCCATGTGGTGAAACTCATGGATTCCTTCATAGGATCATGTGTCCAAGGAACTAAAGAAAATATTAGATTTCAGTTAGAGATTAATGAAAAATAAAGATGCATTTTTTCTCCCATCCAAGTTCAGGGACATCCCCCTTTAAAATCTATTCCAAATCCACTGACAATCTATGGACCCTAAGTTAAGAAACCTTGCTCTAGATACATGTATATTTAAATGCATAAATTATTTATTCATTTGATGTCTTTTTGGCAGATCCTGGAAGGGCAGGAAGAAAAGTACTTTTATTTGCCTTCTAAACACATGCAGAAAAATTATCCTTTCCTCAAACTGAAACAAATAAGTCCCTTAAGTGTTTGATCCTTGCATCATCTTTTTGAAATGCATATTTTTTTCTCTGAATATGACAAGCAACTACAGGAGTTAAAAATGGGAAAGACCTCATTTAGTTCACCAACTTTCTGAATCATTTCCTATGGAATATTTGGAATTGCTTTGTTTTGTGGGGGAAGTGGAGATCTTATTTTAAATAGGCTACATGAATCTTCTACTTGTCTTTAAGAGACTTCTCTAGTCAATGATAGATGACATCATTCAAATAATCATATCTTATTCTTCTTAATCTTGGCATCATTTAAAATCATGGAATGTTGGCACAAAAAAAGTCATCTAGATTTCAGTTATCTAGTTCCAATCTTTTTATTTCTCATGGCTTGTGGTGGTCCATCAGACTAACTGGAGAATTTCCCCTTCTGTAGGTTTCTAGACAGGCCAGTATCTCAACTTTTTCTCCTACTAAAAGGATAGCAAAGGTTTGTTTGCCAATGCAGTCAGAGTTTTATAAGAGAAAAGAGATTCATCACTGCCCAAGTGTCTTCCAATTTGATTTAACACTAGGATAACTGACATGGACACAGAACTGTCATATGAGAAGGTGATTAAGTCTCAAAGGGATAAATTTATAGACTCTTCCTGAAACAACTCACTCCACAGAGTCTATAAAGGGAAGGAATAATGGATGGACAACACCATGTGCTGACATGGTGGTCTTTCCGAGAATCAGCCAAAGTGTACTCATCCATCCTTTTCAAAAACATCCAAGTAATAAGTTTTCAGGAAGGATCACAATTTCAATTTTTTTTGACATTCATAGGATCTTAGAAAGGGACGTTAGAGATCATCTAGCCTATCTCATCTTTTTTATAGATGTTGTACAATATCAGGTCTATGCTTTTCAGTATGCTTTTATGTAGTAGATAGAGCACCAATGCCTGGAGTCAGAAAGACTCTTCTTCCTGAGTTTAAATCTAGCCTCAGGCTCTTAATGGCTGTGTGACCTTAGGCAAATTACTTACCGCTATTTGACTTAGTCTCCTCATCTTTAAATTAGCTGGAGAAGAAAATCGCAAACCGCTCCAGTATCTTTGCCAAGAAAACTCCAAATGGGGCCACAAAGAGATAGATACAACTGAAATGATTTAATAACAAATAGTTCCTAGGTTTGCCTTGGCAATAACTATGTCAGCATATCAAGACTCCAAAATACTTAGGGGAGCTAGGTGACTAAATGGAATGAGTGCCATGTCTGAAATCAGGAAGACTCATCTTCCTGAGTTCAAATCTGACCTCAGACACTTACTTGTTGTGTGACCCTGGGTAATTCACTTTGCTTCAGTTTCCCCATCTGTTCATTGAGTTGGAGAGGGAAATGGCAAACCACACCAGCATCTTTGCCAAGAAAACCCCAAATTAGGTCACAAAAGGTCAAACATGATTGAAAAAATGACTGACAAATGCTCTGCAGCAGACACGGACTCATCTGATCAAGATTCATTATCAGGAGACTAGTATCTAGTATATGGGGAATAGCTAGAAGTTGAGTCCAGGGGACCCAATAGAGATGATGTGTGCTAAGACAAGAAAGCCAGAGCATCTGCCACTTGTAACCTGCCTAGAAGGTAATTGATGCCTCTTTTCCAGTATGGTTCTCTGTTTTCAACAGCTCAAGACTCCACAGATGCCACTTCTGGTTCTCTTCACTATATGACTCTCCATAGTTCTCTCCTCTTCCTTTTCCCTTTCCTAGGATTTCTCTCTCTTCCCTGTCAATATCTATCTCAAGTCAGCACCAAACTTCTAGGGAAAAAGGTTCTAGCCAGATGGGCTTGTATCTGCTGCACAACCCCCTGAGCAGTAAAGGTTTGCCATCTGGCCCATTATCACACAGATGAGGAAAGAGAAGCCCAAAGAAGTAAAATAATTTTCTCAAGGTCACATGAATGATAAATAGCAGAATGGAGTTTGGAGCTCTTCTGACTCTAAATCGAATACTCATTTCAATGAACAAGCAAGTTCAGATTTGCATCCATCAGAATCTATGGGTCCTCAACTATTAGCAGCTGATGTTATCTGTCTAATGCTGTGAGGTTCAGAGCTGAAAGGCCATCCTCTTGAGGTTAAACTATAGCAAGTGAGTTTCTTTTCCAACATGGCCTAATGTTGTTGCAATTGTTGTCTATCCTTCATTTTCTTTCTTTCTTTCTTTCTTTCTTTCTTTCTTTCTTTCTTTCTTTCTTTCTTTCTTTCTTTCTTTCTTTCTTTCTTTCTTTCTTTCTTTCTTTCTTTCTTTCTTTCTTTCTTTCTTTCTCTCTTTCTCTCTCTCTTTCTTTCTTTCTTTCTTTCTCTCTCTCTCTCTCTTTCTCTCTTTCTTTCTCTCTCTCTCTCTCTCTCTCTCTTTCTCTCTTTCTCTCTTTCTCTCTTTCTCTTTCTCTCTTTCCTTCTTTCCTTCTTTCCTTCTTTCCTTCTTTCCTTCTTTCTTTCTTTCTTTCTTTCTTTCTTTCTTTCTTTCTTTCTTTCTTTCTTTCTTTCTTTCTTTCTTTCTTTCTTTCTTTCTTTCTTTCTTTCTTTCTTTCTTTCTTTCTTTCTTTCTTTCTTTCTTTCTTTCTTTCTTTCTTTCTTTCTTTCTTTCTCTCTTTCTTTTCTTCATTTTGAAAGAGGCCAGTGACATCCCTGGGTGATGTCTTCACTTATGTGTGAATTTCATTTAAATGAGGCAGAGTCCCATTAGGTCATCAACCTCACTGTTACTTCCAGACTCATCAAAGTCCATTGGCAAGACAAAAGTCAAGATGACTGGTAATGGTCCAGGATGCAATGGATGAGCTTCACATCTTTGATGCCTGACCAAGCTTTAAGTGCTCTGCAGGGTCTGCTTCAACCATCTTAATGGTCACTGGACCAAATTTTGTTCTTTGGACATCATATTTATTCATTAAATGTTGAACCATTACTATTAGTGCCATATTTTATGTCTTAAAAATATCTCTTGCCTTACCCCCTGAAAAATGTATTTTTAAGCTCTGGGCCCATCAGTCTATTTGTGACTGCATATCTGTTATTTGGTTGGTAGAATCTTCTTCAGCTCTATTCAACTCAGCCAATAATTTAAATTCTTCCTATTGTGTGCAAGGTACTATGCTGGACATTAGGGATACAAAGACAAAAACAAAACATTTCTTGTTCTGCAGGAGCTCATGTTTTACCAGAGAGAAATAACAGTTCCCTAGATGTGACAATGCAGACTTTCCTGACCCCTTTCATTGGATGGTTTTCTTTACCTCCCTTAAAATTTCAAGAAGTTAGTGCATCACTATATTTTTTAATTTAGCAATAAAATATAGTACAGGATTCAGTAGCCCACTAAGTGACACTCTTCTTGACCCATCAGCCTAGTGACCTTGTGAATTCCTCTTTAGCAGGTGGAATAGCCTTCCTAAGAGGCTTCAGTATCCTTAGTGGTTACCAGGAAGTACTTGAACAGTAAATACCTAGACTTCTCACCCCACTGCCATACTCATTTTAGAGGTGGGCCTAAGCAGTTTGGAGGAAGCCTATTTGTCCACAACCAAAAGTTATTCTAGGGCATGAAATTGGAAAGTGCTTAAAATATCAAAATATAAAATCTGCTTATACCTAGATTATGAACCACCACCGTATCTGTTTCCTTCTCTCAATTCTACTGCCTTCACAGATTTCTGTGAAAATAGAATGAATCTTCAACATCTATATGGAGCTACTCACCTCCAAACATCTCCTAAACCTCCTCCTAGTTACCTTACCAGATATATATGGTCAAGGGACTCCTAATGATTGTATCTGAAACTAAGTCAGTGAACTAGAATTTATTAATTGTTTACCATTGTCAGGCTGGGATACTGAAGTGGTCCAGTAGATAGAGAACTGGGCCTGGAGCCAGAAAGATCTGAGTTCAAATCCATATCCAGACTTTCTAGCTATGTGATCCTGGGCAGGTCCACTAACCTCTATTTGCCTCAGTTCCTCATCTGTAAAAATGGTGTCACAGTGGAGAATGAAATGTCACCCCAGTATCTTTGCCAAGAAAACAATGCATGGGACCACATAGAGTTGGTTATGACTAAAAGACTTAACAATCACAACAGATACATGTGTCAGGTACTGTGGTAAGCACTAGAGATACAAAAAGGGACAAAAGACAACCCCCGCCCTTCAGGAGCTCATAGTCTAATGGGAAGCCGACGTGTGAGCAACTGCATACTAACAAGGTATAGAGAAGGGCACTAAGATTGAGGAGGACTAGGAAAGGCTTCTTGTAAAAGGTGTGACACTAATCGAGACTTGAAGGAGGGCTGGCAAGTTAGAAAGATCGCCCTTAACTAGCTGTGTGAATCTGGTCACGCCATAACTTCTCTTAGCCTCAGCTTGCTTCTGTGTAAAATGGGGCTAGTCATAGTGGCTATCAACTTTTAGCACTGTTGTGAGGGTCAAATGAGATAATAGTTGTAAAAGACTTTCACCTTAAAGTGATAGATTGATAGATCTATCAATAGATAGATAGATAGAAAATGCATTAAGTTGGCACTATATGCTATGTGCTAGGAATACAAATTTTCACTCTCACTTTCCACTCTAGTTGAAGGAGCTGGAGTTAGAGACAGAAGCAGATAGACAGAGACAGATACACAGATTCATGGGTGTTAGATAGATAGACAAACAGAAGGACAGATAGATAAGGGCAGGAGAGAGGGGAGAAAGGGGTAGGGAAGGGAGAAAGAGAGAGAGAGAGAGGGAGAGAAAGAAAGAGGGAGAGGGAGAGAGAGGGAGAGAGAGAGGGAGGGAGGGAGGGAAGGAAAGAGAGAGAGAGGGAGGGAGGGAGAGAAAGAGGAAGAGAGGGAAGGAGAGAGAGAGATAGATTTATTAATACTATGTCTATGTTCAGTGATTTTCAGTCATATCCTACTCTTCATGACCCCTTTTGGGGCTTTCTTGGCAAAGATACTGGAATGGCTTGCCATTTCTTTCTCCAACTTCTTTTACAGATGAGGAAACTGAGGTTAAATAGTTAAGTGACTTGCCTGGGGTCACCCAACTAGAAAGTGTCTGAGGTAAGATTTGAACTCAGAGAGTCATCTGGACTGTCAGCCTAGCACTCTATTTACTGTGCCTCCTAGCTGCCCCAGCCTGACACATAGTAGTATAAATACTAGGTATTATTAATAAGCACTGAAATATTTGTTGAATTAAAGAAGAAAACGATTACCACTCATTTTGAGGAATGAGGGAGAACTACCCAAAATCATTTATTTTATGAACACATTTATTTTCACTGTCCCCCCCCCCCCAGCCCCTGGTGGCACATTACCCCCGCCTCATGATGGCTGTGTTTAACCAACCTTCTTACTCCCACTCAAAAATCTGAGCTGAAAAAAAAAAAGCATCAAGAAAGGGAGGTTCAGTGCTTTCTTCATCAGGGAACAGAAGCTACTTTGATGACACAATTGCTATGCTTAGGAAAGCATGGAAGTGGGAAGGTAAGACTTTTGCCTCAATTATTTAAATGCTTCTAGCATTCAAATGTTCAAGTGTTAGAAGGAACCTTAGAGATCATCTAACCCTATTTCTTCAATTTATGGATTCCCCTTTCTCTAGCACTAACCTCTGGTCATCTCATTCTCAGAGGCAAGGTTTCAGGGCTGCCATGCTTGTGGTCTTTATGTGGTCCCTGTGGTGTTCCATTTACTAGTCATTCATATCTCTGGCCTGCTTGCTTCCATGTGCCTCTTGGCAGTACATATCTGAAGGGCAGTGGAAAGAAGAAAGAAAGACAAATTTGGATACCACAGTACATAAAATAAAAATAAAGTCCTCTCCACTTTTCTATTTAGTGATTTCTGTCCCATTGTAAGGGTTAACTAAGAGGAATGATATAAGTCCAAAAGTAAGGAAGTAAATGAGCCTGAAGATTCAGTGGATCACTAAGCACAAGTGTGTTCTAGATACCAGACACTGGACTAGGAGGTGGGAACACAAATACAAAAAAGAGGCAATTCATATTCTTATACCATTTTCACTCAAATTTCATTCACTCAAGAGTATCTTACTATTGAGACAAGGGCAGAAGTAGAAGGCTCATGATGACTGTGGTACCAGATTGTAAATAAGCCCACATATGGTACCAAGAAGTAGCTGATGTTACCGAAAGCTCTGTAGCAGATATACTTTATAACTTTGGGCACTTGGGTCAAGAGAGAACGCTTGGACTAGCAGGAAACCAGCTTTACTGGCCCAAGCCATCATTAGATGTCACTGAGAAGTACAAAATTTGTGTTCAATACAACAAAAGGAAAATGCTGTCTGTTCTCATTGCTTAGGGGACACAAGCATCAGCAAGTTTTTGAAGCTGGTGTGCATTGACTTTTTATCTCTAGAAAGAGATAAGAAGCATATAAACAACATCTGGGATACAAAGGCACGTACAACTAGGAAATGGAAACATCTACAGTGGCTAATCTTTTGGAAGAAATATTTCTTAACATGTATAATTCCATAGTGGATTCCCTAGTACTCACTCTGTCAAAGGGAGAGACATTTAGATCAAAAGACTCAAGGAAATGTTGATTTTGGAGGGAGTCAAGAAATCTAGAACTACCTTTTACTGCTTCCAAGTACAATGATAGCCTGAAGGTTTTAATTACACAATGTTCAAAATGCTAAGCACTTGGGAGTCTAAGCAAGATACTCAGTAGAGTCAATATGTGGCTTTGATTATGCAGTTAATAAACATTATGTGCCAGGCACTGTGCTAGGCACTGAGGATACCAAAAAGTCAAAAGACAATCTCTGCTCTCAAGGAGCTTGCAATCTAATGGGGGAGACAACAAGCAAACAAACACAGTAGGACCTCATTTTACTGCACCAATACATTCCAAGACCCTTCATGTGAGTTGAAAATCGTACATAATAGTGAACCCCATTATTTAATAAGTGTTTCTTATATGAAGATATCTAGGACTTTACTTCTTTTCATTGTCTTATTGGAACTACTAGCATCATGACTCATGAGCTTTGGGGGCATTATTAATAACTAAATAGCGAAAAGGACCAACTAGTGCAAAGATATTTACAGCATCTCTTTTTTGTGGAGGCAAAGAATTGGAAACTGAAGGGGATGTCCATCAATTGAGATGTGGCTGAACAAGATGTGATATATGATTGTAATGGAATGCTATTGTGCCATAAGAAATGACAAATGGGATGATCATTTTAAAAACTTGAGAAGAATTACAGGAAGTGATGCAAAATGAAGTCAGCAGAACCAGGAGAACATTGTACAAAGTAATGGCAAAAACGTATGATGATCAACTGTGAATGACTTAACTATTATCAACAATGCAAGAATCCAAGACAACTCCAAGAGACTCACGACAAAAAAGGATATCCCCAGAAGAGACATATGTGTTCATTCACATGATGAACATGGAAATATGTACTACATGATAGCATATGTATAACCTATATCATATTACCTGCCATTTTGGGGAGGGGGAAGGAGAGAACATGGATGATGAAATGTCAAAAAATCATTGTTAAAAGTATCTATATATAATCTGGAAAAGAAAAAATAATAAAAAATTAACAATAAAAATAAATAAAATAACTTACATTAAAAAGTAACTAAGTAGCATTAATGAAACAAAGAGAAACAGTGCTCTGATGTCAACATGATTTGTTACAAGTGAGAATTCCAGACAATGACTGATGTGAGATCAAATGTTTGGTGCAGAACAATGCAATGGCTCATACTAACACTTCTCAGAGTGAGAATGAGCGTGTTTTGAAGAACTGCCACCAGACTTTCCACCAGTTGGGAAAATGGAGTGATTTAGTCATAATTAAAATTTTTTATTTTGTGTATTTTTCTGCCTTTTTTAATTGTCAATCACATATACCTGAATTTACGTGTGTTGAGTTCACATAAGATAAGATCCTACTGCATGTAAAATCAAGCTATATTACAGGATAAATAAGAAGCAAATAAGAGTGGTAGGGAACTAGAATAAAAAAGGGTTAGAAAAAACTTCTTGTAGAAGATGAGATTTTAGTAACACTATCTGGAATGTCGTAAAATAACACTAACAGGAAGGAAGCCATAGTCTATGTTCCATAAAAATGATAGAAGTCAAGAAGTAGCAATATAGATTCTAAGGACTCAGTCAATAAGCATTTTATTTATTTGTTTTTAAAAACCCCTAACTTCTGTCTTAGAATCAATAATGTTGGTCCCTAGGCAGAAGAGCATTCTAGGCAATGGGAGGTAACTGACTTGCCCAGGGTAACACAGGTAGGAAGTATCTGATGTCAAATTTGAATCCAGGACCTCCCAGCCTCAGGTCTGGCTCTCAATCCACTGAGCCACCTAGCTGTCCCCCACTAAGCATTTTAAATGCCTATTATGTTCCAGGCATTTGGCTAGGGTATAGGGATTCAGTTACAAAGCTAAGATTGGCCCTGCTCTCAAGGAATGTATATTCTATTTATATTTTTTGACAAACTTAATTCCTTAGTTCCTTAATTCCACTTTACTATTGAGACAATGGCAGAAGTAGAAATTATATAATGAAGTAGAAATTATGTAGATATATATAAGTATTGCTTTATAATAGTATTAATATATTTGTTATTCTATTAATATATTTTATAATTTTAATTTCTATTTTATGCTATTTTCATTTTACATTGACCAATTGTGTTGTTTCCCAGTCTTGTCTGACTTTTCTTGACCTCTTCTTGGAAAAGATACTAGAGTGGTTCACCATTTCCTTTTCCAGTTTATTTTGCAGATGAGGAAACTGAGGCAAAAGAGTTAAGTGACTTGTGCTGGGCCACACAGCTAAGAAGTGTCTGAGGCCGTATTTGAACTCAGGAAGAGAAGTCTTCCTGACTCCAGACCCAGTACTCTATCATTAAGCCACCAAGATGTCCCTGGAAACTGAGGCAAACAATGCAACATGCAAACAATACTACATGGAATTTTTATTTTATTATACTATTTGTAATTATGATATTTACTTCATATAATGTAATTATGACTTAATATAATAATTCTATTTACTTTATCTTTTATGGCTTGACACCATTAAAGTAAGACAGATTCCCAGATGTTTGAGCCAGAGCTATGCCTGCCCATTGATTTGTATTTTGGAGTTAGAGAAGAGAAGATGCAATCACTAACCAGTATGTCTTCAGCTGAGAGATGATGAGAGGAAGCCTGTTGACTGACTAGCCATGACTCCGACCACTGATAAAAACAAATGCTTCTGGTCAAGAACTTCAGGAAGCCCCTAGTTTTGCTGAGAAATCTCTGTGTCCACGGGGAATGAAAAAGATAATGGACTGATGGAAAGCCAATTCATAACAAGAAGGGATTAGGCAATTTGCCTGTTTATACGATAGCCCCAGAGAGCATATATATCTGTAGAAATGTGCATGTGGTGGGAGAAGGAAGGAGTGATGACAGTGGTGGTTTACAAAGTCAATTGATTCCAACCACCTGTTGCCTAGCAAAGAGTGAAGTGGAATCCTGGTCAGCAGGGAAAGGAAGATGGACAGTCAGTAAATGGGACTGAGGGGGAAAATCTGCTCACCAGTGATAGAGAGACTATCTGAGCTGAATAAAAGCTTAGGTGGTAGTGATGAAGATGATGGTGTTTTGGCACACTCCAGGAACTCCACTAAGCCTTATTTTAAGGGAGAACATGGTCTCAAAGCCAGGACGAGAGAGAAACTCAGAAATAACTTCTTTCCTGTCTAATGCTTCAGCTGCAAGGACTTCTAGGCTATAAGATAATTCATAGCATCTAAGAGTTCTGACAGCCAGTCTGGACCATCAACCAGCTTGAGTATAGGTACAAAGGAGTCAACAGGTCGCACAAGAGCTCAGACTACCTGGTCAGTGAATAAGTGATGTTACAGCTGAATTAGAAGTGGTGACATGTCTCTAGAAAGGCACTAGGTGGGACAATGGGTATAGTGCCAGCCTGAAGTCAAGACTCATCTTCCTGAGTTCAAATCTAGCCTCAGACACTTTGTAGCTATATTTTACTCTGGGCAAGCCACTCAACCCTATTTGTTTCAGTTTCTTCATCTATAAAATGAGCTGGAGAAAGAAATGGCAAATCACTCCAGTATCTTTGCCAAGAAAACCCCAAATGGGATCCTGAAGACACAGACACGACTGAAATAACCGAACATCATCACACATCTCCAGACAACACTAACACAGGTGCATGAAAGAAAGTCAAGCATTGGTATGTGTTGATAGATTGGAGATCCTATTGCCAAGGGGAACCAAATGATGCAAGGCCTGGACTTCATGATATATGAGAACTGGTTGAAGGAACTGGGCCTGGAGAAAAAGTGGACACATAGGGAATAAGATGCCTGTTCTTAAGTATGTTAAGTACTATTATATGAAGACAGATTAGAGTTGTTCTGTTTGGCCCCTACAGGTAGAACCAGGAGCTATGGATGAATGGATGGAAGGTATAAAGGGATAAAGTTAGGCTAAATGTAAGGAAAAACTCTGGAACAATTAGAACTGCCCAAAAGTGGAATGCATTTGAAAGGGAGTAGATTCCTCTTTCTAGGAGGACCTCAAACAGAGGGTGGATGTCCTCTTGTGGAGTTTGTTCTAGTGGGTATTCCTTTTCTGTATAAATTGGACTAATGAACAGCTGAGGCCCCTTCTAAATTTTCAAATTCTGTGATTATGAGATTCCCACATCAACCATGGTTACACATATAACTTTGACTTTTCTACAAGGTAGATTTGTGCCTGAATTCATCAAGACTTCATACCTCAAAATAGTTACAAAATGGCTTGTGCTTATATCCCCAGTTAGAAAACAAAACTCTCTAACTCTGCTCCCAGCCCTCTCCCCTGTGTTCTTTGTGCCCTCAAAGAGACACCTGGTTATGTAAGGCCCACAGGTTGGCCATAGGTATTTATGAGAAATAATATAAAATCTAGCAAATATTCTTTAACAGAATAACTTTAAGAAAAACACAAACAATAAGAGTGGGGTGGGGCAGGGAATTGTCACTGTTCTCTCAGCATTGTTCCTTACTCAGAGGGCTTGTTTCTCTCTTGTTCTTGGGTGAGTGAGTTGTTGTTCAGTTGTGTCTGATTCTTGGTGACCACATTTTGGGTTTTGTGGCAAAGATGATGGAGTTGTTCACTCCAGGAAACTGAGGCAGACAGAGGACAAATTTGAATTCAGGGAGTCAAATCATTCTGATTCCAGGACTGGCACTCTACCCACTGTGTCACCCAGTTGTCCTGTAAATAAGTCTACAGGTACATATGTGTCTGTTGTTGTGATAGTGTTGTGGGTCGTTAAAGATTGGAGTAATGACGTTTAGTGTTGACTGTAGTATCCACTCTTGATGACCCCATGTGGGGTTTTCTATGCAGAGATACTGGAGTTGTTTGCCATTTCCATCTCTAGCTCTTTTTAGAGACTAGGAATTGGCCAACAGGGTTAAGTGACCTGTGCAGGGTCCTACAACTAGTAAGATCTGTCTGAGTCTGGATTTGAATTCACAACGATTAGTCTTCCTGACTCCAGGCCAAGCGCACTATCCACTGCACCACCTACCTGCCCCTAGGTGAGTGAGTACCACTGATAAACACACAGTCTTATGCACCTCCAAACTTGTCTGCTCAAATGGGAGTCATCATAATCTGACATGAGGGAATTTCAGATATGGTTGCCATTGGCTACTGCTCTGGTTTGTCACCACTGCTCTAAGAGGACCACAAGCTCTCCTTTCTTAGCTGTTTTTGACATTGATAGCCACTGTGTCTGTGAGTGAAAACCTTCACACTTCCTACCCCCTCTTCTTGAGGGCTGAGCTCATGTTAGTTTCTTCTTCCCAAACTGTGAAGAAGTCTAAATCCCAGAGAGTTTTGTGGCCAGCCCACTCTTTGTCAGAGGTTATTGCATGTGTTTTTGACTTTCTTGTTGTTGTTTTGAATTTGTTTGCTAATGAACTAATAGTATGTTTGTACTATTACTCTATCCACTTATTAGCAATGCATTATCATTTTCCCCCTTATGAGCTTGAAGAAGGAGTTGTCTAAAACTGACTCCTGGAGGGTAACGTCCCTCAGACTCTCCTGGGAAATTTAAATGAGTCCAAACAGGTACTCTTACAGAAGCAAAATGGTTGAGATGATCTGTCCTCATGAGAGTATCATGATTATTCCTTCAATAGGGGTACTTAGGGAAGGGAAAAGTGGTGAACAAACAGTTGCTTCCATTTTTCTGTTAGACATGCAAACCAAGCATTAAAGTAGGAAACCTCTCCAATTTCCCAGGACCCATTTGTTTTAGCCTTCTGTGCAGAGATTACTATTTTAGAGGGGCTTTTTTTTGTCCTGCTAGAATTTCCTAGGAATAAAATGCCTGCTTTAGTTTGCATGGCACTTGAATAGATATTCAATTACAATTTCCTGATCACACTTGAAGGGCAAGGATAAACCCCTGTTCCTGGCATCCTGACAAATTACTGAACTGTGTTTTGAAACCATTAGACACTGTAATTTCACTTCCATAAATTGGAACTCCACTTCCCCAGCTCCAAGGGGATTCTCCCTGGCCTAGATCTCAGGAAGGATGTATTTCTTTGGGCATCAAGATCTCAGAGACTACAAACTTATTGTAGGCTCATCTCTACCCTCTGACTTATAACTGCCACCTTCCCAGGGATTACTGACCTTAAACTGACCTGATCAATGTAAATAACCAAATGTGACCATCTTAGCCATATTTGAGGGGCAACAGAATCAAATATTACATTTTAAGGGGCAGCTGGGCTCAAATCTGGCCTCAGACATTTCCTAGCTGTGTGATCCTGGGCAAGTCACTTGACCCACATTGTCTAGCCCCTACCACTCTTCTGCTTTGGAACCAATATATAGTATTGATTCTAGGGCAAAAGGTAAGGGTTAAAAAAAAATTACTTTTTTTATTATTTGTCATTCAGTGAACTCAACCCCTTTACCATCCTGCTTTATTAAAGATACAATTAATTAACTGATCTGCTCCTGGGATTTTGGTGAGGAAAAAAACTACAAAATCCAGGCACCACTAAGAAGTCACCATCGTGGCAACTGCCAGTCTGGCTCTTTGGCACTTCCACAGAGGTTTGTGAAACTCACGTGTGATTGATTTTTCCTGCCTCTCCCCATAGCTTGTTAAAACCTGACCTGGGTGCATGCATTTTTCTCATTTGATCAGTTAATGATTTGGTTCAGTGTCTGTGAAGTGCTTGACGGTGAAGGATTCTAGCTGTTTTACAAACCTCCTCATCCCACTCTGACTCAGTAGCCAAAGTGGAGTACATAAGAGTTTAAAGGCTGGTCAGTTCTAGAACCTCCCAAAAGCTTGGGTTCATTTGACTCCTGAAAGACCTCAGAAAGCTACTGAAGGCTCCCTGGGAACTCAGGTAGTGCTCTGTACAGAAATGTAATTATTCTGCATCTTGTCTGAACTAGATTTATGCTTCTCCAGGGCAGGAACTTTGTCTCCTCTGGATTCTGGTTCAGTCATTCCAGAACGGGTGGTACCAAGAGAATGGACACTCCATCCTGGGCATCACCAAAAAAATTCCTGGAAGTTGTCAGCAGTTCTTTTTTATATTATCCTATTATCATGACCATTATCATCATCACTGAAAGAGAGAATTCAGTCCTCCTACCCTGATACTGTGCCCAGGCTGTCTCCAGGGTCCCTGTTTCCTTCCACTCTGCCCCTGCAATTCCGAACTACCAGCCAAGCAGGGCTGTCTCCTCGGTCCCAACAGCTACTCTTATGTTCTGTTACTGAGTTACTGGCTCCGGACCCACAGTACAGTCTAGAGGGGCACAAAAAGTGACGGGAAGGAAGTAGTGGTAAGACCCGAATAAGTAAGGACAATTTAGACCCTGAGGCCACTCGGTTTAGCGCGCTCTCTCTAGCTCCCACACTCTTCCCCGATCAGGACTCCCCCTTCTCCAGCCCCTCCCCTCTCCGCTCCCCTACCCACTTTTTCAGAATGCCTCCTCCCCTCCCCTAAGCAGCCCAAGCAGCCGAAAAGGGGAGCGCTCTGGGATGGGAGTTGGAGGAGGAGACAGCAGCGGCGGCGGCGGCGGTAGTGGCACGAATTCCTGGTCTTTAGCCTTCCCAGGAGAAGAGCCGCCTGCTTTTTTGGAAACGGAGGAGAACGTGGAAGACGTGGCCGCGCCTCGCTTCGCCTTCGGCTCCCTGTCTACCCGGGCAGCAAGAGCAACGGCGGCGAAGGAGGCAGAGGCTCTTGCAGGTGAGCAAAACTCTCCATTCCCCTGGATCTCCTGCAGTGGAGAGGTCCAGGTATACGGAGTAGTCCAGGTTAGATGCCGGAGGCACTTAACCCCATCGCCCTTATTCCCACTGAGCAAGGGGACCAGCAAACCTAGTGTAGGGAGAACTTGGGGCTGAGGGTTAGCGCCTGCCTCCAGGCGGGGACTCAATTAGCTTGGCTTAGCGCTGCCATCCGGCTCTGCGCCTGCCCGCTAGGGCTTGCACTAAGCCAGCGGTTCATGCGCCCCCCGCGCGTCCCCTGCCCGGAGGCAGGACTGGCCCCTGTCCTGTCTCGAACATGCCGCGCGGTTCTTGCCCTCACAGGAGGTGAAACGCGGCGGCAGCAGTGGCAATTTCTGCCCCGGGAGCAGCGGCCACAGTAGCGCAGCGCGCTCCTCAATCTCCCGGGTCAGAAGGATCCTGTAAAATGGGGCGCTTCGGCAGCTTGGCGGCCTGGGAAAGGTTGCACAGTCTCTAATCTTAAGGCTTGTGCCTCCCATCCCTGGGAGGGTCCTAGTTGCGGTGGACTTCTGCATACACAGGGACCGTGAAATGGAAAGATGTCCAGTTGGCCATTGATGTTATGACTAATTGACTTCCACCTCAGGGAACGCAAGAGAATTCTTTTTTAAAAATTCTTTTAGGGGATTTTAGGGGTGGAGTAGAGTAAGTGGGTGGGTGGGTGGGGGTGTTTTTATAGCCCTGGTGACCCGGATTTGAGCTTTCACTTTCTTCTGTCGAGATTACTTTTCACCTATTTAGGTTAGAGAGAGCTAGAGGAAAAGAAAATATGGTGTGGACCCCAGACTTTTAGATTAGAGGATGAGATGGAGAGAAATATAGTGGGTTCCTAAAGTCTTAATGCGGTTTTAAGCTTTCTAAAGACAAGTGCCTCTTGAAAGGGGTCCTAGAATGAGGTTCTGTATCTGACAAGGAGTAGTGGGAAAGGTGAGGGTTTCCCTGGTCTACTTTCAAAACTTCCAACATCTGGGATGATTATCAATGTATCAATGTGCCCTTCCTTATGTGTTAGTAACAATGGGTCTTTGAGATGGCTCTGGCCAAAAAGATTGTCGCCTAGTGTTCAGACTTCTGGTGATAAACCTTTCTGATCCTAGTTACACTGGTCCATTACCAACAGACATAGTAATATATCACCAAGACTTTGCAGTACGTTCAGTTTCAGTTGTCTTCACACCATCTTGTTTTCCAAGAACCCTCTACCCCATCATGTATAGGGTTTTAGTGGAGTGTTTTGTAACAATTTAACCACTTTAAATACATCTAAGCTAGGCAAATACAGGTTTACACCAAAGGCAAATTGGGTAACGATTTACCTTGCCAAAATTTAATTTTCTTCCAGTTTTACAGGGGCATGTTAAAGTATAAAAGACCTGCATGATGATAGTAGAAAGAGTACTAGGAGCCTGGAGACTTGGGTTTGAATCCCAATTCTTGTGATGTTTGGCAAGTTAAATCCCCTCAAGTTCTTTTATTTTTACAATCAAAACGTTAGAGTAGGGGGCAGCTGGGTAACTCAGTGGATTGAGAGCCAAGCCTAGAGAGGGGAAGTCCTAGGTTCAAATTTGACCTCAGACACTTCCTAGCTTATGTGATCCTGGGCAAGTCACTTAATTCCCATTGCCTAGACCTTACCACTCTTCTGCCTTAGAACCAATAGACAGCATTGCTTCTAAGGTGGAAGGTAAGGGTTTAAAAAAAATAAAAGGTTAGAGTATTGATTCCCAAGTACCTTCTAGTTTTCTATGGCTGAGTAAAAGGGAATATACAATAACTAACATTTATATAGCTAGTTTTGCAAGTAGTTTTGCATATAGTAATAATTTGGTTGGTCCTTTCAACAACCCTGAGAGGTAGATGATTTTATTATCTGCATTTTACAGATGAGGAAACTGAGTCTGAGGGAGATTTGAGTGACTTGCTGTAAGTCTGGCATTCTACTCCATTCTAGCTGCCTTCAATATATATCCCTGTTTAACTTGCAGTTATAGGGATTACAGAAGTGCACTACTGTAGATAATTAAAAATAGCAAATGCTTCACCTTTTCCCTACAATGAAAATCAGAGGTGTTGAGGAACTGGGAGGCCAGGGTATCAGAAGGGTTATCATTTTGAGTATGGAAGGAGGAAGAGTGAAAAGAAAAGCTGTAAGCCAAATGTTATTTCTTTCCTTAGGCAACTATAGCTTCTTATACTCGTTCTTCAAAATATTTCTTCCATTCCCAATGCTATAGTTCCAGGATATTCTTTCCCTTTAGCAGTATCCCTAGGCTACTAGAATTATTTCCCCTAAGATCTAAAACCTAATTTGGAGATCCTAAATTTTAATCTATCTGGCCCATGGAGCCATGTTGTCTGCCCATGATAGTGGTTCTTAACCTTTTTTTTTTTGGTCATAGACTCCTTCAGCAATCATGTGGAGCCTATAGATCCCTTCCCAGAATAATACTTTTAAAGAAGTGAAGGAAATGATAAATTTCAGTGGTTTGTGAAAAAAGATGTATTTTTCTTTTCTCCTCTCCAGTACTTTGATACCCTGAAATTTTTTCACAGTCCTATGAATATCAGGGTAAGAACTCTGGCTTAGGAAATCCTATGACAATATTCAAAAATCTTCTAACAAAATGATGAGGCCCCATTCTTGTAGATCTTCTTCACATAGTATAATGCTCCAGCCCAGAGTCCCCACCCAAGGAAATCATCTTACCAAACTATTTTTTAAAATACCAGTGTGTTCCTAATACAGCCCCCATCTCACGATTCTCACTTTCCCTTGACAAATCTGAAAATTAGAAATCATAGAATCATAAAGCTGGAAGAGACCTTAGAAATCATCTAGTTTTGTCTTTATAGGTGGGGAAACAAAGACCCATAGAGAGTAAGTGACTTGTTTAAGCTCATATAACAAGTGAGAGAACAGCAAATGGAACCCGGGTCTCCTAACTCCTATCCTAGAGTTTTCTACTATAAGAAATGGCACTCCTAGTGGTGCCCAGGATTATATTTTCTTTCTTTTTTTTAGTCGTTATTTATTTATTTATTTGTTTAAAATTTCCTCCAATTGCATGTAAAATTTTTTAAACATTTTGTACATTTCTTTCTTTCCTTCTTTTTAAAAAAATAACAATTATACTGATCAGTTTTGCTTCAACTCATCATACACCAAGGTGGTATTTGTTCTGTCCTGTTTTGTAAAAGAAGGGAATTAGCAATCACATTCCCAAATGGTGCTAAGAGTAGAAGGAAGAAATTAGGAAGATAAAATTATTTAATATGATGTGATGTGATAGTCTTGGGAGGAGAGATTTAATGCTACAAAGAACCTAAAGAGATCACCTTGATATAGAAGAAAGATCCCTGGAGAAGGAATCAGGTCAGGGCTCAGGCTCAGCTCTGTAACATACTACTTGGATACCAAGGGTTCCAATCCTAAATAGATCACAAACAATAAAGACAATTCATATCCCACCCTCTCTTTGTGTTTTCCACATCTGTGAAAAGAGATGGCTGATCTAGATGACTTCAAAGGTTCTTTACAACTCTAAAATTCTGACTTAACCCAGGGTGATATAGGTAGTAAGGAGGTCTAAGACTAAATGCAGGCTTATCTTCTGGGCAGCTGGGTAGCATAGTGGGTGGATTGTCAGACTTTGGAGTCAGAAAGTCTCCTCTTCCTGAGTTCAAATCTAGCATCAGATACTTCTTGGATACAGGACTCCAATGAGTCACTTAAATCTGCTTGCTGGAGGAGAGAATGGCAAATCACTTCAAGATCTTTATCAAGAAAATCCCAATGGGGTCATGAAGAGTCAGACATGATTGAAATGAGCATGATAATTGTGAGGCAATAAGTCATAGAGGAAAGATCATTATAGATGCAATTAGAAGACCTGGATTTGTAAACATCAAAACTATAAGGATAATTTTTAGTGTTTTGACTTAAAATCTAAAATAAGTGGTTGCCATGGGAAATTCCCAAATATGAAAATACCCAAGCCAGCTGGGATTTATGGAGATTTTAATTAATATAGAGAGAAGGAATTAAGGGAAGGAGAGAGAGAGAGAGAGAGAAAGAGAGAGAGGAATTAATTTAAACTGCTCTGGCTCAGGCTGGTTAGATTAAATCTTCTGAGTACTTCACACCTCTTTGTTAAGCTTGCCTTTTGTAAGTTACTTATCCTTTTTAGGTACTAATTTAACCTTTACAGGTACTTAACATGTTTTTGTATTAGATCTAAAAATACACCTAGCTTAAGGTTCTAGCTTTTACTATAAGGTATGATTTGGGGACTTTCATTGTTCAATCAGGAGTTTACAACTTTATCTTCCCGTAAGGCACTGTCTGAGTACGGTGGAGTAATTTCCAAGTTCACAGATTCATGTCTGGCTATATCCTTGACTTATTGTGTGACCTTGGATAAATCACTCACTTTCTCTGAACCCTAGTTTCTTTTCTTTTTTTAAAAATCTTTACCTTCCATCTTGGAATCAATACATGTATTGGTTCCCAGGCAGAAGAGTGGTAAAGGGCTAGGCAATGGAGGTTAAGTGACTTGCCTAGGGTCACACAGCTGGGAAGTATCTGAGGCCAGATTTGAACCTAGGGCCTCCCATCTCTAGGCCTGGATCTTAATCCATTGAACCACCCATCTGTTCCCAGAATAAGACCTTTTAAAATAGTATTTCCTGATGCAGGCATGCTTTGTGGGAAAAAAAAGAATCATCCATGGATTTCCTGGTCATCTTACGTGGAAAGGAAAGCCAGAGAGTTGTTTGAATAGTAATAATTGAATTGCTTATTCAGTAGCACAAAAAGTATGTTATCTTCCAGGGACAGTCTGAATTGTGGTGTCAAACTCAAATAGAAACAAGGACCACGATTCCATATGTAAGGATCCTAGCAGGTCACATATTAATTTTAAATGTAAAATTATTTATATTTCATTGCATTTTATTATAGTTAAATATTAAATAGGTCAGGGTTTTAAAAAATGCTGGTTGGAGAAATAATTGAAATGAATATATTGAGAAACTTTACCAGAGTAACTCCATTGTAGACAACAAGCAAAAGTGGTTCGAACCTTGTCGGTGTCAGTCTCTAGAATGGAGACCAGATGTATATGAGAGTTTTTTTTGTGGGAGTATCCATATTTATTTTTTTTTTCACTGCTCTTCTTATAAGAACATAGAGCTAGAGCTGGAAGAGACCTCAGAGTCATCTAGTCTAATCCTCTCATATCATAGATGAGGAAATTTAGGTCCCAGAGATTAAGTAATTTGCCCAACATCACAAAAGTAATGAAGATTAGAGGCAAGATTTGAACACAGATCCTCTCATGCCAAAGCTGGGACAGTTTCCACTATGCCACGGGAAAAAAAAAATTTACAAGCTACTAATGTGTATGGGAAAGAAGAACACTCTTTTTTTTTTTTAGTGCCAATTATATGCCCTTCTCTTAATGTAGATAGTTTAGAAATGCTTGGTCCATGGAAAATGTTGCATCAGAAAACCTAGAATTTCTTCTGCTACGTATCTTTTTGACATAATAATGAAGTCTGTGGCTGGATTCTTTAACCATATCAAGAAGACTATTGAGAAGGGCCTGCTGGACTTCTTGAAGTGTAAATAATTGGACCATCACCCTACTAGATTCTGCTTGGTAACCATGAATTGCTAAGAATAAAATAATCTGATTAAGAGCTTATCAAACGGCCTCTGAGTTCCCTTATAGGGACAGCTTGATAGGGTGTCTAGCTTGGAGTCAGGAAGACTTATCTTCCTAAATTCAAATCTGCCCTCACACACTTAGTAGAAGCGTGTTAGTAGAAGTTAACCCTGTTTGCCTCTGTTTCCTCATCTGTCCTATGAGTTGGAAAAGGAAATGGCAAACCTCTCCAATATCTTTGCCAAACAAAACCTGAAATGGGGTCAAAAAGAGTCAAACATGACTGAGAATGACTAAACAGTAAAAGTTCTATAACTCAAAAATCTAGGGTCCTTTAATGAATGTCATGAATTGTATTCTAATCCCCTCTTCTCCTGGATATTGTTATTTATGTGTTTTGTATTAACATATCAGAATTTATGTTTGTTCTGGACAAAACTTACCCCATCCTATCCCACCCTCCAATAGAATATAAGCTCCTTGAGGGCATGGAATATTTCCTTGTTGACTCTTTTTCCCCATGCCAATCCCCAGGAGACATTTCATAAGGGTTTGTTGAATGAGTAGATGGATGGATGGATGGATGCTCCTTTTTTTTTTTTTTTAACCCTTACTGCCTGTCTTGGAATTAGTGTTGTATATTGGTTTCTAGGCAGAAGAGTGGTAAGGACCAGGCAACTAGGGTTAAATAACTTGTCTAGTGTCACACAGCTGAGAGGTATCTCAGGCCATATTTGAACCCAGGATGTCTCTTCTTTGGGCCTGGCTCTCAATCTACTAAGCCACCTAGCTTTCCCTCTGCTGGATGCTGTTTTGTTAGAAACTGACCAGAAGAAAAAAAAAACAACTTGGCATTTTAAAAAGTGATCAGAAAACATAGAACACATGCAGTGGAACTTGTTTTAGAAAGTGATGATTAGCCATCATTCTAAAAATATGTCAGCCACATGCACAATCAAGTAACTTGAGTATAGATGCTATCTTAAATGAGAATGGAGCAAAAGAGACTCGAACCTGAGAACACGTGGAATATATTTGGTAATAAATGAGCTTTGCAATAAGTATTTCTTGGTTACCAGGAAAGAAAATTGCAATAAAATAAGTTGCATGTAGACAGTGAAAGCAAATAATAATGTATAAAATAAAGCGCTAAGGCAATTAATATTTCAATGACTTGAATGTAAATAGTAAATTTAAGAAGGAAGGGATAAATTAAAGCAATCTGCCCCACTGAGCAGCAAGATTTATCCATATAACACAAGAGAGCAGCCCAGCTTGATTTTCTCTGTTTTCAAGAAGAATCAGATAGATGGCTACTGATGTAAGCCTGTGACAGAGAGGAAAGAGTTAAACTAAGGAATTCTTGAATTTAAATGTGCATCTCTTACCAGATAGGGTCCTTTTACACATAATTGGCAATGCAATGGATAAAGTGCTGGATTTGAACTCAGAGGAGGTGAGTTTAAATTTGGGATCTGGCTCTTACAAGCTGTGTGACTTTGGGGCAAATGATTTAATTTCTCTGGGCCCCAGATTTCTCATCTGTGAAATGAGGGGACCATTAGATTTGGATCACCTCTGATGTACTTTTCAGCATTAAACTGGTGATTTTAGGATTCTGTAAACTGTAGCATATTTTCAAAATGAAGTACTTTATTATTACTTTCAAATGTAATGTGAACTAGTGTGAAAAGTGTTGCCAAGGAAGACTTTCTCCCCAGATCTGCTTTAATATGCAGATAAGACTCACATGTGAATTCATTAGTTTCTCCACTTAAGATCCTTCCCACACCTCATCCCACTGTCTTATGCCAGAGGAATTGAGAAGTTTATTGCTAAACAAAGCCCCCTGATTTTGTTGCTGAAAGTCATGCATAATGAAGGCAGGAATTTACGACACCAGATCTAAGGCAGAAGCAAGCTTCATCTACCTTTTTTGATCCTTTACCCAGTTTAATATGCATGGAAAGCTAGAGCACTGTGGGGCCCCAGCTAAATCTCATTTCCCAGGCCCTCCAGTTCTTTTTCAAGAAGACAGACAGACAGTGACAGAGACAGAGACAGGCAGACAAACAGAGACAGACAGAGACAAAGATAGAAAGAGAAACAGAGAAGAGAGAGAGAGAGAGAAAGAGAGAGAGAGAGAGAGAGAGAGAGAGAGAGAGAGAGAGAGAGAGAGAGAGAGAGAGAGAGAGAGACAAAGAGAGACAGAGAAAGACAGAGATAGAGGCAGAGAGACAGAGAGAGAGATCATTCATTAACTGCTTACTATGTGGGAGGACCTAGAAATACAAATACAAACAAAAGAAGTAATTCCTGCCCCCCCCCCCCCCCCCAAGGAGCTTACATTCTGATGGAGGAAGAAAACATGCTAGGGAGCTGTCACAGGAGGAGGCATGAGTGAGGTGGGAGAGAGAAGGGTAAAAGTAGTTGAGAAGAAGGTGGAAAAGTCCACATAGTCAAGAGTGGAGCCTGGAGTGAAGTGAATATGAATCTATGCCAAAGATGTTGTTTATCCTTAGTTCCTGAAGAAGACAAATGAAGTCACAGGTTGATGTCTTGACTTATCCTTGAATTGGATTTAAATGAGGCAGAGTTGCATAAAGTCATCAGCCCCACACTGTCTTCCAGAGACATTAAAGTCCAGTGACAACACTAAAGTCAGGACAACTGGGGATGCCTTGAATGCAGTGGATGACCTTGGCATCTTTGATGTCTGACCAAGTTCTAGGCACTCCACAGCACCTGCTTCGGTTGCCTTCATGGTTGTTGGAACAAATTGTTCTCAATCTACCTTTTCTGCTGGGGGAGGTCTTCACATACTTGGGATAGCCATCACCTCAACTCA
Organism: Monodelphis domestica; assembly: GCF_027887165.1. Lineage (NCBI taxonomy): Eukaryota > Metazoa > Chordata > Mammalia > Didelphimorphia > Didelphidae > Monodelphis > Monodelphis domestica. Next base: position 173,761,170 of record NC_077229.1, on the reverse strand, counting down.
TCAAAGGGTTTGAGATCTGTTGGTTACTCTTATTCTGGTTTAGTCCCTCTGCCAAAACAACTTTACTGAATTGGGCGTACATGCTAAAGCTTTTTGGAATCATAGGTGAGAACTGGGTGAAAGGTGGACACCAAAGATAAATGAACGCCCCTGCCAAGGGCTCAGCAAGCCTTTACGTCAGAGATACTAGTTCTCCTTTAACTAAATCTCATAAACCCCAGGACAAGGATTCACCAATCAAAGGAGAAGGGATGGAGAGATCTGTAGGGTGAGAAAGTTGCTAGCAAGGTGACGAAAAAAATCTACAGTCAGGAGTGGAGCTGCAAGTGGAGTTCTCTAAGTGGTTTAAAGAGATATATAGGGAGAATCTGAGATTTAAAGGAGTTAAAAAAATTTCTAACCCAAAGTCATATAGTTGACTGGGTCTAGAGACATTGCAAGAACAGAAAAAGTCAAAAGAATAGATAATGTCCCAGCCTGAGGGATTTTGTTGGTTGCCTGCTTGGAGCTAGTTGTCACAGTCCTTTTGTCATGCCCTGGGGACATGCAAACTGAAAGGGCATAACCATCCAAAAGATGCCCATAGATATTCTCTGGTTTCATTTATTTCTTTGTGACCCTTCTTGTGTATGCCAAAGTTGTATGTATTTTATATATATGCCTCTTTATACCTATTCCTTGATGATGTTATCTACATGTATGCTCTTGCACATATGTGCTTTGCATAGAAAACTCTTTTATAGGTTTTGTGGCTACCTGTGAGAAAGTTTACTTGTGTGCATGCATGTGGGGATCTTTTATTGACACCCCCATTTAATTTATTATGTTATACTATAACTTAACTTGCTATGCTATTTAGTTAAATTTCTTTTGCATTGAATTTTATGTCATTTCTGCTAAACCTAATGTCCAAGAAAACCCATCACTGGGGGGCTCTTGAGCCATGGTTTTGAATATTTACTGACTCAAAATGCCTTGAACCTGGAGCAGTTTCCTAGAGGTTTTTATGCAAAGGAATCCCCAGGTACCACATTCAAACAACTAATTTCCTTACCAGAACCTTTTTTTTTTCCCAATCAGTAATATAGAGGCAAACTTCAGCCCAGTCTAGTTCTTTGTTCATATAATTCTGACCTCTGAATTAGTAAGGTGAAGGTCTTATTATTCATCAGGCTTTCTTTTGTATATATTTATTGCATATTCTGTTGAACATATTTTTGTATGCACTTGTTGAATTCTCAACTAGACTATAAACTCCTTCTAGATAGGGATTGTTTCATTATTTCATTTTGTGTCACCAGGGCAAGTAGGTGGCTGCAGTCAATAGAACTCCAGGCCTGAAGTCAGAAAGACCTGAGTTCAAATGTGGCTTCAAACACTGACTTGCTGAATGATCTTGGGCAAGTCACTTAACCAGTATTCACTTTGGAGGCACCTAGGTGGCTTAGTTGATAGAAGACTGGGACTGGAATCAGAAAGACTCATTTTCCTGAGTTCAAATCTGGTCTCAGACACTAGCTGGGCAGTCCTAGGCAAGTCATTTAATCCTGTTTATCTCAATTTCCTTATCTGTAAAGGAAATGGCAAACCATTCCAGTATCTTTGCAAGAAAACTCCAAATAGGATTACAAAGAGCTGGACATGACTGAAAAACTTTAAAACAACAACCCTGGGACCTGGGCACATAGAAGTCAATAAATAAATATTTGTTGATTGATTGATTTTCCTGTACCTACATCATGTTGGTATGTTCTTCCATATTGCCAAGTACCTCTTGCTTCCCATTCCAGGAAGTCTAATGTAGCTACCAAGTAGGAGAGCTAAGATTTGATCTTGACAATGAGGCAACTATTCTAGCAGCTTCTCCCATAAGACCATTGTGAATGATACTAAATCCAGGTCAGTCTTTATACTTATTTTTTGGTAATCTTGTAACTGATAATTAGCCTAGTCTGAAACATTCAAAAGGAAGGAATGTTGTCTTCTTAAAAGGTACAATCATTCTCTATTCAGGTCTAAGAGTTAAAAATCTTTAACTTAAGTAAATCCAAGTCATTTGTGCTAATTGATAATGGTCCAATCAACACAACTTTTTTTTTTTAAAGAATTTTCAGCATTTCTGCTTGAAATGGCAATGGGAAAGGTCCTAGAGGTCAGCTCTATCCACAAATGCACCAGAAAAAATAGAAATTTTTTTTTCATGTAATTTTCTTTTTACTGAAGGATTAATTAAGTGGGAAAAATTTCAGCTATGAAGGTCACCTGCCTACATCTACCAGGCTTAGAGGATCCTAGAAGACCATCATCAATGAGGATTAGGGATTACTTCATCTAAAGCTCTTAGACTTTCTTTGTTGGCCCAACACACAAAGGGCATTTTAAGTACCCATGGCATGTATGTAAAAAGGAATAATTAAGAGTTGGCAGGATTACAATGCATACCAATTATATACCCAGAAAAATCAGCTTTTTTTCATTTATTACAGGCTCGCCTTGGTGGTTGTCCATTTGACTCTTCTTGAAATGGAGAAAATGGTGTTGGGCTGCTGTCTTTTGTTCTTTGGACAATTCTTGCTTTTCACTGCTGAGGCCAGGGAGAGGCGCCCCCCATGGCCATTGTCTAAGGGAAGAAATGCCCTGGCCCATCCCCAGACTGCTTTACTTGGTAAGTTATTAACTTCTTCCTTTTCTGGTCATCTCAATCTATATGTTCTGTCTCTTACTAGACTGTAAGCTCCTTGAAGGCAGTGAATATTTCTTTTTCTAAAATTTGTTTATTACATTAAAATATTCAGTTAACTCTCACACCCTCCAATTAGCCTTTTTTCATCCCTAGTACCTACAAAGAGCTTAATAAATATTTGTCAAATTGAATATTCAAAGGAACACAAAAACAATAGAAAAGGCAATTAATTAGAATGTAAGTTTCTTGAGAGTAGGAACTGTTTGTCATATTATCTTTTGGCACACAATGCTCAGCACAGTTCCATCTACAGAGAAGATGGTTAACAAATACTTGTTGAAACATGTAAAATCTATGTCAGATCACTTGATGTGTCAGGGATGGGTAGGAAGGAGGGAGGAAAAGTAAGAATTTGACTCAAACTTTTTTTAAAAAAGGTTTAAAAACCATTTTTCCATGTAATTGAGAAAAAAATTAAATTATTTTTTAAAATGCTTCGTGAAAGTAAAACTAGGAATAATGACTCAAAGAAGGAAAGTTTTATTACTTTATTGAGTGTTTATTATGGAGAAAGGATTCTCACAAATTGTTGATATAGTTAGAATGGTGGATGACAATAACAATGAATCTGGAAAACATTAAATTTTTACATTTGAAATCTAAACAATAGCCTTGTTACTTTGTTCCAAGCTAAATATGCAACAATAAGACTTTGGTTAATCTTAAGAATTTCATGTCTAATAAGAATAACATTTATGTAGCATTTTAAAATTTGCAAAAATGTTTTATAAATATTCTCTCATTTGATCCTTATATAACAATCCTAGAAGGTAGGTGCTATTATTGTCCTCATTTTGCAGATAAGGAAACTGAGGCAGTCAGACATTAAGTGACTTTCTCAGGGTCACAAATTTATTATGTTTCTGAGGCCAAATTTGAACTCAGATCTATAGATACCTTTGTTTGGCTTCTTAAAGTCCTTTGTAAACTGGTCCCTTTCTACCTTTCTAGTCTTTTCCAACCTTAATATTTCCTCCCCTTTCCTTCCCACTCCTTCATTTTCTATGATCCAACAACACTGACCCCCTTACTGCTCCTTATAGGAGACATTCCATTTGACAAGGAAGCATTTTATTTTTCTGGCTATTCCCTAGGGCTAAAATTCTCATCCTCCTCATCTCTGCCTCTCTTCAAGTCCCAGATTAGATTTTGCCTTCCACAAAGAGTCTTTTCTGAACTCCTTAATGCTAGTGCCTTCTTGTTATCAATTAGATGTAATTTACCCTATATACATCTTGTTTGTACATAGTTTTTTGGAGGTGGTCTCTCCTATTAGAATATAAGCTCCTTGAGGGCAGGGACCATGTTTTGGTCTTTCTATGACTCACTTGTGCTTACTCAGCATTCACTGTGCCTGGCACAGAATAAGTGTTTAATAAATGCTTGCAGACTTGGTTTATTTAACTGATGATTTGAAATCAGTTTTGTTCAATTGTTTCAGTCATGTCTGATTCTTCATGACCCTACTTGGGGTTTTCTTGGCAAAGATATAGGAGTGGTTTGCCATTTCATTTTTCAGTTCATTTTACAGATGAGGAAACTGAGGTAAACAGGCTTAAGTGATTTGCTCAGGTTCGACAATTAGAAAGTGGCCAGATTTAAACTCAGGAAGATGAATCTTTTTGACTCTTGGTCTGGCACTCTATCCCCTGTACATGTAGCTGACCTATGAAAAAACCTCGATAATACCTTCTAACTATGAGACTCTTAGCAATGGGTGTAACCTCTCTGAGACACAGTTTTCTTATTGGTAAAGTTGAGCTGTAATATAGGATAAATACAAATGTTATGATACTAATCTCATAGAGTTGTTTGTTGTGAGGCTCCAATGAAATAACATCTGTTAAATGTTTTGCAAACTTCAAAACACTATATAAATATTAGTGATTGTTAAGAACCAATATCCAGAGGTTTTCCACTACACAAAACCTACCATGTCATCCAAAAGCAAATCCCAGATCTTTGGCTATCAAAGAATATCTATAATAACAAAAAATTGGGAATAGATTCATGGGGAGTTGAGATGTAGGTGTCTCTATTTTTAGGAATGGAAGATTTTTAAAAGCCTGGATTTTACTATTGCCATTTCCATTCCCCATTACCCCCTCTCTCTCTTTTTTTTTTACTTTGTTTATTCTGAATTAAACCAAGGGCAAAGAGGGAGAAGCCATCAACCAATCAATAATTATTTCTTAATTATTAACTAATTAATAATGTAAGGGGGAAATGGTGTTAATTTAAAAAGGGTTGGACTTGATTATTTAAGAGTGTGGTTGCCAGGAATTTAATTAATTCCAAAGAGATTTATTTATAATTTATTTACAAAATATAGAAAGAGTGAAGTAAGAAATCAGAGAGAGGATAGGGTAAGATATCTAGCCTAAACACTATGTAATTTGCTCCTGGCCCCTGGGCAGGGAGAGTTAGTCCTTAACTGGAGGGGCCTTAGCCCTTGTAACCGAGCCCCTGGGGAAGTCTCTTCAGAAAAATCCAGCAGTTAAGAGTCAGCTTTTCACTCACCACATGTCAGTCCAGTCAGGAATAGGATCTCAGGTCCAGTCAGAAGATCCTTCTGCCCCTCTTCACCAACCTCAACTCAAAAGCATGAAGAATTGAACTTTTTTTCAGGAAGTTGTCACTCCCCTTTAAATACATTTTTCTTGCATCACTTCCTGTGCCTTCCCCTAATTCTATGTCTACCAATCACATTTGATGCTCTGCTCTAGGACTGCCCAGAAGGCAGGCAGTTGATTCTGATTCATCACCCACTATCACACATGTTGGTCACAGACCTCCCCCACTTAAGTGTGAATGGGATATTTGCACCTTTGGTGATTAAATCTAAAATGGGCAGATCTTCATACTTAACTTTTAAATACAGTATTTACACTTTTGGGGATTAAAATATAAAAATAGGCCTGGGTTACAGTTTAAATCTTCACAACCAGGGGAGAGTTAATGAATTTCATTTTCACAATCGGGGGAGAGTTAAATTTAATCTTCACAACAATTAACACACCCACAATGTGCCAGGCACTGTGCTAAATTCTGAAATCACCAAGCAATGATTACCTTTGTAGGTATTATCTTTACATTTCATGCTTCAAGCCTGAGAAAAGGATGGGTCCTGTTCCCTAGGTCTGTTTATTTCTCCTCTCTTTGTATTTGATGCCTTCCAAATGTTCCACAGGCTGGTCCTCAGGTTCAAAGGGAATGGCTAGAAATTGCTCTCACTATGTTTACAACATGTTCTAATATTCATCTCATTTACTTTACAGCATATAAAAGCAAAATGCAGAAAGATTTACTTTTGATTAGAGTTTAAAGCCAAGCAGAATGATCGTAATTATGAGTAATTAATCTGCAACATTAAGGCTATTATTCATTTTTTTTTGTATTTCCTCTTGACTTATTTCAGGATTTTTTATAGCTTCTGGATGTTGGTCAAAGTTCCAGTGATAACTTGCAGCTGGCATTTGTAAAGAACACATAGGAACAAACAAGGCGGGCATTTTTTTTTTTAGTTAGAAGTAACAATAGCTGACAGCTCCATTTTGAGGGATTCCAGACATGTGTTTCCACCATAGCATGGTATGGCAGATAGAGCAATGCCTCTGAAATCAAGGGACCTAGCTGCACATCTCAACTCTGACACTTACTTGCTGTGTGACCTTAGGCAGATCACTTAAATTCCCTGACTCTCAGTCTCCTTTGTTGTAAAAAGAGGGGGATTGGACTAATTGAAGTTTTAAGTCTTTTCCAGCTTAAATTTATTATCCTTTGAGTTTGAAATCCAGATGGAAAAATTGGAGTGTTGTAACTCTCCTCTCCCCCTCACCAGTGCCAACTGGGGACTCATATAGTTTAAGGGTGACTTGTCTATGACCATACAATCAGTTGGTATAAAGGGTGATACTTGAACCCAGTTCTTCCTGGCTTCAAGACTACCTTCTAGGGGGCAGCTGGGTAGCTCAGTGGATTGAGAACCAGACCTAGAGACAGGAGGTCCTAGGTTCAAATCTGGACTCAGACACTTCCCAGCTGTGTGACCCTGGGCAAGTCACTTGACCCCCATTGCCTAGCCCTTACCACTCTTCTGCCTTGGAACCAATACACAGTATTGACTCCAAGATGGAAAGTAAGGGTTTAAAAAAAAAAAGACTACCTTCTATCTAATAGACCAGATTGCTTTACAGTCATATAGCACTTCCCAAAATAAGTTATCCCTTCTGAGATGAGTACTGTGGGTATTATTATCTCTGCTCTGCAGGTAAGGAATTATAGACTCAAAGAGATTAATTGACTTGCTCTTGGTCACATAGCCAATAAATACCAGCAATGACCCAAAATCTCTCCCTGGATCCTTCTTCCACCACAATGGAGTTTCTTTGCACTTCTTGTGTTATGATATTGACCCTAGATAAAATGTCTCAGGGACCTACTAGCTCTGTGATCCTGGGCATGTCACTTAATCTTTAATAACTCCATCTGAACCAGTTCCTCTTTTGTAAAATGAGCTAGGGAAAGAAATGGCAAACCACTCCAGTGTCCTTGCCAAGACAACCCCAAAACGCGATAATAGAGAGTCAGACAGGAGTGAAACAATAACAATCATGTATTTCTGGTTCTGCTTACTTCATTCTGCATCAATTCATCTAAATCTTCCCATTTTCCCTGAAATTCTTCATATTCACCTTTGTTTTATGCAATAAGATATACTATGTCTCTCTGAATCGTTTCCCTCATTTGTGAAATGAGGAAAGGAATAATTGTTTTACTTACTTTTCAAGAATCAGATGACATGTTATTTGTAAAATGCTTCATAACTATAAAATACTGTATATATTTGAGCTCTGTATGCTTGGCAATTGTGGCATTACATGGAGGTTTCAGAAAGTCCATCATTGCTATGAAGGAGAATTATTTTTTTATTGTTCAGGTGAATTTCTCTACTTCCTGAAATCTAACAAACAGATATAAATGTAAATAATGTAATGTTTTCATACAGAGGGCTGAACTTTATTGAAATAATAATATGATTAGAAGGATTGGCCAGATGAGGGGATTAACAGCCATATGCTATGGATTATGTTTTGCTGTTTCCAGCAGGATTTCTGACCAGGTTGCTGGTTATTAACATTTCTTGGCATTTATGAATGGGGTCTTAGTCTGTGTTCCCAAAAGCAAGTCTTCACTGCACAAAACAGCTTCCCACATTCAGGAACTCAGTGGAAATGCCAAAGGTCCTTGGGCATGAAAGACTGAACTATCCTTAAGCTCAAGAATAGACCCATGATGAGACCAGTTTTCCACAGCCTATGATACCACTTCTTCACAGTTAGAATTTCTGCCTCCAAGTCATCTGTCTACCAACAAGATGGGTTTAATTTCAGGTCATAGATTTATAATTTAGAGTGAGAAGGGACTTTGAAGGTTATCTAGCCCAGTTTCCCTCATTTTACAGATGAAGAAACTAAGGCTTAGAGAAATCATAATTGCCCAAGATCACGGAACTATTAAATGGCAGAGGCAGAGATCTAGACTCCAAATTCATCACTCTTCCCATACTAAGTTTGATGACAGAGTGCATTTGGAGTCAGCAGACTGGGGTTCAGATCCTGTTCTTTGTATTTATAGGACCCTTTAGGTCCTAGTTTCCTATCTAAAATGCTTGGGAATGTTCATTTTTGTTGATTTCTTAATAGCTAAACAATAGGGACTGGATATGTAGTTTCATTGGTGTATAGGAAATTTCTTCAACCAACGTAAATTTGGTACCTTTTGTGAAACTTAGAGTCTTAGAGAATTACCTAGGGCTCTGAGAGGTACTCAGTGACTTTCCTAGAGTCTCACAGTTAGTATGTGTTAGAGGAAGGTTTTGATCTTTTTAAAATAAAAAGGAAAAATAAGTAGTAAATAAATAAATTGAAGGGGATAGACTAGACAATCACTAATGTCCTTTCTAAGCTCCCCGTTCTATGGTAGAATGAAACATCCTGTAGGCAATTAGGGCTAGAACACAAATGAAAAATTAAATTGAGACTGTTAAGCAATATTGTCTTCTTCCCTTTATGGTTGGAAATGAAGACAGGGGAAGCTTCATGGACAAATACTAACATTCAAACATAGTTACTATAGTCTGGGACCACAATTCCTCCCTAGCTACCCACATTATTAATTTGATTAGCTGAAACTAGATCCCTAGTTCTTTTTTATTTAATTTAAAATTTTAAAAAATATTTTTCCATGTTTACATATTTCATTTTCTTTCCCTCTCCCCTCCTGGATCCAATAAGCACTTTCACTAGATTATACAAATGTTATTCCTTATACCCATTTCCATATTATTCATTTTTGCATTAGAGCAGTCTTTTAAAACCAAAACATCCAATCATATATCCATATAAAAAAATGAGAAGTCGTTTGTTTTTCTTCTGTGTTTCTACTCCTGCAGTTCTTTCTTTTGATGTGGATAGCATTCTTTCTCGTAATTCCCTTGGGTAGATCCCTAGTTCTTAATTGAAATCTTCAACCACATACAAAATACCCCACCACAGTGGCTGTCCATTTTCTAAGAAAATCCATAGACTAAACACAACTTCTAGAGGGAAATCCATCTTGGTTGCTCCAACCTGACAATCATATATAGTAAGAAAGAATAGATTTTCCATATAATGGTGAATATATTTCTCAGAGTCTTCTATGTGGGAAATGAGCTTCTGACAACAAATTCAGTGTTTCCTTTATAGTTATGTGTTCTAGCAATGATGCCAAGGTAAGGGCTAAGAAGATCATGGTCAGATCATTAGCATTTGCCTATTCTTTTTGCTTGTCATCATGGACTAGGTTGGCTCCTTCATAGGCAGGGGCTGTCATTTGGCAAGATTATAGCACAGTGGTTTCTGCTAAGTTCCTACTTTATACTTTATATAAAGATATACTATACATATCTTTATACTCTTTATTTTTCTTCCAAATTTTACATAACCAAGTAAAACAAGCTTTTCCATATGCAAAGAAAAAGATTACACATAAATAAAGTCACAAATATCATATATTTAGCTTACTTTTCTTCATATCTACATAATAAATCCCATCAACAAGTCCCAGTCCCTCCTAACCTTCCCCACATCACAGAAGGTATCTTCCAGGAGAATTAATACAAATTAATTCTTTCATGTTTTCACCTTTCAGATCCCTCTCTGGAGGAAACATTCACAGCTTAATCTTCTAGTACTAATTCTGTAGCTATGTGTATAATGAATGTTCTCTTTGTTAGTCATTTCACTGTTCATGACTCCATGTAGTCCTTTCAAAGTTTTAAAAAAATTTGTCTATTCATCACTTCTTATGTCACAGTTGTAATCCTATATACTACAGGGTATTTAGCTATTTCCCAATTGATGGGCATCCCCTTAGCTTTCAATTCTTTGCTATCACAAAGAGAGCTGCTATAAATATTTTAGAACATATGAGTTCTTTTTCTTTTCCCTTGATCTCCTTGAGGAATAGACCCAGCAATACTGGGTTAAAGGGTATAAACAGTTTTATGACTCTATGGGTATGATTCCAATTTGCTCTCCAAAATGGTTGGATCAATTCACAGTTCCATCAATAGTATATCTCAGATTTCTCAGAATTGTTTCGGTTTGCATTTCTCTAATTGGTAGTGATTTAGAACATTTTTTCATATACCTATTGCTGGAACTGCCTACAGTTCCTACTTAATTTCTTCATGGGTGGACACCTGAGAAGGAGAATGGAGGAAAATGGATGAAGAGATTATAGAGATGGAGCGAGAGAGACAAAGGAATAAAGACGCAGAGACAAGTAGTTAAAAAATATGGGCTCCATTGTCCGTGCCCCTCTGATGGTATTGAGAGAGGGCACTGCATGTGTCTCCAAACTTTTATTGGAGATTTTAGGAATGTAGAGTGGGAGGTAGCTAATGAACATGTGACATAGCATAGGTTTTAACACTGGCTCAATTGACAATCACATAATCAAAGAGGAGGAGGTTAATCAAATGACTTGGTAGGGAATGTGGTCTAACAAAGTGGGAGCTAGAACCTGTGGCAAATAATGTCCTGCTCAGGAATTCTTTTGTCCTTTGGATTGAAGATTTGGAAATATAATAATCAATAAGTAACATGACCATGAGTCTGGTATATGAACACATAAGATACAATATCAATACATCAATAATACTTTCAAGGTGCTAATATGCCTGGTATGCTATGGCTATATATAGTGTTGATTTCTTCATTTGAAAATTTTCTGTTCATATCTTTTGTTCATTTATCAATTGGGGATGGCTCTTATTCTAATAAAGTTGTCAAAATTTCTATATACTTTAGATATAAGATCTCTATGTCTCTATGAGAGGCTGTCTATATAATCTCCCCCCAATTTTCATCTTGACAACTTTTGTTTGTACAAAAACCTTTCAATTTAGTGTACTTAAAATTATCCATTTTAAATTTCACAATGTTCTCTTAGTAACTACTATTTCTTGCCCATTTGTTTCTTACTTGGTAAGACCAGAGAGAACCTTGGGAGGTCTTTCAGTCCAAGCCCTCCCTTAAACACAAATCCAATCTACAGCAGTTCCAGCAAATTAAGATAGCCTAGGTTTTGCTTGAAAAAGTCAAGTAACAAGGAACCTATTACCTACTTGAGTACCATTTTTAGATGGAGAAAAATAAAGAGAAGGAAAAGAGGAAGGGAAGGAGGGAGGAAAGAAATCATTAGTTGTTCTATTTTTTAGCAGAGAACTCTCTTATTGATATAGCGATAGTTGAAGTCCTCTATCATTTTAAAGAAATCTCTCCTTATGGTAAATTGAAATTTGTTTCCATATTATCATCTGTTGGCCTTAATTCTTTTAACTGAGACCAAGAAGAGCAAGTCTAGTTCTTCTTCCCTCTCCTCTGTTACAAGCTTTTAGGTTGCATGGTGACTGCCTCTCTAAGATACCACTACTTCTATTTCACTTACTAGTTCTTCTTTATTGATTAGAATCAAATCCACAAAGTCTCTTTCCTTTATCACTACCTCTACCTTCTGAATGATGATATTAAGAAGGCGATCGCTCAGTAAACATTTATTAAGTGTTTACTATGTGTCAGGTACTGGAACTCTAGATCTACAAAATAAAGAATGAAATAATCTTTACTCAACAGGAGCTTACATTCTAATGGTGAGAGACAAGTACATATATATATATGTATATATATATATATATACACATAATAAATATAAGGAGAAGGAAGGAAGGAAGGAGAAAAAAGAAAGAGAAGAAAAAAGATGAAAGGAGAGGGAAGAAAGAATGGAAAAAAGCAAAAAGAGAAAGGAAGAAAAGAAGGTAGGTAGAAAGGAAGGAAGGTGGGAAGGAAGGAAGGGAATCATTAGTTGTTCTTTTAACAGAGAAACTAATTGATGCAACAATACAGTGATCCCTCAACTATTGTGGGAGTTACATTCCAGAGACCCTGCAATAGGTGAAAATCCATGAATTTGCAGGGTTATATTTATTTTATTATTTAATATATAATTTAAGACTTTATAAACCCTTCTTGCTCTCCCATAAACCTTTTCTATACTTTTATTAATCTTTCCCATACTCTTATAAACACTAACGCAATAAGCACCCAGGATACAGAACACAATGCTGTGGTTGGTCGTCTTTCATTCCATCAGCCAATCGTGTGCCATGTACAATCTCAAGCTGGCAAACTTGCACAAGCGATAGTAGCATACTGCATTTCCATTGTGTATAATACAGTATTCCTCTGCAAAATCCTGTTATATAGTGAAAACTCCACGATACAGAATTAGATTTTTTTAAAAACCTCGATACAGTGAAGCCACTATAAGGGAACCATGATATAGCGAGGGATGACTGTAGATGGAAGTTCCCTGTCATAACCATACTCTACTTTTGCCCCAGTTTCATGCTTTATATCAGGAAGTCATCCTCTTGTTCCTCTAGGTGGCCTCCCACCACCATATCTCATCTCTCTTTCTCCTTCCTTTAATCCTCATCTAACTGTTCTCTATCGTGCCTTCTCCTCAGGTTTGTGGACTTCTACACAGGTGAATATCTTCTTGATGTGCAGTTCCACCCTACCCATCTCACCTGCACTTCTTGAATTAGATGCACCCTTCCTTTACCATGTGCCAGACAGGAGTTACGTTCAGAGTAGTAACTCTGCATTTATCGACCACCTCTTGTTACAATCTCTACTTATTGGTTTATTAGCCATACCCTGCCCATTTGTTCATAGCCAAGTGAGCCCAGGAGTATCATTTCCATTGTACTTCAACATTATTTCCTCCTCACAAGCTATCACATATATTGCTACTTTTCCAGTTAGCTAGGTTGCACAGTGGATAGAATGCTGGGCTCAGAGTCAAGGTCTATATTCGTCTTGCTTTAAATAGTTACTAGCTGTGTGACCCTGAACAAGTAACTTAACCTATCTGTCTCAGCTTCTTTATCTATAAAATGGGAATAATAAGAACTCCTACCTCTCAGGGCAGGGGTCCCCAAACTACAGCCTGTGGGTCACATGCAGCTCTCTGAGGCCATTTATCCGGCCCCCACTGCACTTCCAGAAGGGGCACCTCTTTCATTGGTGGTCAGTGAGAGGAGCACTGTATGTGGCAGCTCTGCAAAGAGCAGCATCACTCACATACAGTACTACTTCCGGTGACATAATCCTTTGCGTGATGCTTTAGAAGGAGGCTCCGCACAAAGGATTATGTGGCTACACAATGGAAGATGTCAGCGAGGTGAGCAGCGATCTGGGGGAGGGGATTCCATACTGTATATACTGCTGCCCGGTTAGGATTAGGGTTAGGCTTTTATAGTCTGGCCCTCCAGTGGTCTGAGGGACAGTGAACTGGCCCCTTGTGTAAAAATATTTGGGGACCCCTGTCTCAGGGTTTTGTTAGGCTAATGTGAGATAATAATTGTAAAGTACTTTGCAAATCTGAAAGCATAATATCAATGTTAGCTATTATTATTCTTTCTGTGTTATACATACTGACTTCTGGGGTGTTTGGTTTAGTAACTATTATTTTAGAGTCTAAAATGTATATTCCTTTCTCCTTTTCCCTTACTTTTCAGTTTAAAACACTTCTGAGGCAGATGCAGTCTTCTGAACCTTGAATTCTTTTTTTTTTTAACCATTACCTTCCATCTTGGAGTCAATACTGTGTATTGGTTCCAAGGCAGAAGAGTGGTAAGGGCTAGGCAATGGGGGTCAAATGACTTGCCCAGGGTCACACAGCTGGGAAGTGTCTGAGGCCATATTTGAACCTAGGACCTCCCGTCTCTAGGCCTGGCTCTTAATCCATTGAGCTACCCAGTTGCCCCCTAGATATATTCTTAATTGATCAAAAGTCCTTAATTTCTGTATCTGGATTGCTGGCTAAGATTGATGTTATTAGCACAGGAGATTAGATAAAGTTCTAAGAGCAAAGGAACTCTCTGGAAAATGGGTAGAGAGAAAAGGGCAATGGACCAGAGGTTGAGTCTTGCTAGATACTCATTGTCAGAGGGTGGAAATGAGGAGAGGAGTCAGAAAAAGGAGAGCTGGATAATAAGATAATAATATATGAGAGAAGTCAAGGAAGGGGAGAATTTCAAGAAGGGAGGTATTGTAAGAGAGGAAAATAGATCCAGCTGCAAAAAAGAGCAACTCAAGTGGAGGAAGGGCAAGGAGGACATTGGATTCCATAAAAGGAACAGAAAAGGACTGAGAAAAAACTGCCATATCAACTCACTTCTCTTTGGGAATTCCTCTAGAGTGGTTGGTCTAAGAGAAACCTGAGACAGAAGACCTTCTGAGCAGTAACCATCTCTCAGTGAGCCCAAAGCCCTTGGATCCAGCTGGAGATAAAAGGAGTGCATGGGACTTTATTATAAAGCCATCTACCCAAAGAAGACTTCTTTCTCTCTCCCCTAAAGTTGCCCTGTTAACTTCATGCTACAACTAGGGTAGTTAGAAGTCAGGACAGAGATCACATGTGACCAAGGAGGGTCAGGAAGACAGCCTGAACCCTCAGGATTTGGGGAGGCGGTCAGTTATTAGTCTTAATCTTACTCAACAACCCTATCCTCCCTGTCTTGTGTGTCCCTTTAGAATAAAAGAATTATTCCTTTTAGATTAAGTTGCCTGCCTCATAACATCTAGGAAGAGAACTGAAGCTTGGGGAAGAAAGCTATACTTTTCCCTCAAGGAGGGAGAGTCAACTTCAGTCATTGACTTTATATTTAACTCAGTCTCTGAAGGGACATATTCTGTCCCTCTAAAAGACAACTTCACTGACTTCACTAGGGGAAGAGAAGGGAGGATCAATCTATCCTCCCTCTCCATCTTTTCCATCCCCATCTCTCTCATTCTCTAATCTCTAAACGTGGTGGGTGACTCCATTTTCCCATCCATTACAGTATGTTTGGTAGGGTAGGGAAGATCAGTAATTCTAAATGCAGCAGAAAAGTCAAAATGCATGAATTTAAGGAAAGAAAAGGTTTGAACCCATCACAGTAGGGTGTGAGTCAGGGAGTAGATGAGGGATGGATAAGATTCCTGGGCAGCAGCCAGAGCCTAGATGCAGCTGGAAAACATAAACTGACCCTGGGCTAGGTCTTCTTCTTCTGGGACTGCACAGATTAGCTGCTAACATTTCTCTCAGGGTTGAAATTAATAGAAGGTAGGCCCCTTAAAAGACAAGGGGAAAGGGAAGGAGGAGTGTATATTAATCTGTTAAAAGGCATTACTAGTCATTGCTATTGTGGTCAAGGCAAGAAAGTTGATCTGATAATACAGTCAGAATCTTTTCAGGAGCGGTCCTTGCCAGTCTAAAATCCAGCAGTGACTGTAGAAAGACTTCTGAAGAACGCTTCCCACCCTTACATTCAGCTGTTGCTGAACTGTAATTTATCATCCTTGGATTTATCATTTATAACATAGTCACACCCTGTGTGTTTCAAATACTGCAGAGAGACTTCATAACATCCCAAGGAAAACCAAACTACACCATGATATTGTACATAGTAACCAGTTCTTCCAGTGAAAACAGCATTTCATTCTTAGGCTAGGTTTCTGTAAGAAAATCAACATCTTGCTTAAAATGTATCCCTAATAAAATGTGAAGGATAAGAATGTTGATTCTTATTATGATGATTTATATTGAGAGAGCCCCCAAAATAAGACCATTTGACTTAAAGTAAACTTTAAATTCAGTGTTTTCATAACCAATATTTCTTCATCTGTGTCTTTTTTTTCTTCCTTCCTTGCTTCCTTCTTTCCTTCCTTCCTTCCTTCCTCCCTTCCTCCCTTCCTTCCTCCCTCCCTCCCTCCATTTCTTTCTTTCTTTCTTTCTTTCTTTCTTTCTTTCTTTCTTTCTTTCTTTCTTTCTTTCTTTCTTTCTTTCTTTCTTTCTTTCTTTCTTTCTTTCTTTCTTTCTTTCTTTCTTTCTTTCTTTCTTTCTTTCTTTCTTTCTTCCTTCTTGTTCCTCTCCTTGCTTCCTTCTTTCCTTCCTTCCTTGCTTCCTTCCTTCCTTCCTTCCTTTCATATTTCCTTCTTTCCATTATAAGAATATAAGAAGAAGAGACAAAAATTGAAGAGAAATTTGTTATTTAAAAACCTGGAGTTCTAAAGCATCAAGAGATAAAGCACATATCAAAAGCTTAATCTTCAATTTCTCAGTCTTTGATGTATTCAAAGGGAAATGAAACACATCATATGTTATGTTAGAATAGAAACTCCTTAAGAGCAGGGAATATTTATTTCATTTTTGTCTTTGACATACTCAATACCCAACACAGATTTTGGCACATTACATAATAAATGCTTGTTGGTTGATTTTTTGCTCCTTATTCCCAGAAACACAAAGGATACTACTTATAGATCTCTTGTCCTATGGTAGTCATAGTAATTATTATATTATTATGGTCATTATTATTATTACTGACATCAACAATAATTTTAGGGTTGCCCAGGTACTTTGCATCCATTATGTAACAGAAGCCTGTGAACTACATTGGTCCTTGTAGACTTTGCAAATTTGAAAGAAAGCCTTTGTAGGGTTAGTCATCCAAAATTTGGAGAAAAGATCAGCTTCTTTTGGAGGTGATAGGAGGTGGCCCCTTCTAGCACTTGATTTGGTCAAAGCATTTTACACAATCCTCTGGAGCATTTGGTAGTACCCTAGTCCTTTTGATCAAGCAAGGAAGTAACCCCCATTAGAACCAGGTTGTGATTTCTGTTTTTGTATGCATGGACTTAATATCTACAAATCTACAAATCAGGCACCACTATCTCTCAAGTGATTAATCAAAAATCATCACTCAGTTTCACTTTTGTAAACTGCACTTTTAGCTTTTGGCACGGGGAATGTTGGTGATTTTCTTGTACTTGTCATCCAAATTCTGATGGCTAAGCATGGTAGGGAGGCTTAGTTTGCAAAGCCTCGGAAGCTGAGATTACATCTTTCTCTTCGGGGTTTGCCAGGGACTTTATTCCCTCTGTTTAATGGATCAGTCAGCAGCCATGTCCCAGTGTCTGAGAACTGGATTGGAAGAAAAATGAAGTGTGCCCTCTCAGTTCAACTGTGAACTTTTGGTTGCTTTGAACTTTTGTTTATTGGGGCAGCTAGAGGGCACAGTGGAGAGAGTGCCAGGCCTGGAGTCAGGAAAACTCCTCTTCCTGAGTTCAAATCTGGCTTCAGAAAATTACTAGTGATGTGACTGGGAAAATCCCTTAACTCTTTTGCCCTCGACTTCCTCATCTATAAAATGAGCTGAAAGAGGAAATGGTAAACTCTTCTAGCATCTTTGCAAAGTAAACCCCAAAGAGGGTTACAAAGAGTTGGACACAAAGAAAATGACTGAACAACAGCAGCAACTTTAGGTTAAGAAAAGCTCTCTTCTTTGAAGAGATGGGAGGGATGACTAATTCAACAAAAGCATGCTTCCAAACCAACAGATTCCAAAGGCATTAATGTGACTTACAGACTCAAGTGAGATAATGGATGCAAAGAACTTTGCCATCCTTAAAGTTGACACAGATGTTAGCAATATTAATAATAATGAAAATAATAACACATGATAATTTAGTATACTTTCAGATTAGGTTCCTGTGTTAGTTGGCTTTATTGTTCCATTGTATCAGATGTGGAACTCAAAAAAGGATGCTAAAGAAATTTGATGATTATTAAATGAAATGAAAAAACTTGACAAAGTCAAGACGAAGTCATTTTTTTTTCCAAGTAGAAAAATTGCCTCCTATACTAACTAAATAACTAAATAACCCCAGTTGATCCAAACAACCACAGTCTCCAAGTCAAAAGTTTTCCCAGAGGTCATCTGTTCCCCTGTAGGGTCCTCTTCATAACCTGTTTCCTTCCTTTCTTTATACCTTTCTTTCTGTCAAAAACTCTATGATCCATCTACACTGGCCTCCTTGTTCTCATATACATCTATCCCCTGCTTCCCTGGCTTTTCTCACTTTTCCTGGTTTTCTTTAAGATTCCATTCAAATTCCACTTTCTACAAGAGAATTTAATCAATTTGCACAAGTATTGGTGTCGTCCCTCATCATATTAACTTCCACATACTCTTTCTATATGTATCTAATTGTTTATAGGTTGTCTTCCCCATTAGGACCCAAGGTCCTTGAAAGAAAGGACTAGGGTTTGCTTTTTTTTAACTCTTACTTTCTGTCTTAGTTCTAAGACAGAAGAGCATCAAGTACTTAGGCATTTGGTGTTAAGTGACCTGCCCAGGGTCACACAGCTAGGAAGAATATGAAGCTAGATTGAAACCCAAGTCTTCCCAATTCCAGGCCTGACATTTTATCCACTGTGCTACTAGCTGCCCTAAGGACTAGGTTTTTTTTTTAAACTTCTTTCTTTCTTTCTTTCTTTCTTTCTTTCTTTCTTTCTTTCTTTCTTTCTTTCTTTCTTTCTTTCTTTCTTTCTTTCTTTCTTTCTTTCTTTCTTTCTTTCTTTCTTTCTTTCTTTCTTTCTTTCTTTCTTTCTTTCTTTCTTTCTTTCTTTCTTTCTTTCTCTCTTTCTCTCTTTCTTTCTCTCTTTCTCTCTTTCTTTCTTTCTTTTTTTCATCTTATTTGGTATAGTGCCTGACATATAATAAGAGTTTAAAAAATACCTTTTGTGCAACTACTGCATTCCTTAATCTAGAGACAACAGGTAAGCAAACAGTTTGAAATCTATACCATTTAGGGGCAGCTGGAGGGGTTCAGAGGATTTAGAGCCAGGCTGGGAAATTGGAAGTCTGGGCTTTGAATCTGGCCTCAGATACCTCCTAGTGGTGTGACCCTGGGCAAGTCACTTTACTCCCATTTCCTAGCCCTTACTGTTCTTCTGTCTTAGAACTGATACTTAGTTTTGATTCCAAGACAAATGATAAGGATTTAGGAAAGATAAAAAAAAAGAAAGACTTATACCTTATAGCAGAACTTTTGCTCATTAACGTCTTCATTTTTGCTAACTTTGGAAAGCCCTGGGCATATGCCTGGTGTGACTATGGGATGACTCAGCACTGTCTTTTGCCCCCAAAACTCCAAACTCCTTAAAACATTCGGAGTTCTGATGGTCTTCAAGATATTTGCTAAATGTAAGACTGTCTGAAAGTCAAGGATTAAGATCCTGTGGTCCCCAGAGCATGGCCAATATTGCTAATAAGTCTCAAAACAAAATGAAATATTAGAATTAATCCACAGTAGTCAAAAACTCAGGGGCCAGAGACAAACAATGCTCCTTCAACTCTTTTTTTAAAACCCTTCCTTTCTGTCTTAGTAATAACTCTAGGCTAGGCAAAGGAGGTTAAGTGACTTGCCCAGGATCACAGAGCTAGCAAATGTTTGAGGCTGACAAACTCAGTTATTCAGTCAACAGGAAGGAAGCTGTGGAAGAGTTGGCTTTTTCCAGAAATATCTGATTCTGACCAAATGGGTCAGCGTACTCACTGGTCTGACCCTGTGTACGGAGAGGTGCCCATGGCTCTTTGTTGTTATTCAGTCATTTTTCCTTTGTGTCCAACTCTCCATGTTCCCATTTGAGGTTTTCTTGGCAAAGATACTGCATGGTTTGCCATTTCCTTTTCTAGCTCATTTTACAGATGAGGAAACTGAGGAAAATTGAGTTAAAATGACTTGCCAGTGTCACACAGCTAGGCTCCGAAGCCAAATTTAATCTTAAATTTTTCCGACTCTCATTCTGGTGACTGTCCTGGGAAGCCCCTAAGAGACCTGGAAACTCGTATCCCATTCATGAAGGGGAGGGATATTCCCAGAGGAAGAAGCCTTATAGACAAGTAGTACAATTGCATCCAAGAAACTCTTTGATTCTTCAAAAACCCCGGGCAGTAGAATTCGGGGGAATTAGGACTTGGCCGTAGGAAGCAGCCACAAAAGCCTGTGGCTCCTTGCCGGCCTTTGCTGAGCCTGAACAGGATTTCCCTTACAGTTGACTCTCTAGTTCATGGTCCAACCTGATTTTAAAAACCTTAGATGAACATTCCTCCCACTACTTCTTATGGCAGGCTGCCTCACAGTGTAATTCATTGTTCCTTTCAGAACTCTCCTGGTAGTGAGCCCATATTTTCCTCTTCTCCTTTTCATCTTGTTTCTCTTAGCTATTCCCACCCAATCATCATTTCTCATTAGACAGGACCTTTTTTGGTAGGTTCTTCTCTCTCTTTGCATATTTTCATTGAATACCACAATATTTCTCATTTTCTGTCTTCCTTTATTGCATTCCTTTCATCTTTTCTTGTAAAAATCACTGTCTTCTTGGTCATCATGGAGAGGTCTTTTAGCAGTTCTAGCCCCTGGATTTTAAGCAACATCTCTCATAGGCTTGGTTTTTACACCCTGGCTAGAATTCATTTTTTTTCCTTCTTCCTCTGACCACTGAGTGCAACCAAGCTGTACAGAATCTTGTTACGTTAATTATTTTGACCTCCAACTGTAGGGTGTTGGCAGCCCAGTCTAGCTGTAGTTTGTTTGACCTGTTGCAGATAGAAATAAAATGACAAATTAATAAGTAACATACTGTTGAAGACTTTGTATATGGCTCCCAAGTGCACCCTAATAAGAATTATATAGCCTGAAACTGGGGAAAAAATGACTCAGAAAGGAAAGAGAAGTTATTTGGGAAGGCTTCAAAAAGTGATATGTCAGCATGAACAAACCTCACATTTAAAGGGAAAGAAAAACTGAAAAGGGCAACAGAGATTTGGGGAAAGATGTCTATCAGTGTATATATCATGCTTTGCAACCCTTAAAGTGGCATATAAATTTGTTATCATTATCAAGAAAATAATATTCATAGGTTGTTCTGTTGAAAAGCTTTTGGACTTGCCCTCTGCTACAGGGGAAATTTTTGTATTTTGCATTTCTGGTGATAATTAAATATTTGAACATGATAGTTTTCAATATAATCTTTGACCCAAGGCACCAAGAACTAGATTTTACTGACAAGATTCAGCATTGGGAACATCTCCTCACAATCATTCTCTTTGGTTTGTTGTGTTCTCCTCCAGAATAGCCTCTGTGAAATATCAAAATATGACTCAAATATAGTTTACATCTAGTTCTTTACAGAATTATGGAAAAGAATCCCCAGATCCTTTATAAGCATTTAAGTTAACAATGCATAGATTATCTAAGGCACAGGACAGCCTTTATTCTTTTTTTTTTAAAACCCTTACCTTCCATCTTGGAGTCAATACTGTGTATTGGCTCCAAGGCAGAAGAGTGGTAAGGGCTAGGCAATGGGGGTCAAGTGACTTGCCCAGGGTCACACAGCTGGGAAGTGTCTGAGGTCAGATTTGAACCTAGGACCTCCTTTCTCTAGGCTTGTCTCTCAATCCACTGAGATACCCAGCTGCCCCAGACAACCTTTGTTCTACCTTACAGAAAATTAAAAAATAACATATAAAGGGCCCGTTCATGAACAAATGATAAAATTCTCTTCTCTTTCCAGTAAGTTCCCACATTCCCTCAGAATCTTAAAGTCCTTAATACTAATATCACTTCCCAGTAGTTCGGGCTCTACTTGGAAGGAAAGCAACCTTTGAGTTGCTATAAAGGGAACTTTCAGCCTTACTTTTTTACCCCAGAGAACCAACCATCCATAGAGTTGGTCTTCTGGAATTAATTACCTTGAGGTAAATACTCTCCTTGGAAGGGAAAGGAACTTGCTTTCACTAGCACAACTCCTTGGATATTCTTGTGAGTCCTCTTTACCCCAGAGACCCATTCAGATATTCAACTTTATGATTCTCTTTTAAGGGTCATGGCCTTCCCTTGGGTTTACTAAAGAGGCAACCCTTTGTTGAATTGGACTTTCATTATCCAAATGACTCAAGGTAATAGTGGAAGCAAAGTTTGCATCTTTGTTTTTGTTCCTTGATCTTCTAGCCATGGGTGGGAGGGGGGACATGTTTGATCATCTTCTCTTTTCAGGAAGCTGTCAATATCTAGGAATCACTCTTCCCTCAGTAAAAGCCTTGGTTTCCCCACACTGTAAAATCTGGGGCTGTCAGGGGGCAACCCACAAGACTAATACTTCCCAGGAAGTCCCCCTTCTCTTGCTAGAAACCTTAACTCTTGATCATACAATACAGGAAAGCATCTTTTCTATCTGAGAAACTAGAGATCAAAAACTAGAGATCACCTTCCCTATGGTTGCCATCTCTCAGACTGGGAAAGTGGTCCACCATCTCTTCAAAGCTGTGGCCAGGAATTTGGAGTCTAGGAACTCCTCTCTCAGATGGTATGAATGAGTTGGAAAGCAACAAGCTAACTTGTTGCAAGGCAGTTATTATTGTTTTTGGGGGAGGAAAACTCCACCCTTGAACCTAGAACCTGGGTCCATTCTTCTGTGTTCTACTCTTTAAAAAAGGAAAAACAGAAAGAAAAATCCCCAAAGGGGAAAGTGGGACTCATTTTGACAACTGAAGACTCCCTTTTGTAGGGCAGTACAAAGGGGAAACTCCATCCATTAGTTTAACTCACAGGAGTCAAAGATGAGCAGGTCATCTTTAATCACTAAGACTCACCCTCAAGTGGCTCAAGGTCACCCTCTATGCCCTCCAAAAGAAACTCTCACTAGAAGCCCCAAACAAAGGCTTCCAGGCCTGTAAGCTAATCAAACTAAAGAAATGTCTTTAGTCATCACTCCCACCATCCTATAGCTCACCATATTAATTGGGAAACTCCTCTGACAAACACCTACGTTATTAAATATAATCTAAAGAGCAGCTTGAGATGGTAGAAACAGCATTAGGTTGGGGACAGGAGACCTTGTTCTAATCCAGGCTCAGCCACTAATTTACTGTTTGTCCTTGGGCAAATCACTTCTTTCTGAACCTTAGTCTTCTCATCTGTAAAATAAATGATTATTGATTTAGGAACATAAAAGGGACATAGGAAATTACCATTTAAGCCATTTCCTTACATTAGATCATAAGGTTTAAGAGTTTAGAGTAGAAAAGAATCTCATTTTATAGATGAGGAAACTGAGGCACAGAGTGATCATTGCCACTGGTCTTCCAAGTAAGTGGCTGAGACCAGATTTGAACTTAGATCTTCCTGATTCCAAGCCCAGCACTCTATCCATTGTGCTACCTAGCTGCCCTAGAAGGGACTATAGAGGCCATCTAGCCCAACCCCTTCATTTTAGTATTATTTTTCTTTCTTTTTTTTTAAACCCTTGCCTTCTGTCTTAGAATTGATACTAAGATTTCTGAAAGAGAGATGAGGCTGACAGCTTTGTGCAACTCTGCCTCACTTAAATCCAACTCTCATGCAAGTCTCCAAATCACCTTGATGATGTTACTGGTCCTCTTTGAAAACAAAGGATGAATGACAACAGTAACAAGCATCTGAGGTGGTCTCAGAGATTTTATTCATTCCTTTATTCTATGAATCTATGTTTATTTCTTCCCCTTTCTTAGGCTAAAGCCCAAATCATCCTAAAATCATTCTAAACTTAGTGTCAGGAAGCCTGGGTTCCAATGCAGGTTTTGGCATTATTTGTATAACTTTGAACAAGCTACTTTTTCAATGAGGCAGCTCTTCTATGAGAATTGTAGATAATATAGTGGATAGAAGGTTAAGCCTGGAGTCAAGGAAGAACTGGGTTCTAGTATAGCTTCATATTCTTACCAGCTGTGTAACCCTGAAGTCATTTGACTCCTATTTGCCTCAGTTTCCTCAACTGTAAAATATTACCTTCCTCTCAGGGTTTTTGTAAGGATCAAGTGAGATAATATTTGTAAAGTGCTTACCATAGTGGCTGGAACATAGATGTAAATTCTAGTAATTATTATTGGGGCAACTGGGTGGCAAAGTAGATGAAGTTCTGGACTTGGAGTTTAAAAAAATCTGAGTTCAAATTCAGCCTCAGCAAATTGCCAGCTGTGTGACCCTGGGTAGGTCACTTAACACTATTTGCTTCAGTTCCCTCTCATGTAAAAAAAAAATTAACTAGAGAAGGAAATGGCAAACTACTCCAATATCTTTATCAAGAAAAAGCCAAATGGTGTCACAAAGAATTGGACATAACTGTAAAACAATTTAACAACAAGATGATTCCCATCAATTTTATTATTAATCTTCTGCCTAGGTCTCGGTTGCTTAGTATCTATAAAATGATGTTGAGCCTCAAAAACCTAGAGGCACCTTCCAGGCATAAATCTATTATCTTACAAGTGGTGTTATTGAGCAGATCATTTCCCCCCTCCAGATAGAGAAGATGGATGAATAGACAGACAGACAAACAGACAGACAGACAGATAGGTAGATAGAGAGATAGATGCGTAGATGGGTAGATGGGTGGATGGGTGGATGGATAGATAGATATAGATAGATAGATGCGTAGATGGCTAGATGGATGGGTAGAAGGATGGATGGATGGATAGATAGATAGATAGATGATTGATAGATAGTTGGACAGAACATTTATTAAGCATTTATTATGAGCCAGGCACTATGCTAAGAACTGGGAATACAAATAAACAAAAAGATAGTGTTTGCCTGCTATGAAACTTATATTCTAAAGACCACATATAAAATGTACTAAAAATCCAGTGTGGTGTAGAGAAGATAACCTGTTGAGGAGGGCATGGTAGAGATATCTAGAAGATCAGGACTAAAGCCAGGAAAGGAAAAGAGTGACTATAGCTGATCTAGGCATTGCCTAAAAATGGAGGACTCTGGAGGAACTCACCAATGAGAGAAGGAAGTCTCAATTTGAGAAGACTCTCCCAGGGTGAGAAGGCTGCTGGGTCTGTTGGAGAAGTCTGGAAAGTCAAGAACAGATATTAGAGCAGACAACTACTGAGGTCCTTTCCCGTTGGAACGTTCTATGATTCTAGACACTAGTACCATTGTAGAGCCACTGTAGACATCTAATTGGATGTTGTACAGCTGACTCAAATTGTTTGTTCTGGTTTCTCAAACATCACCCTCTCCACTCCCATTCAATGTTCTGTTCTTTTGGCAGGATTGGTGGGAGGAAGTCAATTGTTCAACCGTGAGGCTTTGTTCTAATGAGATCTGATGCTAGAATAGAGTGAGATGGATGGGTTTTTTAATTCCTGTTTCTTTAGTATTACTTAACCATATCTGACAAAAGTTTTGTTAGCACCAAGAGACAGTTAAAGAAGTATAATGGGATTCTTTTGTTTCTTCCTGAAAAATACAACTGCTTGGCTTATCTAGTGATGTTTGCAGCTGTTGTCAATGAATCTAAACAAAGATTAAAGAGGTAGATTTTATTGTGTGTCATAAGATCATGTCAGAGCTGAAAGGGTCCTGAGAGACTAGATGATGTGATACTCTCATTTTATAGACAAGAAAACTAAGGACCAGAGAAGTTAAGGGATTTGGCTAATCTCACAGCTAGCTAATTGTTGAATTAGCTAATTGAACTCCCAATACAGTAATTTATAGTAGACAGAGAGCTAGTTTACAAGACAGGAAGAACTGAGTTCAAGAGAGAATTCCTGCTACATATTTTGGAAAAGGGAAAAAAAAACAAGAGTGAAAAATAACTCTCCTTTAAAAATCTCCTTATTGGGGACAGCTAGGTGGCTCAGTGGATTGAGAGCCAAACTTAGAGATGGGATGTCCTGGGTTCAAATATGATCTCTAACACTTCCTAGCTGTGTGACCCTGGGCAAGTCACTTAACCCCCATTGCCTAACCCTTACTGCTCTTTTGCCTTAGAACCAGTACCCAAATATTGATTCCAAGATGGAAGGTAAGTTTTGTTTGTTTTTTTAATCTCCTTATTAGGGGGCTCTTCCTGGCTCAGTGGCCAGCAAATGAATTACTTCGATGTCTTAAAGGACAAAGTTCTTCTCCCTTCATGACCCTACCAGAGGAGTGCCAAGGTCTCTCTGCTCACCTCTTTACCCCATTGCACATATAAGTTTGCACAGGAATTTTTCTAAGACTTTATGGAACTTTCTAGACCTTTCATTGAGATTGAAGGTTAAGAAAGCAACAATCTGTTGGGTTTTTTTTTTTATGGTATGTTGGTGAATATATAGAAATGAAAACAAAGATCATTACAAACCAGGATGGTTAATTAAAAACAAGCCTTCCGATGCTAATTTTGTGTCCTTTTTTTGATGCTGATAAAGCAGAAAAATGATCCAGATGCAATTAGTATGCAATCATAGATTTTGGGAAGGCTGTTGTCAGTCTGTCAGGACATCGTTCTTAGTAAAATAGAAAGGTATGCTGTTTGTGTAGGTAAGTCTATTTAAAATTAGCTGAACCCTAAGAGTATTGATCAAGAATTGCTATTATACAAGTGAGAGGATTTTCATGGAGTGCCCCAAGACTAGACCTTATTCTGGTCAACATTTTTTAGGAATTTAAATGAAAGCATAGGTGGTATATTTATCAAATTTGCTGATGTCATAAAACAGATTTAGTGCAATTAATATAATAAACTGATATTTATCACATTGTAAAGTTTACAAAGCATTTTACATCTCATTTAAACTATGCAGCAACTCTATAAGGGAAGTACTAGAGGAATCATCCCTTTTTTACAGATGAGAAAACTGAGGCTCATCTAAGTTAATCACAGCCTAAGCATATAGTCACAAACTGGCCAGAGGAAGCTATGTGGACAGTGAAGAGAAGGCTGGACATGGACTTGCTTTCAAATCCTGCCTCAGACACTGTGTGACTCTGAACAGTCACTTAGCCTCTCTTTGCCTAAGTTCTCTCATCTGTAAAATGGAGATAACAATAGTGCCTACCTCCCAAAGTTGTTGTGAGGATCCAATGAGACTATATCGGTAAAGTATTTTGCAAACTGTATAGCACTGTGTAAGTGCTGGCTATTACTCTTTTTAGTAACTGGGGCTTCCTGACTTCAAGTTCAGCACTGTTTTCATTCTGCTTTGCTGCCTCTACTCTGTGGTCTATTCATATTGCATAAATCTTTTATTTTTTTTTAATATAGATTTCCATGGAGAGAAACAGTTTGGTCAGTCTTTTGCATTTTGCTAAAGTTTGTTATGGAGAGTATATAAACATGTGCACACATACATACATTTGTTCTTTGTGTATACAGTAGGATTTCACGTTTCAAGACTCTGCATATATTAAAAATCACATATAATAATTGGAAAAGTCCATTATTTAATCAGTATTTCTTATGTGAACATAGCCAGGCACTTCACAGCTTTTCTTAGGCTTACCAGAGCTCCCAGCATCCCTACTCTTGTATTTTGGGGCCAATAACAAAATATCATTAAAGAAACAAAGGAAAGTCTTGCTTCTGACAGGGATACAGCATGTTACAAAGGAGAACTCTGGACAAAGACTGATGCAGGAACTAATTTGGGTGTAAAACAGTGTAATGACTCAAACTAACAATCCTCTGAGCAAGAATGAGCATGATTAAATGAACTGCTTGAGACAGTAAGTGGCTTGGGAAAATGGCATGGAATTAGCGTGTAACTTAAAATTTTTTATTTTATCTATTTTTGTGCCTTTATCTTTTTCAATTGTCAATTTCATATGCCTGTTGAACTTTTACATGACTTGTGTTCTCTCTCTCCCTTCTCTCCCCCCCCCCCCCCAGAGCTGACATGCAATTCTACTGGGTTATATATGTATTATCACTCAATACCTATATACATATTATTCATGTTTGTAATAGAGTAATCTTTTAAAAACCCAAACCCTAAATCCTATACCCATATAAACAAATGATCAATCATATGTTTTCTTCTGCTATTTCTACTCCCATAGTTCTTTTTCTCCATATGGATAGTGTTCTCTCTCATAAGTTCCTTGGGATTGTCCTGGATCATTGTATTGCTGAATAATAGGCTTTTTTGAGCTGCAAGATCAAAGATCACCTAGTCTAATTCCTTCATTTTATTTTTAATTTCATTTAATTTTTTTGAAAATTTTATTTAATTAGATGATTTAGAATATTTTTCCATGGTTACACGACTCATGTTCTTTCCCTCCCCTCCCCTAAACCCCTCCCATATCTGATGTACAATTACATTGGGTTTTACATGTGTCATTGATCAAGACCTATTTCCATATTATCGATATTTGCACTAGGGTTATCCCCAATCATATCCCCATCAACCCATGTTGTTCTTCTGTGTTTCTTTTCCCACAGTTCTTCCTCTGGATGTGGATAGTGTTCTTTCTCATATGTCCCTCCGAATAATTCTGGATCATTGCATTGCTGCTAGTAGAGAAGTCCGCATTATATTCTATTGTGTCACAGTGTATCAGTTTTTGTGTTTTCAGGTTTTCCTGGTTCTGCTCCTTTCACTCTGCATCACTTCCTGGAGGTTGTTCCAGTCTCCATGGAATTCCTCCACTTTATTATTCCTTTGAGCACAATAGTATTCCATCACCAACATCTACCACAATTGGTTCAGCCATTCCCCAATTGGAGGCCTCCCCACTGCTATCATTGAGTCATTGAGCCATCCTTTGTAATAAACAGGAAAACAGTCTATCAAAACTAACCAATATATCAATCAAGTGTGATGGCATATGCAAGGTCCCACCCATAGTCTCCTGCTTCCACAAGGAAGGCAAAGAGGGATATTCTCTTAAGTCTTCTTCAGGATAAGTTTGACCATCATAATTATAGAGGATTTCATTTAAGGAGCTTTTTGTTCTTTCTGTTTATACCACTGTAGTCATTGTTTTCCTGGATCCTCTAACCTTGCTCTGGATTATTTATATGATTTCCCTTGCATCACTGAATTTGTCCTATTTGTTATTTCCTATAGTGCAATAATAGACTCATAGAATTATGTGATGAGAGAGTTGGAGGAAATCTTAGACATCACCTTGCCCAGACCCCTTGCTTTATCTATGAGGAATTGTATGTCCAAAGTTTTAGCTAAAATCGCACAGTTAGTGATAAAGTCAAAAAATAAATTTTAGGCCTTTGGAGAAATCCTAGCAGGTATCTAACCTTTTAAAATACTCTTACCTTCTGTCTTAGAATCAACACTGTGTATCAGTTGCAAGACAGAAGAGTGCCAAGGGCCAGGTATTCAGGGTTAAGTGACTTGCCCAGAATCACACAGCTAATTACCTTCATTTTATTTTTTTTCTTTGTTTTTTTTTAAACCATTATCTTTCATCTTAGTATCAATATTTTGTATTGGTTCCAAGGCAGATGAATGACAAGGACTAGGCAATGGGGAATGAGTGATTTGCCCAGGATTACATGGCCAGGAAGCATCTGAGGACAAATTTGAACCCAGGACCTCCCATCTCTACACCTGGCTCTCAATTCACTGAGCCACCCAGCTGCCTCCAGTAACTAACTTAAAAGATAAAGAAACTGAGGCCAAGGGATATTAAGGGACTTCTTGGCCCTGGGGTGACTCCACACGGAGCTTGAGTCTTCCAATTCTCATTCATATATTTTTCCTGCTCTACCTGACACCTGCCTATAACTTCAAATATAGCCTTATATAAAAATAGTTGTTTACCCTGAAGTATTGGGAAAAGTTTTAGGAGAAACTGGGTTCGGTTCTCACCTGCTGTTTAACAGTAGTAGAAGGTTGCTGTGATGACCATATGACCATATGAGATAATGCTGATAGGTGGCACCATAGATAGATAGATCAGTAGCTCTGGAGTCAGGGAGACTCACCTTCCTGAGTTCAAATCTGGCCTCAGATACTTATTAGCTGTGATACCCTGGACAAGTCACGTATCCCTCTTTGCCTTGGTTTCCTTATTTGTAAAAGGAGCTGAAGAAGGAAATGGTAAACTACTCCAATATCTTTCCCAATAAAACCTCCAATGGGCTCACATAGTCAGACATGGGTGAAACAAAGTGTAAAATGCTTTGTAAACCTTAAAGTCTCATATAAATGTCAACTCTCATTATTTTGCTTCTTCAAGTAAGCAAACATGTAAAGTATGATCAAATGTAGGCTCTGCAATGATGCAGTTTCTACTAAAAATTAAGTTAATTAAAATAAATGTTTTATTAAATTATTTTAAATGGTTGGTGTTAATCTTATTTGTGAAAGACTACAGAAATCAATGTTGCCAAGGCTTCAAAATATTCTTAAGATGTTGTTTCCTTGGCAACACCAACAGTGGGGCCATAATACTCAGCGGAATTAACTGAAACAATGGGGTCTGAGAATTCTAAGTCCAAAGATTGATGAGGAGGCAAATTATTGGCTCAACAGTTTTCCTTTGGTGGTTATACCATCCCAAAGTGCTTTCAGGAGTTAGGGAATGTGCCAAGTTAAATAAGAAACCAGAAATGAACTACTATATTCAAAGGGACAGCCTGGGGAAATTTACAAAAGGAACTAGCAAATAAATTCAAAAGATGGGGGACTTCTTTAAGATGATAGTAACTGGAGAACAGAAGAATAGAGTTCATTGATGAGCTTCATTCAGAGGCTTCCAGAATCAGTCAATTAATTAACAAGCACAGGCGCACAAGTAAAAGGAAAAACCAGTTCTTGCACCCAAAAGAGCTCAGGTCTGATGGGGGACACATCCTGCAAAGAGTATGTACAGAGGAGCTATGGATTAGATAAAAAGCACTAGAATTATGGAGGACTGGGAAAGATTTTCCCTAGAAGTTAAGATTTTAGCTGGAAGAAGTCAAGGAATTCAGGAGGTGGAGTTGAAGAGGGAGAGCATCCCATGCATGGAGGATAGTGAAGAAATAAAGAGTGATTCAATGATTTTAGGGCATTTCTGGAGTTAGTATTATAAGGGAATTAATTGGCATCTAACTGTTGGATGAGAAAACAGCCTCTGAACAATTCAGGTTGGCACCTTTTCTTGTTACCTGTACTTCTGGAGAGTTACCTAGAACACAGAGATATTAAGTGATTTGCCTATGGTCACATAGCAGTATATGTCAGAGGTGGGACATGACTTCTGGTCTTCTTAGTGTCAAACACCAGATGTCTAGCCACTGTTCCCAGGTAAAGAAAGAAGGCAGCTTGTTTCCTAGAGTTCTGTGGAGGTTGAGCCTCTCTAGGTGAGTCCAAGAGACAGTTGTTGCATTCTCCCTGCCATGTTTACACCCTCAGTTGAAATCCCTTTTGCCCTTTGTTTATTATGATTTGGTGTCAGACCTGCTGTGGTAGCAGTCTCTGAATATTCCATCAGGGATTTTCTATAGTGGAAGCTGAGGAAGAAAGATGCTGACTTTGGGGCTTTGCCACTCAAATATCATCTCCAACCCCATCCATCTAATTTATTGTTGTTCAGTCATTTTGGTTGGGTCTAACTCTTCCTGACTCTGAGGCTCTCTTGGATTGGTCCACCATTTCCTTTTCCAGCTCATTTTACAGATGAGGAAACTGAGGTAAAAAAGTTAAGTAACTTGTCCAGGGTCACCCAGCTAGTAAGTGTCTGAGGCCTTATTTGAACTCTTGAAGATGAGTCTTCCTGACTTCAGAGTCAGCACTCTATCCACTGCACTACCTAGCCATCCCCCCAACCAGGTAATACAAGAAATCGGTTCTCTTTGTTTTACATTCATGGTCCTCCATAATCTGGCATTACCCTGATTTTCCAGCCTTAATCCATATTACTACCTTCCACACACCCTATAGTATAGTCATATTTGACTCATCTCTGCTCCCTGAATGGACTTTCTTGCCTCTATGTCTATTACTACTAGTTCCCATGCATTAATGTTTTCAACACTCATCTTGACCTTTTTAATTCCTACCCAACTTTTATAGTTCAACTGAACTTCTACTGGCTCCATGAAGTCTTTCCATATTCCTCTCTCTCCAGAAGTAATGCTCTTTCCCTTCAGGCCCCACATATCAGACTTCATACCTCCCTAAAGCTCTCAAGCAGTATTGTATATTCATTTGTATTTGTGTTATTTCTTTCTGCTAGACTCAAACTCCTAGCATGGCTTCCTAGTAGATAGGAAACATCTGTTATATCTAAACTTTGCATTGCTCTAATACCTAGCACAGTGGTCTAAACTCACTTGATAAATGTTTGTTGAATTCATTAATTAAACACTTGATAAATGTTTGTCAAATGAATGAATAAATGAATGAATGCATGAATGGAAGTTTAGGGAAGTGGTTACCAGGCAACTCTCAGAAACAAAGTCATTCCTTCTTCTGGTTCCTGGTTAGAGAGAATAATGATATGAAAGAGAACATATCCAATTATTTCACAACAAAATCCACTAAGTAATCAAGTAGATGAAAAATCTTGGGCAGTTTAAATTATACAAACAGTTAAGCAAGGTTTGAACTCTGCAGCCCAGGGTGTCCTAGAATAAAAGACAAAGAGAGAAAGCATCATGGGACAAAACAGAGCTTTCATGAAGATCCGACTTTAAAAGTATTCAAATATAATTATGAGAAGGATCATATCTATTTCTGAAAAGATAATAATAGCTATAATTTATTGTTCCATTCTTTTTAGTAATGTCCTTCTTCATGATCCCATTTGGGCTTTTCTTGGCAAAGATCCTAGAATGGTTTGCCATTTCTCTCTTAGGCTCCTTTTACAGATGAGGAAACTGAGGCAAATAGGATTAAGTGATTTGCTCAGATTCACAGAATCAGTATCTGAGGCATGGTTTGAACTGACTTCAGTCCTGGAACTCTATCCATTGCACTGCCTAGCTGCCCTTAGCTATAATAGTTAACATTTCTGTAGTGCCTACTGTGTTCCAGGCACTATGCTAGGTGCTTTGCAATTATTATCTTATTTGATCCTCACAACAGCCCCAGGAGGTAGGTGCTATTATTATTCCCATTGTATAGATGAGGAAATTAAGGCAAGAAGAGGTTATGTGACTTGCCCTTGACCATACAGCTGGGCACATACAGTGTTTGAGACTAGATTTGTGCTTACATCTTCCCAGCTCCAAGCCCAGCACTCTATCCTCCATGATAACCTCCATAAAATCTCAAGGTAATATGTGTGAAGACCAGCAGTTTAGCTGCCCCTTGGCTTCAGCCTTCCCCAGCCCTCTGAGATTCAAGAACTCTTTTTATAGCAGGCGTGGTGATTTGCTCTTTCCAAAGTGGTCCTGACTTCTGTGGGTCTTATTGTCTAAAGTCCTGATAACACATTGTGAAGAAGGTTAGAAAGTGGGGAGCATTTTCCTGGTGCCCATGAAACTCACAGTTCATGGGAATCTTTATTAAGACCCTCTGGGAATTTAAAATTGCCACCATTGTCACTGATGAGAAACTGATGCCTTTGCAGGCTGCATTGGGTGAGGTAGGTGGTTTGGCAACAAGTCAGGGATGAGAGCAGCAGAATAGGACCCCGAGGCTCGAGTCCCATGAAAGGTGATATGGACAGTTAAACCTGGCCCTCTCCTGTGGCAGAATGCTATGCTTTTATACAGGGTAGGCAGGCCCTATTTCTTATGGAGATGGCATAATAAGGAATAACCCTCAAAACAAAAGTTTCTATAGACAGACTTTGCCTTCTTCATGATTTTTCCTGAGGCTTACCCCACTTGTACATGAGGGTATTGTTGTCCAGAATCCTAACAAGGACAATAGATGATGGGGGCTTGGTCCCACGCTGCTGAAATTCAGAGAGTGCTTTCAGGACCTAAATTCTTTCATCAGGTACAAAGGACTAACAAGCTAACAAGTTAACAAAGATAATTAGTCAAGATAGGAAACTATTAAATGGTGGATTTCCTCCCCACAATGCCCCAAGATGAATTCCTCTTTGAACTGATCCTACTCTGATCTCTTCCTTGGCAAAAGGAAATATCTTCAGTTTCATCATCGCCTAGGCTTATGTGCAAAGTCTGAGGGTCCCCTTCCCCAGCTGGCCCCCATCTCATTCTCTGTTATGGGGCAGCATCTTCAGGTACCTGTCTCTGTCTTTGTCACCGGGCAGCATCTTCAGGTACCTAACCAAATGCAATCTTCTTTCCTAAAATATGTCTCAGCTCAATTTCCCCACTGTATCTCAATTCAAGTTGCTTCCAAATTTTAATTTAAGCATGCTATTTCTATTGCTTATTTATTATACCTAACATATTTGGCACAGGCACTGGAATTGCCTATTATGGCTCTGGTGTTGCCATAAGTTGTTTTAGCTCATCACATATGGTGGCAAAATGCCTTATTTATATAATAAGGCGTGAGTGATTTTTAGGGGTGAGTGGTAGAAGTTTTATTGCAAAGATGGAAGCAGAGGTGAGGTGCCAAGGAGGTCAAGTCCAGACTGGGAACTCCCAGTGTGGAAACTTCCTCCATCAACTTAAATCAGGATCTCATCTCTAATGGATAGTCTTAGAGAGACACCTGGGGCACAGAGTGGTTGTGCAATCTGCCTATGGTCTTACATAAATGATATGTGTTAGAAGGAAACTTTGATTAGAGGTCTGTGACTCAAAACAGTTAGACCCTCTATCCACAACTCCAAATGATCTCTCCTTTTCAAAGTATAAATGTCCTTTGAAAATTTTGTTTCAGATGATTTGGGATTTTGGTTTTACAAGATTACTCTTTTTTAAAAATGAATAGTATGGAAATAGGTTTTGAGTGATAATACATGTAAAAAACAGTGGAATTGCTTGTCAACTCTGGGGGGGGGAAGGAATAGGGGAGGGAGAGAACATGAATCATATAACCATGGAAAACTTATGTGTAAATTTGTTATTGGAATAAAATATAGTTTTTTTTAAATATAATTTTATTTTGGGCGGAATGAATGAGAATGGGGTGGAGGAGGATAAAAAAAAGGCCACAAACTCTCCTCTGCATATTTTCTCCTGCGGGATGGCCAAAGCTCCCAAATATTCCTATTTGTCAATTAAAAGAAGACCTGGAGGTAAAGCAGACTCTTTTTTTGTTAGAAGCTTAGCAAAATGTTTCACCTTGCAAGGAAATTCAACACATTGGAATTTGTTTTCTCCAGGGCAAAAATGAGGCCACTTTCTCTTTGGCTTCCTTAAAAAGAAAATGGTCCAGAATCCTGGAAACCACAGTTGCAAAACCTCATACAATGGCTCCTTTCCTTTCAGCACATAGAATAGTTAGGCGAGGTGACCTGTGTGATGTGGCACGATTTCCCTCCTCCCCTTTTCTTTTTCCAGGCTCGTTGGTGCCTGTTCTTGGACACTGGAAAACTCGATTTCTGAAGGCATTTAAGACAATAAGCAGGGACAACCCATGAAATCTGAGCTAGTGTTCACCAGAGATTACTCAGAAACTGCTAAATGTCCTAGCTTGTATACCTGCTAGCATCAAGAGGTAGCAGAGTTCGATTCCTTTTATAGTTCAAACCCTTTTATTATCGATCAGAAATTCAGTACCATAAAGGAGCATAAATGAGGGTGTTTATATAAATACTTTTTTCAAGCCTATATTTTCATAGGCAGACAAAACAAATCATGAAATTTCTCCTTTCTCTCTTTCCTCTCCAACATGAGTGAGGATTGAAGGGCTGAGAAAGCCCAAACCTAGTGGTTCTCCATGTTTGGCTCTAATCTGTGTTTGGATTCTACTTGCAGTAATCAAATAGAAACTTCTTAGAGCTGAGATTTAAGCATAAGTTCATTCCCTTCTAGGTTCTCAGAGGAGGACATGGTCATTTCCTTCATCTAGAACAGTGGTTCTCAACCTTTCTAATGCTGTGACCCTGCAATACAGTTCCTCATGTTGCAGTGGCCCCAAACCAAAAAATTATTTTGGTGGCTACTTCAAAACTAATTTTGCTACAGTTATGATTCGGAATGTAAATACCTGATATGCATTATGTATTCTCATTGCTACAAATTGAGAGGTTGAGAACCGCTGATTCTAGAATCTTATTTTCCTTTTTTTCTTTTTAAAAAACCCTTGCCTTCCATCCTAGAATCAATGCTCTGTATTGATTCCAAGGCAGAAGAGTGGTAAGGGCGAGGCAGTGGGGGTCAGGTGACTTGTCCCAGGTCACACAGCTAAGAAACATCTGAAGCTAGATTTTGATCTAAGACCTCCCAACTCTGGGCTTGGCATTCTAGATACCCCCCCCCCCAGCAACACATGTCATTTTTCTATAAATACATGAATGCAATTCTCACCTAGATGGTCACATTATTTCTCTGTGGAAGTTGGAGGTGCAATTTCTCATTGTTTGCAGCCTTATTCTGATCTCTTTCATAATCATATCTCTCCTATACCTTTCCCTTTTCTCCTCTGACCCCGAAACCATCCTAGTCCAGATCCTCATCACCTGGACTATTTCAATAGTCTCCTGTTTGGCCTCACAACCTGATTTCTCCCCACTGGAATCCTTCCTCTACCCACCTGTCAAACTGATCTTTCTGAAGTACAGATCTCACACTTTCACCTCCTCTCTCCCCTTCCCTCCAATTCAATAAAACCCAGCAGCTCCTTCTTGCCTCCAAAATCAAATATAAAATGCTCTGGTTGGCTTTTAAGCCCTGAACAGCTTAGCTTCTTCCTATCTGTTCAGTCTTCCTTGGTTTCATTACCAAATGCCCTTCAATCCAAAGACTTCATTTTATTTGATTATTTTTTAAAGCCTTACTTCAGTAATTATATTTAAGGGACTGGCCTAGGGTCACACAGTTAGGAAGTATCTGAGACCAGATTTGAACCCTAACCTACCAGAAATCCAAGAATTTTAATTGGTTCTTCCCCAACTCTAGAATATTTCTCCTCCTCATCTCAGTCTCTTACCTTCTCTGGGTTCTTTCAGGTCTTAGCTAAAGCTTCCCCCACAAAAGAAGCCTTTCCTAGTCCCCCTCATTCTTAGTGCCTTCCCTCTGAGAATGTACCCTTGACTTATCTAGTATCTATAATCCAGTTTCTTTGTTGTCTCTCCCATTAGATAGTGGGTTTCATGAGGGCAGGGACTATCTTTTGTCTTTCTTTTTATCCTTAATATTTAGCACAGTGGCTGGCACATAAGTGCTTAATAAATGTTAAGTTGATTGATGGACAGGGATCCATCTTAGTCTTCTTTTGTGACTATTACATTCCTCCAATAAGTGAATATTTGGCCAGCTTGCTTCATCTGAATGACAACATATGGATTTGGCAATTACAAATTCCCAAGGGAATTGAGCAATGACAGAATGTCCTCACAAAAGCAGCTTGGAATTCTGCGGAATTCTGGTATATAAAGTCCTCATTGAATGACCCAATCTCAGAAGCAGCTGGTTGGCTTCAGGCTCCCTGGCAAAAGGATCTTTGTGCCCCAAGAGTTGGAGCATGGATTCAGACAGTCAGCAAGCATGTTTTTTACCCAACCTCTAATTCCATTTTATTTTTAATTTATCGATACATTTTGTGAAACAAACTCTCATTTGAACATTGGGGAGTGGGGGGAAGCACATTATATGTGGGTTGTTTATGTCCCATCCTTGATTCGTCTTGAAAATACCCCATAAATACTTAATTTATTTTAATTATCCTTCATTTATTGATCGTGAATGAAAAAGAGGAATGTCTCCTTCAACTTGTCTGACAGTATGATATTAACATTGACTATTGCAATAACTGACTGGAGACTTTAATCAGCCTTTTGGTGTGTGTTATGTGTGCTGTATTTACTAAGATAATGAACTATAGACACGGTCTCTGACCTTGTGGAATCTAATGGAGGGAGAAGAGGCAAGAACCTGGGTAGATGTAATCCTAATTGTCATAGAAATGAATAAATGGAGTACAGTGTTAGTAGCTCAGAAGAGGGGAAGGCATTTCCAGCTCAGAAGTAGCAACTTTAGCCATTCGCTTCCCAGCAGAGTTTGTTGGAAGATAATATTAAATAAATATTAGCGCCCTATTTAGAGTCAATAAATCTTAATGTTGGAATTCAGTTCAATTTAATAACCACCTACTGTGTGAAGAAGAGCCATCAGAGTTCACCTAGCGCAACTTTAAACACAGTTTAAGAATGAAAAATTTAAAAAATAATAGCAGTTAATAGACAATTAAGACTTACAAAGCACTTTAAAATTTTCTCTCATTTGAACTTCACATTCCCAAGAGGTACACAATATAGTCTCCAGGGGGATATGGAGAGGTGATGTAGCTGACTGGCCCAAGGAGAGACTACCTGTATGTGTGAGGAAGACCAAGATTCAAATCTGTCTTCAGAGCTGTGTGACTCTAGGCAAGTCACTTGACCTCGGTTTTCTCACCAATAAAATGAGGGTGATAATAATAGCACCTACTTCTCAGGACCATTGTGAGATAATAATTGTAAAGCCCTTAGCATAGTTCCTGGCATGTAGTAAATGTCATATAAATGTTAACTATGATAATCCTGCCATCCACACCATCACTGCTTTTCCCACCCCTGGGACTAAATAAACACTACCAGCTTCTGTCAATATGTCAATAAACCACTCCATTGGATCACTCACCAGCTCTTTGACCTTCTAGTCCAAAGGACCCTTTTATAGCCCCCTATATGTTTTTTCTCCCTCTGTAAGACTGTAGGATCCTTGAGAATAGAAACTGTCTCATGGTGCCTGGCAAGAAGAGTAACAATAAATGATATTTATTCATTCATTCTCTGGATCTCAGTTTCCTCATCTGCAAAAGAAAGGAGTCAGATTCAGTAACTTCTCAGGTCCTTTGTGGCTTTAGCTCCATGACCCTGTGAAACTGTATGGCACCATGGTGAGACTTTTGGAGTCTGCCTTGCTGGGTGGCTTTCCCTCTGCCCCTCTATATGGGGAAATCTTGCATGCCAGGAGGGGCATTGACTGCATCACCAGGTCAGTTTCAGTCGTACCCTTGGTGGTCCCCTCTGACTCCTTCCCAATTCACTTGAGTCTTCTGGTATCCTGGGTCACGGGATGCTGACACAGAGCAGCCTTGCTTTTTTGGCAAGCACGTCACGCTCTTGGCTCATCTTGAACTCACGGTCAACTGAAGCGCACAGATGTCTGAGCTCACAGCTGCATTGCCTTTAGCAAAGGGGGGCTGGGGAAGGTTGTGGCTAGTGGGCCATGGGGGCCATAAAGGGCCACTATTTTAAGCTGATACTTGGGCAAAGCAAATCATCATCTGGATAAAGTAGTTTGACACACTTACCTCCCATGATGCTTCCCCTGGTCCCACTCCAGTTTGGATTCATGAGATGATGATTCACAGGGCTTCAACTATGTGGCTAGATGGGACCTGAGAGATCATATAGTCTGACTCTTATTTTACAGGTGAGGAAACTGGGGACCATGGAGGTAAACTGACTTGCTTGGGGTTATAGAGGAGGTAGGTCACCAGAGGCATATTTGAACCCAGGGCCTTTGACTCCAGAGCCAGTTCTTTTTCTACTCTTCAATATCATATCCCCCTTGTCCCATCCTTGATTCATTTTGCAAATCTTGGACCTTGTGTTTTCTGCTGAACTTCTGGACTGGTTACCTTTCCCTTCCCCTTTTTGGCCTTGGATGTTTACTGGGAATCCTGACCTGTATAAGAAACCTGAAAGGTGTCTGTGTGTGTGTCTGTGTGGCCAAAAACACACATAGGGACAGAGACCAGACCTGATTTCATTGTTCCGGGGAACTTCTAGGTGAGGAAGTTCCTCTACTAATGTAGGTCTCCATTTTCTTTGCAATTTCTAGTTTTAAATGTAACAAATAAAAGGTGGTCTGGAGGCTCAGCACAAGATTTCTAAGCATTTATTAATTAAAAGAGAGAGAGATGGTGACAGAAAGAAGATAGAGAGATTTTAGCCCAACTATAACTGGTTCTTCATTTGGCTGGCTCAGGCCCTGCCAGTGAGGCAGTGTAGCTCACCATAGATCAAGGACCAAGATAAGCGGGCGCCTTGACAGCTCAGAGAGTCAAAAAATCCCACGCCTGTGTCAGTGTAGGTAGGGAAGCTCAGACAGAGAGCACGAGCGCTTCCCTCCTGGGTTTAAGAGCCCTCTCTGTGGCCACTTGCTTTCTGCTCTTTGATGGAGACATTCCTCTGGCTCTCCCACGTTTGCTAGTTATGTCCATGCTGACACTGGCTCTGTTACATTGTCACTCACTGACACCAGGAGATGCCAGTGTATGATATGTAACTCTGTGATACCCACCATTTTCTAGGTTGGAAATATTTTACTTCACACATAGAGAATTGCCTAGAGCAGTGGTGTCAAACTCAGATAGAAACAGGGGGCCACTATACTGTACACAAAGATCCCTGAGGGCCACATACCGATTTAGAAAACTACACATTAAAATGATTTGTGTTCTATTGTATTTTTATTGATTTTGTTAAATATTTCCCAATTACATTTTAACCTGGTTTAGGCAGCTCTGGGGAGTGTTGTGACTGCTGGGGGATATGTGTTTGACACGCTGACCCAGAGCACTGAAGAGTTAAGTGAGTTGCTTAGGGGGACAGCCAAGATGTATGAGAGGTGGGAATTAAACCCAGGTCTTCTTAGCTTTGAGACCCAGCTCTCTATCCACTATACCACCCTACCTCTCATAGATAGTTATAGACAGGTGACAGACAGACAGATAGATGGATAGATAGAGAAAGACAAACAGACATATAGATAGATAATTTTCTATATAGATAGATGATAGTTCTAGCTCTATATATGTAGATAGATTGATAGATATGGCTTTAGACAGACAGATAGATAGATGGATAGTTAGATAGATAGATAGATAGATAGATGGATGGATGGATAGAAAAGCAGATAGACATAGATGGATGGATAGATAGATAGATGGATGGATAGAAAAGCAGATAGACATAGATGGATGGATAGATAGATAGATAGATGGATAGATAGATAGATGGATAGATAGATAGATAGATAGATAGATAGATAGATAGATAGATAGATAGATGGATAGAAAAACAGATAGACATAGATGGATGGATAGATAGATAGATAGATAGATGGATGGATGGATGGATAGAAAAGCAGATAGACATGGATGGATAGATAGATAGATAGATAGATAGATGGATGGATAGAAAAGCAGATAGACATAGATGGATGGATAGATAGATAGATAGATAGATAGATAGATAGATAGATAGATAGATAGATAGATGGATAGATGTTGCTATTGTTAAATTGTTTCAGTCATGTCCAATTCTTTGTGACCCAATTTGGGGTTTTCCTGGCAAAGGTACTGGAATGATTTGCCATTTCCTTTCTTAGCTCATTTTAGATGAAGAAATGGAGACAAATTGTGACTTGCCTAGAGTCACATAGCTAGTACATGCCTGACACCAGATTTGAACTCAGAAAAATAAGTCTTCCTAACTTCAAGTTCATCACCCTGTCCGCTATGCCATCCATCTGCCTACATAGATAGAGAAAGAGAAATAGAAAGATAGATAGGTAGATAATTAGACAGAAATTCAGACAGAGAGGTAGATCGATCCAAATATATACATGTCTACATGTATGTATTTGTGTGTACATATACACATAAATATGTCAAAGAGGGGGAGGTCTCTCATGGGAGAGCTCTGTTAACCTATCCTGTTCAGTATTTTTATCCATAATTTGAAATTATACAACAAAGAATGTTTGCATATGGACATATTATGGTCAAATTAAAGATAAACTATGGAGCAGGCTAGGCCAACAGAATTCTGCCCCTAGACATTTCTCCTTGATCCATTAAGCAATACTTTTTGGATACAGTTGTTAAACCAGCCTTGATCCCACCTGATCATTCTGTCATCTAGCTGGATTTTTTCTATCATAACCAAAAGGATATCAACTCAGTTGGACTCATTTCAATTTAACAAATAATTATTAAGCACCAATTTGTAGTGCTGGTACTATGGTAAAGACAAAGCAATGTGAAAGTATAGGTCCAAGCCATGTGATACTCCTGAGAGTCTAGGAATTTTATTCAAAAACATCCCCCGGGCCAGCATCTCAATCTTCCAGACAACACTGAACTTGTGAGCCAAATCCACACACTTGCTGACTCTCAAGAAATTTACAGGTTAGCTAACAGCATCAACACAGAGTAGCATGGTACATGCATGGTAGGAAGTTAAGGGGAGCCCAAGACAGATTATAAGAGTTCTTGGAAAGTTTGATAAGATGAAACTTTAATAACTGAGCTCTGATGCTTTTCATTATTATTCTCAGAGTCAGTCCTTTGACCTCTGACCATTGAGTTCCCAGAACTCCTCTGGCTTCTTAACATACTCTGTTCACATTCACTATTTGCCTTGGAGCCTAACTGATGCCCAAAGGGTGGGTGATCTTGTGGTTAAAGTTTTACCAATTGGAAAACCCTGGAAAGGAAGGGGAAAGGCATCATCATTTTGTTTCTCCCCTATTCTCCTTCAAAAAAATGTGCAGTGGTTCCCATTCTGATGGCATCACACCTATACAGGCATGGTCTTTCTTCATCCTTAAGCTTTCTCACCAGCATTCAAGGCTGTAGATACGTGATCAGTTCTGCCAGCTCCTGTTCAGAAAAGGTAAGCAGGGGAACATATTATGTAGCTCATAATTTCCAGATGGAAAGGACCTCAGAGGTCCTCTAATCCAATCTCTTCTTTTTATAGATAAGAAAATCAAGTCCCAGGGAAGTTAAGGGATTTGCCCTAGGCCACATAATTAGTAAATAGCAGAGGCACTATTTGAACTCAGGACATCTAAATCTAAAACCAGCAATTTTTCCACTGAGTCATGTCTAAGGAGTATTATAATCCAGAATACCATTTTCCATATGGCACTAACTGAGCTAGAAGAATGATTTTTGTAGCTTGCTCTGCCCTCTGTGTCTCCCCCCTCCCCCAAAGTTTCCAAATATTCACAACACAATTATATGTGCTTATAGGTTAACAAGAGTGAGGAATAATTAGCCCCAACATTGAAACAGTGAAAGGGAAAATGACTCCTCAGACTGTGCATCTGTATTGCATTAGAGTCAGAATGTGGATTTGGCTCACCCTGGCGCTCCCTGGAAGATCGAGGTGCTGGCTTGGGGTCACTTTTTGAATAAAACTCTTATGATTGGAGACTTGCAGAGCAAATCCTTTTAGGAAGGCTGAAAATGGCCTGGATCTTGAGTTTCCCAGCATGGGAACTTGTTCCACTGATACAAATTTATTAGTAACACTTCTGTAACTAACTTGTTAGTCTTAAAGAATTGACTGGGGTTATTGAGAATTTGTGTCCCTCCCTTAGAAACCTAGCCAGTACCAGAATGAGGCTTCTTGACCTCAGGGCCAGCTTTTTGTCCGATATGCCAGGCTGATTTGCCACAAACAAAAAGGTAGCATTTTAAGATGTATCCACAAACAATTTCTAAATGCCTGTTAAAAACAAATCTTCTGATTTAGAACAAGAATTAGAATCATTTTTTGTGCCTTTCCTGCCTATTTAAGGGGAAATGATTTTCAGGCATCAAAGCTAACAGCAAGTCCTAAAATAATGTATTAAAGTGAGAATGGATTTTTCTATTGGACATTATCAATACCTATAAGACACTGGTACTTAGTATCTGCCATCAATAGATTAGGCAAGGAGCGTGGGAGAGTGGAAAGATCACTAAATATGGAGCTATATAATCTTAGTTTGAATCCCAGATCTGCCACTTTTTCACTATGTAGTCTTGAGAAAGTCATCTTCTGGTCTCTTTTTCCTTATCTGTAAAATAAGAGTGTTAGACTAGCTGACCTCTTTCAAGATCTCTGAGTCTATGAACAGAAATTTCTCAAAGGCAAAGACTTGTTTTTTTCTTTGTATTCTCAGAGCTTGGCACAGTGCCTTGTAACTAGGGCCATTTTGTATTTTCCTTTGGTCCAAATAATTTGTCATCAAAAAACCAACCTACTAATAATGAGACTCTAGCCAGGCTGGTCCTCAAAAAAGCAGACATGTTTCCTAGTCTGTATGTAAGAACTTCCCAGCATGGGAGAACCTACCAGAACTTGTGGTCACTGACAAGCACCCAAATATCCAGGGCCACTGCTATGACTCAATGAGGTATCAGAAGAGGACATTGGTGGAGATCTTGTATATAGTAGGCACTTGATACATGTTCATTTCTCTGAAATGAATCAGTCATAGAGAAATGATGATGTAGTTACTTCAGTCTTGTTCACAGCAAAGGTGGTTTTTAAAAAATTTATGTTTTATTAAGAACATAAAATATCAACAAAAATGACAAAAGAACAGAAAAAAAGATTGCATATGACACTGTGAACTTCTGTAGTATAGAGTTTGACTTTTAAAAATATATATACAATATTAAATTTAACCCACAGGAAGCAAAACTACCCTATGTCAACTTCTGAACTGAACTTCTGTATTCTGGTGCTTTCAAAATGTTTCCTTGACATTCTTTTTTTTTTCTTTATTTGCATCACTCTAATTACCTACCAACCACCCCACCCCAATAAAGCCCTTCCTGGTAACAATAATTAAGTAGCACTAAGGAAAACAAATCTACGCATTGGCTGTGTCTGCAAATTCATGTCTCATTCTGCCCCTATATAGGCAGTCCCTCATCTCTCTGCCAAGAAGTGAAGGCATGTCTCATCAGCCATCTTCTGAAGTCATGATGCCTCGCCAAACTGAACA
Organism: Monodelphis domestica; assembly: GCF_027887165.1. Classification (NCBI taxonomy): domain Eukaryota; kingdom Metazoa; phylum Chordata; class Mammalia; order Didelphimorphia; family Didelphidae; genus Monodelphis; species Monodelphis domestica. The sequence continues at coordinate 173,716,346 of NC_077229.1, read as the reverse complement.
GAGCTCTGAAATCTCTTGAAGTCATTTTCCTTTCCATTATTGTGGCCATCATGTAAACTATCTCCTGGTTTTGCCACTAGTCTAAGTTTTCAAGTATATTAGGATCATAGGGTTTAAAATCTGGAAAGGACCTTAGGGACTTTATTGTGACCCCTCATCTTCCAGACGAGTAAATTACCAATAATCTCCTGATTCATTGACTGGTCCAGACTTTCCCCAACCCACTTAACTCATCATTTTCATTCCACTTTCTTGATCTGTGATGCCTTATCTCATTTTACCATGAAATGACAGAATGAGCCAGGGGAACACTATCTATCAGGAGCAAAAGTGGAAATTATTTGTTCTGGGAATCCAGGTGGCAATGAAGTCACTTGGAGCTGAGCTATCCTTGATTTGTTTCCTGTAGGAGTCCTAACAATTCCATCAGAGCCAATGGCCAGGTCCCTTAATTGGTGACCCTGGGGCCACAGATGACTGCATCCCTGGAGGAGACAATTTTGAGATGACTCAGTAGAACTGTAGAAGCACCGTCGTCTGCCAAAAAGTTCATGCCTGGACTATTGCATTTTTTTTTTTTTTGCTTTCAGAGCCCTTCATCACCTCTTCCTGCCTCACCTTTCCAGTTTTCTTATACTTACTAGTCCATCCCCTAAGCTCCCTGTAATTCAGCAACACGGAGCCTCATTGCTATTTCTGGAACTCCATCCACTGATTCTGTGAATTTTCACTGATTGTTCCCCAATTCTGGAATGTTCTCCTTTCTTATTTCCCTGGCTTCCTTCAAATTGCAGCTAAAATCTTATCTTCTATAGAAAAGCTTTCCTGATCCTCTTACACTAGGACCTTCCCTTTCCTGATTATTTCCAATTAATTCTATACTGAGCTTATTTATACTTAGTTGCTATGTATTTTCTCCTCCATTGGACTGTAAGCCCCTTAAGAGCAGGGGCTGTCTTTGCTTTTCTTTATCCTCCATAATTCTCATAGTACCTGGCACGTAGTAGGTACTTCACAAGTGTTTACTGGCTAAATGACTACAGAATTAGGTGCTAGATCTGCCAGGATTTTTTGTGTTTCTAGAGCTGCTGTAACTGCAGCTCACTTGGAATCCCCAAAGACATTTTTGGACAACATTTGCGGTATTTTTGTAAACTTCCAGAGACGGTGGAAACTACAAATTGGTTTTGATGTGCCCCAAATGATCACAGAACACATTTCCCATGGAGTTCTATTGCTGCCTTTCAGATTCCCCTTAAACCATCCTAAGACAGATCCAGATTTGAAGCATGCATAATGTAGAGGAAAGTGAAATGAACACGGTATCATAGGAGAATAGGATTTAGGACTTATTCATTCATTTTAGTGGTCTTTGACTCTTTGTGACCCCATTTGGAGGTTTCTTGGCAAAGCTACAGTGGCTTGTCATTTTAAGTGAATTGTCCAGGGTCACACAGTAAGCACCTGTGTCTGGATTCGAACTCAGGTCTTTCTGACTCCAGGCCCATGCTCTCTCTAGTGTGCCACCAACCTACCCTAGGAGTTAGGTTTAGAAGAAATCTAAGGAATCAACTAGTCCAACCCCTTCATTTTACAGATGAATGAACAGATGTTCAGGAATCATTTAATCTTGTACCACTGGATCCCTATCACCAGCCCACCAGTTTGTGCAATTAAAAAAAAAATTCAGACCTGTGATTTCCTGGACATTCCTGGTCATGGAACTCCTAGCAATACAGATTAGTGCAATTTAGTTCAGCATCTGGCGAACTTTTGCTTAGGGAGACACATGGGTCATTGAGAGTTTAAGTGACTTACCCAGAGTCACAGAACCAAGAATGTACTAGAGGTAGGATTTGAACCCAGTCTTCCTTACTCTATCCACTGCCTTCAGTTCTTGTACCTAGAAGTCTCTCTCTCTCTCTCTCTTTCTCTCTCTCTCTTTCTCTCTCTCTCTCTCTCTTAGAATCAGTACTGTGTATTGGTTCCAAGGCAGAAGGGTGGTAAAGGCTAGGCAATGCGGGTTAAGTGACTTGCTCAGGATCACACAACTAGGTAGTGTCTGAGGCCAAATTTGAAACCAGGACCTCCCATCTCTAGGCCTGGTTCTCAATCCAATAAGCCATCTAACTGTACCCTATAGAAGTCTCATAACAAATGCTGGTTCATGGTGCAGCTAATACAAAAAAAAGGGGAAAAAGAGGTGGTGGGTTCTCCCTCACTGGTTATCTTTAAATCAGAATGAATGAATTAATGAGAAAACATTTATTAAGACTTTCTATGTGCAAAGTACTATACTAAGTGCTAGGGATACAGAGAGAAAAACCACAGTCCCTGTTCACACACATAGGAGGTTTCAGCTACAAAGTATTTGGAAAAGCCTCGTGGCCCATAGGTACCAGGAGCAAAGCAGAGAGATAGCAGCACAGCTTCTTTCATGCTATTTCCATTGTTACCGGTGGAATTCTGGTACCAAATCACTGAACAGTGCCAAGGACTTTAGTGGCAAGAGTTCTTTCCCAGGCTGTGGTTGTTGCAGGGACTGAGGCTGCAGCCTCTGTGAAGGTGGCCCCATTGGACTGTCTGTGAGCTCCTTGAGGGCAGGGAACATCTTTTGCCTCTTTTTTATATCCCCAGCACTTGAGACAATGCCTGGCACATAGTAGGTGCTTAATAGATGCTGGTAGATTGATAGTCACTGGGTTATGGATAACTACTTGTCAGGAATGAGATGGAGATTTCAATTCAGATACAAGTTAGAAAAAGGTGATATTTGAGATTCCTTTCTCATTTTGGAATTCTGTGACCTAAAGAATCCATCCTGTTATTAAGTTCTCCAAAGGAGGAAATGGTCCATGTGTTAATCCAGTGTTGAACTGTATTACTGCTCAGAAAATGTAATTTTACCCAAGTTAACACCATTGTGGCTCAATTTTAAAAATTTCCTTTTCCACCCTAAATTAAAGATGGAATCCTTGAGTTGGAAGGAACCCTAGAGCAACTAGCCCAACACTACACTTTCCTCATGCATAAATCACACATACACAAACATGAACATAAATCCCCATCATAACCAACCCCACCCCAAGTGATTGCCTCAGTTTACTAATCTGCCAAATAGGGATAAGCCCATCTTCTCTGCTCCTCTCAAATGGATTGTTGTGAGGACCAAATGAGAGGAGGAGACATGGAAAATGGCTTGTCCTTTGTAAGGCTCCCTTGTTATTGTTATTGTTGTGATGGTTGCCATGGGTCTCAGGAAGCCCCGTATCCTGGACTCCTGGTTTGTGCAACCCACGTTTGATGCATCCACCTGCCAGGGTCACATTCTCTAGAATACACATTTCCTGTGTTATCCCAGGTGTCTTGTCAAGACCTCTGCCATTGGGAGATGCTCCGGTTGTAGAAAGATCCTTTCTGAAGACCCTGGAGTTTTGAGCCTAGCCTGGGACTAAGCAAGTGAGCATGAAGTCTAAGGCATGGTGCAGCCTTTGGCAAATCCACCCGGACAAGATGACCTAATGAGTCTTTTCCATTTCTTATTTTTATGACTGGGCTCACTGTTTGATTTCTGGCTCTCGTCTCTCTTCCTTGCAGCTGTGATCCCTGGGATTCAGGCAAACACTTGAGATTCCTTTTCTCAGACAATCCTAACTCAAATGTGTGGGTTGGGAGAGCTGGGGTGCTAGGCAGAGGGGTACTCCAGACTGAGGTGTTAACTCTCAAGCTCTGTCTTTTTTACTTCTGGGCATCATGGTTCCTTTTTCTATGACAACAACAACAATAATAAACATAACTAGCATTTTTATAATGCTTTAACTTTCGCAAAATGCTTTGTAAATATTTCATTTGATCAGCCCTGGGAGGCAGACACTATTACTCCCATTTTATAGATGAAGAAACTGAGGGAGAGAGGTTAAATGAACTGCCCAGGGTCATATAGTTAGTTATTGTCTGAAACTGGATTTGAGCTGATTCTAGGTCCAGCACTCTTATTTGCTAGGCTATCTAGTTGTCTGCTATCATGGTCAAATGTGTATGTGTATATGTGTGTATTTGTGTAAATTATGGATGGTTATATTTTTGTAAGCTATATTGACATAGGTAATTTCTAGACATCCTATCATTTCTCCAATTCTTTCTTTCCCTGATCACAGTCTGCCGTTGAGAGGGGTTTCATGGGTAGGCATCAATTTTTTTTTTAGTCTCTACCTAACTGCTTGAGGACTGAGTAATATGGGAGAGCTTCAGTATTTGTCTTCTGAAATGTTGTCATTTCTTTCCTCAAAATGCCTCTTGGATTGATTCCTTCCTCAGTTAACACCCTAGTGGAAGCTCATAATTATCTCATATCTGGATTACTGGAAGAGCTTCCTAGCTCATGTTACCCCTCCCATTCACTCTTCCCTCCAGTTCAACCTGAATCCAGCACTGCTAGACTAATCCTCCTAAAACACTGATTTTATCATGTTGGTCTCATCCAAAAACATATAGTAGCTCCCTCTCTTATCTAGGAAAATTCACAAGTACAGGGAGGAGGAAGATATGCTAGAAAGAAATTCGTGTGAAAAATACCTGTGAAATATGGAAAAGTGTGGAGAGCAATTAATGTGGAAAACTACTTATGATCATACCCTATACTAAGATAAATTCAGAATGAGTGAATGACTTAAATATAAAGAAGGAAACTATAAGTAAATTAGGTCAACATAGAATAGTATACCTGTCATAGCTATGGGAAAGGAAAGATTTTAAGACTAAGCAAGAGAAAGAGAATATTATAAAATGTAAAATGAGTAATTTTGATAACATTAAATTAAAAAATGTTGTGTAAACAAAACCAATGCAACCAAAATTAGAAGAGAAGCAACAAATTGGGGGAAATCTTTATAACAAAAACCTCTGACAAAGGTCTAATTATTCAAATTTATAAGGAGCTAAATCAATTGTACAAAAAATCAAGCCATTCCCCAGTTGATAAATGGGCAAAGGACATGAATAGGCAATTTTTAGATAAAGAAATCAAAATTATTAATAAATACATGAAAAAGTGTTCTAAATCTCTTATAATTATAGAAATGCAAATAAAAACTCTGAGGTACTACCTCACACCTAGCAGATTGGTTAATATGAAAGCAAAGGAAAGTAATAAATGTTGGAGGGGATGTGGCAAAATCAGGACACTGATGCATTGCTGGTGGAATTGTGAATTGAGACAACCATTCTGAAGGGCAATTTGGAACTATGCCCAAAGGGCACTAAAAGACTGTCTGCCCTTTGATCCAGAAATACCACTGCTGGGTTTATACCCCAAAGAGATAATAAGGGGAAAGACTTGTACAAAAATATTTATAGCTGTGCTCTTTGTGGTAGCAAAAAATTGGAAAATGAGGGAATGCCCTTCAATTGGGGAATGGTTGAACAAATTGTGGTATCTGTTGGCAAATGGAATATTATTGTGCTAAAAGGAATAATGAACTGGAGGAATTACCATGTGAACTGGAATGACCTCCAGAAATTGATGCAGAGTAAAAGGAACAGAACCAAGAGAACATTATATACAGAGATTGATACACTGGCATAATCCAATGTAATGGACTTCTCCACTAGCAGAATGCAATGATCCAGGACAGTTCTGAGGGACTTATGAGAAAGATGCCATCAACAACCAGAGAAAGAGCTGTGAGAATAGAAACACAGAAGAAAAACATATGATTGATCACATGGTTCGATGGGGATATGATTAGGGATGTTGACTTTAAATGATCACTCTATTATTTCAAATATCAATAACATGGAAATAGGTCTTGATCAATGACACATGTAAAACCCAGTGGAATGGTTTGTTAGTTACTAGAGGGGGATGCAAAGAGGAGAGAGGAAGAACAAGAGTCATGTAACCAAAGAAAAAATTCTAAATTAATTAAATAAACTTTAAAAAAAAAACTACTTGTGAGAGGAAGAGAGAGTTAATGGACAGCAGGCTCATGATGAGGGAGCAGTTGGGTGACTCTGGATGGAGCACCTCACCAGGAGTCAGGGAAGCTTGATTTCAAATTCAACCTCAGACACATCCTAGCCATGTGATACTGGGCAAGTCACTTCACCCTATTTGCCTCAGTTTCCTCATCTGTAAAATGAACTAGAGAACAAAATGACAAACCACTGTAGTATCTTTGCCAAGAAAACCCCAAATAGGATCATAGTGTGTTGGATAGGACTGAAATGACTCAACAGCAATTGAACAATAAACTCATTATGAATTAATAGAATGACCTGACATTCAAAGTTTATACAGTGTTAGGCCATGTTTAAAGCATATTATCCACAGGGTAGCTAGGAAGCATAGTGAATGTAGAACCAGGGCTGGAGTTGAGAGGATGTGAGTTTAAATCTGCTAATACACTTAATATCTGTGTGACCCTTGGAAAGTCACTTAATCCTCATTGCCTAGTCTTTATCACTTTTCTGTCTTAGAATAAATACTTAGTATCCATTGTAAGATAAAAGGTAAGGTGTTTTTTTTTAATAAAGTACATTATTCAAAGGAGCAACATAATATCTCTACTACACTCTATCCTGGTTGGGCCAGATATGGATTCATAAAATCAGAAATCTAAAACTGGATGAGAAAGACTGAGGGAGATGAAGTGAAAAGATGAAATTGTCATGTGACTGATTACTTGTTTATATGGGTATGTGATTTAGGATTTTGGTTTTAAAGGACTGCTTTCTTTTATAAAAACAAATAATATGGAAATGGGTTTGAGTGATAATATACATATATATATATATATACATACACACAAACACAAACACACACACACACACACACACACACACACACATATATCCCAGTAGAATTGCTTGTCAATTCTGGGAGGGAGGAGAAAGAAAACAGGAATCATGGAATCATGGAAAACATTTAAAAATAAAAAATTTTTAAGAAAGAAAAGATGAAATTGTATTTATTGATTTTATATCCTTTACTGTAAAATCAAGTCATCTCATTTCAACTTTAAGGTCATATCTGTAACAAGGGTGTTCAGAAAAGATAGTCCCTGTCATTAATTAACTGTATATAAGCAGTGATAGATAAGGAGAAGAGTTAGCTTAAGAGCTCCTGCTGTCAACCTTGGAATGTTAAGAACACAACTTGACTAAATCCTGATTCTGCATAAAGAAAATAGAAGGGATCATAGAGTCGGTTGTAAAAGTAGCAATTTATTAATAGTATTTGTTTTTTGTTATCTAGTTCCCAATTATATTTTAATCTGATTCTGGCAGCAATAGTAATTTTGCTGGTGCAAAGTGGCTGATGAGTCTGGTATTGGACACCTCTTCCCTACTCTGCCTAGCTGAAAGATGTAATACTACAACTGAGCTTTGAAGGAAAATTTATATTCTTCACTATTTCCCATTATTTCACAATCATTAGAATTTTCCACTAATTTTACATTACAATTTTCTTTTTCCTCACAATTATTAACACTAATTACATTATCCTTTGTTTCAATCACATTATTTATAAATTCATTAACCTTATCTCCATTTTCCCTTGATTCCTCAACTACAGGAGAACTCCGGGTACACCTTCATAATGAACATGAGCCTTTGTTCTGATCACCCTTATGTCCACTCACTACTTGACTGTACTTGGGTCTAGCTCCTGATTTTACCCACTCCTGCATAGTGTTCAAATTAGGTGCTTGAGCTCCCTGACAGCAAGAATTTTGGCAGTTGTTGCTGAGAGCCATCAAAGACCACGCTGTTTGACACAGTCACACATGGAAACTAGGAACTACAAATCAGCCCCCAGGAAGGATGGAAACACCCATTTAACCCCCCCCCCCCCAGTGACTTTCCTTATTAACATCCCCTTATTATTGGAATTGCTATGATTATTATTCTTATTTAGCCCCAGGAAAAATAGATGAGAGCAACATGCTTGCAGGGTTAATATAGATGTCCCACTCTGTCTCCCCAGGATATTACCAGGAGATCCTACTTACAAAATTAAACCTTAGGATTCTTATATGCCCAGTTAGATAGGACCTTCTTTTCTAGGCATAAAAAACTCTGGCAAATCTGTGCTCTGAATTCCCCAACCTATATCTGGGTCATGTTGATTCTATCCTCTGACCCTGCACTTAGTAACAATGTTTTGTTGACTATCTCCCTAGGCTTCCTGTCTGTTGTTAGGTTCTATGGAAACATGTATGTTGAGAATGAAACTGTGTGGCAAGTAGATGTGTGATCATGAGGGTATAAAATAAAGCCAGGCCTCAGCCAAGGTGGAGCACTTTATCCTGTGAAACCTGTACTGTGAGTTGAATGTGAAAGCTGTGTCCCATCCATCATTCAGCCAACACCATCCCACCTTCAAGACTCCATCCCCTGTGGGAGACTGGCCCACCCCACAGCAAATTGTTAATATTATTTCTTCTTTGATAATTATTGTTATTCCAATTATTACATTGTCTATTATATCCATTATTCCAATTTAGTTGCCTAGAAAACTGCCCTCTGAATCTACATTCCCTAACAAAATGTCCCATATGATTACATAAGAAACATCATAGAGATCCAGATCTCCTTTCTCTTGGTTTGTACTGGTTGGTTGGTTGCACAGATCTAAGTACTTTTATTTCCTTTATTTCACTATCCTTTGTTTTATTTTCAGCTTCTCTTAATTTCTTTTTCAAATCCTCAATTACTATATCCCTGTCTTCATATCTATCATCATTGTCCATGCATAAATACATTGTTTTTCACCTTAATTCTTCCAAACCCATCTCTTCCCAATCTGGGCAATTATTTTTTAAAAAATAACTTTATCTTAGGACATGCATTTTTTATAAATAGTCTCTTGATGCGTGCAATTCTGTTGTCCGCTAACATATCAAGGCCTAAGATTACTTCCACAGCATCTGTAATTCTGTCTAAAAATGTGGTTGGTGACTCATTTTGCTTCTGCTTTATGCTCTCAAATTTGGACCAAGCATTAGGGCATTTGGAATGCCTCTTCATTACATCCACGATTGACCTCCTGGCCTATTTCATCCTTGTATAATCCAGGGATGAATTCTTATCAATACCTTCAAAATCCTGTGGACATGGGGTCAAAGATGGATCATTTCTAGTTTCCTCTATGAATTGGTTCCTTTCTCTCTTGGTTAATAATTCCTTCATTAATAAGTAAAAATCAGCATAGTCAGGGTCAAAGATTTCTATAGCCCTTTGAAATTCCTTCACCACTTTATTAGGTTCATCAGAAAAGTACAGAGTTCTACATCTGATTTTTTCCAAATCCTCAGGAGTAAATAGTTTACAAATTTTAACCTTACAAACTTCATCTTGTATAACCACAGGTATATCTCTTAGAGGAAACAATTATGCTTGTGTTTTATTACATTCAGCATTCTCCCTTTCCAATCTAGACATCTACTTAATATTTCCCTCATTAATTTCCTTATTTATATCATTATCTTTCAAATAATTTAAAACATTATTATTCAAAAATCATCCTCTCTTTCATACATTGCTCCATTGCCTATATTTTATCTTTCATTATCATTATCATCTGCTTCATCTCTGAATCTTTTGTCATCCATAAAACAATTGCCCATAGTTTATAACCAACACCAAAAAACAAAACTCTACATTTATACAAGTCAAGTAAACATAAACACATCAATGGTACATAAGCTAACACAGTTCTTATAGTCAAAGACATCACTGGTTCCATCCATTCATATCCTAAAACAATATAACAACAATGGGGAAACAAGGTGAAAATCCCATAAGGGTTATGTAGGAAACAATCCCATAAAAATACAAAATAACATTTGCCATGTCTCCTGACATGTTATTAAGTGTGTACATGAAGTTGCTATAAAACACAGGATACGTGTTATTATTATCTACTATGATTAGTAATAACAAACACCAAATAACAGAATAAAAACAACAACAACAAAATTACTTCCTAACATGTGCTATTGGCCTTTAGGATATTTAAAAATTAAACTTCCCTCAGTGTCAATAAAGAATCAGAGTTCTGAAGAGCAACCAAGTGCTGGAGAGGGACAATCGAATGTTGCAAGCTGGTCCAACTGTCAACCTACTGATTTCCCTGTTTTACTTTGGTCTAAGACAATTTTTGTAGGTTTGCCCTACTGACTTGTCAGATGTAATAGGTGGGTTAAAAGAAGGGTTCAGAACTAACTATATATATGTAAAATAACAGGTTCATTTAGCTAAAGGGGAAAGGGAAAAAGGGAATTAGGGGATACCTAACTTCTAACCCCAAACAGAGATGAAAACCCTTAAAAACCTTCTATAATTATTCTAAACTAATTCCTAAAGTAGTAAGTTAGGCTAGGGGGTTTGGTAGAAACAGGGACAAGAGCCAAAGAATCTCACAATACAGGAGTCCTCTTTGATTCAAGCAATAATCCAGTAGTAAGTCACCAGCACTGTTGAAATCCACTTTTCTGTAGCAGCAGCAATAGCAGCAAGGACAGGCAGAATAACAAGAAAGCCAAAGAAGAGGGAATCACTGGCTCTCTGGGTCCACACCAGACAGACACCGTCTGGGCTTTCCTGACTGCTAGAGAAAAGCAGTCTCTCCCTCTTCCAGAGGTCCACCAATTGTGTCCAACAACTGCCTCTGTGTTCAGTTCCCCAACTCTTGAGAGTTCTGTGTGGAATCTAGTTTGCAGGATCTCTTGCTGTCAGCTTGCAAAATCCCTTGCCCAGTGTCACAGAGCTAGGAAGTGTCTGAGGTCACATTTGAACCCAGGACTTCCCATCTCTGGGCCTGGCTCTCCATCCATTGAACCACCCCCCCCAAGATTAGTTCTTAGTTATATGCTAGTCATTTTCTCTATATTTGCCTTCCTAGATAAATTAGAAACCTTGAAAGCAAGATTATCTAGCCATTTAAAAAATATCTCCATAATGCTTATCCTTTGAATTGCACATAGCTATGGGTGCTCCCTAGATAATTATTGATTGATCATAGGAAAACATTTATTTTCAATAAAAGAATCTAAACTTTACATATAAATCATATTATAGTCTTTAAAGGGCAATTTGTCTTGGCCCAAAACCTTACTCCCTACAGTTATACATGTGTGCATGCTTACATATATATATATATTCATGCACACAGACACTTTTATTTCACCAAAGGCTCTCATATAGGTCAGCTTTGGCCATATATTTCCCAGAATCTTGCCTCTACCACATTTCCAATTCATTTCTATGCCATACTCCCTTTAATTCCTTGTCCTCCTCTTTTAGCTCTTCTGTATAGGCTGTATTTCCCCATTAGGATGTAAGTTCCTTGAAAGGAGAGACTAGTATTTGTTTGCTATCTGCTTATCTGCCTAGTATATAGCAAATGTTTAATAAATGCTCAATTCCCATCAATCTATCTATCTATATTATCCTTTCCATCTTTATAACTTTCTATCCATCTATCTTTCTATATTTATCTCTATTCATCTCTATTGATCTATCTATCCTTCCATCCATCTATATTTTTATAACTATATCTCTATCCATCTATAGCTATCAATCCTTCTACCCAGATATTTTATGTTACTATCTCTCTGTTTCTCTGTCTCTCTGTCTCTGTCTCTGTCTCTCTGTCTCTGTCTCTGTCTCTGTCTCTCTCTCTCTCTCTCTATATATATATCTTTCTATCCATCTATTATTATATACCTATATTTATCCATCTACATTTATCCACCCATCTATCATTTCTATATTTCTTTATCTATGCTTATCTACCCTTCTATCCATCTGTCTTGATATATCTCTATCTCTATCCATCTATAGCTATCTATTCTTCTATCCATCTATATATCCTTTTATCTATCTTTATTACATCTATATTTCTCTCTCTACCCACCCACCTATATATGTCTGTTTCCATTAGTAATAACAAACCCACAAACTGGGCAAAGTTCGCTCCTAATAATCTGTGTTTTTCCTTTATCCCAGAAAGCTCATGTGAAAATAAGCAAGCAGACCTCGTCTTCATCATCGACAGCTCCCGCAGTGTCAGTCCCTATGATTTTGCAAAGGTAAAGGAATTCATTGTGACCATCTTGCAGTTCCTGGACATCGGCCCTGATATCACCAGGGTGGGCTTGATCCAGTATGGCAGCACTGTCAAGAATGAGTTCTCATTGAAGACTTTCAAGAGAAAGTCCGAGGTGGAGAGAGCTGTCAAGAGAATGATGCACTTGGCCACTGGCACCATGACTGGGCTGGCCATCCAATATGCAGTGAACATTGCATTCTCTGAAGCTGAGGGTGCTCGACCTCTCAGGGAAAATGTGCCTCGGATTATTATGATTGTGACAGATGGGAGACCACAGGATCCAGTGGCTGAGGTGGCAGCAAAGGCGAGAAATACAGGCATCTTGATCTTTGCCATTGGGGTGGGTCAGGTGGACTACAACACTCTGAAATCCATTGGGAGTGAGCCCCATGAAGACCACATTTTCTTGGTGGCCAATTTCAGCCAGATTGAGACTCTGACTTCAGTGTTCCAGAATAAACTATGTGGTAAGAAAAGTCTCTGTTTCCTATGGCATGGGTAGCTTCCTTGCCTTCCTTTGCCTGTGGACAAACCCTTCTACAGGGACTTGTGAAATATTCCAAAAACTTTTATTTTTCAGTTAAAATGATTTTCCACTAGTCTTTATGGAAAACCCATTTCAAGAGACAGTGTTCCATAAATTCAATCCAAATTGGAAAATAGAGCCACTCTAATTTTCTTTTTATTATAATATTAATAATAATAAGAAACACTAGCATTTTAATAGCACTTTAAGGTTGGAAGAGCATTATACATATGTTATCTCACTTGATTTTTTAGAACTGCTCTTCCTACTCATTAACCTAATGTCTGATAAAGTAAAAAATGTAGAAAGTAGAAAAGGGAAAAATTCCTTATTTGATAAAACAACAACAACAAAACTGCTTGAAAGCTGTTATGTGGTAAATATTATTGGTGGAGATTGATAAAAGCTGTGGAGATCAGTTTGGTACAGCAGCAACCATTATTTATTATATAGGAGAGGTAGGGAAAGGAAACAGGAGGTAGGAAATAGGATAGTATATCTCTTAATCCTTATACTGTGTCTAAAAATCTAATCCTATACTAAAATCTCTAAAAACCCTCTATCTAAAGAATCTTCTTGCCTGACAAAGCAGGCCTAACTAAAACTACTTTCTCTAACTACAAATAAACAAATTCACTATCTATCTTAACTAATTGATGAACATTTATCAGTAACAAACTCTTTAAAGTAATTCCTCTATTAATTGTCAGTTGAAACTGCCTGTCACACAGACACAGACAGTTCTACAAAACTGAAAAGCAACCTGGAGAACTTGGGCTTAGACCAATACATTTTGTGACATTCTATAATACATTCCAAATGAATATATAACTTTAATATTAAAGATTACATTGTTGTTGAAAAAATTCCTCTTCCTTTTGATGCAACTCAAGCACTGCCTTCTACATGAAGTGTTTCCTGACTCCTCAAACTGCTAGTGCCCTCTCAGACTACATAACATTTAACTACCCAATGCCCCCCAAATTGCCTCCTTCCTAACTAATTTGTATTTGTTTTTATTTACTTACTTTGTATTTTTCAGAATGTATATATGAGTAACAGTGAGGCATAGCAGATAGAGAGCTGCCCTTAAAGCCAGGAAAATGTGCCTTCTAGTCTTACCTCTAACACATAGAGCCTGGACAAGTCACTGAAATGTGTTCAGTGAGTAGGCAATTACAGAACTAGAACTTGCAGAGAATGTGTTGATCTACATTGGGAGAGGGAGTTTCTTTACCCAGGTGGTCTGTCCACCAAAGAAATCACACAGGTCTAGCATTTGGTTGTTAAGTCATTTTTCAGTCCTATCTAACTCTTCATGACCCCATTTGGGATTTTCTTGGCAAAGATACTGGCAAGGTTTTCCATTATCTTCTCCAGCTCATTTGACAGATGAAAAACTGAGGTAAATAGAGTTAAATGTCTTTCCCAGGGTCATAAAGCTAGTATGTATCTGAGGCCAGATTTGAATTCAAATTGTCTTCGTGATTCCAGACCCAGCACTCTATCCACTGTGCCATCTTGCTGCCCAGGTCCAGTCCTTACCCCATCTCTGTATATTTATTTATGTACTTGTTTCCCCTCCATTAGACTTTAAGCTTCTTGTGAGCAGGAATTGTTTCATTCTTTGTATCCATATTCCTAGTTCCTAGCAAGTGACTGGAATATATAAGATGCTTAATAACTGCTTGGCATTTAGTTAGATCAGAATGCCTATTCTCTAATCTCCTAATGTCATGATAATTCCTTCCCTACAGACAAGACCAATTCTATGATTAGGCTCCATGTCTCTATCCAGTTTCTTTTTGAACTCTGAAATCCTTGTCTCATCCTTTTTTTAAAGGTTATCTCCCTACACTGTGGGTTGCCTTTTCTATTTAATGAACTGTCCAGGGCTCCCCTTGTCTGGTTGGGGAAAAGGATAAAAGATGTAACTTTGATGGCAGGAAAGTGGAAAGAGAGAGAGATAAAGGAGACAGTTTTACTGGAATGAGGGTCAGGACTGAAAGCCAAGTAAACAGGAGGAAGAACAGGGAACTTCGAATAAAAAGAATTAGGGAGGCTTAGAGAGAATCTGTCCAGGAGAAGGGACTTAAGAGTCTCAAAATCACAGAATTTTAGAGGAAGGAAGGCTCCTAGGCTTACATTTAGTTGAAAGAGACTTTCAAGGCCATCCAGTTTAACACTCTCATTTTAAGGATGAGGAAACTGAGACTCAGAAAGATTTCTGAGTCTGCTTGTTTGAGTGCTGCTTGTCAAAGGTTGGGACAGTTAGGTAACACACTGGATAGAACTCTGGTCCTGAAGTAAGGAGGACCTGAGTTCAAACCTGGACTGAGATACCTCGTGATTCTGGGCAAGCCATTTAACCCTGTTCACCTTTGTTTCCTCATCTGTAAAATGAGCTGGAGAAGGAAATAGCAAACTCTCCCAGTATCTTTGCCATGAAAACTCCAAATGGGGTCACAAAGAGTCGGACATGTCTGAAAAAAATGACTAAACATTCAAGATTACACAGGTATGAAATATTAGCCACAAAATTTGAACTTAGTTCTCTTGACTCCAGATCCAGTGCTCCTCCCATTGTACCATATTCCATCAAAACATCAACTTAAAGTAAATTCCACCATTGCATACGTCTTATTTTCCAACATATTAATAGGTTTTCTTAAATTGTTTTCTGCTTTCTTTTTTTTTTTTTTTGGAAAGAATTCTTTGTTATAAGGGATGGTTCTCTGGGAGGAAGTAAAGAGAAGGGAAACGGGGAAATCTATATGATGAAAAAACAAAAGATATCAATGAAAATTTTTTAAAAGAAAAAGTCAGTTTGACCACACCACTCAGTGCCATCTAGTCTAACTTATAAATTTAAAAAATAATCTCTCCTATAATATACCTTATAAATGGTCATTTAGCCTCAGTCCAAAGACCACCCTAACAAAATCCACTCTTGTTAAGGCAGCCAGAGAGGAAGTGACTACCAAAAATCTCTCTTTTCCCCCATTTTCCTGGTGCCAAAGCTGGTACCTTTTCTCCACCAGGCAGCTGAATCCTACTGTGTTTCTCTCTGAACAGTAGAAGCATGTGGTCTTTTGAAATAATATATCAGGGGTTAGGATTGAGAGCCAGGCCAAGAGACAGGAGGTCCTGGGTTCAAATTTGACCTCAAGCACTTCTTAGCTATGTGACTCTGGTCAAGTCACTTAGCCCCCATTGCCTAGCCCTTACTGCTTTTCCGCCTTGGAACCAAAGTTTGGTGTGTTGGAGGAGCAGGACAGAGAAAGACATTCTTAATGATAAACCATGTGTGCCCCTTTCAGTTCAGTAGTTTTTGCATGTTGGATAATGGTTTGTTATTTTCCCCAAATGAAAAATTACTCTTGACCCATCTACCTTGGTTGGAGAAGGTAAAAGATGCCCATACACTATTGTACTGCCTTCTTTATCAGGTGTCCAAGTCCTGCTTGGCAGGTACTCTGTCTTAGTAAATAAGGAGTATCATCAAGCTCAAAAATAGACTTTTGAAAGGGTTACCAGTGGAGTTTCTAAAGCCCTCTAAATGAAAGGATGAATAAATGAATGAACAAGAGACAAAGCATTTGTGAAGTGCTTACAATGTGCAAAGCATTATCCTGAGTGCTGAGGATACAAATAGAAAAGCCAGATGGCCTCTTGCTCTTAAGGATCTCATAGTCTGATGGGGGGCTTCAGCTGAAAGTCATATAGAATGGTCCCGTGATACTTATGAAGGAACCAAGCAGATGGTAAAGCATCTTCTTTAATGACATTTCCACTGATAAAACTATCTCCATTTTTTGATGTAAAAGTATTTGACAGGACTTTGGTGGCAACGACTTTTATTTCTGGGTCTTCGGAAGCTCTGGCTGCTCAGGAGTAGAGGTTATCCCTTTAGAGGAAGTTGTCAGGTCTCATCTCATCCAGGGGCTAGGCTGGAAGCAGGGTTATAATAGTCTCTGATAGTAGAGAAACTCTTGAGCTCAAGAGTCTGAACTGTTTCTACAGTGGTCTGAGGGGAGTCAATGGGGTTTGACCTGCCTGACACATCTAGCCTTCTGTCTCTCGCCTAGGTGTCTTATTAGGCTGGCTTGCTTGCCCTGTGGGTGTGGGTGGGCACTTGATGGGGGTGGCTGGCCCCTTCTCCCCTAGATGATACCTGGGCTAGAAGCAATGCCAGTAATCTGGGAGGCACTGCTATTCCAACAGCTCTTTAGTTTACCTATCCATCAATGACAGCTGGTTAATGGTTAGTATTGATGATGGTGAAGATGGCAGATCCATTCTCCACCAATCTAGATAAAGCTGTTATTGTTCAGTCATGTCTGACTCTTTGTGACCCCACGCTGGGGGGTTTTCCTGGAAAAGGTGCTGGAGTGGCTTGGCATTTCCTTCTCCAGCTCATTTTATAAATGATGAAACTGAGGCAAGCAGGGTTAAGTTACTTTCTCAGCTATTAAATATCTGAGGTCAGATTGGATTTCAGGAAAATGAGTCTTCCTAATTCCAAGCTCAGTACTTGTGCCACCTAGCTGCCTAGATAAAGCTACTTTATCATAAAATAGGTTGCCTCCTAAGGTAATAAGTTTCTCCTCTTGGTTCTACTGGCTTTCTGGTCTTCAAAATTATGTCTCACCTTCTGTCTTGTCAATTGATTGGCATTTGGTGGGAGCAATTGGCCCTTCTCCCATGGATGATTGTTGTTGAGCCTAGGCTAGAAGGAGAACTTCCCTCAGTGCCTGGGATCTCCTGACCTTGGAACATCCATTCTGGATTATTCCTTTACCAGGCCAGTTTCTCTTCTCTCATTTGTGGGAAGCCCCTCCTGGGTCCTTTGTTTAGTGGAAGACCCACGGCTGGCCAACCTCCATTCCCTTCTTGGCCCTGCTTCTGACTTTCTAGACTTCAAAAACATGCCCCTCTGAGAACCTTCCTTCTTCCCTCTATGCCCCAGAGCTTTCACATTCCTTTTTGTGTATTGTTTTTCCCTATTAGAACATAAGCTCCCTGAGGGCAAAGATTATTTTTCTTGGTGTTTACAGTTGTATCCCCAGTGCTTACCCCAGTGCCCATCACATAGTAAGCATTTAATAAATGTTTGTTTCCTTTCTTCCATCACTTGAGGTCTCCAAATAGACATTAAATGACTACTTCTTTGGGATATTGTGGAAGAAATTCCTGTTGAGGTCAGGGTTGGACTAAAGGATCCATGAATTGGATCATCTTTTCTAACTGTCATGCACCTTTTATTTTTAATCCTGCAAAATTGATTTTACCAAAAAAGATCTCTTTAAAGAGAAGAGAGTTTCCCCCAACATGTCCCTTGGGAAAGATTTGTAGCTTCTGGGATCCCCCTGAAAGCCATTGTTTTTGCTGTGCACTGTCAGTATGTGGGTTAAAGGAGACTGGAAAAAATATATTTGGTAGAATCCTTCAAACTGTTTTCAAGGTTTATGGCTTTAAATGACTTCTGTGGAATTTACAATCTTCCTTTCCTGGAATATTAAAAAAGCAATTGATTCAGTAATAGCTTTGACTGTTTATTCATTTGGATTGAAAACTTTAAATAGAGAAGCTTAAAAAAAAACACTTTGGTGTTGGCAGGAAACAAATCACAAGGTAATAAGACAAGACTAACCAGTTAACCCGACCTCTCATAGGCTTCAATATTGACTTGTCTGTAGACCTTCTCCTAGAATGAGACAGGAAATTTAAGAGGCATCTCCTGGTCTCTCACCTTCTTTGCATTCTAGAAACTTTGCAGTAACACTGGTAAAATCTTCATAGGGTTAGGGCTTGTGATTTTATTGGTACAGGGGACTCCTAGGTGGGGAAACACCTTCTACCAATGCAGATCAGCACCTTCTTTGCAATTTATAGTCTTAGAGAATTTCCTAGAGCAGAAGTGTCCTACATAGAGCATGCAGTCTGCAACCTTTCTAAGGACAGCTAGAATCAGATGAAAATGTGGTCAGTATGTGGCCAGTAGGGATCCTTACATATAGCTTAGTGGTCCTTGTTCCTATCTGAATTTGACACCACTAACCTAGAATATTGCAGTTTACCCAGGGTCACAAAGTTAGTATGAGTCAGAGGCAGGATTTGAACTCAAGGGTTCATCACTTGAAGGATGACTCTCTGTCCCCAAAGTTATACTGCTTAGAAAATTTTAAATGGGGCAGGATTTGAACTTAGGGATTCATCACTTGAAGGATGACTCTCTGTTCCCCAAGTTATACTGCTTAGAAAATGTAACTGGGGCAGGATTTGAACTCAGGGGTCCATCACTTGAAGGATGACTCTCTGTCCCCCAAGTTATACTGCTTAGAAAATGTAAACTGGGGCAGGATTTGAACTCAGGGATCCATCACTTGAAGGATGACTCTCTGTCTCCCAAGTTATACTGTTCGGGAAATGAAAACCGTTTTCAGAGTACACAGGCTGCTCTATAAAATCACTTTGCTTTGCAGAAACTGATCCAATCTATAAGTTGTTTCATTAAGAGTTAAAACCCCGCTGGGCAAAAGGGGCAAATACTGCTCTGGTCTTCCCACTTGAGCCTATTCCTCCTAGTAAGTCTAAAGGCAGATCCTTCACTGACCGAAGTCCCTCCAGTTCTGAAACCCTAAATAAGTAGCCCATGGCCTGTGATGAACCTAAGAAGGTAGGATTTTCAAAGTAAAGGAAACCTTTTAGAAGCCAATATTTAATTCCAGTATGTTCCTGTTGCCTTAGTTCAGGGTGTTATGTCACAGCTCAGCCGCCAAAATACCCAAGATGTGTGGCCAGATGCTCTGAGGCACCAGCATTCTGAACAGATGTTCCCCAGTTTTGGCTTGCAGTCCTCTTAATACAGAGCAGCTGTAGGTATTCCCAAGGCCCAGAGCATGAGTCCTCTGGGATCTAGGAGAAGCCAGTCTTCTGGACTTACATCCCAAAAGCCCAGCATAGACTAGTCACTTAGGTGGCATAGTAGATAGTGTTGGCCTTACAATCTAGAAGACCTGAGTTCAAACCTGATCTCAGAGACTTTCTAGTTGAGTCACCCTGGGCAACTCACTTATTCTCCCTTTACCTACAGTTTTCTCATCTGTAAAATGGGAATAATAGTGCCTGTATCACAAGATAGTCCAGAAATGAGATGTATAAATATAAATATTAAGTCAGTAATAATAATTGCTTATTATTAAACTAATGACAATATTATTTTAACTCATTTAAAATGAATAAATAATATAATAAAGTAGTAATATTAATATTAAAGCAAAAGTATTATTAAAAACAAGTAAAAATTAAAGTACTATATCAAAGATAGCTATTATTATTGGGTTATTGTTCAGTAGTTTCAGTCTCTCCATGACCCTATTTGGGGTTTTCTTGCCAAAGATACTGGAACGATTTGCCTTTCTTAGCTCATTTTACACATGAGGAAACTGAGGCAAACAAGGTTAAGCATCTTGCCAAAGTCAGACAGCTAGAAGGTGTCTGAGGCTGGATTTGAACTTAAAAAGATGAGTCTTCCTGATTCCAAGCTGTGCTTTATCCATTGCCCCACCTAGCTGCCCTTAAAGTGACATATCCAAAGTCAAACTAATTTGTAGGAGGTAGATCCACTCATGATCAGGCCATATTGTGAAAGGCCTTGAATACCAGGCTAAGGAATTTGTATAGCATTTGGTAGACAGGAACCATTGAAAGTTTTTAAGAGAATAAGGATGTACTCAAAGTTATATATGTCAAAAATACTTTGAAAGCAGTGGGAAGAAAAATTGGAACAAGAAGACTGGAGGAAGAGACGAGTTAGGAGACTACTTCAATAGGTCAGACAAGAAGTAATAAACCCATTAATTAGATAGGATAGCTTTGATTCAGGGATCACTAAAACGTCTCCAAGTAAGTTGGTATTGGATAGTAATGGGGCAGCTAGGTGACACAGGGGATGGAGTACCAGGTCTGACATCAAGAAGACTCACCAAATCCAGCCTATGTCCTTTACCCAAACCCACTACTTCTCAACCTCATCCCTGACTCTTGAAACTCTTCTTCCCTTTCAGGACCTTACCCAGGTGCCACTTCCTCACCTGCAGAGATCTTAGCATCTTCAAACTTCTCTGACCCCTCCTATGTATTAATCATACTCTAAATCAGGGGTTATTATCCTTTTTTATGTCATATATTCTTTTTGGCAGTCTGGTGAATCTTCTGATTCTTTCTCTGAAAAAATGTTTTTAAATGCATGAAAAATATAGACTACAAAAGGATTTCTTTAAATACAAAGGAAATACATTACATTAAAACACAGTAATCAAAATATTTGTTGAAAAAAAGTTCATGGGCCTCAAGTTAAGAATTTCTGTTCCAAATTATATTTCACCAAAATGTTCCCCAGAACTAGCTTAGCTAAGTACAAAGAGGTCCATCTTCATTAGACTGACCTCTTGGTGATGAATTCTTTGGCCATAGTAACCCATGGAGCAAAGCAAAATTTAAAATGGCCCTTGGTTTTGTTTAGTACAACCATGGTAGCAATGGTAGAAAAGGGGGAAGAGGGTGCCAAGAACTTCGCGCCATTTTTAGACTGTCTATAAACATTAACTTAGCTCTTAGCGTTCTAAATATTAAGTCCTTGTTCAATGACCAACAACTGGACCTACTCTAGAGAGACTGGTTGGTTCATACAGATGAAACAGAAGACAGAAGGGATTTAGAGTAAAAAGGCAGAATAACTCACAGTTTTCCTTGGAGAGGTAAATCAAGGAGTTGGCAGATTTGGTTTATTATGCAACCAAAGGCAACGAGAAACACCATTTCATGGGGCATTTGTTCATCTCATACTGAAGTGCTTATGCTAAGAGTTTGCAAAATGACAATCATGATAATAATTGCAGTTTATGTACCATGACATGCTACAGAGGAGAAAGAGGTAGGAAAATTCAGTGAAAAAAGTCATTAAAATCTTCTTGTTTAAATTTGCAAGGACACAGACAAAAGTTTGCTCAGAATAAGATAGGCAGATATTAATTACTTATTATTCATAATATTTATTATTTATATTTATATATTTGTTTATCCTTGTATGTTATATAATTTATTTTAAATTTTAAATTGATTTAATATATATATATATTTTAAACTGTTAGTGTCTGTCTTGGAATCAATATTGTGTATTGGTTCCAAAGCAGAAAGGTGGTATGGGATAGACAATTGGAATTAAGTCACTTGCCCAGGCTCATACAACTAGATAGCATCTGAGATCATATTTGAACCCAGGACCTTCCATTTCTAGGTCTGGCACCAATCTACTGAGCCACCTCACTGCTCCTTGAGAATATTTTAATACCCAGTAACTTTGATTCAAAGGTGGGAGTAGGAAAAATAGGTCAGAATATATCAATTAGGAACAAGGAATGAGAAAAGAATGTCCAGAATCCTTATATCCAAGAATTGTAGATGGAGTGCCAAGTTTGGAGTCAAAAAGACCTATTTTAACCCCGTTGGGCACTTACTAGTTGTGTGACCCTAGTTCCTCATTTGTAAAATGGGCTGTTAGACTTTATGATTTCTAAGTTCTCTTCTGTCTCTAAATCTAAGATCCTATATATAATGAATGTGTTTCTTAAGAAAATAATCAAAAGGTACTAGATATGATAAGCAACAAATAATATTATGAAAATTGAAATTTATTTTATTTTTAAGAGATAGAAAGTGACTCATTACTGGTGTGGGAGTAATTCCTAAATCAGTTATCTGTGCATAGTCAAGAACAGATTTGTTAGAGTAAAACTCTAAATTAAAATAACATGAGGAGAAAAGAAAAATTAAAAAAAGATATGGTGCATAATCCAAACAACCCCAACTTGACTTCTTTAAACAAGTTATCAGTGTGGAAGAAAAGGGAAATCGGATGGGTGAAAGGACATTGATACCAATTACAATAATTTAAAGTAGAATTTTATTATATTTTATTCTTTTAACCATATCTGTGATTTTTTTTTTGATGAACCAAGAAGTAAGGAACTTCCTCTAAGGATGCAGATTGACTCCTACAAAACTTGTATCTTGCAGAGTTTCCTGGGGATGGTTAAGTGAATTGCCCAGGATTATACAACAAGTAAATGTCATAGCTAGGACTTGAACTCGTCACTCAGACTCTGGGGATGGTTCTCTGTCTATTATGCCACTCTGAGTTTAAAGGATATATATTATTTGGCAAAATGAAAAGAATCAAAGAATTAAAAAACCCTTCTAGTCAGCAAACATTTGACTTAATTGCCAAAAGGAAAGAAGTAGCAGCCAAGGCCAACATTGATTTAGGACATAAACTTGTCTGTAAAATCTCATAAAATTTGGTGGGAAATTATGAGGTAGATCACCTAATAAAATAGACAGAAGCAATGGAGAGTAAAACCATTTTCAAGAAAACTTGCAAGGGATCCAACTAAACAAAGTCATATCAAGAACATTTGTGGATAAAAACTAGAAGGACTAAACAAAGATAAATGATGGAGAAGATTTGTGTTAGAATCCAGAGCTCAAATCCTGCCTCAGACAATTACTTGTTAGGGTAAATTGCATATTCTTTCTCAGCCTCATCTCTAAAATGGGAATCATAATAATATTTAGAGAATTATTGTGATGATCAGCTGAATTAATGTGTGTAAAGCCCTTTGTAAGTGTAAAAAGTGACTTATAAATGCTAGCTATCATTATTACTATTGTTTTCATCACCAAACACAAAAAAGGTACCACATTTGTTGCTAAGATCATAGTACTGGATGTGTTTACAAAATGGTCTTGAGGAGAAGAAAGCAGGAAAAGAAATGCTGAATTAGACTGAATATACACAGAGGATATATTCATGCTGGATTTGGGGAGTAGAAGGGGAATGATGATCAATTTTAAAAGTGTTGAAGAATCAATAATCAAGGAATATGAAAGAGCAGAAGATACCAAAGCCAGAGGGGAAAGAAGCATTTGAATCTTATTATTATGACCTGAAAGAAGAGATGAGGAGAACAGCAAAAACTATCAGCCTATCTGCCTTTCTCCTCATCTTTTTATGAAAATAATCTATACATATATGAATGATTTACACATATATAAGAGATTTACAAATATATTTAAGGAATCCTTAATAAGACTATTAGAAGGGAGCAAAGTGCATTCGTAAGTAATCTAGAAAGATGCACTGATACAGAATTCGCTGCATTTACCGTATTTGTTGAATACAAATAAGCATTTGATTCAGTAGAGCAAGATACTACCTTAGAGGGTCTCCTTTTATTAGGTATTCCCCAGACATATGTCTAAATTATCCAATCTTTCCTTAAAAAATATAATAACAGAAGCTAAACTTGTTTGATGACCCTCAGATAAATAATAGAAGGCAAGGCATAAAATGGGGAAATGTCTGCATGCTGCACGTGTTTGCTCTTGCTATGGAGGAGATCCATTGCTGAGTGTGAGACATCTCATCCATATGTGAAGTCCTTCAGATGCTCCTATTTGTAAGATCACAGGAGCATAGGGACCATAGAGGTAATCAAGTCTAATTTTACAGAAACGGAAACTGAGGCATAGAGCAGTTGAATGACTTGCCAGGGTCAAACACCTAGTGTGTATCTGAGGTAGTATTTGAACCCAGGTAGTCCAGATTCCAAGCCTAGCCCTCTGTCTACTGTGCTGGTTACATTAATTCCTAGAATATTACAGAACCTTCATCATAAGATTTATATCTATTCCAAAGAATATGGCTTAAGTATCCATCCAGGAAAAACAGTGTGAGTAAAGATTGCCTGTCGCCTTAACGTTAATATGCAATTAGATATTCTTCTTAGAATATCCTTTTAATTGCATATAGAAGGAAAATTAATTTAATTCATTCATTTAAAATGTACATACATATATATTTATGGTATGTGTGTATATTCAAATACACATTTATGTATGCATGCATGCATTCGCTTGCATGTGTATGTGTTGTAGCAGCTAAGTGGTGAAGTGAATGGAGCACCAGGTCTGAAGTAAGGAAGATCCAAGTCCAAATATTGTCTCAGACACTTATTAGCTATGTGATCTTGGGTCAGTCACTTAACCCCTCTTTGCCTCAGTTTCTTATATGTAAAATAGGAACACCAAAAAAAGGAAATAGCAAGCTACTCCATTAGCTTTGCCAAGAAAAACCCATGGACAAGTCCATTGAGGCACAAAGGATGGAACACAACTGAATGGCAGAGAGAGAGAGAGAAGAGAGAGAAAGAGGAGAGAGAGAGGAGAAAGAGAAGAGAGAGAGAGAGAGAGAGAAAGAGGAGAGAGAGAGGAGAAAGAGAAGAGAGAGAGAGAGAGAGAGAGAGAGAGAGAGAGAGAGAGAGAGAGAGAGAGAGAGAGAGAGAGAGTATAAACATATACACATATGTCCAGATTCTGCAAAGGGACAATGAGTTGGGCTCATTATTGAACAAGAAAAAGAGAGCAAGCTATCTTACCATTGGGAAATTGCAAAGTTCTTTTAATGACTCCTAACTTCTCTTTGAAACTTAGACTTGCCTTTTTAAAAACAATATTCTACTGGTAATATTGCTTGGTTGCAAGTCATAAAACACTAAAGCTTTTGCAGGATTGAAAAATGAGTATCACCCAGAGAGCAATAGAGAAGAACACAGTGGGTGTGTGTAGACTGTAAAACATAATGAACAAAAAATTATAAAGGAGAACTGGAGCAAAGGATGACATCAAATAAACATATGAATAAAAAAAGATGGTCAGAGCAAGGGGTCAAAGAGGTCTGCCTGATAGTCAGCCCCCAAGCTTCATTGGAACCTTTATAATCTCAAGAGAAAATGAGGAAGGACCCTGTAATACTGGGAGGATTCCCCATAGTGAACTTCTGGAAGGACATGGAAAAAGTCCCACAAATAGGCAGGCCTGGATTTGAGTATTTAAGAGGATTTTATTACATACAATCATGGAAACTCAGGGTCTTTTAGCTGGGAGGGGCCTGCGAGAGGCCATTTATTGGCTCAAACTTGACCCAAATAAGAATCTTCTCTACTTCAGCGCCACAAATAAGGGTCATCCAGCCTCACTTGAATGATTTGCAGTGAGGGAGAACTCACTACCACCTGAAGAAGTGCTGTCCATTTTTGGTTAAACATCTGTCAAAGATAAAAAGTTCCTTTCAATAAGCCAGAATCAGCTTTTTTATGACTTTCACCCATTGTTCTGGCCTCTGTCTTCTAGATAGCCCTTTTTGGAGTTATGGATCCTTTGGATGTCTGGTGAAGCCTATGGACCCCCTTCTCAGAGTAATATCTTTAAGTAAATAAAATAGGACATATAGAGTTACAAAGGAAACCAATTCTCTAGAAATCGTTATGGAAATTTATTTTTTAATTTTTATTAAATCTTTACCTTCTTTCTTAAAATTGATCCTGAGTTTTGGTTCCAAGGCAGAATAATGGTAAGAGTTAGGCAATTAGAATTAAGTGACTTGCTCAGAGTTACAGTTAGGAAGTGTCTGGGGTCATATTTGAACCCAAGACCTGAATCACCAAGTTGCCCCATCAAAATATTTTTTGAAAAACAAAATGGCTTTAGAAGCCCCCAACTAATGACCTCTACATTAAGACTAAGAAAAACAAAATCTAAAGTCTCTAAACTTTCCTGTACTCCATTTCTTTGAGGCAAGTGAGAGGCAAGTGATTTCTTTTGTCAGGTTATGAGAAAACTTGGGCAAAGATGGATTAAGCAACTTCCCCAAAGTTACACAATTAGCCAGTAGGCAAAAGTTATTTTTAATTTGCCTTTATTTTCTCTAATGGCCTTTTTAAAATGAGCTTGTTTTTCTTCTTTATATAAAATGGTTTCAGTATCAAACTTTTTTTCTTTCCTTCAACTTCCTCTCACCCACTGAGAAAATAAAGGAAGGAAGGAAGGAAGGAAGGAAGGAAAAGAGAGAGAAAGAAAGAAAGAAAGAAAGAAAGAAAGAAAGAAAGAAAGAAAGAAAGAAAGAAAGAAAGAAAGAAAGAAAGAAAGAAAGAAAGAAAGAAAGAAAGAAAGAAAGAAAGAAAGAAAGAAAGAAAGAAAGAAAGAAAGAAAGAAAGAAAGAAAGAAAGAAAGAAAGAAAGAAAGAAAGAGAGGGAGGAAGGGAGGGAGGAAGGAAGGGAGGAAGGAAGGGAGGGAGGAAGGAAGGGAGGAAGGGGGAGAGAGGAAAAGAGGGAGGGAGGAAAGAAAGGAGGGAAGGAAAGAAAGGAGGAAGAAAAGAGGGAAAAAATAAAGAAAAAGGAAGAAGAGAGAAAGGGAGAATGCTTGTACCATATAAACATAATCACGAAAAATAAATTGCCTTTTTACTGATTCTGTGATATACAAAGGTCTCTGATTTTATCAGTGTAGACAGCTAGAAGATGAGCTAAATCGGGCAGTCTGGGGCAAATTCAATTGAGTGGAAGGTGATGAAAGAGTAGAGTGCCTAAGGGATGATGACATGTGTGTGGTTGAGAGAGTCTCAAGACTGAAATCATGGGAGTTAAAAAAGATTGAAGACCTGAGAGGCGAGAATGTTTGAAAGGGATGTGAGACTGAGGTAGAGAAGTTTGGGAGGTATCTAGTAAACTCACTGGAGAGAACTAGTGACCTAGAGTCCTCAGATGATAATAATAAAGACCTAAACAGGTTGGACTGAATTTTAAAGGAGAAGAGACTGGTGCTGAGGGATGATGACAAAGAGAAGATCTGAAAGTAGCAGTGAGGTGGAATGCCTGTCCCTCCTTCCTATGAATTTTCAAGAGGAATTGAGAAGAAATAAGAAGAGTAGGAAAAGGCAGATGGTAAAGGTTGGCAGGGAGGGTGACACTGAGGGTGAACAGAGAGCCCCTCTTCCTAAGAGAAGAAGAATAGCTTCAACAAAAGAATTCTTCCTGCCCTCCTTTATCTCACAGATTTCTCAGATAACAAAGGAGGAATCAAAAGGAGCAAGGAGCAACAATCATCCAGTGAAACAAGTAACTATTAAGTGCATTGCCAGTCTAGATACCAGGGTTACAAGTCCAAAGAAGGGAACTATCCCTACCTGCAGTGAATTTATATTTAAATGGGGGAAACAAGTACATATAAAATATATGTGCAGAATAAATACAAAACAAATGAATGCAACTATATTTGTTTTTGTTCAGTTGTTTTTCAGTCATGCCCAATTCTTTGTGACCCCATTTGGGACAGATATTGCAGTAATTTGCCATTTTCTTCTCCAGTTCATTTTGCAGCCAAGGAAACTGAGGCAAACAGAGTTAAGTGACTTGCCATGCGTTACACAGCTAGTAAGGGTCTGAGGCCATGTTTGAACTTCCTGACTCCAGATTTGGCATTCTATCCACTTTACAAATTAATTAAATGCAAGGTTGTTTGGAAGGAAGGGCAGGCAAGAACATGCACATCATTGCTTTGTCCTTAGGAAATAGCTTGTCCTCCTGGGGGAGTCAGCAGCTAGAGAGGCATTGTCCTGGAGATATTTTCTCTATCTAACCTGCCTTTGTAGGAGAGCATTAGAGCAATGAAACTGGAAGCCTCGGATTCGAGGACAGTATCATTCCTATAAATGAACCTGGTCAACATGGAGCCTGTGGGCAAAGCCCTGGATCTAGGTTTAAGACCTGCTTTTACATCCCAGCTCTTCCTCTTATTACCTATGTGGCCATGAGCAAACCACTTCATTTCTCTCACTCTCAGCTTCTTCAGAATTAGGCATTAAAGTGATATAATGGTCAGAGCTCTGGAGCTGGAGTAAGGAAGACCAGAGTTCAAATTCAACCTTATATACTTCCTAGCTATGTAACACTGGGCTTAACTGCTATCTTCTTCACTTTCCCCATATGTATATGGGAATAATAATAGCACCTACCTCCTAGGATTGTTGCAAATATTGGATGAGATAATGTTCATAAAGGACTTTCTGTAAATGCTAGCTATTATTATCATCTCTAAAATGAGAAGGACTGGACTAGAGGACCTCCCAATCTATGAGCCTCTGGACTCTGTTTTAGTGTTCTATGACAGTATCCAAAATTACATATCAAAGTCTTGGGAATCATGGTGACATGATTTATTGATGTTGTTCATTCATTTCAGTCGTGACTAATTCTTTGTGACCCTATTTGGGGTTTTCTTGGCAAAGATACTGGAGTTGTTTGCCATTTCCTTCTCCAGATCATTTTACAGAACTGAGACAAAAAAAAATGGTTAAGTGATTTGCTCAGTATCACACAGCTAGTAAGTGTCTGAAGCCAGATTTGAACTCAGGAAGACTCATCTTCCTGACTCCAGGCTTGGCTCTCGATCTACTGTGCCACCTAGCTGCCCTTGGGGGTGGCATCATATCAGAACTGTAAACTGACCTCAAAGGGGTCAAAAGAAGGAATGAGAGGCCATGTGGCCCTCAAGCTGACAGCAAGAGGGGAATTACTAAGATCATGTTCTCAGACTGCTTCTGTGGCTGCAAGAGAAACTTGGAAGCGCCATGTTGTGCAAATTAAGGCTCTGTCTACAAAAGAGTGGAACAACCAATTCAATTCCTTCAGTTTCTCCAAATAATAGTTGGTTAGGTGGGAAAAAAACCAAAACATCCCAGCTAAGTGGTTGACTCATTTGACCCATAGCATATCAGTGGGTCTGGCCTTCTCAGTGAGCCACAATCTAGAAATGTATGGATTATGCCCAAGACCCTTTATAATCTTTATAATCTACCCAACATCACACTTGTCTTTAGTCTTTCACAAATTTTGGGCTGCTCTGCAGAGTGATAACCAGGACAGGAAGGCCAATGTAAGAAAATGAGTTACAATAGGCATTTTCCCAATACCCCCACTACAATTTACTCCTGCCGCCATATTCTGGGTGATCTCTTCCCCATCCTAACCCAGCTGGTCTCCCTAGCAGGGTCTCAGTGTACTGGGCCTCTTCCCTTCCCCCAGAAGGTATTTGGTGGCGTTTGCCCTAGTTTGCTAGTTATGCCCTGTTTCTGATTTACCAGACACAATCTGGTGGAAGAGAATTCAATTCAACTTGACAAGCATTTATTAAACACTTACTATGTACCAGGTCCTGCTCTAGGTGTAAGGGATACAAAGTCAAAGATGAAGATGAAAACATGGAAAACATATGCAAAGTAAATGTATTTAAATTTTTCTGGGTAAAGTAGGGAATCAGGAAAGACTTTGTATGGGAGGCAATATGTGAGCTAAGCCATTAATGAAAATTGGCATTCAAGGCAGCTAGGTGACTCAGTGGATAAAAAGCCAGACATGGATATGGGAGGTCCTAAGTTCAAATCTGGCCCCAGACACTTCCTAGCTGTGTGAACTTGGGCAAGTCACTTGATCCCAATTGCCTAACCCTTACTGCTCTTCTGCCATGGAACCAATACTTAGTATTAATTCTAAGAAAATTCTAAAAAAAAAATGGAAATAAGCATCTCAAGAGACAAAAAAGCATGGTGGACATACTGTACTATGATAAAGACATAGAGATGGGAAATGGAATTTCAAAGAGCAAGTAGACCAGTTTGGCATGAACATAGAGTCAGTTCTGCTCTAATCAACACATATGTCCCTTAAAAGACACTTCAATATGGAAAACTGACCAATAAAAACCATAGAGTTTATGGGAAAAGTGGAGTTAGAGGCACAATATTTAAAAATTTCATCAATGATATAAAAAATGATAGGAACCTAATAGGAATTGTAGCATAGCTATCCACATGTTAAATGGCTAAGAAATATGTAAATACTATAATAGTGGCCCCTGATGGCCTTCACCCTGGGCTACATGAGTTAGGTGGGCCAAAACTCCAGGTCTCAGGTCAGAAGCCAAGGCCAAAGGGGATGGGGCTAGCGGTAGGGGTGAGAGTAGGAATAGGGTGGAGCAGACCAGCTCCTACTGCACCAGAAGATATGTGAAAAACTCAGCACTTTACCTTGTAAAAGACCTGCCTCCAAGGGTTGTGGCTTGTTTTTAGAGGAAAGTGGCAGGGTTCCCAGGGTTGTCGGGTGGATCGCATGAGAGAATATCTGTAAAGCACTTCACAAACTTTAAGGAGCTATAAAAATGCTAGCCATTGTTCTTATCATCAACCTACTGCTTCTGGAAACAAGTCTTCGGTGTCTTCTCTATCACCCTACTGACTTGAAAGAGTTAACTCAGTTTCCAGAAGGGCCTGAATCCTTTGGGTGTGCCAAATGTCATTAATAAATTCCTTGGAGGACATCAGAGAAACAAAGAACAAAATAAATCACGAAAGGCTGAAATTATGTCGATATGACAGGAACATCTCCATGGACCTAGCTTTGATTCATCTGTGACTAGATGATGATGAATAAGATGAAAGTAGACCAGACCAGTCCCCATCCCCTTCACATGCCAAGTTTCCTTCTTCCAACCTTTTTGTTTTTTTCCCCTCTAAAGCACTGGCCCCTAGACAAGAGACTTAAGTAACCCTGGTTGCCTCAGTTTCTTCATCTGTCAAATGAGCTGGAGAAGAAGATGGCAAACCACTCCAGTATCTTTGCCAAGAAAACCCCAAAGGTGGTCATGAAGAATCCGACACGACTAAAATGACCAAACGACAAAAAAGCACTGATCAGATATTACTGTGTATTACGGCTATCCTAAGGCATTCTCCACCTGTGCTCCATAAGGACAAGCACCCTATCTTCTCAATGCTTGACATCCCCATGCTCTACACATAGGAGGCTTTAACTAGTGCACATCAAAGTGAATGTAATGTCGAAGCACATTAATTATCTTTTTGTGATAATAGTATCTATGGGGGAGCTAGATGGCATAGCAAATAGACCCTGGGCTTGGAATCAGGAAGACTCACCTTCATGAGTTCAAATCCAGTCTCAGACACCTACTAGCTGTGTGACCCTGGGCAAGTCACTTAAACCCAATTGCCTAGTCCTTATCTTAGTCCTATTGGCCTCAGTTCCTTGTTTGTAAAATGAGACAGAGAAGGAAATGGTAAACCACTCTAGTATCTTTGCCAGGAAAATCCTAAAATGGTGTCATGAAGAGTTGAACATGACTCAACAAGGAGGAGTGAAATAAGGCAACATTAGACAGGATGAATATAGATGTCTTACCTCACTGGGAAACCTCTACCATGGACATTCCCTCCACTAATGCCCCTGACATTTTGGTGGGGCACTGAGACAGTAAACCAGTATTTATAAGATGCAGGTCTGAGACCCAGAAGGCCATGGTTCTGCCTACTTTCCCACAGTACATTTCTGATAATTAGCCACAAATGGAGTTTGCTTTGAAAGATTTCCTATTCTGATTAGTTTGTTAATTAGATCTAATCATTGGACTCTGAAAGTTTCTCCTTTCAGACAAGAGTCATTAGACAATATCTTTGAGTATATTTAAATGAAATCCATTTCTTTAGGACCAAAGCATGTCCTAAACTCAGGATTAAGTGGTCTGCTCTCAGGCCTTGGAAGCATCTATTTTGTTTTCATATTATAAGAATCTTTCTCTGCAGGGGCTCATCTTTTCTGTTTATGAGAACACTTCCATAACTCCAACTCTGTTTATACCAAGGCTTGTTAAATTTTAAGTGTGTTTAAGTTTCATTATGTTAGCAAGGAAGTTGTAAATTAAATGCCCGAAAAAAATGAGAGCTTTAATGAGATACAGGCATATTTAATGTAACAATCGGTGAGCCTGAATGCTTATATACTGTAATCCAGATTTTGTTTTAATAGTGGAAACATATCATAGATTTGCAAGCATTCAAGCACAACAGGTTTTCTATTCTTTTTCTTCATTAAAACAATAAACTATTCTTGAGATATACTCAGGGCATTTTATGCATCAAGTGCAAGAATATTCACATAACTTCTTATGGTGTCCAAGTGACTCAAAGATTTTAATTGTTGATCTGCATTGGTAGAGGAAATTCCCTTACTTGGGAGTTCCTGGGCTTGCTGGGGTGGGAGAGGGAAGATCTGTGCCTGTCATCCATTTCAGTGAGTCAATTCAACAAACTCTTAAGCATCTACTGAATGCGGAACAAGATAATGCTCATTTACTTTCTGTGTGACCTTGAACAAGCTGCCTCATCAAGATGCCATCATCATCTACTATGTCCTAAGCCATTACCAGTCATCCTGATTTTTGTCTTGCCACTGGACTTGGATGGCTCTGGAACAGAAAATTAAGCTCATGACTTTGTGCAACTCTGCCTCACTTAAATCCAATTCATGGGCAAGTCATAACTTGGTCTTCTTTGAAACAAAGGAGGAGGGGACAGTGGATAGAATGCCAGATCTGGAATTGGTAGGACCTGGGTTCAAATTTGGCCTTAGACACTTCCTAGTCATTTTACTTGGGCAAGTCACTTAACCTCATTTGCCTAGCCCTTGCCCTTTTGTCTTAGAGAAGAAATGGCGAAAGGAAAGAGGGGGGAAGAGGAAAGAGGGGGAAGAAAGAAAGAAAGAAAGAAAGAAAGAAAGAAAGAAAGAAAGAAAGAAAGAAAGAAAGAAAGAAAGAAAGAAAGAAAGAAAGAAAGAAAGAAAGAAAGAAAGAAAGAAAGAAAGAAAGAAAGAAAGAAAGAAAGAAAGAAAGAAAGAAAGAAAGAAAGAAAGAAAGAAAGAAAGAAAGAGAAAGAAAGAGTTTTACTCTCTGTAAAAAGAGGAAGTTGGACTAGAGTGCCTCTGAGAACTTTTCCAGCTCCACATAGATGATTCTAAGACATAAAGTCGCCTGGATTTGATTTGGCCACATCTGTGCAGTGTCAACAATGAGGAAATGAGCATAAAAAGCAGGGTAGAAATACTGATCTACACTTTGGAATGTTGGTTCACAGCACGACTTAAAGAGCTGTCAAACTATAGTGGTGCTATTTAGATGCAAGACCAAAGGATGGACAGATTAGGATGAATAAGTAGGAGTCATAGAGGGAGCATAATAGATGTATAGTCAGAAAAGACCTGGGTTCAAATTTTGCCTCTGACATTTATTGTGTAACTATTTAAATTCTTACCCTTCTATCTTAGAATCAATCAATTCTAAGGCAGAAGAGTGTTAAGGGCTAGACAACAGGGTTTAAGTGATTTGCCCAGGGTCACACAGCTAGGAAGTATCTGAGGTCAGATTTGAAACCAGGACCTCCCATCTCTTTATCCATTGAGCTACATAGCTGCCCTTTAAACATGAATTTATGTGACAATAAGCAAATGGCTTATCTTACAAAAAGGAGATAACACAATCCGCAGTGCCCCCATTTTAGGCTTGATCATCAGATCAAATGAGGTGGTGTTTTTAAATTACTTTATAAAGCTCAAAATGATATTTGTGGTGTCCCAAAAGTCTTAGTGAAGTTGAAGCTTAAAACTGCACTAAAACCTATGGGACACTCTACTTTGGTGCCAACTGATATTTATTAAAGCTCTGAAAGAACTTTTTTTTCCTATCAAAGCACTACTAAGACACGTCAGTCCTAACATGTGCCTATACATACACACACATACAAGCAAGCCCACACTGACACATCCCAGTACACATTCAGTCCATAGTTACCTGGTAGATGCCTGAAGATGAGAATGGTGGGAAAAGAAGAGAAGGCAAGGAGGAGACCTTGTAGACCCTGCCAAGACCAAGAGGCATATCTCTCTGGTAAGGCTCATTTCTCCAAGTCTCTATGGAGAGCAAAATGGGGCTTGAATAGCTGCTGTGAAGGAAGCTTCCTCCTCTTTTGTTTTGGCTACCATAGTTTAAGGAGGTCATTGATAAACTTAGAGAGCCTCTTGAAGGATGATGTCAGATAGTCATGGAGAACTTGAGTTCATGCTGTATGAGGTTCAACTTATAAAGGACTAGCAATATTTAGCCTGAAGAAAGAGAAGACTCTTTTTAGGGAGGGAGGAATAGATATTTGCATTCAAATATTTGAAGGGTTATCATATTGAAGAAGGATCAGAATTGAGTTGTAGGGCTCAGAGGGGAGAAGTAGGGGCAGAAGGTAGAAAGGAGCCAAATGTAAGCTTGATATGGGAAAAACTTCCTGGCAATCTTTGTTGTTCACTGGCTTTTTAGTCATGTCTGACTCTTCATGACCCCCATTTGGTTTTTTGGGTTTTTTTGGCAAAGATACCAGAATGGTTTACCGTTTCTCTCCTCAGCTCATTTGACAGATGAGAAAACGGAGGCAAACAAAGTGAAGTGACTTGCCCAGGGTCACACAGCTAGTAAGTGTTTGAGGTTGGTGTTGAATTCAGGAAGATGAGTCTTCCTGACTAGACACAGCATTCTATCCACTGTGCCACTTTGCTGCCCCTTCTACCAATTAGATTTGTCTAAAGGTAAAATGGACCCACTTTGTTGAAGGTCTTCAGGCAAAAGATGACCCACTGAGTATTTTGTAGTGGAGACTAGATGGTGACTAAGTTCTTCCAACTTAAATTATTTGATTCATCAGGATATAGTGGTGCCAAGGCATCTGGTCTTGGCTTTGCTGCGGTAGAAGATTGATTGGCATGGTGGATAAAGAGCTAGACTTGAAGTCAGAAAGACCTGATTTGAAACCCTGCCTCAAATTACTATATATGACTCCGAACAAGTCACTTAACTTCTTTTAGGTTCCATTTTCATCTGTAAATAATAATAGCATCTACCTCCCAGTTTTGTTGTGAGGATAAAATAAGATATTTTTCAAAGTTTAAAGATATATATGTATATATGTATGCATACACATATATTTGTATATTTATATGTTTATATTATATATTTATACACAAACATTTTTATATATAAAGTCTAGCCACTATGTTCAAGATGATATGTTGTCCTAGAGTCCCTGGAGCCCAGAGTAGGAAAGGTCAGAAGATGCCATCTAACTCAACCTGGCTTATTTACCTTTTTTTCTAATCCTTACTCCTTTCTTAGCATTGTCTAAATATTGATTCTAAGGCAGAAGAGAGGTAAGGGCTAGGCATTTGGGTCTAAGTGACTTGCCCAGGGTCACATAGCTACGAAGTGTCCAAGTCTAAATTTGAATCTAGGACCTCCCATCTCCAGGCTTCATGCTCTATCAACTGTGCTACCTAGCTATCGCTACCCCTTTTACATTTCCCTGGCTAAACTTTGTAATTTTCATAGATGTGCATTCAAAATCACCCCTTACACTCACATATGTATTCATACCAACTGTCTCATAAAATGGACTCAGATTTTTCCTTCCTCTTATTACATATTGACCCATTGATACAAAATCAGTGTTAGGTCACCAGTATAATAGTAAATAATTTTAATTATTGGTAAATTAGTTACTAGTTCATGTGACCCAACATAGAATGCTGTGCTGAACTACATGACAAATGAGAAATGCCACAGAAGGGGGGGGCAGCTGTATGGAGACAGCCAATGATCAGAAAAGAGACTAGATGAGTCACAAAATTGGGATAATAGATGAGAAGAATAAGGATAATAGATCCTAGATCTATTAGCTGTGTGACTCTGGGCAAGTCACTTCACTTTGTTTACCTCAGTTTTCTCATCTGTCAAATGAGCTAGAGAAAGAAATAGCAAACCATTCTGGTATTTTTGCCAAGAAAAATCCCAAATGGGGGGTCATGAAGAGTCAGAAATGCCTGAAAAACAAGTGAACAACAAAGATTGCCAGGAAGTTTTTCCTACATCAATCGATGCTAGATCAATTGATGATTAACAGATTGGATCCACTGGGACCATAAACAGGAGGTCAGGAATTTGAAAGTTAAATGGGATAAGCCAAATGTTTGGCTCTTTCCTCAAAAATGGAAAGGGTGGGTATAAGATCACTGGTTCTGTTTTGTACATCATGAAGAGTGATGATGATAGCTGGGAATATGCACCAGATTTTTTTATTTTAAAAAAAATCTTACAGTTCACACCCTGTTGCAAGTTTCACTCTCAGATTATAATAACGACAATAATAATAGCTAACATTTATATGGTGCTTTATGTTGGTCAAAGGTCTTTAAAAATACCTCATTTGATCCTCACAGCAAGCCTGGAAGGGTGGTGCTATTAGTATTACTATTTTAGAGATAAGGAAGACAGAGATTAAATGCCATCTCAGGTTCACACAGCTAATAAGTGTCTGAGATTGGATTTGAACTCGGGAAGATGAGTCTTCCATCATGCCATCTAGCTGTTATTTTACAATTAGCCATCTTGTAAAGGCATTAAATGTCTGAGGGGCAACTTTGTGGCATAGTGGGGAAAGAATTTCACTCTCTTCTCTCTCTATATATATTTTTTGGCTTCCTTCAAGATTGAATTCAAATCCTACCTTTTGAAAGAGCTCTTTCCCAATTCCCCCAAAAATAGTACATTCTCCTCTGAGATTCCCACCTAGTCACTCTGTGTAGATCTTGTACGTACCTCCTAAGTGGCATGTTGTCTCCCCCATTAGAATGTAAACTCCTCGAGGGCAGAGATTGTTTTTGCCTTTCTGTGTATCCCCAGAACTTAGCATACTGCCTGGCTCATATTAAGTGCTTAATAAATGCTTATTGACTTGACTGACAATCAACTCTTATCATAAGCAACTTACTTAACCTCTTAAGCCATGGGCAAGTGACTAAACTTTTTCTGTCTCACCTATTTCTTCTGTAAAATGAGGATAATAATACCTGTAGTACCTACCTGACAATGTAGTTGTGATCCAAGAATTCAATATATATTAAGTGCTTATCCTCAACTGGGTCCATTGTGTTTTCCCTTAAGACAATAGAGACCCAGGGGCAGCTAGGTGGCTTAGTGGGTAGAGCACCAGGCCTGGTATTAGGAGGACCTGGATTCAAATCTGGCCTCAGACACTTCCCAGCTGTGTGACCCTGGGCAAGTCACTTCACCCCAGTTGCCTAGCTCTTACACTCTTCTGCCTTGGAAATAATACTTGGTTATTCCAAGACAGAAGGTAAGGGTTAAAAAAAAAGCACACACAACAGGGAGCCACTAAAAGAGTTTAAAGGAGGAAATTGCATCATCAGACCTGTCTATTTGGAAAATTACTTTTCTGCTGTAAAGGCTGATTGAAGAGGGGAGATGTTTGTTGAATTGAAATTAATTGAATTGAATAAGGTATCCATTTTTACGATGTCTTTTGTCTTTTCCCTTTCAGTGGCCCATATGTGCAATATTATGGAGCATAACTGTGCCCACTTCTGTATCAACACACCTGGCTCGTATCTTTGCAGATGCAAACGAGGATATATTCTGAACACAGACCAGAAAACTTGTAGAAGTAAGCCATTTCTTTTTTAAAGTTTGGCTATATCTTTTCCTTCTACCCATGTCTCTCTTCTCCTCCTTATTTTTTCTCCCTTTTCCTTCTTTTCCCTTCTCTCCAAATAGGTCCACATGATTTGAATTTTCTCTAAGATTCAGTTCCTGAGGACCACTAGTTGGCTCATTGGATAGAGAGCCAGACCTGGAGATGGGACTTCACGAGTTTAAATCTGGCCTCAGATGCTCCCTAGCTGTATAATTCAGGGCAAGTCTTTTAACCCCAATTGCCTAGCCCTTACTGGTCTTTTGCCTTGGATCCAGTACTTAGTATCAACTCTAATAGAAGATGAAAGTCTTAAAAAAAAAAAAAAGATTTGATCCTATGTTTCAAAAAAAGCTCCCTCTCCCATAATAGCCACTGAAGTATTGAGCAAACAAGTATCTAATATATATTTGATTTAAAGGTTTTATTTCAATGTATATGACTTTGGGCTAGTTGACTAACTTGACTGGACTTCACTTTTCTCCTTTGTAAAATAATGATTTTGAACAAGGTGCCCTCAGAGATACCTTTTAGGCTCTGGGTCTGTGATGACAATTTTTCAATTGTTACAAGGGAATCACTTTAAAGACTGATATATATTAATTTAAGGTCGCCCAGGAATCAGCTATGTAATTCCTAAATGAAAAACTCAAGTCAGCCGTCAGCCTTTTTTGGAGTTTAATTACAATAGGAGTAAGAAGGGAATTAGAGATATATATAGAGAGAGGGAGGGGAGAGAAGGGAATAGGGCTTAAATACCCCTTCTGTTTAGGCTGGGCCAAAAGGCCCAAGCCCTTAGATAGCTGGGGCAAAGAAAGGAGATCAGTCCCTATTACTCACGTGTCCAAAATGGAGAAACAGTCTCAGAGGCCCCCACCTTCAGCTTCCTTCAGAGCAAACTTCCCCAGAGCCCAGCAACCACACCGACCCAAAAACTCAACAACCACCCCTCGAGTCTCCAGACCCTCCTATCTTTAAGGAAACCATCCAAGTTGCCTCCCCTCAGTCCTCACATCTACCAATCACTCTTCATCAATTTCCCTGTCAATGGAGGCTCTCGCTTAACCCAGGACCGCCCAGAGGTTTCTGGCTTTTTGCACATGTCTGTTGAAGGTCATATTTTCCAATGATTAAATCTATACTCCTTTGTTACAGCCCTTTCTAAATCCTGTTAACTTGAGTATGGTAGAGATTGGAATAATTAAATTTTGATCTAGGCTGCAGCCCTTACTCAATCCTATTAGGACTGAATAGGGTGGAGATTTATTCCAAGTATCTCCATTGTATCAATTCTAAAATCAATCAAGACTCAAAGAAATTCCTGTTCTATGCTCAAGCATAGGTCAAAGTCCTTTCCATTGTTCAGCAAAGGGTTTCTGTCCTAAAGTAATCTTAAGAAGGGAAGAGAAGGAACCTCCCATGCCAATGGAGTTCCCATTCCAATAGACTATCAGTAAGAAATTTTCCAAGTATGAAATATCCCAATGGTGAAATTTTCAACAATTATAAGTCTAAGGAAATTTGAGGTTTACAATCCCCCCTGATGATCATTGGGAGACTAGTCTCCCCATTGATCATTTAACATAATCATTTTGTAGTTCTAAATTCACTTCTAACTAAAGATATACACAATATTCAATTTTCTAGGAGAAATTAGAATAGTGAGAGAGGAAATAGAAAAGAAAAGAAAGCAAAACCAATGTTTGCTAGGCGCTTTGACAGAAAGCCAAATTAGGGGCAGTCCCTTTTGGCATAAATGTTACAATAAATGTTCAATCAAAAGTTCAGTCCAATCAATCACATCCAAAGTTCATTCTTAATCTTCTTGATGAAGTGTAGGTTTTTGGCATCTTTATGCAACAGTTCATTCTCTGGATATAAAAGTTTCAAGCTTCTTTCTTGAAGATCTTTTCTCGAACAAAAAAAAATTTTTTTTGTAACAGTAAAATCTTAAACAAAAGTCTTGGATTTTTATAAAAATACAATCTCAAACAAAAAAATTCAAAAATTCTTAGATTTTAAATTAAAATACAATCCCCCCTGAAGTAAGTATTAAAAAAAATTATCAAGTTTAGCTCAGAATGCAATGTTCAGTTATGGGGGTGTATGTGTCAATTATCAAAAGAATAGAAAAATAATCAAAAACATAAGAAAAATTCAAAATAGACCTTGTATAGGTCCAGTTTAAAGTAATTTCTATCCCACAAGTATGTAGGACAGAATGCAGTAATATTTCACTTAGCCATTTGTAGCCAAGACTACAGGAAGTTGCCATAATATAAGAAGAAAAGAATTAGAATTCTATTTTGATGGGGAAATGTCATTCCCTTGTCTGATTTTTTTTCTTCAGAGATATAGGGAGCCAGCATGATAGTCAAGCTTTGTACTTGTTTGAGTACTTCGAAAGGAGTGTAGATACAAGGAAGTCCTACGACTTAAACATAAGTTAAGCGTCGCAACCTTGAGTCTCACTTTAATATTTCATGTGTGCTCTATTGGCACTATTCAGGTTTAGTCTGTGCTCCTTGTTTTTATCCCTTTTCCTGGAATCAGACACAAACATTAATCACAGTCCTATAATATTTTATCAATAAATGGCAGGTTCCCATAGTTTAAAGCTTTTAGGCATATATTGATATTATAGCAAGAGTATATATATTAACTTGTATTACTGCAGGGAAAAAAATATTAATATTAATTATGTGTACCTTCAGTACAAAAAATGAGAAAAAAAATCAAATATTCTGATAAAAAAAATAAAAAGAAATAAGAAAAAATAAGGAAAAAAAATCAGTAATTCAATATATTCTTGAAAAAAAAAACATCCATTTGTCTATGGATTATTATCTCCAATTCATATGATAAGATAGAGTCACAATTCATATGATAGGATAGAGTCAATCAGTCTCAGCAGAAGATGCTTTCTTCACATGTGAGCAGTGAATCCAAGAGTCTCTTTCTCCAATCTTTATAGATGTTGGAGTAGTTAATAATATTTGGAATGGTCCTTCCCATGAAGGTTCAGTTGCTCCAGTTCGCTTGAAATTCTTGATATAAACTTTATCTCCTGGGTTCAGGTCATGCAGAGAAAAGTCTAATGGTCCAGCTTGTACTGCAGCTCCGGATTCATGAAGTTCACGTAGTTTGTGCTGTAACTCCTGTATATAGGAAGCAATAGTAATATCTCCCCCTAATAGCGATGTATAAGCCGGGGAGAAAGGCTTAGCCTGTATAGGCGGATGTCCAAAAAGCATCTCAAACGGTGAAATATGTAAGTCTCCTCTAGGCCTGCTTCTAAGATAAAATAGGGCCAGAGGGAGAATTTCAGGCCATTTTAAATGGGTCTCAGTGCATAATTTGCCAATCATAGTCTTAAGTTCTTTATTCATCCTCTCCACTTGGCCTGAGCTCTGGGGGTGATATGGAACATGGAATTTTGGAGTTATCCCCAAGCAAGAATATATTTGATTTAAGACAGAATCGGTAAAATGACTCCCTCTATCGGAGTCAATACGTGCTGGTAGGCCAAAACGAGGGATAATTTCTTTTAAAAGTATCTTTGCAACAAAATCTGCTGTGGCTCGGGTTGTAGGAAATGCTTCCGGCCATCTGGTTAGTTGATCTACAATTACTAGACAAAATTTATAACGTCCAGCCTTTGGCATTGTTATGAAATCTATCTGTAGGTGTTCAAAAGGTGTGTAAGCCAGAGGACGTCCCCCAAAGGCTTTTCCACGATATGCATGTTGGTTATATGCCTGGCAAATAGGGCAGGCTGAACATACTTTAGAGGCTACAGTAGTTATACCAGGGGCTATCCATACTCTCTTGACAGAGTCCACGATGCCCTGGGTGCCAAAATGACCATTTTTATGAATAGATTGGCAAATTTGGTTATAGAAACTTCTAGGGAGCAGGGGTTTTCCTTCAGGTGACACCCATACTCCATTAATTTGTTTTGCTTTAAATTTTTGTTTCCATTTTTCCACTTCCTTTTCATTATAGGAGAGTGATAAATTTAAATTATCAGTGGTTGTTAATGTTAAAATTAATCCAGGTCCTTCTATGGCTGCTAGTTTTGCAGCGGCATCTGCTCGGTCATTTCCTCTAGAGACAGGGTCAGAGCCACCTGTATGGGCAGAGCAATGAACTACAGCTAGGGCTTTAGGCAGTTTGAGAGCAGAAAGAACTTCATTAATAATTTCTGCATTAGCTATGGATTTTCCAGCTGAGGTTAAAAATCCTCTTTGGAGCCATAGCATCCCGACTGAGTGACAAATGCCGAAAGCATATCTAGAATCTGTATAAATTGTTGCCTTTTTATCCTTGGCAATTATACAAGCTTGTTTTAGAGCTATGAGTTCTGCTCCTTGAGCGCTAATGTTAGAAGGTAGTGAAGCTGACCATTCAGTGGCAAATTCTGAGACTACGGCAGCTCCAGTGTAACGTATGCCATCCCTCATAAAAGAGGAACCATCGGTAAATAAAATCAGATCTGCATTGTCTAAGGGAGTGTCCAAGAGATTATCTCGAGGCTTTTCTGCCATGGACACTAATGTTTCACAGTTATGTAGTGGTTCTCCTGAAGTGGGTAAATCTGGAAGCAAGGTGGCAGGGTTAAGAGTTGAACAGCGTTTCAAGGTAATATTTTCACTATTTAATAAGGTTATTTCATACCTTGTAATCCTCTGATCCGAGAATGCCTGTGTTCTATGTTTTACCAATAATGCTTCAATCTCATGTGGGCACATTATTGTTAATGGACATCCCAATACTAAATCAACGGTTTTTGTTACTAGTAAGGCTGTAGCAGCTACTCCTCTAAGGCATGGTGGTGCTCCTGCTGCTACTGGGTCTAGTTGGGCAGAATAATAAGCAATTGGGCGCTGAGAAGGTCCCAAAGTCTGAGTTAACACACCAGAGGCTACTCCTCTTCGCTCATGCACATATAAGGTAAATGGCTTGTTGTAATCTGGGATGCCTAGAGCAGGGGCAGACATGATAGCCTTTTTCAGATCTGTTAGAGCTGACAAGTGTTCAGGCTCTAATTTGAGGGGTTCAGGAACTGAATCCTTTGTTAATGCTATAAGGGGTTTAGTGATTTCCCCATAGCAAGGAATCCATTGTCTACAAAACCCTGTTGCTCCTAAAATTGCTCTCAGCTGTTTCTTAGTGGTAGGAGCACTCAATTTTTGAATGTTCTCAATTCGTTTTGGAGAAATATAACGAGCACCCGCAGTCAAGATGAATCCCAAATATTCTACTTTTTGGAGACACCATTGAACTTTATCCTTAGAGATTTTATGTCCTCTTTTGTGCAATTCCAAAAGAAGGTGTTTGCTATCTTCTTGACATGTTTCTGCATCTGTTGAAGCCAAGAGTAGATCATCTACATATTTGATTAATTTGCTATTTTTAAATGTTATATTGTCTGTGTCTTGGCTCAAAATTTGCTCAAATAAGCTCGGACTTTCGACATAACCCTGTGGCAGCCGACACCAGGTATATTGTGAGCCCTTCCAGGTGAAAGCAAAAATATGCCTGGAGTTTTCATGTATTGGTATGGAAAAGAAAGCTGAACACAAGTCTACTACTGTAAAGTATGTAGCTGTGCTAGGAATAGATGAAATAATAGTATGTATGTTAGAAACTACGGAGTGTCTCTTTATAACGTGATTATTCACTGCCCTTAGATCCTGTACGAATCTATAGATGTGTTTGCCATCGGGTCCTTTTTTTGGTTTTTTAATTGGCAGGATGGGCGTGTTGTATTCAGATTTGCAAGGGATTATTATTCCCTGTTCTATTAATGAGTTAATAACTGGTGTAATACCCTCAATTGCCTCCTTTGAGAGGGGATACTGAGGGATAGAAGGAGGTGGGCTAGATTTAGTTTTTATCTGCACAGGAACAGCAGATTTAAGTAAGCCTACATCAGAAGAAGATGTGGCCCAAAGAGACTCTGGTATATCTTTAGGTATTTCAAAAATGGAAGGTTCTTTTGCCTCCTGGTTTTCCGAGAGAAGTACAGGGAGTAAATTTAAAGATTCCTCTGGTACTTCTAATGATAATGAGCCATCTGGGGAGCAGGTTATTGTGGCTCTGAGTTTGCATAGAAGGTCCCTCCCCAGCAAATTTAAAGGGGAGTCAGGCATCAAAAGGAAGGAGTGTTGTACCTCCAGGGGTCCTACAGACACCATTCTAGGAGGAAGTCTTTTAACTCTTTGGGTTATTCCTGATACTCCCATTACATTCTCTGAGCCAATAGAATAACATTGTAAATCAGGTGTTCTCTTTAATACAGACCAGGAAGCTCCGGTGTCTAATAGACAATCATAATAGGTGTTACCCACTTTTAAGGTAACATGGGGTTCATTAGTATGGGGAGGGCAGTGGATAGGGACAACGGGTAGTAGGACATCAGGGTCTGGGAAATCAAAGGTTGTATCCTCTGATTCCTGTGCCCCAGCCCCCCCCGGGCACCATCATTGTGTTTGGGATATTCCTTGGGCACCCCCCTGAAGGGCACCTCTCTGAGGGTCATTAGTACCTCGAGTAATTTTTGGACGAGCGCCATTTCTCATATATTGTTGAGTATAATCATTAAAATTTTCTTCAATTTGAGCATTGTCATTAAATTCCCAATTCCTATTTCTATAATTCTGGTTTCTAAAGCTCTTATTTCTATATTCATTATAGTTATTTCCATAGTCATTATTATAATTTCTAGAATTTTGGTTTCTATAACCATTATCATAATTTCTATAGTTATTATTTCTAAAACCATTATTAAACTGTGTATTCCTTCCAAACATCTTAAGAAAGGTTCTACATTCCATCATTTTGTGGCCCTTCTTCTCACAGAAGTGGCAAGTAATGGATTGATAATTGGATTTCTGGAGAGGGGCAATTGTCGTTGGTTCATTATCATGCCCACTTTCTAATTTAGTTATCCTATCTATTACACATCTCATTTTTTTCTTCATTTCCTCCATGTCATCATTAT
Organism: Monodelphis domestica; assembly: GCF_027887165.1. Taxonomy (NCBI): domain Eukaryota; kingdom Metazoa; phylum Chordata; class Mammalia; order Didelphimorphia; family Didelphidae; genus Monodelphis; species Monodelphis domestica. The sequence goes on along the minus strand of NC_077229.1, from coordinate 173,671,372 downwards.
TCTCTTTCTCCTTTTCTTCGTTTCCCTTAAAAACATATATAGCTGTTTTTCGCAATTCTTCAAGGTCCATATCTGACCATCTTGGGCATTGTGTTTTAAAATAATTTTTAATTACTTTGCATGAATTATTTACAAATATTCTTCTAACTTGTCTTAAACTATTCTCTTTATTTAAGTCCCAATCTAAGTATCTGTCCCCAAACTCGATAATTCTGTCCATAAATCTGGAGGGTGTTTCGTTTTCCTTTTGCTTAATTTTTTCCAGTTCCATCCACTTATCTGTACTGTCCGCACATTCCTTCATGGCCGTGAGGATGGCCTCTCTACAACGGTATAGTTGTAGATAGTCCTCAGGATTATTATAGTCCCATTCGGGATCCTGAGATGGCCAATGTGCTGCATTACGCCCCCGGGTTTTGTTGACATGAGCAATTATTTTATTTTTTTCACGTTCACTTAAAAAAGCCTGTAGTAAGCTCTCAACGTCCTTGTAAGACGGATTATATTGAAAAAATATGTCTCCCATCTTTTTTGTTACTAGAAAAGGATCTTGTTCATATGTGGGGATATTTCGTGTAAATTCATTTATTTCTTGGGGAGTAAACGGTATCCTATGTCTTAAAGTCACCACATCCCCATTTCGTCCTATTTCAGGTACTTCTCTTAGAGGAAACAGGCCTCTAGTTGAATTTTGCACCTGTGGGTCAGTTTGACAAGGACAGGTTTCTCTAGGAGGACAAGATCTCCCTTGCATTGGAATTTGGTTTTCTGTAGGAGAAGGAACATGAGAAGCTGGGATTGCAGGGGAAGGGTTTTGGGGATTAAATTCAGACAAGATTTGCACTGCACGAGAGAAGCAGTCTGTTAACTGGGCTATAGGGAAGGTGTTGTCCATCTCTATTTCAGGGAAGGAAATTTCCTCATTCAAAGGTTCAGAAACAGGTCTGTTTCTGGTAGAGTGGGTGTTTGCCCATTGATCCTGTAAGAAACATTTTAGATCTTCTAATTGGGCTTGCATTTTTTCCTCAATTTTTCCTATTTTATCTTCCATATCTCCCATTTTATCCTCAATATTTCCTATTTTATTCTCAATATTTCCTATTTTATCCTCAAGTTTTTCTATTTTATTCTCAATATTTCCTATTTTATCCTCAATTTTTTCTATTGTATCCTCAATTTTTTCTATTGTATCCTCAATTTTTTCTATTTTATCCTCATTTTTTTCTATTTTATCCTCAACATTTTCTATTTTATCCTCAATATTTTCTATTTTATCCTCATTTTGTTTTATTTTATCCTCATTTTGTTTTATTTTATCCTTATTTTGTTTTATTTTATCCTCATTTTGTTTTATTTTATCCTCAATATTTTTTATTTTTTCATCTCTAAATATAGTATTGAGGAGTACAAAAATGACAGTACCTATTAATATAAAAATTTGGAGGTATCCTTCATTCCTCAATGCCCCTACTTCTTCAGCTGCCATATAATTGTCAAAGAATGTAGTACTCATTTTTATATGTATATTTTGTAATTTCACAAAACACGTGGGGAGCAGGGCAAAGCAACAAACTTTCCACAGGTTTTTTTTTTTTTTTTAATCCAGGAGGTTGTTCCTTAAGGGAAAGGATATTTAGAAACAGTTCTTCCAGCCAGGACTTTAGAGTCCTGTTGCTGAGATTTAAAAACAGCTGTTTTCTGTCTATCAGAGTCACACAGCTGGGAAGTATCTGAGGTCCGATTTGAACCCAGGACCTTCTGCCTCTAGGGCTGGCTCTCAATCCGCTGAGCTACCCAGCTGTCCCTTAAGATTAAAGGGAAGAAAAAGAAAAAACTGCTGATTCCAATTTAACTTAAGGAGAAAAGAGAAAAAGTTTTTTTTATACTCACGTGTTCTAGCAGCTGTGTCTTTAAGCCAAGTTTTTTTTGTTAAAAAAAAAAGAACTAAGTGGTGAAACAGTATAGTAAAAAGGCAAGGAAAAAGTTTTATTGAGAGGATTCTTTAGACTCCCGTGTGGTCAGCCACAATGTTACAAGGGAATCACTTTAAAGACTGATATATATTAATTTAAGGTCGCCCAGGAATCAGCTATGTAATTCCTAAATGAAAAACTCAAGTCAGCCGTCAGCCTTTTTTGGAGTTTAATTACAATAGGAGTAAGAAGGGAATTAGAGATATATATAGAGAGAGGGAGGGGAGAGAAGGGAATAGGGCTTAAATACCCCTTCTGTTTAGGCTGGGCCAAAAGGCCCAAGCCCTTAGATAGCTGGGGCAAAGAAAGGAGATCAGTCCCTATTACTCACGTGTCCAAAATGGAGAAACAGTCTCAGAGGCCCCCACCTTCAGCTTCCTTCAGAGCAAACTTCCCCAGAGCCCAGCAACCACACCGACCCAAAAACTCAACAACCACCCCTCGAGTCTCCAGACCCTCCTATCTTTAAGGAAACCATCCAAGTTGCCTCCCCTCAGTCCTCACATCTACCAATCACTCTTCATCAATTTCCCTGTCAATGGAGGCTCTCGCTTAACCCAGGACCGCCCAGAGGTTTCTGGCTTTTTGCACATGTCTGTTGAAGGTCATATTTTCCAATGATTAAATCTATACTCCTTTGTTACAGCCCTTTCTAAATCCTGTTAACTTGAGTATGGTAGAGATTGGAATAATTAAATTTTGATCTAGGCTGCAGCCCTTACTCAATCCTATTAGGACTGAATAGGGTGGAGATTTATTCCAAGTATCTCCATTGTATCAATTCTAAAATCAATCAAGACTCAAAGAAATTCCTGTTCTATGCTCAAGCATAGGTCAAAGTCCTTTCCATTGTTCAGCAAAGGGTTTCTGTCCTAAAGTAATCTTAAGAAGGGAAGAGAAGGAACCTCCCATGCCAATGGAGTTCCCATTCCAATAGACTATCAGTAAGAAATTTTCCAAGTATGAAATATCCCAATGGTGAAATTTTCAACAATTATAAGTCTAAGGAAATTTGAGGTTTACACAATCCAATGAACATTTACTAAATCCCTAAAATATTCCAGCCACTGTACTTAGTACTGATGTTACAAGAAGAGGCAAAAGACAGTCCCTGCTTTCCAGGACCTTACAATAAAGCTATTACTAAGAATAAAAATAACAGCTAGCATTTATATAGTGATTTAAGGTTTGCAAAACCTTATTATTTAATTAATTTATTTAAATTTCTTGTTTGCAAAACTTTATTATCCCTCTTTATCCTCAGAACAACCCCAAAAGGTAGGTCCCATTATTTTCCCCATTTTACAGTGGAGAAAACTAAGAGAGGTTAAGAGATCTGTCCAGTCACAGTTAGTAAGTGTCTGAAGCTGGATCTGAACTCGGTTCTTCCTTCTAGGTCCAATATTCTATCCATGACACTACCTTTGTGTATTTCCTTTGTGTAAGAAAATACTCTTTTGCTTCTTAGTCTGTTTGAAGATCATTCTACCTAATTTTCTTATTAATTATTCCCTAAATAATTATTTCATTGTTTTATTTTCTTTTCACTTTTTTGTTTTATTTTTTATTTTTCTTTCTTTTTTTTGTTTTAAAAAATTATTTATTTAATTAATTAATTTAGAATATTTTTCCATGGTTACATGATTCATGTTCTTTCCCTCCCCTCCTCCTTCCCCCCTCCCATAGCCAATGAGCAATTCCACTGGATTTTACATGTGTCATTAATCAAGATCTATTTCCATATTATTGATATTTGCATTAAGGTGGTCATTTAGAGTCTATATCCCCAATTATATCCCCATTGACCCATGGGATCAAGCAGTTGTTTTTCTTCTGTGTTTCTACTCCCCCATATTTTCACTTTTGATAATGGAAAGAACCTTAAGTATAACTGTTAACTCTGGCTGGGCTTATTATTATTTTAGGCTGTCTTTTAGAAGTATGTAGGGACCAAATTGCTTTGATGAGGAACACTTTACTGTCTATCAAATAAAATAGCAAATAAATATAAAATATCAAAAGGGCCTTTGTGCTCTTTTTAGGTCAGCACCAAAGACTAGACAAATAGGCTGATATTCAAGCCATCATGGGTTCATCTGTCTTTGAAAGGGCAGTAGGACACTCCCTTATAGTTCCTCTCATTTTAAAAATATTAAAATATTTTCTCTCATTAAAAAAAGGGAAACAGTAGTAATATTGCATTAGTAACCCATTCTGAAAACTAAGCTTATGTGTCTACATGTAAAAGCCCCATAAAGTTCACTGTTCTAATTGGAAAAAACTTTTAGAAATGGCGATCTGATGCATATTTATCAATATGGGTGATTGTGACTGTGTGATGTACTAACACAAATTAGACGTAGTTTATCTGTAGCCCTTAAGTGACTCTCTGACTTTTAAACAGACAGACAAATAGTTTTCATCATCTTACTTTGCTAGCCCTCTGGGATCTATAACCACTGCCAATGTCAGTAGTTTTCCACATATCGTGCAACATTTAATGATCATTGTTATTTTCAAAGCTATAACTAAGATAAGAGTATTGAGGCGTTTCCTCAAGGACAGAAACCTTAAAGGGTGCTAATTGCACTGTCCAAAAGCAGGCAGGTTCTCCTTGTGCCTACCACTTGTAGCCTCAATCCAGGGCAAAGTTCCTGCCTCAGACTGCTTGGGATTGGGAAGTGTGTAGGGCTCAAAGATGGCAGAGTAGAAACAGGCAGTACAGTTTAGCATCTCCCCAAAGTACTCCAGCAATGGACCCTCAAATGATTGGGAAATTGAAAGAGAAACTGAAATGGGCCATTTTTCCAGCCCAGGATCATAAATTCAAACTACAGGCAAATAACCAGAGCAGAAACTGTGAAACAAGGATAGTTTGGGGTCTGCTGACTTAAGCACTCAGTGCTCAAAAATAGACCAGGAGCACAGAGAAGCTCAGAGATGATCACAGACTCAACCCTGCACCCAAGCCAACAGCAAAGTGCCCCCCAGGAAGGGTACCCAGAACTCTAAGTTAGGCTAACCCAGCGTAGATCACAGATTCCAGTTCCTAGCCTAAGCCAGAAGCTCTTGGTGGAAGTGCAGATTCAGACTACTGAATTAGTCCAGAAGCTTGAGACATCCAGAGCTGGCCATGGACTCAGTCATTGTCCCAAGCCAAACTGGAAAGTTTTCCCAGAGGAGCCAGGAGCCCAGTAAGAGATTTTCTGAAAATCAGGATGACCCAAATAGAAATGAATGGCTTGACGAGACTACAAGAAATAGAAAACAGAATCAAAAGATTTTTAAAATAGACGGGACACTAATACACTGTTGGTAGAACTGTGAACTGATCCAACCATTTTGGAGAGCAATTTGAAATTATGTCCAGAGAGGTATAAAACCATGTATATCTTTAGATCCAGCAATACCAAAGCATGGAATGTGTTATTCCAAGGAGCAAAATATATGATGGATTTACAAGAAGACATTTATGCAGAAAAAATAAAGCATAAACCCTACAGGGAAAATTTAATTTTTAATGAAAGTGAGTATTTCTAAATATTCCTGAGGAAAAGACCGGAGCTGTATAAAACTTTGAAATACAAATATTAGAGAAAAGAGAAACATAAAAAAGCAAATAAATACAAACAAGTAATTGGAAAGGATTCTACAAGAATGAAGTGTTTGCAATCAAGAAGAGGATGAATGATATAATAAAAGACCTTAAGAATTTTAATGTAATCAGGGGTCATAAAGGGATTCAAATAAGATGGAGCACCTGGGAGTGATTTTTATGTTCTGATAATCTTAAAAAGAGAAAGGAAATATATTATTTATGTATACATGTGGGGGTGGGAGGAAAACATACTAGGGAAGAAAAAGAGGAAGAATGGAGATTTATCTGATGTTTATACAAATGCTGAAGGGGTGAGAAGGATAAGCATCACTTGAACCCCACTCTGAATTAACACAAAGGGGAGTGACCAGAACCAGAACAATTTAAGTAGTAATTGTAACACTCTAAAAGTTAATAGTTTTGAAAGACTTAAAAACAACACTCAATGTAATGATCAACCACAATTCTAGAGGACCGAATTATTTAGCATATTGCTTGCCTCCTGACAAATAAGTGATGGACCATCAATGCTGAGTGAGATTAGTGTTTTTGGACATGGCCAATGTGGGAGTGTTTTGTTTAACAACGGACATTAATTTCAGGAGTTTTGTTTTTCTTTTCCCCCTAGTTTCATGGGTGGAAGGGGTTGGGGAAAGGGTGGTAGAAGAGAGAGGACAGATGCTTTTAACTGAAGAAAATTAAAAATAAAAGAAAATCAGAGGGTTCAAATAATATAGTCCTGAGGTTCCATCAGACAGAAGGTAAGGGTTTCAGAGAATAAAAAAAACTTTAAGGAATCCTAAACTTGCTTCCTCTTACCCTAATTGCTGCACCCCAGATGATCCCCACTCCAAACCTCATTTGCCATTTTCTGAGCCCATGTGAATAGAGAAGGGAAAGGTTTAGCTGATTCACTTCTAACCTGGGGTTAGAAATACAAATGTTCTTTTCCTTGTTTTATGTATGTCGAAAATTCAGCATTAACACTGGGTGAGGAAGAATGAAAAAAATAGGAATTTTTCCTTAGTGCCCTCAAAGGAACACCTAGTCTTTGATCTCATCTCAGATTTTCCTAGCCATTGTGATGCTGGCATGTTCCTTCATCTCTCTGTGCCTCAGTTTACTTATCTATCAAACGAAAGGGTTGAACTGAATGGCCTCTTCAGTCTTTTCTAGCTCCAAATCTTTGATCCTAAGATTCTTCCCAAATGGGTCCATTTCTGCAAAATCTGACAATGTCCAGATTCCCCCTGTTTCTATCATCGCCCTTCATCTTTCCCTTCAGGTTCTTTTCTTCCTTCTGATGTTGCCTTTCATCATTTGCTTTAGTCATATTCTGTTTCCTCTCACACAAAAGAAGGATTCAGACTTGGTTGTGTATGTGCATGGGATCTGGTTTGTTGTTTTTTAGTTTATTGTTTTAAAGACTTTCCTCTTTTCTTCTCATTTTTTCTGGAACATTTCATTGCTATCTGGAAACTCATGGAAATAGAATATTTCAGAAACTTTTTTTGGCAATCAGCATTGGCTTTCCTGTCCAATTCTCTCTTTTCTCTGTCCCAAACAGCATGATAAATGCATTTAAACTGCTTTCATTCTTTGGACAAGATCCTGTTGTTGTTTTTTCCCATGGTACATATGTTCCTTAATGACTGTCCTTCCAGGGTGGGAAGAAAAAGGGCCCCAGGGTGGAGGAGGGAGTATATGTTCAAAAGCTAGTTCCATAGCAGGGATGCAGTGGGTGAGTTTGTTGGTGGGTAGAGAATCCAGGCAGTTTTTAGCCCTCATGGTTTATATATTTTTGCCATTTGTTTTATCAGCTTTAAGGAAGCTCTAGTTTTCCTCCTTCCAGAGCACTGTCCTGTCCTCTTTTTTTTCCTCCCACTGCTACCTCCCCAACCAATCTCCCAAAAGACCAGGGAGCTTTACTTGGCTTAACAATCACAGACTAAATCACATGCAGCCAGATCTCACAGTTGCATGTTGCTGCCCCAAGGGGCGGGGAAAAGAATGGTAACTTGTGACTACTCCATTGGTGAGGGAATCCACAAAAGAGTTTGTTCTGCTGCTTGTGGGTCTGCACTATAATGTTTATATATGAAAAACAACAGTTTCTCCATTAACTGCATCACTGATTTTTGGTCTCCCATCTTGTATACTTATGTCTCTAAGTTCAGGAATCAGGCTATCAACTGAATTTGAGTAAAGCTAAATGATTTTTAATTTTTAAATCTTATTTCCAAGTCATTTTCCTATTTCTAGTCCTATTCCCAAGTCACCAGGTATACTGACATTTATCTTTTATTCTGTTTTTTTTTCTTTTTCTTTTTTCTTTTTTAAATACCTGAGTCACTCTCTCTTACTTAAGCTGTAAGTTTAGGGGCTATACATGGACCCAATCCCATTCTGATTAGCTGAGGAGTTTTGATCTACTCTGTTTTCTATACTGGGTCAGTTTGATCCTCCTTATTCAACTTTGTGGCCCCCATTTCTGGAGGCTCACTATGTTGATGTCTAACTTAGTATGAACTCTTCCATTAGCTTAGCCCACTACAGCTCAGAACTCCTAAGCTCAAGACATCCACCATCCTCAGCCTCCCTTTTCACAGAGATTGTAGATGGGAACCACCAACTCCCATTTAATAATGACATTCCTTTGTCATTTGCAGATGAGGAAACTGAGGTGTAGAAAAATTAAGTGATTTGCCAATATCATAGAGTTAGAAAATGTCTAATTGAGATTCAAAGTTAGGGGTTCCTGATTCCAATGTATTGAAAGGAAATTCCCATTTTTTCCCTTTTTTTAAAATTTGGAAATTTTTATTTAATCAATTAATTTAGAATGTTTTTCCATGGTTACAAGATTCATGTGCTTTTCTTCCCCTCCTTCCACTCCCCTCCCACAGCCAACACACAAGTCCACTAGGTTTTACATGTGTCATTGATCAAGACCTATTTCCATATTATTGATATTTGCACTGGGGTGATCATTTAGAGCCTACATCCCTAATCATGTCCCCATCAAACCACGTAATCAATCCTATGTTTTTCTTCTGTGTTTCTCCTCCCACAGATCTTTCTCTGAAGGTGGATAGTGTTCTTTCTCATAAGTGCCTCAGAATTGTCCTGGGTCATTGCATTTCACTAGTAGAGAAGTCCATTACATTCTATTGTACCACAGTGTATCAGTCTCTGTGTACAATGTTCTCCTGGTTCTGCTCCTTTCACTCTGCATCAATTCCTGGAGGTTGTTTCAGTCTCCATGGAATTCCTCTAGTTCATTAATCCTTTGAGCACAATGGCATTCCACCCTTTTTTTTCCTACCTCTGTTTCTCAGGCACCATTGGGCCAGGAGTAAGAAAGTTCTGAGCTCAAATCTGGCCTTAGACACTTATTAGCTGTGTGACTATTTAGAAACTGTCTTCTCTTAGAAGGGATTCCCTCTGGGAGGACATAAGGTTCTCCTATTGACCTTTACTTTCTACCTCCTTGAGGAAAGTGAGTCTTCCTGATTCCATACCCAGTTCACTATCCACTGCACCATGTATCTGCCCTCAGCCTTCCATATCTTCTGTCAAAAATGAGTGGAGGCTAGTTTCCACCTACACTTACACCACTGATCACCAGATTTTTGATATTCCTTTCCTGTTTGGGGGTGGAGGTGGGGGGGGCAGAGATGGGATATAATTCACAACTATAGGTAATTGTGAGTCTTCTTTAAAAATATAATACCTGCCATACTGGAAGGCCATGACTGACTGTCTGGCTAGAAGGACCATCTATTATGCATGTTGGTGAATTATGAGTTCTTAGAGACTATGGAGCTGATGAGATTAATGAGCCACAAATATTCTAATAGAGGACAGGAGCATGATGTACGAATCAGGAGAAAGGGGTACATGAACTTTAAATAGCACAAACCTCTGTTAGCCTATCCTAGTATCTCTTCTGATCATTCATTTTCACGATAAATCAATCAGAAAACATTCATTAATTGACTAGCACATATCAGGTACCATGCAAAGTGCTGGAGATACATAAAGAGGCAAAAGACCTAAAAAAATCTAACTCTGACAATTCTCTAGAATTCCCAAATGGAGCATAGAATAACTGCTAAAGGATCAGCCTTGGAATCAAGAAGACCTATGTTCAAAGGAAGCTAGGTGGTAAGGTAGACAGACAGAGCATTGGGTCTGGAGTTAGGAAGACCTGAGTTCAAATCTGACCTCAGATACTTCCTAGCTGTATGACCTTGGGAAAGTCACTTCATCCTGTTTGCCTCAGTTTCCTCATTTGTAAAAAGAGTTGGAGGAGGCAATGGCAAACCACTCCAGTATCTCTGCCAAGAACACCCCAAATGGGATAATAAAGAGTTGGACACCACCGAACAGCTACTAATTTAAGTCTTGCCTTGGAAGCTTAATAACCTTGTGACCATGGGCAAGTCATTTAACCTTTGTACCTTGGGAAATTCTCTAAGACCATATTGGCGGGCGAACCTATGGCATGAGTATTGGAGGGGGCTGCTCTCTTTCCCCTCTATGTGCCCCTGAGGACATTTTTCTCCCATGACCTGCCCCTCTGCCCAGCAGCCCAAAGGGAACACTTCCTCCCTCCCCTGTCTGGGATAAGATGAAGGGCTCACTTACAATATGAGGGTCACAGTTTAGGCACTCAGCCTCTAAAAGGTTTGCCATCACTGCTCTAAGACTATAAGTTGTAGTAATGAAATAATAATAATAACAGCTACTACTTACATTGCACTTTAAGATTTGCAACATACTTTGCTGACCTTTTACATTTTCATTTATCTGATTCTCACACCAACCTTGTAGGGTAGATACTACTATTATCCCCATTTTAGAGATGAGGAAACTAAAGCAAATATCGAATTCAGGTCCTGCACTTTGGCCACTGTGACATCTCACTAAAATCATAGACATGGAGATAATTATTTGTATTGCTATTTCTTTTTTTTTTATTTAAACCCTTACCTTCCTTCTTGGAGTCAATACTATGTATTGACTCCAAGGCGGAAGATTGGTAAGGGCTAGGCAATGGGGGTTAAGTGACTTGCCCAGTATCACACAGCTGGGAAGTGTCTGAGTTCAGATTTGAACCCAGGACTTCCCGTCTCTAGACTTGACTCACAATCCACTGAGCCACCCAACTGCCCGCTATATTGCTTTTTCTAATAGAGTTTTAAGGTATAAAAACACTTTACAGATATCTCATTTTCTTCTTCCAACAACCCAAGGAAGCTGATACTATTATGATACCCCAGTTTACAGATGAGGATATTGAAATAGACAGAGGTTAAGTCTTTTCCTGGACCACAAGTCTAAGGTCAGATTTGAACTCAATCCTTCCTGATTCCAGTGCTCTATCTGTGTCAACTAAGTGCATTTACTAAGAACATACTGTTCAGTCACTTAATCTCTGCCTCCCAGGATTGTTGTGAAGCTGAAATAAGATGATATTTATACAACATTTAGTACAGTAACTAGAATATAGTAGACACTATATAAATGCTAGTTAGTAAGGACAGCTAGGAAGCACAGTGGATAGAGAGAGTTCTGGGTCTGGAATCAGAAGACATTTACTAGCTGTGTGACCCTGACCAAGTCATTCAACCCTGTTTGCCTCAGTTTCCTCATCTGTCCAATGAGCTGGAGAAGGAAATGGAAAACTATTCTAGTATCTTTGCCAAGAAAAACCCAAATGGGGGGCATGAAGAGTCAGACACAACTGAAAATGACTGAACAAGAACCAACAATATCAGGAGTGGTAGCAGCAATAATAGTAGAGTAGTAATTATAGTAGTAGTAGTAGTAGTAGTAGTAGTAGTAGTAGTAGTAGTAGTAGTCCTGGGAAAAAGAAACAAGCATAAACCTGCCTGTGCCCTCAATCTCCCTATAAATCTAGCTCAGTCATTGAGTTTAGGTTCAGAATTTTTATCCTTTCTCATAAAAAAAAGCACAACCTTATTTAGGGAGATCAGAGGATGGACAGAGTTCCATTGATAGAGGAGAGGATCTGAGGAACAGCTGGGACATGTTTGATGGGACAGGTTTCTTTTCTCTTTTTTCTTTGTGGAACTTCAGTTGATGACTCATATGTATGGTTGACAGTCTTTAAGCAAACTGCAGCTGTCATAATAATCCTGGGGCCTCTGGACTCAAGGAAAAAGAAAGGGGAAGCTCCCAAATGCAGATGATGGGTTTTGCCTGTCTTGTTCACTCACTTCCATGTCTGCCCACGGGTGATAAATCAACTCTTTAAACTGGCGAAGATCTTTGGGTTTTGGAGCAAGTCAAGTCCACCATTCCTTCCAAAGGGTTAGACAGTAACTAGAAAAGCAAGCATGTTTTCTATCTTGCCCCCACCAAATGCATTTTGCTTCCAGGGGTTTGAATGGATGACAGAAGAGATGAGGGGAGCTGAATAATTTCTGGTCAAATAATTCATTTCAATTCACTTCTGAAGTTGAATTTAATTCATTAAAACGGCGCTATCTTTCAAACTGAGCTCTGGTATATCAAACAGCCTGAAAACTTTCTGATGTAGCATAGGCTGCTGTGAGCCGAAGAAACCAAAATGTTTGCCCTGGATTCCCATCCAGGGTAACTTGATCAACATTTCTCATATCATCTGGGTTGAGTGGGGACAATTTTACAAAGTCATAAGCTTTTAAATCAAGGCTGCCTGTGATTCTCCTGTGGGAGTTTGGATTTCTGGGAATTTTTCCCCTTTTTTAGAGGGAAGTTTTTAGCCTCAGGTTTGCTGTCACATGCCTATACTTTACCCAGGCTAAAAAATACAGGAGCATAAGCAGACAAAAATATCTCCCAAAATTCTTTTAAAAATTGTAAGGGGAGAACATGGACTTTGCTGAAATAAAGTTGCCTTTTGAAATGGGGACTTTCAAGGTTTGCCCAGAGGTTTTCTTATAAAACACCCAGCTCCCAATTCAGCTGTGCAAGCACAATTCAGTCTTAGAATTTACAAAGCAGATTCTGCTTCCCAAAGAGGGATTTTTAAAAGCCTGAGTCCAGTATGTATGGACATGGTTTTTCTAGGTACTCAACCTAATAAAATCATCTTTATGAGCACTAATCCTGGTTAACATCATTGGGAACTGGCACCATTTGTCTTTTGGCCCTCCGGCCAAATGCTCCACCCTGCCCTTGCCTGGCCTTCCTTGGCTCTTGTCTGAGAGCTTGCTCTCTTTGGCCAGTTATCCTTATGCACCTTGCCAATTGCCCAGGACCCAGGACCTCAAAACACCCATTCTAAGCACTTCTCGTTGCAGTGTTCTCTGCTGTTTCCAGATCAATGAAATTTATTTGTCCCTTCACAGTGCCTTATAAGCTTGCAATTAATTAATTACTACTACTACTACTACTACTACTACTACTACTACTACTACTACTACTACTACCTAGCTAGCTAGCTAGCTAGCATTTATATAGCATACTCCAGGCACTGTGCTAGCTTGGTAAAATATGGTCTCACTTCTTCCTTACAATGACTTTGGGAGGTAGATATTCTTTATTCCCATTTAATAACTGAGGAAACTGAGGCAAACAGAGGTTAAGCAACTTGTCCTGGATCATATAGCTCATAAGTGTTGTAGACTAGATTTTAACTCAGGACTTCCTGCCTCCAGGCTCAATGCTCTGTCCACTTGACTTGAACATAGTTGCCCTAACTAATCTGATTAATTGTTATCATTAAAGGGAGAAGGCTAGAGGAAGCTCTCAGAGCCACAGGTGAAGGTTGGGTGAAAGGTGGACACCCAAGGTGCATGGGCAGCCCTGAAAAGGGCTTGGCAAGCCTTCACACCTGAGGTGCTAGTTCCCACTAAACACCCTATACACCCCATCTAGAATGAGTACTGAGAAGAAAGGGGGTTTATAGTAATAGGAGAAACCTAAGGCTTCTAGGAGGGAAGCAAAACACTTGATTGTGGGACAGAAGGAAATCATACTTTGAAAGATTTAATTCAGTTGAGGAAAAAAAATAAGCATCATTAATGTAATGATCTGGGACAATCCTAAAGGACTTATGATGGGGAATGCTGTTCACCTCCGACAAAAGAACTGTTGAAGTCATCTTACCTATTAGTGAATTTATGGTTTTATTTTGGGGTTTTGCTTACGTATGAGTTTGTTCTTACAATGATGACCAATATGGAAGTGAGTTTTTCATGACAATAAAAATAAAATTAAAAAAGGATAATAAAAAAGAAAATGAACATCATTGAGTCATACAGAGTGTGCTTCTTGGAATTCCATATAACTGGGGTTCAATAAGTCAAGTCAAGAAGCATTTATTAAGCCCATTAACTAAGTGCCAGAGATACAAAAGAAAGGGAATTTTTTTTTTCCTTAAGAAGCTCACATTCTGATGGGAGAGACACATGCAAACAACTATATACAAATGGGATACAGACAAGATAAATTGGAGGTAACCTCAGGGGGAAAGCATTAACAATTAATGGGAAGTGCAAAAAGATTCTTGCAGATGAGACTTTAGCTGATATTGAAGGAAGCCAGAGAAGCTAGGAGGCAGAGGTGAAGAGGGTAAAAGGAAAAAGCTCTTTCAAGATAGAGTCAGTGTTAAAAGCAATACTATACACAGAGACTGATACACTGTGGTACAATCGAATGTAATGGATTTCTCTACTAGCAGCAATGCAGTGACCCAGGACAATCCAGAGGGACTTATGAGAAAGAACGCTATCCACATCCAGAGGAAGAACTGTGGGAGTAGAAACACAGAAGAAAAAACATGGGTTGATGGGGATATGATTGGGCATGTAGACTCTAAATGATCACCCTAGTGCAAATATCAATAATATGGAAATAGATCTTGACGAATGGCACATGTAAAACCCAGTGGAATTGTGTGTTGACTATGGGGGTGGGAGTGGGGTTCAAGGAGGGGAAGGAAAGAACATGAATCATGTAACCATGGAAAAATATTCTAAATTAATTAATTAAATAAAAATTTTCCAACAAAAAAGCAATTCTATATGAGACAATAGTAGAGTGTGAACATTTGACATATGGAGCTAAAACTGGAGTTCATAACTGGATTGCCAAAGAAACTTGTTCTTAGAAAACAGTCCCTGTCTTAGACAACAGAAGGGACAAATGTGACTTTCCTCTAGACTTTTCTGCTTGAAAAAATACCTAGGGAAAATATTCTTTTTAAAAGAGGATGGAAGGGACAAGAATTCTTTAGTAATTAATGCATAATATCAAATCAATCCAACAGATAGTTTAGCCTATTCTTCTCAAATGCAAAGCTACTGCTGAGCTGGAAAATGTCTTATCCCAAGAAGGGGCAGCATGAATTCTGGTTAGACTTAGGAAGTAAACCCAGAAAGAGGTTGAGCAATGCAAAATGTTATGTCAAGTTCATTATTGTGAAGAAAATTGTTTTGTATCTGTCTTTCTGTTTCTTTAAATCTTATTCAGTAGTCTGCTTTGATATTTCCATTTTGTGTATGTGTCTATGCATTTAAAAGCTCATTAATGTGAACACTCCCTACAGGAATGTGGATGATAACTCATCCACCCTTTGTTATGCAGCTAGGAAGTATCTGAGGCCACATTTGAACTCAGGTCTTCCATACTCAGGTCTGGTGCTCTATCTACTATGTTAACTGGTTGCCCCATCTTTTATATAATTCTCAACCATGCCCTCCCATAAATCTTTTCCAGATGATCTACCTATGGTGCTTGAGACCTTGCTCTAGATAAGTTAATATTTATTTTCTAGTTATTAGTGTGATTAAATACATTAAATATATTTATTATATATTATTATTACATAATATATATTACATATAACATTTATTATTAGAGATAACATTTGTTAGTGCTTTCTCTCAATACACAACTGACACACTTCCCAAGAACTAGCCCAGAAATATGATAGATCTAGGTTCTAGTTCTACCTACCTATGTGACAGTAACATGGTACCCAGCATAGACTCATCATTTAGTCAAAATTTTTTTTATTCTTTAACAAGCTGTTTTCTATGCCCATCCTATTGCTACTTGGGCCACCTGAAAGTTTGTCATGGGGAATCTGGAAGGTCAGTGAAAATGTGATCCAATTTCCCAAATGGAATCATTGTAAAGGGCAGCTAATGGTGCAGTAAATAGAGCAAAGAGCTTGGAATCAGGAAGACTCATCTTCATGAGTTCAAGCCTAGCCTCAGACACTAGCTGTGTGATCTGGGGTTTCATCTATAAAAGGAAAAGGAAATGGTAAACCACTCCAGTATCTTTGCCAAGAAAACTCCAAATGGGGTCATAGAGAGTCAGATACATCATTTCTCAGTTTTATGCCTTCTTTCCATCATTTCTGGACCCATCTCATCAGTCATCTGCAGGACCTTTTCAAAATATTTACTCTGATGGACCATCTCAATGGGTTGTCCATGAGACTATAGGTCATGATCCCAGCAACAGGCATTCTTCATTCTTATGGCTTCTTCCATAAGAATTAACAGGTCACTTTCTTCTGAGTAATTCTGGGTATCACTGAAAAAAGTCCTGTAGTGTTCTGAGGCTTGATTTAATGCAATTCTTGTTCTAGGCTCTGGTGTTAGACACTAGAAACTGAAATTAAAAAAATGAAATAGTTCCTTTACTCCATGAATTTATCTTCTCCTGGAATTTGTGACATGTGTATAGGAAAATATATCCAAGGCTCCCCCTAAAACAAAGTCCCATCCTTTTCACAATGGTGTTTTTCTGAAACATGACATAAAATAATAGTAGTTAGCATTTACATAGTGCTTTACAATTTACAGAGTGCTTTATATATGTTATATCACTTAATCCTCATACTAATCCTGCAAGATTAAAGCCATTATTATTCCCATTTTTACAGATGAGGAAACTGAGGTTGAGGATATTTAAGTGACTTGCCCAAGATCACAGATCAGATGGGAAAAATTCTTTCTAACTCCAAGCCCAACATTCTTGCAATACATTGTCCCATTTAGCTACCTAAGAATATCACAGTCCTGAAGGATTAAAGTTGTGGGTCATTGGAAAGTGTGACAAGGAAATCACTTTAAAAGACTGATATATATTAATTTAAGGTAGCCAAGGAATTCAGCTATGTAATTCCTAAATGAAAACTCAAGTCAGCAGTCAACCTTTTATAGAGTTTAATTACAAACAGGAGGAAGAAAGGAATTAGAGATAGAGAGAGAGAGAGGGAGAGAGAAAGGGGAGAGAAGGGAATAGGGTTTAAATACCCCTTCTGTTTAGGCTGGGCCAAAAGGCCCAAGCCCTTAGATAGCTGAGGCAAAGAAAGGAGATCAGTCCCTATTACTCACGTGACCAAAATGGAGAAACAGTCTCAGAGGCCTCCACCTCCAGCTTCCTTCAGAGCCAACTCTCAAAGCACCACCTCTCAGCCAAACCTCTCCAACCAACCCCCCTCAGTCCTCAGACCCCTCTATCTTTAAGGAAACCATCCAAGTTCCCTCCCATCAGTTCTCACATCTACCAATCACTGTCCATGTCTTCCCTGTGCCAATGGTGGCTCTAGCTTAACCCAGGACCGCCCAGAGGTCTGTGACTTTGCACATGTCTGTTGAAGGTTATATTCTCAATAATTAAATCTTGATCCTTTGCTGCAGCCCTTCCTAAATCCTGTTAGGACTGAGTGGGGTGGAAATTGTATTTTCCAAGACCTGGTTCTGTCATTCCAAGTATCTCTATTGTATCAATTCTAAAATCAATCATGACTCAAAGAAATTCCTGTTCTATGCTTAAGCATAGGTCAAAGTCCTTTCCATTGTTCAGCAAAAGGTTTCTGTCCTAAAGAAATCTTAAGAAGGGAGGAGGAGGAACCTCCCATGCCAATGGGGTTCACATTCCAATAGAGTTCCCACTATCAATAGGAAATTTTTCAAGAATGAAATTTCCCAATGGTGAAATTTCCAACATTTATAAGTCTAAGAAATTTTAAGGTTTACAATAGGAATATAATAAACATTAGAGACAACTATGACTTAGTGATTAAAAGCACCTAGCCTGGAGCCAGGAAGACTGGAGTGCAGATCTGGCCTCAGACTCTTCCTAGCTGTGTGACGCTAGGCAAGTTACTTAACCTTTGATTGCCTGAAAGAAGAATCATCCGGGTGCACTGGAGAAGGAAATGGCAAACCATTCCCAATATCCTTGCCGAGAAAGCCCTATGGATTGCTATGGTCCATGGGTCCATGAAGAGTCTGACACAACCAAACAACAACAACATGGCAGATATGAGTAGGCTGTTTCAGCAACCAAGAATTATGCATGAGAAATAGCATCAAAGATGCCATCAGAAAGAAGCATAAACAGAAAAGAAAGTGGGCCAGGACTGCACCGAGAATGAGAGAGAGCTAGAGTTCCATTGGTATCCATGAAATATCAAATATATGAAGGCTTCCAGGAGATTGACTGGTTGTATGTTCTGAGGAGGATTTTATAGACTAACGTAGATAAAGATCATCCACAATGAGAGGGTTGCCATATGCAATGTTTTTGACTGGCAAAATTTTATTTTAAAATATAAAAACCATTTTTAGCTCAAGGGTAGCACAAAAGCACGCTAAAGGACGTGGCTAAAGGCTATGGTTTGCCAAAAGGATCCATGCCTATTTAATGAATCACAGGATCATAGATTTAGACCAGAGAAAGGAATAGCAGTCTAGAGAAATTTTCCTTCCAATTTCACCAAACTCTTCCCAAGCTCTATTCCTTTTAGAGATCTTGGAGGAAGATTACTGTGATTCCCACCCCTAAGGCCTTCCAAGTCCACCTCAGTCACAATGCTGACACTCAAAGGAGTTTGACTTTAAAGTCTTTTGTTCCCTACTTGAGTTTTATTACCAGTACAGAAAGAACTTGCTCTATGGAGTGAAAAATACTTGAAAATCACTGATGTTTTTCAAAAGCCTAAGCTATCTTTTGAAAACATCTGTATTGGTTTCTGATTGAAGTGCCAGTTTCCAGAAACACATTGCATTTATTTTCTCAAAACCTAGTCTAAATCCATTGAATTGTACTTTTTAATTAAATAAATCCCCCACAGCATCTTTGATTCAGCCTGTACAAATCCCCATGGTCATAAATCTCGGACTATAAAAACAGCAGGAAAAGACAAGAACAAATCAAGTCAACTGGAAAGCTTTCTATTTGGGAGGAAAGAATTGGTGATTTTTTAGTGTGAATGTAAAGGGGAAAAGGGTTAAGAGTGATGTATTCTCATAGAAGACGTGGGCTACCTAATCATTGAACAATATCCTAGTTTAATTTGTCAACAGCTCTGGTCCTTGATAGGACCATCTTTCTAGCAATAATAATAACCAGCTATTTTTAGTCCAACCTGGCCCAGAGAAATTCAGTGAGTGACCCTAAATGAAAATATATGAAGTGAATTTACTGATATTTTTTCAGAGGCAGCAATACAAGAAAATGCACATGTATTGATCATATTAGTAAGCTCTGTGCTTAAAGCCACAAAAGGAAAAAAAAAGTTCAAATAACTTATCTTTACTTTGTCAAGTATTTTCTCTTGGAGTCTTGTTGGTCCTGATATACTCACATTTTTGTTTTAAAGCATCCAGTATTCAAAGTATACCTGTTGTAATGGTAGGCTTTCTTTCCTAGGAAGAAACATAAAAGTTAGAGGGAATATGTTGCACAAACTCCCCCACATCAAAAAACACATCGAGGTTGCTTTCTTAGTTCCTTGACTAGTTGTTTCATTAGATAATGATGATGATTTAGGCTTTCCTTGTCCCTATTTTTTCTTTCTGGAGGAAATTTTAAGTCACTGATTATTTTCTTGGAAGCTGGAAGACTTGAAGGCCATGTCTTCTTGCAGGTCATAATCATGTTTTAAAAAAAATAAATTACACACTTTAATAAACCAAAATAATGATCTCCAAAAGGAAAACAAAGTTGTTATACAGCAACAAAAATCAGTAAGCTGTCCAGCCAGGATTTGAACTCTTGATTCCAAAGCCAACACTCTTTACAGTACACCACACAGCTGCATCCCAAACAGTTCATTACGGCACTTTGGCGCATCATGAAGACACATCAGGGATGTCATGCCCTGGCTTCTTCCACGCCAGGAGTTGTCTGCCTGCCTGCCACATTTTTGGCTTCACATGCTTACACACCCAGATTCCAGCCTTCCAAAGCCAAAAAGTTTCCCTGAAGACCCACATGCAGATTAAACAGGATAGTTGGGCTTAAAAGGATGCCTCCTACCACAGATATCACCACATTTGTGGTTAATCCAGCAAATGGGAAAATGTGGCCATGGCTTCCAAAGAAAGTGGAAGTTCATAACAGGAAACTAAATGAAGCGTATTTCCTGAAACTACTGAACTCAGTATTCCCTGGTCCTATACACAGCATTTCTTCTTGGATCTAGAACAAGGGTCTCCAAAGTGGAGACAATAACTTGACCTCAAAGCATGTGTGATCAACCTATGTGAGGTAGGAGGATGGGACCCTCCCTGTGATAGGCAGTCTTAGGACCTTCTTTCTCTCTAATTCAACCCACACTTACCCTTTCCCCCTAAAACTCTGTCCTGCCCTTCCAGTGGCAAGCTCTTGCCTTGTGAGCTGGCTGTCTGTCCTCCCAGGGCACTAACCAATACCTGAACACTTACAGAGCAGCTTCAGAGGAAAATCTCCCCATACAAGACATGGATTGGAGTGCCAGTGCGATTCTCTGGAGCAATTTTCATCTCCCTTTTTCCAGTGAGTTGGGACAACATGAACTCCTTAGTATAAGCAGGCATGGATGGGTATTCATCTGACTCTCAAAGCTCATGGCATTCTTCTCCCCCTTAAAGCTACCATTCTTCCAAAGTGCTCTTTTACTGTCAAGAGCTCAACCCATCCCTCTAATTGCTCAATCTTACAACCTTGATTTCATCTTCAACTCCTCATTCTCACCATTGATTATTTACAGTTTATCTCATGTGTAGCTCATTTGTCTATAGTTCTTTGCATATTATCTCTCCCCATAGACTGACTGGGAGCTTCTTGAGAGTAAAAACTATTTTTTTACCTTTCTTTTTAACTCCAGCCATTAGCACATAGGCTGACACATAGTAGGCTCTTTTTTTCTTTTTTCTTTTAAACCCTTACCTTCCATCTTAAAATCAATACTGTGTATTTGTTCCAAGACAGAAGAGCAGTAAAGACTGGACAATGGAGGTTAAGTGACTTGCCTAGGGTCATACCATTAGGAGGTATCTGAGGTCTTATTCAAACCTAGGACCTCCCATTTCTGTGCCTGGTTCTTAATCCAATGAGCTACCTAGCTGCCCCATTTATTTCTATTTTTCATTTATAAATTACTTTCTTTATTTTAAATAATTTTTTCCCTATTTACTTGTAAAAATAATTTTTTGCACTCATTTCCTAACATTTTGAGTTCCATATTCTCTCTTCCTTTCCCCCCACTCCTCTCCCTGAGACAGTAAGCAACTTGCTATTGGTTATACATGTGTTATCATCCAGAATATATTTTCATATTCATAAGGTTGTGGAACAAGACACATTTTTTTAAACCCAGAAAAATAGAATGGCCTGCTTCAATCTGTACTCAAACTCCATCAATTCTTTCTCTAGAGATGGATATAATTTTTCATCATAAGCCCTTTGGATCACTGTGTTACTGAGAATAGTGAAGTCATTGTTCATTATTGCTCTTGCTGTGTATTATGTTCTTATTCTGCTTACTTCACTCTTCATCAGTTCATGTAGGCCATAGTAGGACCCTAAATGGTTGTTTACTTGTTCACTAATCTACTCTTTAGCACCAGGAGACCAGAAAACAAAGGCAGCAAATTGTGGGTGATAGATCCAAATCTGAGGTATGGAAAATGGTCCGTCTGTGCAAAGCAAGGTTAGGGAAAAACCCAAAGGGGGAAACATGGACTGCTGACCACTGATGGTTTGGATACCACAAAGAGACAGCCTGAGCCAGTGCCCTGAGCTGGCCATACCAACTCCTCCTCCATACAGCAACTAATGAGATATTAATAATCCAGATATTCTTGGTGATGTTTTAGACCCAAAAAGTTTTCTTGAATTATCTGCCATACTACTGTTTTTTATAGAGCTGTTTTCTTAGTGAAAATTGATGTATCTTGAGTTGATCCATGTGTATGTCAACACTCTCCTCAGGGGGATTGTATAATTGTCATAAAATTCTAGTTTTATAAAAGTTAAGAAACTTGCTACCTCCCAGAATCTAGGAAGTGAACTATTTGAAGAAGGCACCATGAAGATGCCTGAAGAAACCTCTACAGCATCAGAAGACCCAGAATGAACCATGGAGTGTAATTGCTTGAACTGTGGGGGGTTGTAACACATTTATTTGGCTTTTTGTCAATGTGCTTAGCAATCATTAGTTTGTTCTCTTTCCCTTTTATCCCCAAATTATTGTAATTTATAAGTTGGTTATGTTTACATGATCCACTGGGGAGACTAGTCTCCCAAAGGATCCCAGGGGGATTGTGTAATTAGAATTTGTCAACCTAAAAACTACAATCCCCAGCAAAACTAGGATTCCCTGAACCCTACTCAATTCCTATTGTTATGTGCTGACATAGACAGGATATATATTGGATGTAGTTCCATCTCTTGGGCACTCTTTCCTTCCAGTCTCAGCTTTGGTGGAGCGGGGATTTTTGAGCAGGTAGAAAAACTTAGTCACATGGTTTTATTTTGTTAGATAATAAACTTTATAAAAAATAATACTTGAAGTATTGGACATTATTTTAACTCTTACAATACTATTCATCAATTTTACATATGTAGAAACCGAGGTCTAGAAACATGAAATGACTTGCCTGGCCCATAGAGGTAGTAAGTGCCAAAGTCAGAACTTGAACTCTTTTAAAAAAAATTTTATTTTATTTTTATTGTCATGCAAAACTTCCACACTGGTCATTGTTGTAAGAGCACACTAATATAACCCCCCCCCAATAAAACTGTAAATACACTGATGTGAAAGATAGTAATAATATGTTTTGATCCGCATCCATCCAACCAGAATTTGAACTCTTTATTCAAGCTTCACACACTTTCCACTAATTTATTAAATAAATAAATTTCACTCTAGTACAGTGAACAAAAAACTCCATGAAAGTTTTCTGATTTCCCCCAGATTCTAATGGTGAAATCAATGCCAAAGTCAATTCTCAAACCATCTTCATTGATGGGGAAGAACTTTATAAAAAGAGCTTATTTATTGAATGGAAAGAATGAATCTGTGATAGGCTGATGATATCTTTGACCTTTTATTACCATATTAATATACTCCTAAGTTTTGGTCTCATAAATATCTTCCTGTAAATGCATTCTGACAGTTTTCTGAGTGAAGAGATAGGACTCAGCACTTTGTGAGAACTTAGCAATGTTGCCCAAACAGTAATGATGATAATTTTTAAGATTCCACTTCCCTTTAGTAACTAGGACTCTCCTTTAGCTTTTCCACTTATTATTTTCCCACAGCTGTTTATTAGAGAAAATAAACAGAGGGAGAGACAGTTTCAGAATTTATTTTGGTATTAATTATTGGTATTTTATAGCACTTTAAAATTTGCAGAGTGCTTTCTATGCATTATTTCATTGCAACCTGAGCAATCCTGTGAAAGCAGAACTACAGGGGTTATTATCCACATGTTGCAGAAGAGGAAACTGAGGCCAAGAGAATTTAAGTGACTTTCTAATGGCATTTAATAAATGCTTTTTGAGTTGACATAACTAATAGGTGGAAGAGGTGGGATTTGAAACCAGGCCTTCATGTTGTCAACAAACCTTTATTAAGTCTTACTATGTACCAGGCACTTCCCTAAGACTTGAAGAATACAAATACAAACAGAAAGACTTTCCCTACCTTCAAGAAGTTTACATTCTAATGGGAGAAAATATCAAATAAAAAGGAGCTGAAAAGGTTGAGGGGAAGAAATTAAGACACCTGGGGCATTGTAGAGAAAAGTCTGAGAAAGTCAAAGGTACAGACAAGAGAGGAATGAAGCCTTGGTTGCTCTGGGTGGTGTGACCGCAAAAATATGGTTTCAAGACTTTGAATAGCCAAAACTGTAAAGATAATTTTTAGTGTCTTGATTTTATATTAAAAATAAAGTGATTGCCATGGGAAAAATTCCCAAATATGAAATACCCAAGTCAGCTGGGTTTTATGGAGATTTTAATTAATATAAATTAAGGAATTAAGGAAAGGAAGAGAGAATAAGAGAAATATAGTTTGAAGGGCCTAGGCCAACATGGCCTAGGCCTGAACCTTAAGAGAGACTAAGTCAATCTTTAATCATTCACCACAAGATCCTTCCAAGCAAAACTCTACTGTTCAGAGAGACCCTCCAGTTTAGCTCAGGAAGCTGAACTAAGTTCAGCCACCGAGAGAGAGACCAGCCTCCAATTTAGCTCCAAAGTTGAATTACCTCAGAGGCCTTTCTGACCTCCTTTTAAAGAGAATTTTCTCCTATGTCACCTCCCCTAAGTTTTCACATCTACCAATCACAGTAGACATTTTCCAAAGGACTGGTCATTCTTAATTCACACCTGAGTAGACTAAAACTTTTGAGTAATTCACACCTGAGTAGACTAATCTTGTCCTTTGCAAGTTGCCTGATTAATTTGATCTTCATAGGTACTTAGCACCCCTTTGTATTAGATCTAAAAATAGACCCAACTTAAGGGTTTTTGCTTCACTTTAAGTATGGGTTAGGGACTTTTCATTGTTCAATCAGGAGTTTACAACTTTATCTTCCCCTAAAGTATGCTTAAGTATGGGTGGAGTAATGTTAGAGTTCCCATCTACATTCCTGACTAAAGTCCCTTCATTAAAAAGTAAGGGGATAGCAGCCTTAACCAAAAATGTTCTATGGTAGAGTATGAGAATTTTTAAGATTCACAAGTCTGAGAAATTTTAAGATTCACAGTGGTCTCCTTAAAATGGAGGTTCTAGGAAGAACCACTCAATCAGAGGGTCAGGCCACAAAAAAGTAGGTTCTTTTTTGCTGTGGTGGGGCCTGCCCTCCACAGCATCGGGGGTCTTTTGGCTGGATGTGGCTATGTTTGGTTTTCAACCTGCAGTTCAGGCTTCACAGAAAAACTGTTCTGCCTTCTTTCAGGGTTGGCTTTATTTTATACCCTCATGGTTACATATCCCCTTGGCACACAGTTTCATTTCTCAACATACATGTTTCCTTGCAGATAATTCAATAAGTCATACATTAACTTTTAACAAGTCGTTTAATCAACAATATATGATTATCCTACATACTATGTTTCTATAGATTCTAACAACAAATGCAAAGCTTAGAAGATAAATGTTTTCTCATCACAGGCAGCATGGCTAGGGGCCAGTTCCCCATTAACCCGGGAGGTTCAGTCATGTGGTTAAGATTGTGATTATTTGTTATACTAATCAAATACATGGTCAATCAAACTTCTAAGTAAATAATCAACAGAACACTGCTGCTAAATACAGGATCAGAAGGTAGGAAAAACACAACCCAGTTTTAGGTATTTTTAATATCAGGCTTTCATTTTTCTAATGTTTCACTAAGGTATCTAAGATGTATTACCTAGGCTTTAGTTAGCAAAACAAATCAGTGAGGTGGAACATACCATTTATCCCTGAAAGGCAATTAATAGACTAGCTCAGGGAAATTTGTTCCTGGCCTGCCTGTACATGGGGGTGGGAGAATCCAGGCACAGCTTTGCCAGGAGTTTTATTCCTAAAAAAGGGGTCTCTTCTATGATCCTTTATTTAAGTGGGCACATAGGAATCCTTAGGTTTAATTCTGTAAGTAAGATCTCTTGGTGATATTCTGGGGGGATTGCGTGGGACATCTGTATTAACCCTGCAGGCATTTTGCTCTCCTCTATTTTTCCTGGGTCTAGGGAGAGAATAATAATCATAACAATTCCAATAATAAGGTATGTTAGTGAGAGAAGTCACTTGGGGGTGGGGTCTGAGTGGGTGTTTCCATCCTTCCTGGGGGTCACTTCGCAATCCCTGGTTTAGATATAACAAAATTTTCATATTAAAAGTTGTACTACACCTTATTTTTTGGTGCTATAGTTTACAACATTTTAAGCACAAGATTATAAAATTAAGATATATGGCAGTAGGTTCTTTCAAATCACATGGATGTGGAAGTTTCTGGAACATTATAGAGAAGGTCCTAAAGAGGTAGGAGTACAATCCAGAAAGGAATGAAGAAATTATCATGACTTCACTTCTATCACACCCACTACTTACTGTACCACACTTACTCCTAAAATATATTTGACTAGGAATGCATCCTAGTGGGCAGATTTAAGTTCAAGAATCATGGATCTCCAATTCTTGGATCTGTCATTTCTTTGTATGGGTCATTTCACTGTCTTCTGCCTCACTTTCCCTGTCTATAAAATGTGCAACTAGGTGGCATGCCAAGTATAGTCAGAAAGACCCCTCTTTATGAGTTCAAATCCAGCCTCAGAAACTTACTAGCTAGGGGACCCTAGGCAAGTCATTTAAACTTGTGGCCTCAGTTTCCTCTTCTGTCAAGTGAACTGGAGAAGGAAATGGCAAAGTAGTTCAGTATCTTTGCCAAGAAAACTCCAAATGGGGTCATGAAGAGTCAGATAAACTGAAAATAACTCAACAACAAAAAAATGTGAATGATAGTGGTGATCCAGGAAGGCAGAAGAGTGGTAAAGAATCAGTTGAAGGTGATGATGGACAAAATTTAATTTGGTTTCAAGGTACTTTAAAAAAACAACTCTTTATTCCATCTTAGAAGAATCAGTTCCAAGGCAGAAGAGCAGTAAGGTAGGAAGGACTAAACATTTGGGGTAAGGTGACTCACCCAGGGTCACACAGCTAAAAAGTGTCTGCGACCAGAATTTTAATCCAGAATCCCTCATCTCCAGTCTCTATCCACTGAGTCCCTAGAGTCAAGGTACTTTTAAACTCATTAGAGGAAGAACTATGACTCTGGTGTCATTTTTGTACTATACATAACAAAATTCTTGATACAGAGATGGTAGGTATTCAGATTTAAAGTGCTAAAGAACCATTTAATAAATTGTCTTGTGCTTTGAGATCCCTGAGGGTAAGGTTATGTCTGTAGTCTCCCTACAGTCATCTTCTAATAGCCCAATCCTGTGTTTCAGTTCAGGATGTATGTGAAATGCAGGACCATGCCTGTGAACAGATATGTGTGAACGTGCCTGGATCTTACGTGTGCCAGTGCTACAATGGCTACACCCTCGCTGAAGATGGGAAGAAATGTGTTGGTGAGTATCTGTGCTAAACTTCTATATTATAGAAGAATCTGAGGGGTCAGTAAGTGCTAGGCAATGTAGTTAAGTGACTTGCCCAAGGTCACACAGTTAGGAAATGTCTGAGGCCATATTTGACCTCAGGTCTTCCTGGCTCCAGGCTCTATTCTTGGAGTTGACTAGATGCTTCCTCTACAGCACACCTCTTGTGTATTGTTGTTGTTGTTTGGTCTTTTTTTCAATTTTTTTCCACTCTTCATGACCCCCTTTGGGGTTTTCTTGGCAAAGATATTGGAGTGGTTTGCCATTTCCTTCTTCAGCTCATTTGACATGAGGAAACTGGGACATACAGGGTTAAAGTGACTTGTCCAAGGTCACATAGCTAGTAAGTGTCTGAGGCCAGATTTGAACTTGGGAAGATGAGTCTTCCTGACTCCAGGCCCACTGCTCTATCTACCACATACACACTAGCTGTGTCACCTTGGGCAAATTGCTTGACCTCTCAAAATATCAGGTTCCTCATCTACAAAATGGGAATAATAACAATAACCCTACTTCTGCAGGGTCATAGTGGGAATTAAATGAGATATTGTATGCAATGTGTTTTTCACTCCTTAGAGCTCTACAAATGCCACCTGATGGGAATCTGCAGTCTGATGCTCCTTCCGGATTGGAATTTAGAGACTTTAGCCATGCCACTGTCAGCTCCTCACAGTTTGGCATTCAGATTCTCTGCTCCATCCCATACTGCATCAGATAAGAGCTGATAACCTCAGGAGCTGACACAGACAATAATGAAAATTACCCCAAAGGCATTCTCCTGGAAGTGCAATTCCTAGGTTGCCTTCATAGCTTAAGATGTCAAAAGCAGAAAAGCAAAATACCATGTAAAGGGAAATTAAACCAAAGTTTCAGATACTTCTCATATTCTAGACTCAAAGATATGACTATAGTTGAATCCGGTAGAAACCAGATTCTTGAAAAGAGATTTTCTAGTTGACATTTGATTAGACTAGATGGTTTCTGAGATCCTTTCTACCTCTTGAGATCTGTGATTCTATGTGTAGAGATTGGATGGGCCTCAGACACTGGACTGAGGAGTGTTCTGATTGCTGAGATAGAGGATGAGAGAGCTAGAGAGGATAGGCTTAGATTTAGGTGACAAATAGGGTTTGGAACAAAATACTGGAAGCCAAGCTGAGAGTAGCCATGTTAGTATGGGGAGGTGTATAGGAATGCAAGATTTAGAATGTCACAGAATAAGCACACAATTGTACACAAAGGATAATTTGTCTTGGAAATTTTATCATCTTGATTTTATATTCTCTTAGCACATTGACTATCAAGAAATGACAGCAATGTGATTACCAAGGAGCTAAATTAGCCAAGTTGACTCATATGCCAAATTTACTGATTGTTATTTTCCTATTTCCCATGAGTCCCAAGTAGGGAATTAGAGAGTGGATCATGAAATAATAAAATCTTGAGTAGATGAGAGTACTCATCCCCTTTCCCAAATATGAGCCCCAAGCAGGGAATGAGAGAGAGTGGATCATGGAATAATAGAATCCTGAGTAGATAAGACTATTCATCCCCTTTCTCAAATAGGAGCCCCAAGCAGAGAATGAGAGAGTGGATCATGGAATAATAGAATCCTGAGTAGATAAGACTATTCATCCCCTTTCCCAAATATGAGCCCCAAGCAGGGAATGAGAGAGTGGATCATGGAATAATAGACTCCTGAGTAGATAAGACTATTCATCCCCTTTCTCAAATAGGAGCCCCAAGCAGGGAATGAGAGAGAGTGGATCATGGAATGATAGAATCCTGAGTAGATAAGACTATTCATCCCCTTTCCCAAATAGGAGCCCCAAGCAGGGAATGAGAGAGAGTGGATCATGGAATAATAGACTCCTGAGTAGATAAGACTATTCATCCCCTTTCCCAAATATGAGCCCCAAGCAGGGAATGAGAGAGTGGATCATGGAATGATAGAATATTAAAGTAAAAAAGGATAGCCGTGGTCACCAGGTTAAATCTATAAATCTTCATAGAAACACCCTTTATGATGTCCCAGGTAATCACACTACCAACCTTCCCATCAAAGAAATGTATCTGTCTGTGTATATGTTATATCCCTCTAGTGAAATATAAAGGTCTTAAAGGCAAGGACTGTTTTAACTTAGCCCTAGCATGGCACTTTTGGCAAAGTAGGCATTTAATAAATGTTTACTGAATTCAATAAAAAGTTGAGTAACAAAACAAGGAAGTATATGTTCATTCAATTCAGTTTGGCAAATGTTCAAATTCTATAGCTTAGAATATAAAGAGAAAAAAGAAATAGTCCCTGTTCTTAAGGAGTTTATAATCCATATCCTTTTATGTATTTTTCTTAGCTCCCCAATTAGACTTGTTCCTTTAGGAGAAAAATTGTGCATTATGTTTTTTGTAACCCCCTCAGCTACTAGTGTGTCTATATTCTCTCTACTATACCTACATTTATATTTATATAAACATGTGTGCATATATGTATATGTATATATGTATGTATATTAGATACTATTTCAAATACTATATATATGCATTATTTAGATATTTATACACATACATTTTGAAATTTATTTCTTCGAGGATGAACAACATATTATAAATTAAATACATTCATAGTACTAGCCAGAATCTATATAACACTTTAAAGTTTGCAGAATGTTATACATATATAATGTCTCATTTCTGTCTCACAAAAACCCCATGAGGTGGGATTGGCCAATTGAATACCGTGTAAACTTTATGTTGCCATTAGAATATGGATGTGTAGGAACAAACAAGTCAAACATGAAGTAGCTCAGCTTCTTTTTTAATATTATTTTCAGAGACTCTAGGGACAGATTTCCAGGGATCTGTGAAATTGGATGGGGAAAATATCACATCTTTTTTTCCCATTTACTTTTTTCCCCCATTTCCTTTGATATTTTATGTTTTTTATTTTATCAATTTAAAACTACCACCCAGAGAAGATCATAGGTTTCATCAGACCTTCTCAGAGACATAAAAAAGGTTAAGGACACCTGGAGTAATATAGCCAGCATCAAAGTGAAACCCTTTTATTAAACTTGCCATTTCTGAATAGGGCAATTTCGCTATATTGGGGGGGTGGAGAAAGCAAGGTTGTACAGGTGAATACACGTGTCTTTGTATGTCTGAATGATTGTATGTGTGAATGTGTATGTTTGCTTAGGAAGTCATTTTAATTGTAACTTCTTTCAACAGTAGACTTGGCTTTTGATCTCTGGGCACTGCCAGATGTTAGGAATGTGTGTCTTCCTCCAAAAATAACCTGTTTCTGTTCAGTATTATCCATGTTGCAGACTGTTCAGAAAACCCTTGGAGGGCAACCAAATTGTAAATCATGAACTATAAATCTCCATTTTTCAATATATAGCCCTAAAATATTCTTTATCTTTATAAATAGCTACTGGCTGCTTGTGAAATGATTTCTTTCAAGTCCATCAGAGGCCAAAAATAGCAAATATGGTTCTAGTCTCTGTGTGCTTATGACTTTGTAGCCAGGAGAGCTGGAATATAATAGCCAAAATATTAGACTCCTGGGTCCTGTGGGAAATATTATAAACTTCAAAAGAACATTATGTAAGGACAGATTTTTTTTGGAAATAGAATGAGACATGGGAAAATACAGTCATTGCTGAGTTGTAGGTGAAGATTACTATGCACTTCCATCTTCACTCTCTTCCCCAACTAGACCTTAGTTACTCTTCTATTTATTTTTTTATTTTTTACTACACTAGCGATTTATTATTATAGAGAATTTGTAATGAAGAACTCCTTTTCCAATTCAAATTGGCACCTCCTCTGAAACATATGGTCTTAGAGAATTGCCTGGGGAACTGAGAGAAGTTATTTGTTCAGAATTCCATAGACAGTATGTGTGAGGGATGGAATTTAAACCTACTTCTTCTTGACTATCTACTACTGTTCTAAGTTGCTTTTGTACATGGCTGGTTTTTTATGACTATAATTTCTTCAACCAAAGGAAGTTGTGTAAGGTATGTAAGAGTCTTTTAAAGAAAAAAAAAAGATGTTTGAGCTGGATGTATCATTAATCCATTGGGTTTTCAAAGCTCTTATACTCATTTTCTCTGTGATGGAGTAGTTGGACTGCTATAGTCCTTAGAATTCTAATACCCATGGAATTAGCAAGAATAAATGGGTCTCTGCAAATCAAAACAACTCTGAGGTATCACCTCACACCTAGCAGATTGGCTAACATGACAGTTATGGAAAGTAATGAATGCTGGAGAGGATGTGGCAAAGTGGGGACATTAATTCATTGCTGGTGGAGTTGTGAACTGATCCAACCATTCTGGAGGGCAATTTGGAACTATGCCCAAAGGGCGATAAAAGAATGTCTACCCTTTGATCCAGCCATAGCACTGCTGGGTCTGTACCCCAAAGAGATAAGAAGGAAAAAGACTTGTACAAGAATATTCATAGCTGCGCTCTTTGTGGTGGCCAAAAATTGGAAAATGAGGGGATGCCCATCAATTGGGGAATGGCTGAACAAACTGTGGTATATGTTGGTGATGGAATACTATTGTGCTAAAAGGAATAATAAAGTGGAGGAGTTCCATGGAGACTGGAACAACCTCCAGGAAGTGATGCAGAGTGAAAGGAGCAGAACCAGGAGAACATTGTACACAGAGACTGATACACTGTGGTACAATCGAATGTAATGGAATTCTCCATTAGTGTCAATGTAATGTCCCTGAACAATCTGTAGGGATATAGGAGAAAAAACACTATTCATAAGCAGAGGACAAACTGTGGGAGTAGAAACACCGAGGAAAAGCAACTGCCTGACTACAGCGGTTGAGGGGACATGACAGAGGAGAGACTCTAAACGAACACTCTAATGCAAATATTAACAACATGGCAATGGGTTCGAATCAAGAACACATGTGATACCCAGTGGAATCACGCGTCGGCTACGGGGGGTGGGGGGGAGGAAAAGAAAATTATCTTTGTCTTTAATGAATAATGCATGGAAATGATCAAATAAAATACTATAAAATTAAAAAAAAGAAAAAAACAACAAAAAAACCCAATTATTGCCATCCAAAAAAAAAAAGAATAAATGGCTCTCACATATTGGCAAAAGATATAGTTCAAATCCATATAACCTTTCAAAAGTCCTACAAAATCAAGGCTGGTTCCAACTGTGTTGGTCAGAGTTCCGAAATCTTTCAAAGTGGTTTTTACAGTATTGTCATTGTGCAAATTGTCTCCTGGTTCTGCTCACTTCACTTTGTATCAGTTCATATCTAGGTTTTTCTGAAAACATCCCCTTCATCATTTCTTACAGTGCAATAGTATTCCATTATATATATATATATATATATATATATATATATATATATCTCCTAACTTGTTCAACCATGGGTACTCCTCAATTTCTGACTCTGTTGCCATGAAAAGGCTGCTATGAATACTTTTGTATATATTGGTGCTTTTCCTCTTTCTCTGATCTCCTTGGGACATAGATCAAAACTCTAACCCCCTTTGCTTCTGTCTTATTCAAGATGCTCAAAGGACCTTGAGATTTTGCCTCTTACCACCTATGATCTTAGACAGGTCACCTCAGTTCTCTCATTTGTAAAATGAGGGCAGTTAAATTGGAAAATTGCCACAAAGCCTTTACATCTCAAAATTTTGTGATCTAAGAGAACTCAAGGGTTAGGGAATGTGCAATGACTGCCAGCCAGCACTTGCATCAGCATGGCTGTGGTAACTGCCCTGCATACCTATGAAGATTAGCCTGCATGTAAACTTTTATAAATGATCAAGATATTACTGGTTGTTCTCATTAATGATTATGCTAAAAAAAAAAGGCAATTCAATGGTATTTGAAAGATGAGAAATTGACTTTTGTTAGGATTTGATTCCTATCTCTGTGCTTTTGTTATGGTTAAACTCTAGCAGTTGGCTAATGTCCGAAGATGAGATTAAGACTGTGTGGGTGTTCCGTCCCTAACCTAATAGTTTGTTGACTGAACAAATGGATATTAGGCATTTTTGTACTTAAAGAGCCTTTGCACACCAAAATGATATATTTTTTAAAAAATTATTAATTAGCCTGGGAACAAAAGGGTACACCTAGTTTCTTGACCTTTTGACTGTTTAGTCATCACATTTACATTACTATGTAAAATACATTATCATTTCTTTGATAGCTTGGTATAGGAGAAAGAAGACTGGGAGACAGGAGACCTGAACTTGAATCCCAACACTGACTTAGTAGCTGTGTTATATGCAAGTTACTTTTTTTAAGCAACTAGATAGATGTCATAGAGCTAGGAAAACCTGAATTCCAATCAGACATCTAGTATCTTTGTGACTCCGAGCAAGCCACTTATTCTCTGTCTGCCTCAGTTTCCTCAAATTTAAAAGGGGAATAATAATAGCACTGCCCTCTTCCAGGTTTTGAGAATCTAATGATATAGATAATGTTTGTAAAGATATGCACAATACCTAGTACATGTTCATTGTTTTTCAGTTGTGTCTGACTCTTCATAACCCCATTTGAGGTTTTCTTGGCAAAGATACTGGAGTAGATTGTCATTTCCTTATCCAGCTCATTTTACAAAAGAGAAAACTAAAGCAAAGTGGTTAAGTGACTTGCCCATGGTCACACAGCTAGTAAGCGTCTGAGGCCAGATTGGAACTTGTGTTTTCCTGAATCCAGACCTCGAGCTCTATCCATTGGACTACCTAATTGTCCATGGCAGATAGTAGGTGTTTAATCAATACTTGCTCCCTTCTCTTCTCTTTCTCTTTGAATTTTATTGTCTTCCTTTGTAAAGTGAGGCTTATAACATGTACATGATGTGCCAAATGGGGCAATCATGGGAAAGTGCCTTTTAAACCATAGCTATGTAGATAGAGCAAACCTGAGTTGTTATTATTACTGTTCTATCCTTGAAGATGGTGCATGTATATTACCTATCTTTGATTTAATTTTTAATTTAACTTTGAATACTCTTCTTTCCTCTATAGTTGTGGATCACTGTGCCTCAGCAAACCATGGCTGTCAACATGAGTGTGTAAATGCTGATAATTCCTATTCCTGCAGATGCCATAAAGGGTTTGCTCTTAACCCAGATAAAAAAACATGTCACAGTAAGTTATGACATTCTGATGATATTAAGTGGCTTTAGGTACTGAAACCCCTCAAGGCCAGATTAACCTTTGATTATTCTGGAGGATTTACTAACCTTTTCCTGTCCTGTTATACTTTAATGGCTGCCCTTTCTTGAGCTCTCTCAACCTTCTTGACAAGTTATTTCAGTCTTTCCCAAGGTTTATATTGTGGAGAACCAAAGAGATCATTTTTCATAAATCTATACTTGGAGCGTAATAGAGGACCCTATTTTACTTTCCTCCCAAATAGACTCTGACGTCAGATAGGATGTCTGACATATCGTTTGCTGCTAATATAACTGTATATTTATTGGCAGAATTTTTAAAAACTTTTTTCATTAGAATGTTGTAAGAGAGAGTATTAAGCAATTCATCCATCCAGATCCAAAAATATCCTACTTTAAGAAAGCCTGATATAAGGCGAGCATACTAGTGCACATGTGTAATCCCTGCTACTGAGGAAGCTAAGACCGGTAGATCTATTGAGCTTAGGAATTCTAAGCTATGGTAGGGCTAATGCAAATGAGGGACCCACACTAAGTCTGGCACCAATATATGAGCCCCCAGGAAGGGGACTGTGGATCCAGCTGCAAAAAAGGAAAGCCAAAACAGCCCAAGTCAGAAACAAAGCAGGACAAAGTTTTTATGCCAATTATCAATGAAATTGGCCCATAGGCGCCTATTTGGGCAAGATAGGGAGACCAAGTGTCAAAAAAGAAAGGAAGAAAATGAGGAAAGAAGAAAGGGGAAGCAGGAAAGAAGAAAGGAAGGAAAGAAGAAGGAGGGAAGGAAGGAAGGAAGGAACGAAGGAAGGAAGGAAGGAAGGAAGGAAGGAAGGAAGGAAGGAAGGAAGGAAGGAAGGAAGGAAGGAAGGAAGGAAGGAAGGAAGGAAGGAAGAAGGAAGGAAGGAAGGAAGGAAGGAAGGAAGGAAGGAAGGAAGGAAGGAAGGAAGGAAGGAAGGAAGATTAAAAAGAGGAGAAAATAGAAGAAAAGCCTGGTATAACAAAATATAAACTTCAAAAAAAATCAAAATTAAGAAGTGTTCACACCCATTTTTCAAAAAGTCTGATAACTTATTATTGTAAACATAGAACTCCTTTAGTATACATAAGTATTTGTTTACTTGCCTGACTGAAAAGCTTAAAGCTCACATATCAGGATTCAAAATAAGTTGAAGATTAATTTTTAGATGAGGATAAAGCAGCTCTGAAATATAAGCTAGTGAGAAAACAGGATTCAATTTATTTTTTAATGACTTTATAAAACTTTTCATAAACATTTATTATATAAACAAGGAATCCAGTACTTAGAAACACACATGTGACTAAAACAAACAAAAAAGAGTGCCAATACTTAACCTTCTTGATATTCTTCAGTTCCCCTCAACATCTACTACAAGCAGAGGCCAGAATTAAGGGCAAAGGGGAATGAAGGACACATCTGGATGGATAGTTAATATTAGAGATGAGCTGCTGGTCATTAGTTGTCTTCTTTTGTTCCAGCCACCTGCCAACATCCTCCCTTTAGCTCCAGATGCTGTAAAAGGGCCATAGAGAGAAAGAAGGAATTTGGTTGTAGTGATGGTACACAGGCATTCTTTATCTATAATTCAATCTAATGGGGGGATGTTATATATATAAATATATGTATATTTATATATATACTAACTAAATACATGTGGACCAACCAGATGATTGATTTTAAATGTCCTACAACTGAAAATGCTGTATTAATTTTGAATCTGATTTGCTAAGTATGAGAAGTAGGAAAAATAGATATAAGACATAGTCCCTGTAAACCCCAAGAATTTACAGCTTAGTTGTTGGCATAATATAATAGACACTCATCAAATCACAAATTTTCCCAAGCTACAAATGACTAGGTGTCAAAAAAGTAATAAAGGCAATAAATTCTATAGTGCTTTAGGGGAAAGGGAAGATAGTGTTGGTTGGAGTGGTCATGGAAGGCTTTGTGGAAACCTGAGGGCCAACATGTTGTATGAAAGGAAAATAAACTACTGGAAACCAGGAGGCCCATCTTCTGCCTGATTCTGCCATGACCACTAACTTGTGAAATTCACCTTTCTGCACTGTGGCTTTTTTATCTACAAAGTGGGCATGAGTAGTATTTGCTACCGATTGAATAGGAGACAAACAAATGATTGAAAAAGAAAATGGAGATGAAAGTTTGCTTATAGTTAGGTATAAAATATTATTGGACATGACTCTCAAATTGGACTTTGAAGGAGGGGTAGATTCTGGATAGGGGAAGAAAAGAGGAAAGGGCATTCCAGAAGAGAGGAATGGAGACAAAGAATTGGATTGAGTAATAATGTCTTTCTTCTATTTTCTATAGAACTTCATTCTATTAATCATCCCCCTTCCTTATGAAACCTTCAAACCCTTCTCCCTCTTTATTG
Source organism: Monodelphis domestica (assembly GCF_027887165.1). NCBI lineage: Eukaryota > Metazoa > Chordata > Mammalia > Didelphimorphia > Didelphidae > Monodelphis > Monodelphis domestica. The sequence goes on along the minus strand of NC_077229.1, from coordinate 173,634,816 downwards.
GTTCTTTTCCCTCTTTGTGATTCTATCACTTCTGTGCAGATATCCCCTATTCTAAATAATAATAAAAATTTTAATTGCCTCTTATGATTCCTCAGACCTCTGGCTATTATCATTCCATCTCAGTTTCCCCCTTCATCGCTAAACATATTGGAAGAATCATCTATAGTTGCTAATTTTCTCCCCCTGACAACTCACTTCTCAACCTATCACTAATCTTACTTCTGTCCCCACCATTCTACTGACATTTCTCCCTAAAAAGTCAGCAATATCCTCCTATTTGCCAAACTAAGTGGCATTTTTTTCAGTTCTCATGCTTGATCTCTTTGGTCTATTTAAAATTATGGATCACCCTTCTTTCTTCTGAATAGTATCCTTTGGTTTCCATGACAGAAATTCTCCTGTCATGTCTGTGTCATTGACCTTTCCTTTTTTGTCCACTTCATCATCTTGTATTTTTTCCCTCAGATGGGAATGTGTCCCCACTTAGCCCTCTTTTGTTTTCTTACTGTAATCTCTCTCAGTGATGTAATCCACTCCCACTATGTTAACAATCACCTCTATACAAATAATTACCTAATCTCTATCTTCAGCCCTATTCCCTCTCTCAAATTGACTTTGTAGGCAAAAGAGAAGGAGCCAGCGAAGAGGGAGAGAGAGACTGAAGAAGGAAGAAAGGCTGATTCATTTTGCTTCTTGCAATGGTTATAAGTGGACCCTCCCTCAGAGGAGTAAGGTTCACTCACAAGCTTAGAGATTGCTTAGCACTTAACCAGTAAGCATCATAAGCTGGACCTTCTGGGACATTGATCTATTCTATCTCTTCCACATCCCTCCAACTTAGCACTGAAATAAACACAAAAGGGACTCCCTTTTCAATAGACACAGAAAGCCTTACAAAAACCATATAAACTGACACACCAAAGAATGGAACAACAACAATAATAATAACAGGTCACATGTATATAATGATTGATGGTTTGCTAAATTCTTTATAGAATTAACTTAATGGAAAGGGGCTGAACACCAAATGGAAGAGTACTAGACTTTTCATGGATGTGCAGTTGAAGGGTTCATTTTCCATAACACTGAGGAAACTCTCAAAAGCTGGAAGAGCAGCTGTCACAAATATAACTTGAGGCTTGCATTCCTTGAGAGTAGCTTAGAATAACTATTTCAGGGCAGCTAGGTGGCTCAATGGATAGATGAATAGGTCTGAAGTCATCAGGACCTGCATTCAAATCCAACCTCAGAAACTTCCTAGCTGGGTGACCCTAGGCAAGTCACTTAATCTGATTGACTAGTCCTTGTCACTCTTCTGTCTTAGAATTGATAATGAGACAGAAGGTGAGGGTTTTAAAAGAAAAAAAAATAATAACTATGTGGACTTATCAAGAGATCAGGCCCGATTACCTGCAGGTCCATGAGACATAGTGGGGGAAAGTATGCAGCTATTACAAGATCAGAATGTACCATGGACAGCACTTAGGTGCTCATCAGCTATAGAGTCAGAGTCAAGAGAATATAGGTATAAAGTCAGGAAGAGAAAGAAGGAAAAGGGATCAAAGAGAGACCAAGTTAAATCTTGTTAGGAGAAACAAACTCCAGTCCCGAACCTTGTCCCTAATAGGTGTTTAACAGATATTTGTTGATTATTGATTTTTTCTCAAAAAAAAAAAAGTAAAAGGAAAGGGAGGATGCATGAGTACCCAATAAATTACCGTTTTGGAATTTTACCTATAAAACAGCAATGAGTTATTGCTGGGTATTATTTGGTTTCCATAAATCAAAGTCATTGTTTCTTTTCTCTTTTTTCAATCAGAGTTGGACTATTGTGCTTCCCTTAACCATGGCTGCCAGCATGAGTGCATTAATACAGAGGATTCTTATTCCTGTCGATGCCTGAAAGGATTTAACCTGAACCCAGATAAGAAAACATGCAAAAGTAAGTCACTCACTGTGTCAGGCAAGAATGGCCCCACCCCATGTCACTGTCCTGACTTTATTATTTTCTTTATTCTTTATTATCTTCTGGGGGGAAAAACTTGATAAAATATACTTATACACACCTAACCCAAATGTACAATAGGCACTATTCATCCATTCACTCTATTTGTCTTTTGGTCTTGTGTATGTGTGTGTGTGGGGGGGGGGGGGCTCTGGATTTGTCAGTAGAGACATTCTGGTGTGGAAACTCCCTCTAATAATGGAGATCAGAATTCCCCTGGGTCTCTTAGCCTTAGAGGGTTACCTAGAGCACTGAGGAGTTAAGAAGTAAACCATGGTCACACAGTTAATGTCTGTCCAAGGCAGAACTTAAATGTCTTTCTTTCTTAGCATCAATTCTAAAACAGAAGAGCAGAAAGGTCTAGGCAATTGGGATTAAGTGATTTGCCCAGGGTCACACAGCTGGCAGATTTGAACTGAAATCTTCCTGGCTCTAGGTCTGGAGCTCTGTCCACTGCACTTCTTAGCTTCTCCTTCAATGCATTAAGCTTTTCTTTCTTCATGACAACCCTTTGAAGTAGGTTGCACAGGTATTCATACCCCCATTTTAAGATGAGGACACTAAGGCTCAGAGTGATCTGCCCATGGTCATGCAACCAGTAATTCTAGAAATCAGGATCTGAAACCAGAATTCCTGTCTCCAAGTCTAACTCGCTTTCCACTATGTCATACTAAAAAGTACCTTTAGGTCTCAAGTTCTTCTGATGGTTGGATATAGCATCACTTTATAGCATTCACCTGAAATGACCAGCATTCTCATTTATCTATCTGTTTGTTTGTTTATTCATTTATTTATTTATTTGTTCATATATTTATTTATTTCCTCACTTATTTATTTATTTATTTATTTATTTATTCATTCATTCATTCATTTATTAAACCCTTACTTTCTGTATTAAAATCAATACTATGTATTGGTTCCAAAGCAGGAAAGTGGTAAAGTGGTTAGGCAATGGGACTTAAGTGACTTGCCCACGGTCACACAGCTAGGAAGTGTCTGTGTCTAAATTTGAACCCAGGACCCCTGTCTCTAGGCCTGGCTTTCAATCCACTGAGCCACCCAGCTGACTCCCCAGCATTCTCATTTAGAGAGATGGCTGCACTCTCCTTTACCTGTAAAATCCCATGACATTCGGGCTGCCCTAGTCCTCATGATAAGTTCAGGCATAGTGGACATCTGTGTTTCCCAACATTTAATCCTATACCTTATATTTTACTGATTATGTGTCTGCAAATTTTTCTTATGTAATTGAGTATTAATTATGTATGCATATAATTATGATTTTGTTTAGATATATCATTTAGATTTATGTAATTATGTATTTAGATTTAATTTTATAATTATACTAATATTTTTTCCAGTTAAGATTCATATATTATTTATATATACTCTACCTTAAACAAATGGTCACATAAGTCTCATTTTAAAATTAAATGTGGAATACCATTCCTTCTTGGAGAAGACAATACAGAATGATAACAGTGCCTGGACTTAGTCCAACATTACATGGAAATTTTAATTTAGTTCCTACAGAATGTAAAAACAATTAGAGGATAATTTCCACTAGACCACACACATGCACGGAAATACTAGAATTCGCTTTACAGACTTGGCCTCTTCCTGATGTTGCCCACAATTTTTTCTTTGGATGTGTGTGGCTAACCACACTCAGAAATCACTCATAGGTGACTTATTTGTGGGGTGTCAAAACTCACTTGGATGCTTCAAGAAAGCTGTGGCTTTTGTCAGGATGGGCACTCCCTAAGCCATATCACAGCCCCTCCATAACTTGAGGAATGTCAAGTCAGCAGGTACCTACTATGTGCCAGGCACTGGGCTAACTCCTGGAAATACAATGAAGACAAACACACAGTCCCTGCCCTTAAGGAGCTCATGTGCTCACAGATAAACCATGTGCATACAAGACATACCCAGGATGAATTTAAGGTAAATGATTTTATGAGTTGTGGTGGCCAAAAAAGTTCATTTCTGGGGAAGAGCCTCTACACATTGAGCTAGACTGGCTGTCTGAGGTAAACACATAGTCAATCACCAAGCCTTTTACAGCCCTACAAAATCTGCTAGCCATTGTGCTCTTTGAGAATCCAGGGTCAAGGGCAGCTAGGTAGTCCAGTGGATAGAGCACCAGAACTGGAGTAGGAGGACCTGGATTTAAATCTGGCCTCAAACACTTCCTATCCGTGTGACCCTGGGCAAGTCACTTAACCCCAATTGCCTAGCCTTGCTGCTCTTCTGTCTTGGAATTGATATTGATGGAAAGTAAGGGTTTTTAAGAAAGAGGGAGAGAGAGTCCAGAGACAGAGAATCAGAGGCATAAGAACTTTAGTAGAGGAAAGGGGCTTAGAGAGAAGGAGATAAGCATTTATAATGAGCATACTATGTTCCAGGCACTTCAGTAACTGCTTTTACAAACATTATCTCATTTGATCCTCCCAACAACCTGGAAGGTAGGTGCTGTTTTATTTTTGTTTTGTTTCAGTTTTCATTTGAGGAAACTGAGGCAAACAGAAGTTATGACTTTCCCATGGTCATACATCTAGTAAGTATCTTAAACTAGATTTGAAGTTGGGTCTTCCTGACTCCAGACCCAGTGCTCTATCCATTGGCCACTTAGCTGAGAAAATAGGGCACAGTCAAAAACATGCTGGCTTTAGATTGTGTCCCCATTTAATATCTCAGTTGTAGCATTTATTGCCTATGTGAACTTGAGTAAATTGTTTATTTTCTCTGGGCCTCAATTCCTCAAGTACAAAATAAGAATGTGGGCTCCAAGATCCATTATAGACTCACTGTCTTAAGTCTGGGATACTATGCTCCTATGAACATATATTCAAGGGATATATCCATATGAACAGATAAGAGATTGTGTTCCCATGGGCTTCATTGTGTGTTACTTTCTAAATGAAGTAGAAATAAGCCAAGAAGAATCCATTTCAATCTACGAGGCTCCCAAGATTCTCCCAACCTCTCCTCATTTTCTTACTCCTAGAGGAGCACACAAAATGAATGAATCTGTCATTAATGTGGACAGAGGCATTGGAATCATCCCTTTGAAAAGGCTATGGCCATTTGGATTGACTTCATTTAATCAACAAGCATTTATTAAGTAGCTGCTATGTGCCCGGCATTTGTTTGGGCTCTGGCAATGTAAAGGCAAAAGGACAACAGTCCCTGCTCTCAAAGAACTTCCATTCTAATGAAGGAGACAACATGTCTATATGTACAATATACACAAAATTAATACAAGGTGGTTCTGCACTAAAGGTGGTTCTTGAGCTGAGTCTTGAAGGAAGTCAGGAAGAATTGATGGCAGAGATGAGGAAAAGAACCTTACAGGCATGGAAGACAGCCAGTGCAAAGGCAATGAGATGGACAATAAAAGTGCCATGTCGTGATGGAAAACATGGAGGCCAGAGCTGGGGACCAGTGACCTAAACCATCAGAAAGCCTGCCCTCCCCTTCCCGCATCGCCTCTCCTCTGGCCCCACAAGACTGTTGACTTCGGTAGGGATTCACTAATTAACACATGTTCTGTTCCCCAAAGATTTTCGATCCTAATAATTTGGCACTTATCATCCATTTTATATATGGGGAAACTGAGTTTGGCTTTCCCAAGTTGACACTTACCTCCCCTAACCTTCCACATTCATAGCCCTTGATTCCAGAAATGTTGGCTTCTCTCCAAATACTCTCTTTTTCCTGTTCAGAGACAACTGGAAAGGGTGTGGAGGAGAGGTCAAAATGCAAAGGTCTGTCAGCACTTTCTCATCTTTGCTAGTAAAGCTAGCATTTATATGGCACTTTAGGGTTTGCAAAGCATTTTGCAATAATAGTACCTCCCTGCAATCAAGCAATTACTCAATAAAAATGAACTAAGTGCCTACTATGTGCCAGAAAGTGTACCAAGTGCTGGAGAGTGGTTATGCAACTCCTCAGGGTTGCATAACTACTAAGAATCTGATGCACTATCTCAACCCAGGTCCTCCTGAGTTCACCCATCCAGAAGCAACTGAATAACTCAGTGGATAGTATGTTGAGCCTAACTCAGTTATAACTCCAGTTAGGAATACCTACATTCAAATCTATTCTTACACAGTCACTATATGGGACCTAGAGCAAGTCCCTTAACGTCTGTCTGCCTCAGTTTCCTCAACTATAAAATGAAGACAATAATAGTGTCTTTTCTCCCAAGGTTATTTAATGGATCAAAGGAGATAATATTCATGAAGTACTTGGCAGAGGGCCTGGCATATAGTAAATGCTTAATAAATGCTTGTTTTCTTTCTCCTAACTCCAAGTCCACTATCCCACCTAACTGCCTCAAAATGTTTGCCATTGCATGGATCCCAGAGGCTTCCACTGTCTCAGTCTAAGCACCAAAAGAGCACATCATCCTCCACCTACCCTAGTAGCCCCTTCTTCTGTCCTTCCACAATTCCAGGCACATGGCCTCAACTCGAGGGGCTCCCACAGCTGCCCCTCTCACTGACCAAAGGATTCATTTTCCCACATCCCTCTTCTACGTCACTCACTCAAAAAACACTTCACACTCTCTCACAAACACACCCAAAGCCTGGATCTCATTAACACTGTGCCAAACATGCTTGGATCACCAGCATCCAAGGAACATATCTTCGTTCTTGAAATAGTCAAGGAATTTGCAGACACCTATAGGTGAGAGGCTGGTGAGAGGCAACTGGACAGAGGGGATAGAAAAGAAAACCAGAAAGGTCTGAGTTTATGTCCTACCTTTGGCACATAACTGGCTGTATGACTTTGGACCAGTCATAACTATACAGAGCCTCAGTCAATATAGTCTGTTGAACAACTACCCATCTGTGTTAGTGGAGAAAATTCAAAAAAACAAAATTCAGAGAAACAGTTGCTTTTCTCTATAATGTCAGTGGCGTTGAAGTCTAATGCAAGGTCACATAAGGAAGATGGTCGGTGCCCAGTTGACACTATGACATGATATTTACTCTTTGTGTCCCTCTCCTCACAGTGTCTTGCCCATGCTAATATATGCATGTTAAATTGCATTGACTGAAGCTAAATGGGCATCAGGAAAGCCCTCTTGCTCTTCAGTCATGCAGCCTGGGAGGACAAAGTCATCCCTAAACCAGGAGTGGAATGGAAAGAAAAATTAAGAAAATGGTAGAAAGAGACACCCACTCAGTCTTATTTGCTCCAGAATTTTTCAGGAAGAATCCTCCATTCAATTTTGTGTGTCGTTAACAATGCTCCTTCCAGAATGCCGTCAGGGAGAGTATAAGGAAGACCAAGCCCAACTCTTGATCATAAAACCTTCAGAGTGGTCTGCCTTGCCATGGGAGTAAAAATAACATCCCCCCCATTTGGTGTGATCCCACTTTGGGTGATTCAAAAACTGAGTCAGTCATAAAGAATTCCACATTCCATTGTTTTGCAGACCCCCAAAGTTAGTGGCAGGAAATAAAACTGGCCCAGAGGAACACTTCTGCAAAGCATTATAACTATCTTTTAATTTTTTTCACTATCTTTTGTTTTTTACATCTTTCTCATTTTTGAATGAGCAGCTATGTGGCACAGTGGATAGTGCACCAGGTCTAAAGTCAGGAAGACTCACCTTCCTGAGTTAAAATCTGGTCTCAGATACTCACTAACTGGGTGACCCTGGACAAGTCATTTCACCTTGTTTGCCTCAGTTTCTCTATCTCTAAAGTCAGCTAGAGAAAGAAATGGCAAACCATTCCAGTACCTCTGCCTAGAAAACCCCAAATGGGGTTACAAAAAGTTGGACATGACTGAAAAGATTGGACAGCAACAATATTTCTGAATCTCTCTCTCTCTCTCTCTCTCTCTCTCTCTCTCTCTCTCTCTCTCTCTCTCTCTCTCTCTCTCCTCCCTCTCTGTCTCTGTCTTTATCTGTCTCTGTCTGCCTCTGTCTGTCTGTCTGTCTGTCTGTCTCCCCTACCCTACTAGGAAACCATTCTTTGTTAGGAAAAATCAAAACTAAAGAGAAGAAAAAAATACAAAGCAATTCAGAAAATTAATCCTATGGCTGATAATATGTGCAATATTCCACACTCAGCATTTCGAGGGGAAAGGATAGAGGCAGGCTTAACCATTACATTTCTATCACATTCAAGGAATACTAGATCTATAATTGATCTCTCATAGAACATAAGATCTAGGGCCAAAAAGAATTCCCCCTCTAATGCAGCTCTCCTTCCCCATTTTACAGGTAAGGAAACTGAGACCTGAACAAAATCATAAAAATAATAAGTATCAAGAGGCAGAGTTTGAGCTTAGGTCTTTTTGACACCAGAACCATAGCTCTTTCTACTACATCACATTTTTTCAATTAGGTTGCCATAAGATTTTACAGAAATTAGGTTAGTGGCAAATGCCAATGAAAAGACATGTGGTGGATGTGAAGAGGCTACCAGATGTAGACAATGGCTGGAATCTTTGAAATACCATAAAAAAATAGGATCAGGGAAATGTAGGGGCAGGGAAAGGAGGTGGGCAAGAATGAAAGATACCAGGTAAGCCTGAATGCTGCACTAGCATCTGGGATACATACATAAAAGAACCAAGGAAGGCTTTCAGCCTGTCAGATTGACCCTTATCTGTAACTTGTGTATAAGAAAGTTGCAGGAATTGTACAAGATGAGAAGATGTGGTCACAGTGAGGTGACTCTCCACATAGTAGACATCACGGATCCATCAGACCATTCACTATGTAGAGGGAGGTGAATAGCACTTTATGGGCAGATTCTTTCAATTTCAGGTTTGGAGACATTGTAATGTCCAAGCAGGAAGCTCAGCTTAGGAAGCAGGAGATCTGAGTCTAAGAGGAACCATATAGTTGGAATAGTAAAAGGTAGCCAGGTGGCTCAGTGGATAGACTGCTGGACCTGGAGTCAGAAAGACCCAAGTTCAAATTTGGTTTCAGATGCTTAATACTAGCCATGTAACCGTAGGCAAGTCATTTAGCCTCTTGCCTGCTGGTTACCTCGTCTATAAAATGGGGATAATGATAGCATCTACCTCTCAATGTCATTGACCTCAGACCCTTCAGACTAGCTGGTGATCTGGGCAAATCTCTAAATCTCTCTGCCTAATCACACCTACCTCCCAGGATTGTTATGAAAATCAAATGAGATATTTGTTGCTTTTTAAAATAGCAAATTAGATACTTTATTATTTTCCAATTACATGTAATTTTTTAACATTTTTTTTATTTGAGTTCCAAAATCTCTCCTCTCCTTCCCCTCCCCTCTCATTGAGAAGGCAAGTGATTTGATATGTTATATATGTGCAGTCATGCAAAACATATTTCCGTGTTAGTCATGTTGTGAAAGAAAACAATTAAAAAAAGAAAAAGAAAGGACATTTTAAAAAGTATACTTCAGTCTGCATCCAGATTCTGTCAGTTCTTTCCCTGGAGGTAGACAGCATTTTTCATCATGAATCCTCCAGAATTGTCTTAGTTCATTGTATTGCTGAGAATAACGAAGTCATTCACAGTTGATCATCATACAGCATTGCTGTTACTATGTACAATATCCTTCTGGTTCTAATTACTTCACTCTACATCAGTTCATGTAGGTCTTTCCAGGCTTTTCTGAAACCACTCCCCTCGACATTTCTTATACTTTACTAGTGCTCCACTACATTCATATACCACAACTTGTTCAGCCATTCTCCAATTAATGAACATCCCCTGGATTTCCAATTCTTTTGACATCACAAAAAGAATCACTATACAAAGAAGGAACTGTTGGAGTCTGCCTGCAGAGCAGAGCATGCCATTTTTTACTTTATTCTTTCATGAGTTTTTATTGCATGTGTGGTATGTACCATCTTTCATGGCATGAAAAATATGCAAATATGTATTGCATGACAGCACTGGTATGCTCTACATAAAACTATTTGCCACCTCAGGGAGGAGGGAAAGAAGGGAGGGGAAAAATCTGAATTGCAAAGTGTCAGATAACAATTTTCAAAAATTGTTTCTATATGTAACTGAAAATTTTAAGTTAAAAGAAAGAGCTGCTATAAATATTTTTGTATAACTAAGTCCTTTTCTTTAAAAAAAAATCTTTGGGATGTAGACCTAGTAGTGGTATTGCTGGTCAAAGGGTGAGCACCATTTTATAACCCTTTGTACACAGTTCCAAATTGTTCTCCAGAATGGTTAGATCAGTTCCAAACTCCATTAGCATTATTGTTCCAATTTTTCCACACCTCCTTCAACATTTATCATTTTCCTTATCTGTCATATTAGCCAGTCTACTAGATATGAAGTGGTACCTCAGAATTGTCTTAATTTTCACTTCCAAATAAAATATTTGTAAAGCACTTTGTAAACCTTAGAAAAGAGCCATATAAATGCTAGCTCTTAAGTAGAATAGCAAATGAGAGTGCCACTTACTACCTGTATGAATTTGGACAAGTACTTCCTCTCTCTGAGGCATGGTTTCCTTATATATTATATGAGAGGGGCAACTAAGTGGCTCAGTGGATTGAGAGTCAATCCCAGAGATGGGAGGTCCTGGGTTCAAATGTGGATCAGACACTTCCTAGCTGTGTGACCCTGGGCAAGTCACTTAACCCCCATTGCCTAGCCCTTATTACTCTTCTGCTTTGGAACTAATACACTGTATCGATTCCAAGACAGAAGGTAAGGGTTTAAAAAAGATGTGCTATGAGAAAGGGTATAGTACATGATCTTTACGGTCCCTTTCAACTCTGGTAATCTATGAATCTATGACTGATTCCTGAAACACCATTTCTTCTACCCTGTGGACACATGAAGACTGTTCTTGATTTAAGACCATAAAAGTGAATAGCTGAGATGTAGGAATTCTCCCAGACCCATGATCCTCCCCAGGGATCCCCTGAGAAATATTTTAACAACTCCCCCCCCCACCTCCCCAAAAATGTGCTCAACACATTTTTAAGTTTAATCTGAATTTAAAACATTTCTTCCATCACTTTAAGACTAAATAATCAACAAAACAATAAATCAAATCCTGTTACCTCAGTTGTAAAATGGAGAAAATAATAACACCTACTTCCCAGGGTTGCTGTAGGGTTTGAATGTAATATTTGTAAAGTACTTGGCAAAGTCCACCATATCTACAAGTGTAGATTCTAAGATTATGTTAATAAATGAGTTGCTGGTCTGTGCTGGTAGAGGAATTTTCACAGTTCAAATTCCCCCACACTGATGCCATCTCAGGTCTAGACCAAAAAATACACACACACACACACACACACACACATACACACACACATGAAAGAAATTGTGACTAGAAGATAAAGGTGGATCTTCCAACTTCTAAGTACAATGTGTTTTCATTCACTCCTCCCAAAGTTTCTGCTCTCCTCTTCCTTCTGTTTTCTTCTCTCCTTCCCATTCATTATCATGCGTGTGCAAACATACTGATGGCCAGTTTAGGGTCTGTTGATCTATGGTGACATATAGATAAAAATAGACAGCTATAACACAGACTATAAAAGGGTGAAAAGGGCACTGAATGAGGAATTAGGAGAGCTGATTTCTCATCTTAAATCCACTAACAAGCTGTGTGAACTTGGACAAGTCACTAACCTCTGAATTTCAGTATCTTCATCTGTATGAGAAGGGATCAAGGTAAAGGAGAAAAGGTACCGGATCCAGAGAGAAACTTGGATTTAAATACCAGATCTGCTACTTGCTATGAAAGTGACCTCAAACAAATCAATTTCACTTCTCTTCAATTTCTTTATTTAAAAAAGGGGGTGGAAATGGGGGTCCTAGACTAGATGATCTCTAGGACTCTTTTCTGCTCTAAAAGTAAGAATTAGCTCATCTCTCAGGTCTGTTTCTCCCTCTGTGTTCCTCTGCTGGTATGTAAGAAGTTCATCAGTAAGAAGTTTCAGTGGGTAGAGCACAAGATCTAGAGTTAAGGAGACCTGCATTCAAATTTGGCCTTAGAAACTTCCTAGCTGTGTAACCATGGACAAATCACTTAATTTCTGTTTATTTAAATTTTCTGACCTGTAAAATAGGGATAATAATAGCCCCTACTTCAAAGTGTTGGGGTGAAGATCAAATAGGATAATAATTATAAAGCACTTCACATAGTCAGTATTAGTAATAACTAATTCACTTCCTCTCTGAAGTTTTCCATCTCCTCCAAAGAGACAAGTAGGTGATACAATGGAAAGGGCACTGGATCTGGGGTCAAGAATACCTGAATTAAAATCCAGCTGTGGACATTTACTAGCTGTGTAACCCCGGGCAAGTCACTCAACTTCTGTCTGTTTCAGTTTTGTCAACTGAAAAATAGAGAAAATAATAGCACCTATTCCTCCACTCCACCCCCCCAGGACAGTTGTAAGAATTAAATTAAATTAAATTAAAAATGAGATATTTATAAAGGGCTTACACAGTGCCTGTTTTGTTCAGGATGCCCTTTATTACCCCATTTAGGGTTTTCTTGGCAAAAAGATTGGAGCAGAATGCTATTTCCTTCTCCATCTCATTTGACAGTGTAGGAAACAATTTTGGCAGTGTCACACGGTACATAGTAGGTGTTTAAGAAAATGCCCGTTTCCTTTGTTGTCCACAACTATCTTTGTACATGGTCCAGTCAGTGTAGGGATAGTTAAGTTTCCCACCTCTCTAAAGGCTTGTTAATGTCCATATTATCCAGCTGGTTACTATACACATCATATGGCTAGTTAATATTCACGATATACAGTCGGTCAGTGTTCAGGTTATATGGAAAGAAGAGACAGATTAGACAGTGTAGCAGAGGAACACAGAGGGAGAAACAGACCTGAGAGATGAGCTAATTCTTACTTTTAGAGCAGAAAAGAGTCCTAGAGATCATCTAGTCTAGGACCCTCGTTTCCTCCCCTTTTAATGAAGAAATTGAAGCAAAGTTGATTTATTTGGGGTCACATCCACATAAGAAGTTGATATAGTTTTAACATTTTCAGTCAGGGAAATAAACCACAAATTGCCTAATGGCTAGATTTTTCTTGCACAAAAGGAATAAAGTTTGAATGAAGGGGTTGGGGTAGTCTGTTACACTAATGTAACCTGGGGCATCATTAGACACATTTCCATTGAAAATGCCACCTGGATTTCATCTTGAGTTTCATGAGATAGATGCTGCTTGGGATTTCGAATGCATCTGGTGCAAGGTTAAGAACTAGACTCTTGGGGGCAGCTGGGTGGCTCAGTGGATTGAGAGCCAGGCCTAGAGATGGGAGGTCCTGGGTTCAAATGTGGTCTCAGATACTTCCCAGCTGTGTAACCCTGGGCAAGTCACTTGACCCCCATTGCCTAGTTCTTATCAGTCTTTTGTCTTGGAACCAATATACAGTATTGATTCCAATACAGAAGGTAAGGATTTTAATTTAATTAAAAAAAAAAAGAATTGGGCTCTTGCTCAAGGTAAATGCACTCCCCTCCCTCTCATAGATGGATTTTTTTTTTTAAGTCTTACCTTCCATCTTAGAGTTAATATTGTGTTTCAGTTCCAAGGCAGAAGAATGGTAAGGGCTAGGCAATGGGGGTTAAGTGACTTGCCCAGGGTCATACATAGATGGCTTTTTCAATGTTTAGTGAGAGTAGACATAGTTGGTCCTTTCTCCCACTTCCACAGGGTAATAGCAGATGCCAGTTTTCCCATCCCCTCTAAAGGATGGTCAATGTCCATATTATGCAGCTGGTTACTATACACATTATACGGTTAGTTAATATTCACAATATACAGCCAGTCAGTGTTCAGGTTATACAGAAAGAAGAGACAGATTAGCTTTTCTCAACATCCAACAGGTTTTTGCTGTTGTTTTGGGATCTGGTTTTGGTTTTTGTTTTTTGGTAGAAAAGGGTATCAGCAAACGGGCAACAGACTATGGGAAGAGGCATCTTAGAGCGCACACACACACCCCAGGAGACAGTGCCCAGCATGTCTTAGAAAGTAAGCTTCAGCTGGGTTTACCCCAAAGAGATCATAAGGAAAAAGACTTGTACAAGAATATTCATAGCTGCACTCTTTGTGGTGGCCAAAAACTGGAAAATGAGGGGATGCCCATCAATTGGGGAATGGCTGAACAAATTGTGGTAGATGTTGGTGATGGAATACTATTGTGCTAAAAGGAATAATAAAGTGGAGAAGTTCCATGGAGACTGGAACAACCTCCAGGAAGTGATGCAGAGCGAAAGGAGCAGAAGCAGGAGAACATTGTACACAGAGACTGAGACACTGTGGTACAATCAAAGGTAATGGACTTCTACATTAGTGTCAATGCAATGTCCCTGAACAACTTGCAGGGATCTAGGAGAAAAAACACTATTCATAAGCAGAGGACAAACTGTGGGAGTAAAAACACCGAGGAAAAGCAACTGCTTGACTACAGGGGTGGAGGGGATATGACTGAGGAGAGACTCTAAATGAACACTCTAATGCAAATACCAACAACATGGCAATAGGTTCGAACCAAGAACACATGTGATACCCAGTGGAATTGTGCGTCGGCTATGGGAGAGGTGGTGGGAAGCGGGGGAGGAAAAGAAAATGATTTTTGTTTCCAATGAATAATGTTTGGAAATGACCAAATAAAATAATGTTTAAAGTAAAAAAAAATTAAAAAAAAGAAAGTAAGCTTCATGAAGGCAGGAACTATATTCTCTGCATGTTCTATATCATACCCTACTTATTTTTTATTTATAATAATTTTTATAATGATGGAAATCAACAAATACCCACTAACTCATATTTTTCAATGTCTCCATGAATCTTAGGATCCTGGAACTTTTTAGAGCTAAAAAAAAAAAACACTTTAGAATCTTTAAACAAGGCATAGGTAGGTAGATAGAGATAGAGAGATCAGTGGATAGAGAGCCAGGCCTGGAGATGGGAGGTTCTGGGTTCAAATATGACCTCAGATACTATCTAGCTATATGACCCTGGACAAGTCACTTAACCCCCATTACTTAGTCCTTACTATTCTTCTACCTTAGAACCAATATATAGTATTTATTCTAAGATGGCAGGTAAGTGCTTAAAAAAATAGTAAGGCATTGGGGCAGCTGCGTAGCTCAGTGGATTGAGAGTCAGGCCTAGAGATAGGAAATCTTAGGTTCAAATCTGGCCTCAGACACTTCCTAGCTGTGTGACCCTGGGCAAGTCACTTAACCCCCATTGCCTAGTCCTTACAGCCCTTCTGCCTGGGAACCACTGCACAGTATTGACTCTAAGCAGGACAGTAAGGATTAAAAATGAAGGGCAGTATGGTATAGTGGGGGACAGCTAGGTAGATAGAGATAGAGAGATCAGTAGATAAAGAGCCAAGCCTATAGATGGGAGGTCCTGGGTTCAAATTTGACCCCAGACATTTCCTAGCTTTGTGACTACCATTACTGCTCTTCTGCCTTGGAATGAATTCTTAATATCAATTCTAAGACAGGGGTTGGGGGGGGCAGGGGGGACAAGAATTGATAAGCAGTGTGGTATAATAGAAAGAATGCTGGACTTAGAGTCGGAAGATTGTTCTTTCAGTTGTGTCTGACTCTCTGTGACTCCATGAACCATAACATATCACATCAGTACTGTTCGTGGGGTTTTCTTGGCAGGGATACTGGAGTGGTTTGCCATTTCCTTCTCTGGTGGATCCAGGCAATCAGAAGTTAGTGACTTGCCCAAGGTCACACAGATAGGAAGTGTTTGAGGCCAGATTTGAATTCAGGTCTTCTCGAAGCCATGCCCAGGGCTTAGTCCACTAAGCCACCTAGATGCCCCAGGAGTCAAGAGACACTTGGGTTTAAATCTATATTCTGACACTTCCTAGCTATGTGATCTTTGGCAAGTCACTTAAACTTTATGCATTTCAGTTGCCTCTTGTAAAACAGGAATAGTTTGTAGACTGTCTGGGTTGTTATAAGGAAAATGCTTAAAACTTCCAAAGTTCTATAGAAATGTGAATTATTAGATCCAACCTCTTCATTTTTACAGATGAAATAAATAATATAAGTATAAAATGATATAAATAGATGAGCGAACTAAGGCCTGGGGAAGTTAAGTAGTTGTCCCAAGGTCACAAAGGAAGTAATAATAACCATGATAAGAGCTAATGTTTAGACGATGTCCATCCCCCTGTAGCCTGGGTCTCGGAACTGCTTCAGGATCATCAGGCACTGTTCTCAAAGGAAGCGGGAACTCAAACTCTACCTTTTAAATCCTTCTCTCTTCAGGAATCAACTACTGTGCTCTGAGAAAACATGGCTGTGAGCATGAATGTGCAAATGCAGAAGACGGTTACTACTGCCGGTGTCGTCCTGGCTACACCCTGAACCCCAATGGGAAGACCTGCAGAAGTGAGTATCAGCCCAAACTGCCACACATCATCCCACATGGCTGAACTTTGTGCATGTGAGGAGAATGAGGAGAAATTTTTTTTTTTAAGAAACCACCAGTTTATTGAATGAAAAATCTAACAGCAACTCCCCCCCACCCCGGCCCGACCAAGAGAGCACCAAAGGGGATTCCTACCCCCAAAAGGTTTGAAATATATAGCCAAACAGCCTTGTTTTAGGGAAGGGCAGCACAGATATCACACTCCGTAGTAGGCACATCAACTCTCAGTGGGCAAGCATTTCCAGAGTACCTGTTATGACCCAGGTGCTAGGGATACAAGGACAAAAATGAAAGAATTCCAGTGAAGGGGGAACTCATTACCTCCCAAGGTAGTGCATTCTCTTTTAGATAGTTTAATAGTTAATAACCCAATGGTCAGGCAGATAGAGCACTGAGTCTACCATCAAGAAGACCTAAGTTCAAATCCAGACTCAGACACTTACTAGTTTGTGACCCTGGGCAAGTCATTTAACTTCACTTGTCTCAGTTTCCTCATCTGTCAAATGAGCTAGAGAAGGAAATGGCAAACCTCTCCAGTGTCCTTGCCATGAAAATCCCAAATGGGGTCACAAGAGTTAAGACTGAATGATTGAATGACAACAAAAGTGTCAGCTACTGTGCTAAGTTTGGGGATGCAAATACAAAAAGGATAGCCCCTGCTTTCAAGAAGTTTATAATCTCACACAGGTAGGTACTCATAATATGAAGCTGAAAAGCTGGGATGGGGTAGGGGTGACAGGAAGATGAAAAAAGGGTAAGGGACCAATTTCAGGGACAAGATGGAGCTTAAGAGAAGTCCCAGAGTAGTGGAGCCAGTGAGAAATGAGGAGATTTCCAAATAAGCTCCCTCCTTAAATAGAGGTTTTGGAATTTGTGGCCCCATGCTCTAATCAGAGAGGCAGGGGGCACTGATGAAGGGGAGTCAAATGGCAAATAGGATCTTATGGATGATAAGGTTTTTCCCAAAAATGAGCTTCCTAGGATGTGATGGAGAAGTCAGAGAGATCCAGAGTAAAGCAGCCAGGTGAGAAATGAATAGTTCTCATATTTTTTAGGAGACTCGGTGGATAGACTCCTGGACCTGAAGTGGGGAAGACCTTAGTTCAAATCCAGCCTCAGACATTTCTTATCTGTGTGATCCTGGACAAGTAATTTAACCTCTGATAGCCTGACAGAAGGACCCCCTGAATCCTTGCCAAAACAATCCAAAACATATGAATAGCTTTTATCCATGGGATCATGAAGAGTTGGGCACAAGGAGAGAGAGAGAGAGAGAGAGAGAGAGAGAGAGAGAGAGAGAGAGAGAGAGAGAGAGAGGAGAGAGAGGTCTGTGGGGATTTCCCCCCAATTCAACTGAGCCTAAATCTGCCTCTCTGATTTCCTTCTACCTGCTTCTCCTAGTTCTGCCCATGGGCCAAGCAGATGTCTTTTCTCCCTTCTCTTTAACCACCCTTCAAACCTTTGAAGATAGCTGTCGGACTCAAGCTGGTTTTCACATACTAGTATTATGACTGGCCTCCCCAAATACACTATTGCTTTGTTATTAAACATGGTAGAAAGAAAGGGAAATTGGTACAAGAGTCTAGGGGAGGAGGAGTAAGCATCCAATTACTGCAAAATTGAGCTGAGTGTAGTGGGGCATTTTCTTTTTAGCATTTTCTTAATTCTCTCATATAACAGCCCACAACAAAGCTCTATTTGATGATGTAAGCTCATGGAAAATTACAGGCTTTGCCAACTGGAAATTTCTGTAGTTTTTTACAAGTCATAGTCTCCACTTTGCTTGCTCTGGCCAACAGGGCTGGGGACAACGTATGTTAAATCAGGATGGATTCCTGTAAATCTGACATATGTAGAGGTGGGGGTGGGGTGGGGGTAGGGGAGAAGGAGAACAGTCACATGTTCTGGGGGAGAGAAGGGTTCTCTATGTTATTCCTGACAGCCATAGACCTCAGTCTGTTCACCCAGCTAACTGCACATCTGTAAAAGCTTTAGGGACAGAGATACATTGTGAATGAGAACAGTGCAGCTGTTTAATATTTGAACCATAAATTGTTAAGAGAAAGTTTCAAAGTCAAAGCATTAGGTACAAACTTGTCCCTCATCGAATATTGTTTCCTTTTGAATCCTTAAGAGTGACAGTCACCCAGTATAAACATGCTAAGGACTGACTTTTAGAATTGCCCCCTAGATACAATTTTCCAGGAAGTTGGCGTAGAATTGGAGCTAATCCAAGCACTTTCCCAAACCCTATCTTACAATATTCATGAAGACTCTGGTCTTAGCTGGCATTCTGCCTCTGAAACTATAAGCCAAGAGAAGAAACAAACAAAGTGAGAGTCTGGACTAATTAATTCAATTTGGTAGATATGTATTCAGTGTCTATTGTGTTCAAGGCTTTGTACTATGTAATAAGGGATAAAAAAAAAATTGGCAGTCCCTGCCCTCAAGATTTTGCTTGTTTATAGTCTCCTGGAAGATGGGGTAAAGTATGTCTTGTACATAAATAAGAATTATTGGGGGGGGGGAGGGAGAGAGGGAGGAGTGAGAGAGGGGAGAGAGAGGCAAACAGATAGATAGATAGATAGATAGATAGATAGATAGATAGATAGATAGATAGATAGATAGAAAAAAGAAAAGAAAGAAAGAAAGAAAAGAAAAGGAAGAGAGAAAGAGAAAGGAAAGAAAGAGAAAGAAAGAAAGAAAGAAAGAAGAAAGAAAGAGAAAGAAAGAAAGAAAGAAAGAAAGAAAGAAAGAAAGAAAGAAAGAAAAGAAAGAAGAAAGAAAGAAAAGAAAGAAAGAAAAGAAAGAAAGAAAAAGAAAAGAAAGAAGAAAAGAAAGAAAGAAAGAAAGGAAGGAAGGAAGAAAGAAAGGAAGGAAGAAAGGAAGAAAGGAAGAAAGAAAGGAAGGAAGGAAGGAAGGAAGGAAGGAAGGAAGGAAGGAAGGAAGGAAGGAAGGAAGGAAGGAAGGAAGGAAGGAAGGAAGGAAGGAAGGAAGGAAGGAAGGAAGGAAGGAAGGATAGGTGAAAAACAAGCATGTCTATAATGTGCCAGCAATTGTGCTAAGTGCTAAAAGATTAGAAATAAAATGTAAGTAAGATGGTACTTGCCCTCAAATAGCTTACATTTTGAATAATACAAAGGTATAAAGTGATAGGTACAAAGGAAAATCCAAGTAAAGTGCCGTAGAAAAATTAAGAAGAAAGGAAGACTTTGATCTAGGGAAACCAGGGAAGAATTAATGGAGTTGGTGAGGCCTAAGCTGAACTTTGAAGAAAGAGAAGGATTTTCAGTAGGTTGAGATGAGGAAATAAACAGAACTATAACTAAGAATATTTTCACTTAAGAAAAAAAAAACAGGTGGGTGGGAACAGCAATTAGCATACAGGACAACCCAGCCAGAGATATGTTTGCATAAGAAGGGATGTTCCAACATTTTCATTGGTCAGAGATCAGAGACAAAATCAGCCCTGTGACCAAGGTACCATGGCAGCGGGCCTCTGGGGCAGGAGTTATGCCACAATAGATTGGATCAGCTTCTCTCAGAAAGGAAGTTACTTACCCTGTCAGTGGCCTGGGACAAATCTCTATTCTTTCCATTGGTTTTAATTCTGAGAAGGAGTACTTTTCAAACATGAGGAAGAATCTGCACAAGCACAGGTGAGGGAGAAGTGTTTATTAAGTACAGTAGGATTTTGTTTTACCTGAACTTAATACATGAGGATTCGTGTATATGTGATTGGTAACTTAAATCAAATAAAGGCAGAAAAATACATAAAATAAAAATTTTTAATTACAAGCTAAATCCACATCACTTTGCCAAGCAGCATAAAAACCTCTCAGCAGTTCACCCAATCGTGCTTCTTTTTTGATCTGAGAAGTGTTCATGTGAGTCTTTATTTTGTTTTGCACCAGGGATTAGAATCCTCATCAGTCATTGTCTGGAGTTCTCACTTGTAACAAAGTTGTGTCTGTGTCAGAGCAGTGCTATTTAATTATTAATAATGGCCCCAAAGTAAAAGAGTAGTGATAGTAGTAGCTCTGATAAGCCTAAGAAAAGTTGTAAAGTGCATAAGAATGTTTTTTTAAAAGAAATACTGATTAAATAATAGGGTTTGCGATCATGTATGATTTTCAAATGATGTGAAGGATCTTAGAAGGTAAAGCCTGTAAAAATGAAGTCCTACCATACCTACAATATGTCAGGCCCATTTCCTGCCCAAGAACAGAGCAAGGCAATGTCAGAAAATGGCGAATCTGGCTAGAATGTAGATTGCATGAAGGGGAGTAATATAAAATAAGGCCAGAAAGTAGGTTGGAGTCTCTACTGTCCAAGACTTCAGATGCCTGACAAAGGAATTAATATATTGTCCTAGGGTATGAGGTAGGGAGCCATGGAAGTTTTATAAGCAAGGAGGAAATGGGGTCAGATCTGTACCCTGGGAAAATTATCATGGCAACTATATAAAGAATGGGTTAGAAAGCCGAGACACTAGAGGCAGAGTAGTCTATTTAGGAAGCCATTATAATACTAGGGGTGAGAGGTGAAGAGGGCTGATTTAGAGTAGTGAGTGAAGAGCAGGAATGACTAAAGAGGTAGAATGGAGGTCAAATCAACAGTACTTGTAAACTAATGGGATATAGGAAGTATGGGATATGGTGAGTAAAGAAAGAGGAAGAGACAAAAATGGCTCCATGGAAGTGCCTGGGTGATTGGGAAGATGGAGGTGCCATCACTAGAAATAGAGTAGTTGGGATGATGGGTTTTTTTAAGGGGGAAAGATAATTGGTTTGGTTTTAGACAGGATGTGTTTGAAGGACTCTCCCAATATCCACATGGCTAGTAACTGGAAACTACCAGAGTTCATGGAAAGATTGGGGATGTATAAAGTCATCTAAATAGGGAAGTTAGCTGAACCCACTGAAGCAAATGAGCCCACCAAGAGAAAATCTATATAAAGAAAAGAGAAGAGGGCCAAAGACACTAACAGGGAGATGGGAGGGTGACAATGAGGAACTCAAAAGGAAATGACCAGATAGACAGAACAAGCTGAAAGAGGAGATTTGGAGGAAAGAATGGTCAAAAGGTGTCATACTGCAGAAAAATTCCAATAAATAGTAGCTAACATTCATTTAGTAGTTTAAGGTTTATAACATGGTTTACATATATTTACCCATTTGATATTCCTAACATCTTGTGAGGCAGATTCTGTCATTATGCCTCATTTACAGGTGAAGAAACTGAGATTAACAGAATTTAAGGTGATTTATACAGGGCCCACACAGCTAATAAGTGTTCAGGGAGGACTAGCACCTCTGGTGTAAGGGCTTGCTGAGCCCTTTTCAGGTCAGTTCAAGGCTGCTCATCCTACTTTAATGTCCACCTTTCACCTAATTCTCCTTCAGTGTCCACCTTTCACCTAGCTCTCGCCTGTGGATTCAAGAAGTTGCCCAGTCTCCACATCTCTGCAGATAGGCTAAATCATGTTGAGGACAACCTATAGGTTTCAAACCTATTGGGTGAGCTAGAGAGATATCTACCTCAAGCATGTGAAGACTTCCTCAGATGGAATGAGAACAATTTGTTTCAAGCTATGAAGATGACTAAGGCAAGCACTGTGGAGCATTTAGAACTTGGGCAGACTTGGAAGATGTCTGCACTGGTCATCCACTGCATCCTTGGCCATCACCCCTCTGGAAGAGAGAATGAGGCCAATGACATTGCAACTCTGCCTCACTTAAATCCAACTTGTACAAATCCACATATCACTCTCTGTCCTCTTTGAAAACAAAGGAGGAATGACAACAAGAAGTATCTGAGATTAAATTCAAACTTAAACCTTTCTGACTCCAACTTCAGCATTCTATGGACTTAGATTCTAAGGATTCTTGGTGATTTAGTGGATATCTTGCTGGAGGTAGTCAGATCTGGGTGTGAATCCTGCTTTACACATTTACTAGCTGTGTGAGCCTGATCAAAATCACTAGCTCAGTGATAGTGAACCTTTTAGAGACCTTAGAGACCAAGTGCCCAAACTGCAACCCTAATACTGCATGTGAATCCATGCCTTGCCCCAAACAGGGGAGGGAGAAG